>NC_090698.1:51324283-51949283 GCF_040954835.1 Lepisosteus oculatus | reverse complement strand
AGGAAACAAATGTGGGAGCTTAGCATCCTTGCAATGATTGCTATAATGTCTAAAGCTGTGCTGATATATTAAATGTGACAGGCTGCATCTGGTTTAAAGAGGATTTCATAACTAGTGAATACAATCACTATTTAAGTGTTCAGCTGTGAAGTCCAGACATCAACATGACTTGTAATTGGAAGGCATGATCATGTGCCCACAGTGGCTGCATACTGGGAGGTAATAATAAAAGGCTCAGTTTAATCGCTGGCTGGCCTTAAAACCTGTAGAAAAGGTTATACTGTAATTTGGATATTTTTTTCTGATTGCAATCTAGTCATTTTAGTATCTTGTAAATGTAATAGTTAAGGTTTATTACAACATAAAATAGATTAATTGATTGCATATCTATTTTTGTCTTCAATATTCCCACTGCCATATCTTCACTTAAATCTCTCAAACGCCTGAAATGAAAGTAAAAAGAAAAAAAAAACGTATTTAAAAGACGTTTTAGAGCCTATATGTATTAAACACTTACATTTTTTATTATTTTTATTTATCTTCCTTCTCTACTCTTTGTATTAGCTGTGTGTCCTATATGAACAAAGAAAAGCTGTACAACGTGTTACGTATAACATAACAGTAAAGAAATTCAGTTTGTATTTTATAAAATCTTATTTCGGAAGTTTTGGGATTTTTGAATTCACTTCTTGTGAGTGTAGTTGTTCTGATTTTATCTGTATCTATTTTTGAAGATTGATTTCATGAGGGACTCATGCATCTGGTTATGTTAGACTCATGGAGGATGGGAGACTGACAGCTCTGCTAAGTAAATTTGCCTGTTCCCCCTGACATCCTTGTGAAAGACTGAAATACACAATCTTCTCATACTAATGTCCATCAGCTCTGACCCAGAGCTCCCCTGCATATTTTGGGTTTAGAAGGTAATTAAGTCTCCAAGATCTGTACAAGACAGGCTGACACCCAGATTAGTCATACATCACATTTCTGTTAATACAGAAATACATTATATATATGGAACAATAATATAATTTGTATACTGATGGATACACGTGTGAAATTCTATTCTATTCTATATCTATCTTGCTGTACAACACTTCAATACAAAACAATAATGTCAAAGGCCATGTAAAGTGTTTTTTTCATCCTTCTTTCATGTAACCTCAAGTATCTTTCTTTCTTGTTTCTGGAATAAGTGATCATCTGCCAGTTTTACAGTGAAAAGATTTGCATTATAAAAGATAATGCTTTACATGATAATGTGTATTGCAGTATTTTGTGTTAGTATTCACTTCTAATCTGTTCAGAACAAATATTTACTCTAGTGCCTGAATTAGCAGGGGGAACATTCAGGTGCATCTTTCATTAGTAGTAAAACAGTTAAAAAATAGTATCTTAATTCAGAATATGTGGGATTGTATTTTATGGATCCAACAATAAAATAATTATATAAAATATCTACTAGACCAACAGTACTAGACCAATGATAGGATTATTTTAAAACAGATTATTTTCCAAAGGCAAAATGCCTTCATTGAAGTCTTTCAAGCACACATTTCAACCCATTTGCAAAGCTAAACAGAAACCAAGGAAAGCAAGCAATATGGCATGCACTCAGATTGCTTCACAAATGTTATATAAAATATAAAACAACTTAAGTGATTTCTTGTGATGAGATAAAGTTTCCCTTAATTATGATAATTATAAAGTGATTGCAAGACAAACAATCCCATTTAATTCACAATTATTGGGACAACACAATGCTATATTACTTATTATTGCTTTAGAGTCAATTTGAATTTGTGATGATGATATTAATATGAATAAGTACAATGTAACATTTATTTTGGTAAATTCCATGCATATATTTGATCATACTAGAAACAAAAATCAACCCAGTGATTTTAAGTGACAATACATTTTGGGACACACTCACTCAAGTAAATTTCAGAGCACAGAAGTATTTGGTTGCATATATATATGAAGCAATAATTGCATAACTGTGTAATTCTTGAGCCCACCAGACAGTGCATAATCATTTGAGATGATTTGCTTCTGTCCTTTGAGTGTCTGTTTTGAGGTGTTTCATCTCCATTTTCTTATAAAACAATACAACACGCATACACAATTGGATTTACAACTTTTGCCAAATTAATATTTTTTCTTCCCGATTAACTCCTCGGTTGCATTTGCCCTATGTTTTGAGTCATTGCATAGGTGAAGCACCACCCAATAAGTACTGAAGCATTCCCTTCTACAAAAGTAGACAATGTATTTCTGTAATCTTCAAAACTCATTCTGCTGCTGACATCATTAGTCCTTAGTTTCATCTTGAGACAGACTGCATTTTGCTGACCCAGTCTTTTTAGAAGGCACTGTATTTAATAGAAAATAGTTACTTTTGACTACATTTGTATGAAACCATTTTCACAACACAGTCAAATATTTAAGTGATAACTATGGAGAAAATCCAATGTATGTTTACTATACTTATATAAGATAAACTTTTTATATAGCTTGTATTTTATTTTCTGTAACTTTGACTGCTGTGGGATCTTAAAGACCCATAGTGGCAGCCAGGAAGATTTCTGCTCCATTAGCCCATTGCTAATGGCTACCAAAAATCTATTTTATTGGTAGCCTAACGTTTTGCAGTAATGTGCACACTATAACATCTGGTTCTCTTGCACTGATAAAGTGTACTGGTGGACTGTGATTGAGAAATAAAAAGTCTTACTAGAATTTTCTACAGCTTGTCATGTGTTATTTTTAAATGTATATACCTTTAAATGAAAAGAAAAATCTGCTTTAAGGTTTAAAATATGATTGAAATACTAAAGATCCTCAAAAACATTGACAAAGTCAAAGCAACAGACGGACATCTTCAGAGTCACCAATGAAAAACAAATCAGAAGACTTAAACTGAAACAACACAGAAGTGCTTCTAAATCTAAAAGACCATGAAGTATTTTTACACAAAGGGTTGAGAATCTGGAACAAGCCACTCAGCCATGTTGTTGAAGCCGATACCCTGATTTAAAAAACTAACTGGATCAGCTCCACAAATCAATGAGCTTTTGGCAACTAAAATGAACCAGATGGGCTGAATGGCTTTTCTTGTCTTCTAACCTTTCCATTTGGAAATGACACAGTTGTCAGTGTATTATCATCCCATCATTCTAATATAATGTATCAGGCCCCATGAATTATGGCAGTATTACTCTGAGCAAATAGTGGAATTGGTCTTTGATTTCAACAAAGTAGTAATTCTGTCAAAATATAGTCTTAACTGGATTTTACATAACACACAGTAAATTCTCAAAACAAAAACAGCAGAACTTCACCAAGATCAACTGTTATGCAACAAAATGCAATTTACTTTAATTCTTTGAAGTATTTTTTTGATGGATGCCATCTCAGGAAATTTCCTTTTAAGATTTTTCCAGATGGAACAGAATGAAAGGATACAATAATGTAGTGCTAACGGTATGTTGCCTTTACATTTTTATTTACATCTAAAATACTGTATCTCATGTATTGCACCATTGATTTTCTACGATTTTAACAGCTTATGTAGAATATCAGTCAAACAAACCACTGTAAAGTTCTGAAAAATGGTCAATTTAACCTACTAAACAATTAAGTAAAAGCTAGAAGTAAAAGGAAGTTTTAAGAAATAAAAAATCAAGTTATGTTGTTCTTTATTAAGTCAAAACAAATGTTAACTTGATACACTTCTGGGAATTATAAGAAAACACACTGCATTGTATCTCTGCATCTAGATTTCAGCACAAGCCTCCCAAGAGTCATAAGAGAATAGGATTATTATGTCTAAAATATTAAATTTCAAAAGGAAATGACAGAATAAAAACAAGATAAAATGATCCACATTCCCAAATTGTGTAATCTCATATTTTGCACCAAAACAAAAACACAAAACTAGGCTGATTTACAAAAAACAACTTATTTTATTCTGATTGCCAAATTATTTTTTAAGGCAGGTATAAAAAAGAAAGCATTCAATATACACTTTACATAAAATTAACTAGATTACAGCATGAAACAAGTAACCAGGCAACGACATTAAAGTCTCTTCCTAAATGTTGATAATTGTAAACATTTAAAAGACTGCAGGACTATTCAAGTAATAGAACAATCACAAATGTCTTCAGCTATGCAGGCTATTGGGGGTAAACTGCCATTCAAAGTCATAAAAAAACTAGATACTTTACATAAACTTATAATCTGCCATTTAAAATCTATACAGTATATACACCACAGTTTTATGGTACTGGCACCCAGAGCCCTCAAAATGAAGATTCTTCACAAGACACATTAACAAACAGATGAATACAGTCAAATTTATACAAATGCAATTTTAAATAATACAAAGCCAAGGAGCCACTAGATAGTACACATTTACATTGTACCAAGGTGTCACTTTAACAGCTAGCCTCTCTGAGGGCATGTAAGGAATATTACAATATTACATACGGTCAGGCACACCAATACAGAACAATATTTTTTCTATACATTTTTTTTAACAAAGTGGCTATTTTGTGGCAAACACACTTCCTTTTCTCTGGTTGCCACTAGCAGCTGATCCTGCATGTGTGAGCCTGGTTACTGTTATAAAATAAAGAGTTAAGAATATATATTTCAACAAAAGTTTAATTACAGCAACATTGGTAACTCTTATAAAATCTTGAATTAAAAAAAATGAAATTACTTTTTTTTTTGCCTGCCATCAAGGCAATCAATAACACCATGGAACTGATGTCTATATTAAAGTGTATCTTCATGTGATCCAGTCACATGTCTCTTATGTACAAGTCGTCCAATCATTCCCTGCAAAAAAGGAATAACACAAATGTTTACGTTAATACTACATTACATGGTAATTATGAATACTGTCTGATGTCACATGAATTCAAGTTTATTTAAGAGTGATTTAGAAGTACAAACGTATGAGTTTCAAATATAACAAAATTAACCTATTGATATGAATGCTAGGAATAATTAAAATGCTTTGATAATGTACACTATAGTAGCAGTATTATGGGCTCCTATGAATTTACCAGATAATTTACAAATGAAGCTGCGAAGGATAATCATATATCACACATGCAAATTAATTTGCAATAATGAAACCAAATCACTCCTCCCTCTGACAAAATCTGGCCTCAGAATAAAATAGATGAGCAGGGTATTTACCTCCTTTGTGTAGGAAATATGCCAGATGCAGAAGCCTGAGCAGCCACCTGCTGACTGGCTACAAGGGCTGCTGAGGTCAAACCTGCAGGGAGGGAAAATGGGCTCCTGGTTAATATCCTTACAACTCTTAAGTGTGCAAATTCACAAATATCAAAGAGCAAGCCTAGAAAATTGCCGCCTTCCCCTAGCAAGACCCTGACAAACTTCCTCATCCTGGTAATCCACAGTGTTTGTTTTAGGAGGCTTATCCATCATCCCCCTCCCCCTTACCTAGTCAAATAAATGGGAATTAATTGCACCTTCCTCTAATTATCTGTTAAAAATAAAATCTAGAAGTCTCCTTCAATTCTGAGACAGGGTTGCTGGTCAGCATGTCTTTGGATTGAGTGTAAGGCTTTGATAAAAAGCCTGTGGGATGTATTCATTACATAGTGCACTATCAACACTCTTTTTTATGCCCAGGAGACAGAAACTATAATGATCGATTATGACACCATAGAATTCTGACAACAATTACAGCCTAATGTAAGCATAACTAACAGTTACATATATGAGATAGTTATTTTTATCTAGGGACTTTAGCTACATGAAATTCCCATGGAGGAAAAAGAGGGGATCTTAATATTATTTCAGCTTTTAAGAATTATTTTCTACAGCCATGATTCAAATAATGGTCTTATATAATCTGAGGGCATTCATATCTATTTTTAGATATGATCACTGAATTTGTTTGTGTGCTGTGATAATCAAAATATAAACTTATTCTTTTTTCCCCCATTTTCATATGAGGGTATGTAATAGTTTGTTTCCCGCTGCAGCCCTTGCTCTTACCTGGGTATGGATCATACTGCCCAGGTATTAGGGGATAGCCCATTCCTAGGTGTGTGTGATGATGTGTGTGAAGATGTCTGGCGAATGGAGAATGGCGATCTCTCTCTCGCTCCGTTTCCCTCTCCCGTTCAGGAGGTCCCTTCTCTGCAGGCTGGAGAGAAAATCAGAATTGGTCCCTTTTACCAATGCTAGTCGAATTACTTACATTCAGAACAGTTAAGAAAATAAAGGTGTGGTGTGTCTTTAGGGGGCGAGTGGGTTTTAACAGCCAGACGACATTTAGCAGCGTTTTGCTTTATACAAATGCATATCTTTTGAACAATGTCACAAAATGATCTGTGTAACTCCTACTCCAGTTGCATTCCTTGTGCCTGAGGCTCTTTTCTTAGAATGAGGGAGGGTACTGTAAACCACCCACTGACTATGGTTTCATTGTCTACTTGAATTTGGGGGATATGCGTTGCACACTTAAGTGGAGGAGGGGGAGGGGGATAGGGAGGTGTAGCTGGTGGTTTCAGAGATCAACATGGTAAGTTACAAGATAAGCACATAATTACAGGAGTGAGGACGGCAAGAAGGCTTTGATCAGCAAAACAAAAGAGCAGGACAATTTTCCATGAAGCACAGGAGCTGGTGATGAAGGGAAAACATCCCCATTTCTTTTATTTCTATTTTATTAGTAATAACTTTAAAATCTGTGTGGCTCATAAAAAAAATCAAGGTGTTTACAAGTTTGCCATCTTTATTATAAAACTTGCAATACTATAATTTCAGTCAGAATATATTCTTTTCCCCTATTGCCAATTGGTCAAGACTATTAAATATCGTTCTTTAAAAAATTGGAAGATAGCTGGTTTAAATGATAGAGTGCAAAAAATGGAAAGTTCCCATGTCTACGGCCTTTAGCCCTTATCTTCATGTTGTGACACAAGACTGACACTAACTCCATTTAACAAGGTAGGAATTAAGGAAACTGATGCGAGCTGCAGCTTTATACCTGCCCACACTATAATAAAAAGAGCAGTATTAGAAGGAAAATGAAAAGTCTGGTTACACTCACCCCAGGAGATTTAGTGCGGTACTGATTGGCATGCTGTTGCAGCAAGTCTAGTGCTTTTGACTCAGAAGCAGGTTTAGTGCTTATACTTGGACTAGTATTTGTTTTCTCCACCTCATCCCTGCCTGCCATCTTCCCATAGATAGGGTAATGGAAACCTGAAAAAACAGACTGTAATTTTATCCAAGCATTGATTACATTAATCTGTGCAGATACACAAAACCCTAACAAGGACAGTAATGTATCTCATGATAAAATACAAAATAATTCACCCTTTTCTTAAGTAAAGCCCGTTTAACATCACATCACATGTGATATAAATAAACATCAAAGCATTAAAAAAACACAGGATTTGTGGTTTTATTTAAACATTTTACAGTTTGTAATGGGTGTTCTCTACTCTGGGTCACGCTGAGCACTGCAATACACTTATTGGTCTCAATTTCTAAGTGTCACAGCCATAAGGAAATTGACAGATTAAAATCAGCCCCACAGGTCCACAGTTTTGAACAGGATCAATTAAATTGGCCTCAAGTGCCATTAAAGTTTAGACCACATAAATGCTACACAGACTAAATAAGCAATATTATGATTTCCTTCATAATTTAAAACATGTTTAAGAAACAGACAGGAAAATCGGCCATTACACAGTGAGCATCTCAATTGAGTACAAACAGGAATACCCTCTTTCACAGTTGTATTTCTAAAATCTAAACCTATAACCCCAAAACAGTTGTTTTTTAATAGAGCAAGAATCTTAGGCCATAGTCAAAACCCATAGGAGGAGATTTATAATAACTTTTTTAAATTGTGACCTAAAGGTCATGAATATACATTCAACAACACTGAAGTAGAAACAAACTGCTGAAGAATTAGGGGCTTGTAGGCAACAGCATTCAGTCTGCTTATTTTCATTTGGGTGCTTACCTGGGTAACTGTGCATCAGGACAGGGGACACAGCTCTGTAAGCTGGGTGGTTGGGATCATACATCTGCAAATAAGGATAGGCATGCTGGTACTGAATGTAGGACTGGTGTTGGCTCATGGGCGAGGACACGGCAACCCGAGCGTTCCTTGAGTCCTTTCCACTGACGGGTGTCCCACGCTCATCGGATTTCTTTGAGTCCTCTACAGAGCCCAAGTGGGAGTCCTGCCTTTTAAGGTCCTTAGGTTCATCCTTGACAGTGGTCATAGAGACTGTAAGGTTGAGGCCAGAGATATCTTTTCCTCCAGC
Source organism: Lepisosteus oculatus (assembly GCF_040954835.1). Classification (NCBI taxonomy): domain Eukaryota; kingdom Metazoa; phylum Chordata; class Actinopteri; order Semionotiformes; family Lepisosteidae; genus Lepisosteus; species Lepisosteus oculatus. The sequence continues at coordinate 51,940,947 of NC_090698.1, read as the reverse complement.
CTTATTGGGACAGTCGTCTTTGGCCTTTTTTTCGAGCTCTTCTGTTTTTTGTTGCTCCATGTATTTGGCCTGATATGGATAATGGTGCCAAGATCGGGACTCTGACTCCTGAATGGAAATCAAAGGTTTTGGTCAGGAGTTGCATCTGATTTAAGTCCTCAAACATTAAAAAACAATATCCTACTTTTTTTTTTTTTGAGACCATCATTTTGATTAAAACAAACTATTAAAATCCAAAGATTGGTAAAGGTATACTTTTGAAAGAGGTAACAGTCCCATGTTAAAGGGGACTTTAGGGTTCTAAGGGTTGTACCTTTAACAATAACAAAATTGTTAATATTCAACAATCTATCTTTTTAAATTGTTGGTTCTACAGAAATATGTAAGAGGCAGATAGTTGATTCAAAAATACAAAAGCATATGGCATAAAATATAAAATCATAAAATGCACTTTATATAAACCACTGCTGCATAGAACAATTTCCTAATAACAATCACAGTTTAGCAATTATAGAACATGTATTTTAAACTGCCCAAGTACACAATATCCTTATATCAAAAGCTTTGTCTAAGCACAGTACACAACTGGGTATTATCTGCTGATGTTGGACCTCATCATGAAAATTCAATTTAAATTCCTTATTAAAATCATAAGATGACTTTGGTACCACTGCTTGGGGCTATAATAAGATTTTCAAACCTTTTCACAGCACTATTTGGTTATAAAGAGACAAATAATGCTCCTCATAAATTGCTTATAGCAGTAATAAGATTATATTTGAATGTTAATCAAAGGCACCATTTAATTCCCAACATTACTTCAACAGCAGCACAAATGGAAAAAAAAAAAGATTACAAAAACATGCAGCAAAAGACCATTTTTCTCCAAACACAAAGAAATCACTGTAGCTTCTGTGCTTAAAACATTCTTCTGAAATAATTTTTGCCATTGAGACCGATTTCTTCAATATACATAAAATCAGCATTGAGCAACAGAAAAGTTACAGTATTCCCTAAGTCTCATGTAATCTGTCAAAAGAATTAGTGCTCCAAAATTAACTTCCCATCCACAATACTCATAATAAACGACTACATGACATTTCTTCTTTTAATATCCAGCTTCCATGTCATATATATGGCAATCCTAAAAATCATGGGCTCTGCATTTATCCACTTTTTCCAATTACTTAAAGGTAGCTTTGTTAATGTTAAAATTATACATACTATAATTCTAAATAACGTGCTACACATTTTGTGGTATACCTCTGAACTATGAACAAGCAATCTATATTGAGGAATGTCTGGTTCTAATAGAAGGTAAATGCTTACCTGCTTAAACCGTAATGTAGGATCCACTCCGGTCTGCTTCATTGAATCCATAACAGATTTCATTTCCACAGCCTCTTTGATAAGCTGATGGTTTTCCATTTGCTTGGCTGACTGAAGATGCTGTTGCTGATTTGTCAGAATCTGTTGCTTCCCAGATTCTTCTGTTTTGGCAGGTATCCCAGGCCCACATTTGCTGTTACAGTTTTTGTTGGAATCTGGGGTGGGTGGAGCTTTTGATACTGTTGCTGATGGGATTGTCTTCTGTTTAATGTCTTCTTTTGATTGTTCTTTCTGTGGAAGGTCTCCTTTCCGCTCTCCTTCTCGATTTCCTTGAGTCATTTTTTGCTCCGCAAGTCGCTGATCCTCATAATACTTCTCATATTGTTGTCTGTAAGTGTTAGAGGCCATTAATGACTTCTGGTCCATGTAAAGCCCATAGGGATATTGTCCATAGTAAAGTGACTGAGCAAGTGCAGGATGCCTCTGTGTGATCACTGATTGGTGCTGGGCCTGTAAATTTGAATTGATCATTTCATTCTTTTTAGCATCCAAAGCTAAAGCCTCTGCCTTTTCTTTCTTTTCACCCTCTTCCTCTGAACCCTCCTTTTTGGACTTGTTCCCTTGGGAATTGCTACCATTTCCAGATGCAGGAGTACTGGGTTGTCCAGAGTGCATGTAATTGGGGGAATAATAAGGGTCATATCCATGGTAATAAGGAGAATGTGACTCTTTTCCTGGAGCTGCTTGGGCAGGTGTAGCAGGAAGGCTCTTGACAACACTTTCCTTGTTAGAATTGATCTCTGAGGGTGAACTAGCTTTGGACCTTACTCCTTCAGAACGACTGTCAGATCCACCATCATCAGCAGCATCTGAGATATCGGAGTACGCTGGACTATTTGTCTTGGTGCCAGTGCCATCACTTCCATTTTGCATTAAGACATGTAAAGGGGTCATAGGAGATTGTCCATTTACAAGTGTACCACATTCCAGTCTAGAGGAGCTCCCTATTGAAGGGCTGGGCGCATTGTCTGTAAACGTGTAAACCTTATCGGCCTCAGCTTTAATGCTGGCCATTCGACTCTCCTGAGACTCAGAAAGACCATTTGGTAGCACCTCATTTTTGTTCAAGTGTTCTTTTAAAAAATGACCGGGTATCTCCTTCCCAGCACTCTTTGAGTCCTCTATCTTTGCAAGCTTACTGTCCATCTTGGGGCTCCCAGCCTCTTTGCACTCTTTATCTTTCAACTTGCGCTTTTCTTTTTTCTTCTTGTCTTTAAGAGAGGCAAGAGCTGGGTTTACTGTGCTTGGTTCTCCCATAATTGTAGGCTTTGGTTGAATGGGCTTCAAAGGAGGACTCTTTGGTGTTGCCTGGACAACCGTAGTTGTCAGAGAGGGAAGGCCTGGAATTGTTCCAGTGGTGGTGGCTGTAAAGGTAGCTGTTGGAATTGCTATCAGCTGAGGTGGAGGAGGGGCTGGTGCTATAGGCCTGGTAGTTTTGGGCTTGGATAGAGATTTATCCACTTTCCCATTGTTTGCTTTTTTCCCCTTGTCTTTCTCACATACGCCCTTCTTATCAATTATACCCTCAGCTTCCAGCTTTGGCATCTCCGAAACAGAGCTACCATCTGAGACCACACAATTATCTAAAGCCACAGTCATATTAGAGATGATGGGCAGGTTATTCATGTCGTGTATATGTCCTTTCTTTTTGCCAGAACTCCTGCCCATTTTAGAGTTCATCACAGGGCTCTGGCCATTACTTAACATTTCCCTTTTTCCCTTTGGTGTCCCTGCTGCGCCCAAATTCCCAGGAGAATTTGGTCCCTTTAAGGACCCAAAGGTTGTATCTGTACATTCCAAAGCCACGTTTCCCAGGGACTCTTCACAGTCAGAAATTTTGTCTTCACTCTCTGGCTCAAACTCCAATTTATTTTCTGGGTCTAAGTGTGCATGTGCTTGGTGGTAGCGTAACCCATTGATGTGCTTGTACTTTTTGTTGCAGTTAGGATGTGGACAGTCTATTAGCACCGGAGATGAGCAGCCTTGGTCCAAAAAAGAACCCTCAGACTTTCCTTGAGGAGTGGTAGGAGTACTCCTTGAATTTGTCCTAACTCGCTTTCCAGACTTAGTGTCCTCTGAGCTTGAATTTAGATCTAGCTCCATAGATGGCTTGTTTTTACGTTTGTTATTAGCTGTCGGGCTTGCCTTGATTTCCTCCAGAGTGCAATTGGGAGGTGTCCTACGGCCACTGCTAGAGTTCAGACTTCCCCGCCTTCCTTTGCCATTGGCACCCCCACCGCGGTTCTTGTGCTGCAGTCCTCTGGCCTCTGCAAAACTGGGTTCAATACCAGGAGCATTAGCAACAACTGATCTTGCTCGCTTTCCTCTACCCCGGCCACCACGCATGTCAAGGTCACTTGTCGGGGATTCACAAAACCTAGAAGCAAACAAAAAATGTGTTAGATTTATCCATGTGATTACACTTCCATTTTCGTTAAATGGAGTTAGACATATTTTCAGTGCTGCAGGCAAATCAAGAGGGCTCCCAAGTAGCTTTACTGGTAAAATAGATTGCCTGAATGCTGGATGAGCAAAAATTGCAGGTTTCAGCCTGGGTTATGTCACTAGCTAACCGTAACTGGAATTCCCAAAGTAGTAGCGCACAACCGGGAGATCCCATTAGTCAGCCAGAGCTCTCTTGGCTCTCTTGGCATGTGAAACAGCATCCCATTTAACTCCTAGGAACTTGCTGGCTTGTGAGTTGCTCTTCCAAATAGCACTACACCTACTGCACAAGGCTGCATAGCCTGAGAAATGTCAAAAGACAAATGGCTTGAAGTTCGGCAGGTGAGTGATGTAAAAAAAACACTTGATTCCAGACTTGACGTGTATATGACAACAAATAACCGGGGATTCAATAAAAAAAATACAAGCAAAATCTAAACATGAAAATACAGCATCTCAGCCTGAACATTAGGGAAAAATTCAATTCAAATATACTAAAGATATTCTCATAAAACGTGAGGTAGTTGTATTTGCGGGTACTGCTTTTTGAAAACATTTTGAACAAAACATGAAAAAATGCAGGACACGTACTATTATGAAGGAATTTTATGTACCAAGGCAGCGCTGGCTATCAGAAAAAAAAATATAACTGAAGAAAACCAAGAGGCCACTGCACACTCAATCTGAACCGATGTCAGAACTTTGTGTGTAACTCTCAAGCAACAATCAATTTAACAGGTATGTACACATTCTACACCCAAATGCTGCCTTAAAAATTATAGATGGGTTAGAAGATGTGGCTTGATTGTGTTTAATAAATGTTTCAATTAATGAAGACCTGAAATGTCTTACAGCACCCTGTAACTGCTTCTGTATGGCTATTTGCTCAAGCTCTTTAATTCTCTAATATTGGATTCACTCAATATCTCCTTTGTTTTGTGAGCTTGGCATCCACCATTGTCTTTTTTATGGCCAGTTATGGATACTCTAAAACACAAAGCCAAATATACACAAGAACAATGTGTACCTAATGCACAATAATGTGATGAATGACACTTTGCATGACAAATGATAAAATTACAGTATGTAGTGGTATTTATACAATATTTTTTTATATTTGGCAATCTTCCATCAGTGCCTAATTTATAAGACATTAAGAAAAACAAACAGACTGTTTAAAGCACCCTGTGCATTTGTGACAAGATTTTATTCTACAAATGTTTATATGTAGAATAACAAATTAATACCTTAACAATTGATCTTAAATGAAATAAACAATTTACTGAAGAGCTAGATAAAAGTACACAAAAATTGGCATCAACTTATGTGCTGGAAAAACATCACTCTTAATAATAGAAGAAGAAAAAATTCCTCAAGGAAAAATTCTTTTTTGATGATGATATCTGGTTACCTGGGAGGAGCCCAGTCATGCTTTGTGCAATCCAATAGTGTCCCCACATAGGTTTTATTCCTCCAAGTCACATTCACCACAAGGACACCTGTGAGTCAGAAACAAACAAAAGACAGTTACAGCTGGAATATACAGAAGTGGCCCGTCTTCAAGATTTACACTTTATTCTCATTCCATTTTCAAAGGCTGCGGTCTGTCTTCTTCCTCCTTTTTGGTTTCAGTGACCTCAAGTAAAGCCCCACAGGAAATTGTTTTTTTAGTGTGTAATCGAGATACAGCTGACAGAAGGAAATGGGTTTTCGCCACGTCCTGCTGTAAAACAGCAACACTCACCTCTTAATTTTGCTATTATTACACATAATTGCTTTTGCTTGGCAGGCAGCCAGTATATGCTGTGCACTAGTCAGTGGTGCTTAAAGGCTGAGAATGACCAGAGTCCATCTTCTCATTTGCTTCCACAGGCAGAGAAAGCAACCAAGAGGAACTTGCCTTTATCAAAAAAAGATTTACATAGGCTGTCATCTGCGTTTCTTATCAAAGCTAGCATTCAGAGGCCACTAAGCTTATCTTCCCCTTCTTACCAGACGAAAGGGGATTTAGAAAAATTCAATACTTTTTTTAAAAATGGGTTCATAACAGCTTGCCCTACAGTCTCTCTGCATTACAGATCTGCATCACAAAAACATAGCATTTATCATTCCCCTGTAGCTAAAAATCACCCATTTAGACGGTTAAAAAAAGAGTTCACAACCTGAGAAAGCCTACATATGAGGACCTAATAAGAGTTAAAATACGCAGTTTGTTAAATAAAGCATAGTATATATGTAAATGAAAACAGCTTCTTTTCATGACTGAAATGAACATGCAGATAGAGCTTTTAAATTCACCTTACTTTGAATAATATTCAATTTTGAAACACGAGGCATCACTTATTAAATCTCAATAATTAGCACTATTTTATATGAGTACGCACTACTTATAAATTTTCATTACTTTGTAGTACTGGATTACAGACATTGGGTAACGTCACAAAATATACACTGGCAGATTTCCACAAATCTAGATTTTAATTGGTTCTGAAGAATCTTGTTTTTAGCAAAGACTGTTTAAAATGGAAAGGGTGGTCCTTTAGAATAACATGCAGAGGTCATATAGCCCTGTTTACACAAGAAATAAACAAGTAATTCAATGTTGAAAAGGAGAGGGAAATACATGTTTTTAGTGCTTTAATGTATACCCGCTTGATTTTATGCATTTGGACTTAATCACACAGAAGCATGCACTGCGTATCACTAGGTTTTTTGTGAAAAGATGGTTTTCTAATTATAATTTCAACAAGCATTAGAAACAGCATGATTCCTGCTTTCTTGTTCTCAACAAGCTGCCTGAGTCTTTGTATGAGCAAACTCTCATGTGCAACTGAAAAATACATAATTAAAACTGCTTAAAAGGGAACATGAAAGACACACTAACTCCTCCATTCAAGGCTAAAGTAATAAAATTAAAAACAGGAAAAGTCAGCACAGACACTTAACGTTTGTCTGCAGTGAAAGCCTTTTGTTAGACCTAATTCCCAGAGGGTTTCAGGTTTCCAACAAAAGCAGGCAGTCTGATTGGCCACATCCAGCTGGGAGAACTAAACCCTGATTGGCTGTCTCGAGCTCTGCACCAGAAAGCACAAAGAGCAAGTATCTTGGATAAATGAACAGAATGAATACGATGCAGGACCTGAGAAGTGTGTGCAAAAGGTTCATAAAAGCAAAACAAAGCCAGGGTCAGGGTGGAACCTGGAGTGAGTAAACGAAATCCTGGTTACCAAAAAGAAGACTGGTTAACACAAGATGTGTTACCAAAACGAAAAGCTTGCAACTGAATTGCTTCACATGTCATAATAGGAAAAATAAAACACAACCAATCAGTCCAAATAAGTCTTAAGCCTGGTGCACCAGAGTACATACAAAAAGGTAGCTATCAGATGTTTCCAACAATACAGCACAAAGAATATAAAATGTCTAAGCTAAAATTAGTATTAGAGATCCTCTTCATTAAAGACATTGAAAGAAGTACTAAGTGGAGTCTGACCATATCTTCTTTACAGTTACAAAGAACCTTTCACTGTTAAACAAATATCTTAAATGTTATTAAATACACAGTTTCAGCAAAAGGGGACTTTATGGATGTAAAAAGAACTCAATACACAAGCAACTGTATCTGACCTGAATTTACTGAGAAAATAAGATACTATTAAATTGGGCATAATATTAGACATTTCAATTGCTAAGAAAAGTGGATTTTTGATCAATTGAGACCTGCTAGTGAATCTCATACATCAAATTATCCTTTTCTCTATGGGACAGGCCTAACAATAAATCAACACTGCTTACAGACAGGTGACCTTGGATAGCTCAGGTTTCAAAGCAAGTGTCTTCTTTCAAGGATACATTTCACAATAAGATTAACACTGTGATTAAAAAGAGTGGGCTTGGTTTCAGTGCAATGCTTTTTCCCAAATACCTACATTGTGACTCATTCAAAATTCTGAAACTTAATAGCCTTTGATAGACTAAGTTAATCCCTTGGGCTGAGAAATCTTTCCCTAAATCCTAAATTCAGTGCAAACAAAGGAATTAGCTCCCTAGATGTTATGAAACAGTACAAAAAAATAAGACTAAAAAGAAACACTAAATACCCTTATTTCCAATAGTATAAATGCATAATGGGCTGTTAATTACTTAGTGGGGTCACAAAATATGCAAGATCTGAGAATAAAAAATAATGCACCATTTACCCAAGAGTCTGTGTGTTCCAATATCTGAGAATACTGCCACTTCCATCAGTGTCAAATTCCCTGTTGCCTTTACTCTAAAGCCCAATGAGATGTATTGATCAAGGAAAGCTTCTTGGAAAACTAGACTCAGGCTTATTCATTACCATCCATTTCTTTCTTGTGTAGAGACACTTGATCAATAATCAATTGACTGGTCAGCTAAAACTACAGTACCTGAGGCTACATGAGCTCACTTTTCACAGTGTGCCCCAATGCTGCAGGAGTGATCTTGCCTGTATTCTATACTTGTATCACACACATCAAAACAGCTTGACAAACTGGGAAAACAGTTTTCCTTTGACAGAATAATAGAACATTTTATTATTTTTTGGCCAGGCATGTGAATGCTCATTTCCTTTAAATGTCTTAAATTGGCAGATTCTACTAGAAATGAGGTTGGCTTGGTCCTGCAGTTTTGCTCAAGGACCACCACATGGACAGCTTGCGGTTCTTTTATGGCTGTCCCAGTGAAACAAAGAGCCAAGCAGCAGGTGTACGCATGCATTATAAATCACCCGATTTATTTTATTGTGAAGTGAATCACCTTTAATGTCTCACCTTAATAAAAGAGTAAAGATAATGTGAGGCTACTCGTAATAGAACTGATTCATTTAACTAGGCCCTTAGTCGTCATGTAATTTTTCCCATCAGTCATGCAAATTTATATTTAGAACTTTGACCCAGAAACAACTTGAAAACCCATGAAAAGTCCAGTAACAAAAGTTTACTTTTTTTTTTGCCAATCATGCAATGGCAACAAAATACAGGATAATTGTTTATATGGGATTTTGTGCTGCATTTGTGCAGTCCCTAAAATAACACGCTTTTATTTCCACATGTTGAACAAAACCTTACTTCCTGACCTTTAAGAGGTTACAGTGGTGAGCTTTGTCAGCGTGCAATCTGCAAAGGAACAAGTAAAGGTTAATTCCATGCTGAAAAGTAGAGAGAGTAAAACAGTGTGGAATTAACCTCTAAATGTTCTTTTCCTGACCTTCAGTACAAATACAAGCAAAACTAAATCAAGAGCTTTGCCACGAAGGATATTACTGAACACAATAACAATGAATCCTGCTTTGAAAGCACCTCAAGCAGTTCAGGTATGTTTCCAAGTGCTTCTACTTTACAGAAAATAATTGTGTTGAAACAAAGCCTTTTCCATTTTCAGCTTGGTCTGAGAGGTTTCAACAAAGAAATCTAATCTGTACAGTACCTTTATATCAACGAGATACTTGCATTAAGTACTGCTGAAATGATGAAGCTCTTATTTATTGGTAACACCATTTTAGAAATGTACATCCAAGGATAAAGGGGCATGTTATTCAGAAGGACAAATGTGTGCAAACGTAGCAGACTTTAACACAGTTTAAATCACATGTTAGTGGGTTTATGATATGGAAGCTAAAAAAAGCTTTTATTCTGTGACAGCTATTCAGGTTCTGATCACCATTACAATGACAAGAGCCAACAGTTCTTTAAGGCTGTCATCCCTCTTTATCACTGCACATTGATTATCACAGCTATTAGCACTCTGGGCTTTCATCTTGCCTGTCACGTTCATTTCCGCCATTAGTTTAATTACAGGATCACTGAAACTGTTTATTACCACCCCCGCCAGAATAAAAAGAGCAGCAGACCAGCAGCAACGCACATAGTCATGGTTTTGTGTCTTTTGCTTCACTTCCGTTTTCAAAAATCAACACTTATTAACTAAACCTAACATATAGGCCGTTTATATGATAAATACACCCAAATGTTAATATGACAAATATATTTAAACGATCAAATAAGAGAATTGCTGATTATGTCTTAGATATCATTATTGCAAAATCTCGGCATACAATGCAGATGCACTATAGTTTTTTTATACTATTTTACATTAATACAGTGTGGAACACAACACCCCCCCCCCACACACACACATACAAAATCCTACAAAATATAGAAATGTTCCAAGAAAAGGAACAGGTAGAAGAAGCCCCTTCTGTAACATATCATGCACCAATATGAGCTACAATGCTATGCTAGCCTTAATTTTGTCCTTTTAACCTTCCCTTAAATAAATGCTCAAAAACAGAGATGTTTATAGGTCTGCAGCTACACGGGTTCATGCCATGTAGAATGCCTAAAAGCCTATTAAAGCCTGTTTTGGAAATGCTGCACTATTTGTGCCAACCTCAGGCTCTTTTCATCTGCAGTTTCCAAGCCAAACAAAAAGCATTATAAAGCCTTGTTGGCAGGCAGCTGCAGTATCCATAAATTATCAGCCGCTTAACAAGCCTCTCTAGGTTTTCTTTTTTCACCCTCTCTCCCCATAAGTAACCAAATATATATAGCTTTGTTAAAGGATTGTTTTGTTTTGTCCAAGAAAATAACATCAATTATACACAAACTCCCTTTTTGTGAAAATATTTAATTCATCTTGCATGCAATTTGCATCTTTTGAGATCTACAAGCCATTAATGCAATATCAAATATACCACAATTATACAATTCTTTATATTTACATAGAGGCACAAAACCTTTGAAGATAAGGTACGTTTCCTACTTTTCCACAAATGTTAACAAAATACTGTTTTGAATAAAAATACGTTTTTGACTGACATTCCATCCTACACTCCTATCAGCTAAAGTTTAAAAAAAAAGTCAACTACAGTTCAGTCATGTGCTTAGAGGCCAGAGCTCTCCACTAAACAAGACTAATGGAGTGCAACTAACAGTGTTCCTCATGAGCATGGCTAGATAGCAGAGTCTTTGTCAGCACTCACTGAAGCACATTTCTTTTTGCCATTTTTCATTGCCTTTTTGAGGGGTGAGGGAAGCAGGACTAAGGTTCCCTAATAAAACTCTCTCATTTTCCAACTACATGAATACCTACAGCACACAGCAGCCTAACAAATGGGTTGGTTTGGAATTTCAGCTCATGCACACATTCCCACAAATGCTCTGTAATTACACTTGCTGTGTGAGGCCAAAAAAGGGAAAAGTGTTTAATTTTTTTTTCCAGAAACCTGCAAATTATTAGGTTTGTACTAGCAGATGTGGGCACAATTTTGATGGTTCAATACATGCTGCGATTGTAACATCATGAATATGGCAATAGCAGAACACTAAAATTAGTTTGCTGCACTGTGATATGTTTAAGGAAATCAAAACTGGCATTTAACTTCCTGACAGAGCTGAAAAGCCTGAATCTCCTCAGCCTGCAGGAGTTCATCCTGTCTAGTTAACAGTATTCCCCTTGCCTTCACTTTTTTGCTCTCACCACTCAGCACTGCCATTTGAAATGCACTGAAAGTAGTAATAACATTGACGGTATTATATTACATCACGTCTTGACAGAGATACGGGCAGAACTTGGCTATAATGAATACCTTCCACTGGTATAATTTGCATATTCATACTGCACTATTAGGCAGGCAGTCTTCAGATAAAACCCACAATGTGGGAGTAAAGGTGTAAGATTCCCATATAAATTATCGACTGCACTTTGGCCTCTTCTGAAATGCTGGCCCTTCCTGCTGATAAGCTCTGACCCTGGTGGCACATCAAACCCTTTCACAAAAGGCAGGAACATTATTGCTTTGCACAGGGGACTGCTGTGAGAGCCCATCAATCAAGCCTCTTGACAGCTTTCACAGTCTTCTTTAAGCAAGCCCAATTCAGCCTCCTCAGATTCTATTGTTCATTTTTCTCCTTCCTCTTCTGCCTATCGTGCACTCTTGCATTTCAGCTGTGTCGATGGGTAAATTGCAGGAATCTTTGCCACAATATGTCTGATGCAGAAAGGGGGGGGAAAATCAACACAAGCTCGTTCAATGGGGGGGAAAAAGATGGGTGGAAAAGCAAGAACGTGAAGCATTTTTTCCCCACATGCTGCACAGAATTTTATTGACCTGCTATTACCCCTTACAATTACTTTTATACACACCAAATATAATAACAGGTTGACAAAGAGCAACAAAAATGTGAAGGCTGTATTAAGACACAATCTTCATAGTTCAAATGTGTTTAGGGCCCCTTTTATTCTCCCAGACATCTATTCTCTGTGAAATAAAATATTCCATTTGTGTCTTTAGTGGAGTATTTTCCTTGAAGATTGGAGGGAGCTGATAAGATATTTACTGAGCTTAGCAGAATGCTGATGGTTGAGAGAACAGCAGCCTCCATCTGTTTAATCCCCCTGATACAGCAGCTACTCCTTTCAGCTGTCACTCACAGCAGCCCAGCTCTGCCCTGCTAGACACTGTGAAAGCCAAGTACATATTTACAGATATTTCAAAGGCTTCATTCTCATGCATTGCCATCACCACAGTTCTCTGGGCTCCCCGTTATGTCCCGTATTGCAAATGTAACCTTCAGTGATTTTTTTATGGCAGTTTATTGTATTAGGTTGTAAACACTACTTGCTGCACCCCCTCCAACGTTCCAGAAACACGCCATCATGCTCCTCAAATCAAGGAAAGTCCAGGATGCCACTTCCTATTACGTTTTAAAATGAGCACTTCTGTGATGATTTTTTTCTCATACACAATTTAAAAAAAGGAATCAGAAGTTGCAACATTAATGCATGCATGTCAAAGACACAATAGTGTCAGACCGTAAACTCCCTGTATTTGACTACCACATACAATCACATTTCCTGTAACATCTCACACTATTGTACATTTAGTGCTCCCTTTGAACATGTCCATATAATTCTTAACTACATAGTGGAAATTATATTGCTCAGTCATAGAAGGGCATGAGTTTTAAATGTAATTGCTCATTGACTGTGACTGATGCTGTCAGAAATGTTAAGATGTTTTGCAATTAGCTCTTGTTCAATCAATAAGCATTCAAGGGAGCTTCTGACCTGACTGCTTGCAATGGCTTTGCAGACTGGCTTTCATTCTCTGCTTTAATGAGAAAACAGATTCGCCAGCAGTTGGTGTTTGCCGTCGCCTAGCACTGCTACTTATCAGATAGCATAAGCCTTGCTGAGACTTTTATCATGGTTTACGTACATTCTACAGCAAAAAAGCTTCCTAAACAAGTATAACTGCAGAAACCGCACCCCCTTAATATACCTAAGAATACGAAGCTGGACATTTAGGTAATCCATTTTATGCTATAAAATAATTAGTAGCCATTTCACAAACCTTACTTATGTAAATGGTTACAGAAAGGAGCAGAACACTACATTATTCTTTAATAAATATTAAATAAATTGAGGATCTGTTGTTGAAATGTGGATTCCGGGAAGAAAAAGAAAAGCATTTTAATCCCGAACAGCTATTTACTCAAAGCTCAACAGTAAAAGGAGTAAGCGATTCATTATTCTGAGAACAGAACAGGCTCACAATTATTCCAGGGCTCCCTAAGGAGTGTTTTATAGTCATTCTGGTTTTCTTTGGCTAGTCTGAGAAGGCCAGTTTCAATGAGCTAAGCCAATAGGTTCCCCTGGGATTGCTATGTTTTCTCACTGCAAATCCCGAATGCATACATTTCCTGACCTTCCTACTAATATAAAAACCACAGGTCTATCTGCACACGATGATCCCTGTCAGGACCCCTTCCAGTTAAAGAGTGGCTAATCCACTCATGACTTCTGTCACATGAGGTGAGCCTCACCATCCTTCAGCACTGCCATCATCAATATTACACAGATATTATTAGCGCTGGAAGCAGACAGGACATAATGTACAGTAAAGAGGATTACTTTGGTCCCTGATTAAAGATCAAGGCTGCTGTAAGCCTTTCCTGAAAAATATACTTTTTTTAACTTAAAACCTGAGGTACTAATTCACATACAATAAAAATGAAAAATGTATAATGACTTTTTGGTCCTATTACAATATCACTTATTCTCAAGTATGTATCATTCAATTTAAAAATATTATACTGAAACAATGTATATTTAATTCAAATGTAGTTGGAAATTGCAGAATATCACAACAGTCCTACCACTACTAATAAAAAGTCAAAAACTATTATTAAAAACTAAACCATTATCCCTTTTCTTTCCAAATTTAAAAATGAGTTGGACTTTTAATATTACTTCTCATTACACCACTGAGGCTAAAAGAGCAGCCCTGGGATATGTTAAGGACAGCTCTCACGGAAATACAGATGAAAACCAAACACTTTCTAAGCCATGTAAATCACTGGAATTGAACACAAATTCCCTTCACAAACCAGAAATAAAAGTAGTGCTACTCATACTAGGAAAAAATATTAAAGTAGGTTACATTTATAAATGGATACAAGTGGATTAAGAAAAATAATTAAACATCCCCCTAGATGGCAAAGATTTGTAGCTTTATGACGTTAAAGTAAATAAAGAAAAATCATTACTTGTAGGTGCAAATTGTTTGCAAAAGAAACAAATAAGAAATAAAAACATTCACATCTGAGAGTATGGGTCTCAGACCACCCACACACAGTGACAATTTTCCCTGCCACTCACTCCATTTTCTTTTCTTCGGAAAAAGTGAGACAATACTGCATGTATTTACATTTTAGCTTTCTGTTCACGAACAGTCTCCAGCTGGGAAAATGTAGTGTGTACAGTATGCCCTGGCTTCAACTGACATTTCTCATAAATTGCAACAGAAACACTGCCTTCAGCACCTTAATAGCCAACAGAACATAGATCTACACATCAGCACACAGCAGGGTAGAGAAACTATGGTTACAGAAAAAGAATGCTTCAAGCTATCAGGAGTCACCTGCACACAAAGAGACTGATTAGAGTAAAAGCTGCTTTTCAAAAATAGATTCCAAAGGTTGACTCTGTAACAGTAATTGCTTGTAACTGGGAGAGGATTGGTTTCCATAAACACACATATTCGTCAAGAGAGAAAAGGGGAAGTCGAGCAACCGCAGAGTGGAAAGGAGTGGGGGAGGGGAATGCAGTCCTTGCTCCCATGAAAAACCAAAGTGTTCTCTGCCGGAGTGAACAGTCAATTGAGGAATTTCCCCACTCGAATGCCTGGCCTGTGCTTACAGAATTTTTATTTGAACATAAATCATTTGGTGTGGGACTGGTTTCATATACACAAATGAGAACATGGAAAATAAAACATAATGGTATCATTTACTATCTGTTCAGGTAAGTCAAAACTAAAAAAAAAAGAAGCAAGTCTAAAGTTTTAAACGCAAATACCATACCAGAACAATTTTGGCACTGCAAGTACCGTCATAATACTGCTGTATAAAGATGAAGTACTGGGTTATTCTATAAAATATTCACAGCATTACCTACTGTACAACCCATGGATGCAATGTGAAATCACTGACAGGCTCTTCTAATGGCACAAACTCTCCATAAGAATTAATTCTAAAAAGCTTTCAAGGTAGAGCAGGATGATTTATAGCACTTACAAAGAGCAAGCAACACACTTCCTGGCAGTTTGCCAGCAACCTATCACAGGGCAAGAAAAGGTCTTTATCTTGACTCCGTTGATAGTAAACTCCAAGTCACACTTAATTCATTTCAATTTATTGTGCCAAAATGCAGCAATTAATTTACTACAGCTTGTAAATTCTTGATAAAATTATACTGTTTGCGGCGCACATTACTCCTAGCACTGTGGTGGTAGTCTGTCATTAAAAGGAAAGACATTAAAGAAGTGGTTCATTTCAGAACAAGTTCAGGACTTTGGCTGGCTCCTCCAGCTTAGTACGGAACTTCTTGGGTATCCAGGGTGTCTCCAGGCAAACAAAACATTAATTCACAAACTCATTCCTCTGCAAACAAAAACCACTTGGCACTGAGAACTCTCCTTTGAGAAGATGACACCATTTGTAGGTGCCTGTCAAAGAGCTGCCCAAACAGCTTAATCTAAGTATGATACAGTCCAGGTTTTTTTTTCTTTCCCCAGAACAGACAGCCTTTTCAAATTTACTAACCATATGTATAATACGTGATTCCGAAGGCTTAGAAAATCGATGAGGGTAAGCAACTAAATGATGTAAAGTTTGAGAAACAATTTAATGTGTTGAGAACTTGCCAACTACTGTAAAATACACAACAAATAAGCAATGAACACTCCTGTTTGAGTCACAAAGTGGATTGCAAGGTTTGAAGTTTGAAGGAAACATTTTTCTATGAAAGGAATTTACTGTAATGGATATCGCCCTGGGTGGCACTGTCTTGGCAGTTAGCACCATTGCCTCACAGCTCTTGGGTGCAGTGTTCGATTACCAACAATCGCACCTTCTGTGTGCCGTTATCATATTCTTCACATGTTCGCATAGGTTTTCTCTGAGAGCTCCTCCCACATTCCAAAGACATGCGGGCTACGTTAAATGGTGTCTCTAAATTATCTCTATGTGTTTGCAGGATACAGACACATGCAATGGATAGGCACCTCATCGAAGATGTAGTTCTGTGCCCTTTTGCTCCTTGTAATTCCAGGAAAGGCCTGAGGTTCCTAGCAACCCTTACCAGGAATAAGCAACATTTTAATTAATGAAAGGGTATCACTTTGTTGGGAGAAATGTAACATAGTTTAACACAATCTAAACACCACACCCACACATCAAAGATTGAAAGGAAGGAAAAACAATTTTATTGAACTACCAGCACAGAAAAAGAAACCCTGAACACTCCCAGAAGCAAAAAACAAATTAACAGCTTTTCCTGCAACACACTGCAGTTACTGTCCAAATAGAGGCTGTTTTGCACAAAGGCTTCTCTTGCTGCATGCTTCAAAGGCAGCACCTCAGGGATACAAAAACATTTTCTCCAGCTTATTTCCTGTCACTTTCTTGTCTAGACTGGCACAGCATTTTTGTCAATCTCCAGCTTTACCTTTACCCCTTAAGCAAATAATGTTCAGACATCACAATACATCTAGAAAAAAACACAGAAACCCATGCTTACAGAAGCAAAAACCTAATACTATCTCTACTACAGTGTATAAAACTAAAAAAATGTCTGTCCTTTATGTCACAACTACTGAAAAGTAACAAAAAAACATCCATTATTAAAATAGTTCATTCTTTGCACTGCTAAAATTAAGATCAACATTTTTCTAGATTTACAGTATGTAAATGAAAATTCCATTAGTGCCACTGTGGGGAGTGTAATGTGATTGTTACACAAGAAGCATTTTTCGTGCTGTGTTACCTAGTAAGTATACAGTACCTAGTATGGAAAGGGGTTAGGTATATTTTCTAAACAATGTGTCACACATATTTCATTACTTTAATATTCTTACTCCACCACTACCAAGACACACTTTAACAGTTTATTTAAAGGCTTTAGTCAAATGTAACAATCAATTTTAGAATATAATTACTTCTTACACAGGCCTCTCCTAGAAAACAGACTGATTCAGAACAGATGGAACATGCCAAACAAATTGCTCATATCCTATTTCTGTGCTGGCTTAAAAGATTCTGCTTCATACAGAAATGCTTTACAACTAAGCCATGTATAAAGTCACTTTTAAACACAGAATACATTTACTTACATCATAACAAGCTTCAGATAAAATGACAAGGGCATGGAACTCTTTATACTACAATATTGTAAACCTGCTGAAATCTTAAAGTACTTCACCTTGCAATCTTTAAGATCATTTGCCACATTGTAAAACTATAAAACGCATGTCTTATGTGAGAAAAAATCTCTTAACCCCTGACAATGCATAAGAACAAAAGCCAACTGTCAAATTAAATTTTACTGGGATAAAAGTCTCAGTTGTGAAACTATAGTCATAAATCCTATAATATAATATATTATACCAGGGAGAAGTAAATACACATTAGGCTTCCATTCCATTGCGTTACAAAAACGCTCAAACAGTATGCAAACTATGGAATTCTTGTGACCAGCTTCCCTGGACAAAGCATGAAGAAAATCCTTGAAAACAGCCTGGAGAGCGTAATTGACCTCATCCTGCAGATGACCCCCCCAACCATTTGCCATTTCATTTGCTGGCTACGTTATCTACATTTCAATGAATCTTTCACCAGGAGTCCCTTGGGTTTTGCTGCATATTCAACCACAGACTGGCAAATCTTTTAACACTTTTACTCCACAACCTCCAGCTTTTATGATTCCCAACTTTCCTGCTGCTGCGAAAGTCCCTGTTTTGCGAGAAAAAAAAAATCCATCGACAGAAAACAAGACATTCATCAGATAACATAAGAAATTAAATTAAGGCTTTCCTGTTTTTCATCCTTGAAATCTCCTTTAAGATGTAAAAAGAACAGTCACAGTTGCAAAATAAACGTTTACTCAGTCCACAATGGAGCAATGCACAATCATTTAAAGATTCACTAAGCCAGTTAATACCAAAAAAAATTGGTCTATGAACAATATGTCTGGTTTTCAGGCTCATACTAGGCAGTGCACATCTAGAACCTTAGACATTCAATATTAAACCGCCTGAACAACGTACTAGCCACTTTTCTCAGCCAACCTATCTTCCCAGTATTTTTGCATCTTTCAGTGGGTGACAAAGAAAGCTATGGATAAAGAAGTCTGAATACAAATACCGAACTAGCAAATTTGTAATTTATTTAAAAACTACAGACATTATTTAAATTCATAAGAAAAAATACTTGCTTTTACTGCTGTGGCTTTGTACTCCATATTTTAGTTTGAAAGCAACTGAAAAAGGTTACCGTAGCAACACTGAAGTTAATTAAAATACTGCTGTATCCATTAAAACAAAGTCTTCTACTTTATATCGAAGGCAAACGCTGAGCCTGGGGCCATTCCACCCCTTCATATTCACAGTTGTTTTTATTTAAGCCGCGTTTTCATGAGCCTTTGTTTTACCTTTTTTAATTTAGCTATGTAAGGGTACATGTAGTCAGGGGTCCCAATGTATTCTCTTATTTACTTGTTTTGGAAACTAAAACACAAAGAAGGGGATTTCCAAAAATGAGCTTTTGGTTAAAAAAAAAACTGAATCTATTACTGTACTAGCTAGTGATTTCTCTTGAAAAAACTGTGACTGTGATAAAATAATATTGCAACTAATAACATCATCTGTCTCCTCCTTTTACATTACTGTTAAATGCTTCCATAAAAAGCACCCAAAGTAATGGCAGATTTGACTAATACATTGTGCCTCTAAACATTATGAGCTTTGCTGTAGAAAAATCTAAAGTTGCACATGCACACTGTACAATATGTTCCCAGCAGTGCCCCTCCCCCCGTCTTCACTGCAGCAAACTGCTTCAAATTCTGCAAGCACTTGTGCAGTGTGCTTCAGTCAAAACCACCTCCTCCTCAGTTTGCCAATATTTATTTACACAACGAATAACTCTACTGTGCATGTTGAAAGAAGCTCTCGGGACCCAAAATAGCACTCTGTTCTGCTGGGAGGATGTTTGTAATGTAGGATTGCTGCGTTTCATGCAGATTCACACATAGCACTGTCAGTCCCTTTATTCATCAAACTATGCCTGGCTCGCCAAGGCTTACACTCCAATCTACATCCTGCATTTGAATGAAGGCATTTCTTACCTCATTTAAGAGCAGTACACTGGCTTCAGTTCAAATCATTACTGTAAATGTGTAATCTTAAAATGTGACAGTGTAGCTGTCGGATAAAGAAAAATGAGTCAACAAAGGGTGAGATGTTGTATTTCTTTTACTTTTTTCTGTCTAAAACTGCATTTCACATAATGATTGGGGAAAAAAGAGATTTAATTATCTGTACTATATGTATGCCTTAAGGTTGCACAATTGCATTACCAAAAAAGGCAGGTGAGGGATGTGGGGCACTTCAATGGTGGAGAAAAGGGCTCAATTTTCTGCACTAATTCATCAAGTATTCTGTCTCAGCAGCAGCTAGCTGAGGATTTAAACCCTGTGCTATAAACAGAGAGCTTACCATTTTCACATCACCGCTCATTTAGCTATAATGCAATCATATGAGCAAATTACACTAATGTGGCATTAATAATAATGTCAATCTGAGCACGTGAGGCGGGACACAATGAATACAAGGACAGGCATAAAACAGAAGGCTAAAACGGCAGCTGTTTCTAGACAACAAAAGACACCAGAGCCCAGGGTTTTGCTTCTTAAACATGTCAAAGTATAGCTGTGCTTTGTACAATTACGTTTTTGTCAGTATAACCAATTTAAGAGTTTTGTCATAAAGCAAAGCAATAGGAAACCAAGATGTTTATTACGGGTATAAACCTAAAAAAAAAAACACCTTTCATTTCAACTCCTGAGGCAATCTGTAATGCATTATGAGTGACAACTTCCACATGCATTTGCCCAGTGGCCCAGTGCTCCCTAAGCAAGTTGTGTAAGCTGCTACTGCAGAAGAAGAAAGGTCTCAAATGTGACATGATCTGCTTGATAAAATGCATGCTGTAGGCACCATGCTTTTTAGAGTTCAGAATACCTTGTTAACAACTACATGACGTATGCACATTACTTTCCACATTTTGTGTTTATACAGAAAAATCTGAAAATGGATGGTGGATGTAAAGTAGTTAAAAAAATCAAAATCAATCAGGGAAGATTAAATCTACATTATAGATCAGTCTAAACATGACAACAGTTTTTATGCATTTATTCCATCAACATCCAACTGCCCCCATTCTTTCCTGAGGCAAATTGTATTGAAGAAACATGTATATGGTGACATACACACATATTAACCCTTACTGAATGAAAGAGGATAAAAAAATTTCAGATGATGCAATAAGTTAATCGATTGCATAGTGTGTTTTGCTAAAAATAATTTTAACACTGCACAGAACAAATTTGTACTTATCATAAATTTACTCAATTCCTGGAAATATGAGGGTCACATACATATCTCCAAGTATTATTTTACATTAAAATCAACAATAACATTCTGCTCTTTGGAAGTACTTTATTAACACCAAAGGTATCCCTCGGGTATGAAAGGAGGTACCACACAAGTGGTTAAACTTGGAGAGTTCTCCTAAAACTACAGGAAAATGGTAATTGACGTTCAAAAGATGGGGAATGGCTAATTAAATAATTTACAAAATCTGAATCTACCACTTTCTACCTCTTGGCAAACTATAAGAGGCATTTTGTATGCATAATATGTTCCAGGGGAGAATTTACAAAATATTAACAATTAAACAAATATTATTTTAATATTGTGTATGAATAAATGGGACTCTTGTGATTTCTGAACTATAATTATTTACGACATACATGCATTTGCTTGGGGCAGTAACATTTAGATTACAATATGAGTTTATTTTTTAGCAGGACACTATGTATGATGTCTTAGTACTTTTGCTTTGGGATATAAATAAATTGGGAGGTTGTAGTAGCTGAAGACAGTTTCCAGTATTCATTTTTATATACAGTAGATACAGTAGCGTTGCTATACATCCACAATTGCCACTCACAAACAATTGTAAAGATAGTTAATATCAATCATAACAATGGGTTCTTAGATTTTTTAAATCTGAATTACATTTTTAAAATGCTCAGATTGTAGTATTTGTCATATGTTTCAATAATGTATCACTTCCCTTTTTCTCGTTTTTATATTTTATTCGAAGAGATTAAGTCTTGTGAACATGGAGGAATTATCTCCATGCTTTGAGTAGCCCATGCTGCATATTTCAAAGTACTTGCAAAACACAGAGCAAAAAAAGTGTCTAGGGTTAACGAAACTGTGAGCTGCATCTTTTAAAAACAAAACTAATGATTTACTGTTATCCATAAAGAAGATGGACAAAGATGGATAAATATTATAAACTGTAAACCAATCCAAGTGCTAGGCAATGTTGCCAGTCAGGCAGAAAATGTGCTTTGGGGTCAAGAGATCAGCTTGTTCTCAATGAGCTACAACCAAAAGCCACTGAAAGTTCTTTCATTCTACCACATAAGGCCCCATCACACACACACACACATTCCAAAGCTCGTTAAACATTTCAATAAACAGCAGCTTAGCAGTACTCAACACAGAGACTTCTAGGATTAGAAGTCTAGGATGGTAGAAAAACCAATGTTGGCAAAAATTCACAAACGCAATATTAAACAGTTTTTTGGATCCCACTCCATCACTGCCATAATCTTAAAACATAGAACTCTAGCAAGTTATTTACAATTGGGTATAATACCCTTAGTGAACATGCATTATGCAACTAAACTCTAACAAATTGTTTGAGCAAGATAAATCCTAGCACGAACAGTCCTGAACCAACAAAGAAGATAAATACCCTTTATAAGTGCATTCCAAATTATTTAGTAAGGATCTATCACAGGTGTAGGAACAGGTTATATATAGTCTTAATAGCACATACAGGGTTTGACAAAATAATGGAAACACCTGATGAAAAACCTCAATTAAAAAGGATTCTACTCATGTTTCACATTAATTTCAATACTAATGACCAATATGATTAATCTAGAAGAGATGTCTTCAAACTAATAATTTAAAATGCAAGTTTCTAAAACATGAGACCTAACAGACACTGAAAGAGCTTAAATAGTTCAGGCCCGGATCACAGGTACATCTGTCACAGAAAAGGCAACATTATTTAATGTGTCAATGGGAACAGTGTCAGCAAACAAGGGAAAATAGCATCAGAAAAGAAGAACAGTGGTCGCAGGTAAAAGCTTACCAATAGGGATAAACACACACTTGTTAAGGATAGTTGCTAAAAGACACAAAACAACAGCCTCAGAAATTCCAACAGAACTGAATCTACGTCAGGGCTGCCATTCAGAAACCATTTCTAACCCAGTCCAACACACCTGGACTTCTGAGTAGTGAAAGAAAGTAACGTCTCATGAGTTGTCTTTAATTCTTTTTCCTATCTGGAAAAATATGAACAGGTTTATGTTTGGAGAAAGCCTTCAAGCCACACTGCCTGTTCTCCATCTACCATGGTATTCTCAATCACAAGATCTCAACAGCACTGAACCTTTATGGGAAATTCTGGAACAGAGTGTGGGATAGATTTCCACCTCCTTCGACTCTTAAAGAACTTGAAGCTTGGTTTCTTGAAGAATGGTCCAAAATTCCACTAGAAAGAGAGTTCAAAACTAGTATAACAGTATTCCAAGAAGGAATGAAGAGGTTCAGAAGGCAAAGGGTGGCCATCTCCTTTTTAATTAAAAATAATATTCAAAATATTGCTTGGTGTTTCCACTGTTTTGTCCACTCCCTGTAAATGCAATTGGAACACGTTTCTATGCTATATACATTTGAAGACTGATCACTTAGGTCAATTTTTAAGGTAGTTCACAAATAACAATTAGGTATAACCCTTTATTTTTTTACACTTTAGCTAAATATTCCCAACATGCAATTTCACCTGGTCTCTCAATTTAGAGCTACAGTACATAACGGGTATAATGTACACAAATTACAATGCAATTCAGTAAGCAACACATTAGATTGGGAAGACCAACAATGGAAATTTTCATGAAAGAATTATCCATCCCAGCAATAAAATTTGCACGTGTCTTCACAAGATGAGAAAACTTACCTTCTTCGGTCTCGTGCCACACAATGCCCTCCAGATTCACGCTAGTCCCAGGTTCACAAGGTCCAAGGCATTCTGGTTCAGTTACAACTCCCACCTCACAAGTGTTAACTCCCACTGATCGAGTCCTCACTAATAGTTGCTCAGTGGGAGCAGAAATGTTTGATGTTGGAGGGAAGAAGGAAGGCAGAATCTGTGGCTGTATGCTTGTAGTAATTGGTGGAGGGGGTGCAGGCACTGTAAACAAAGGATCCACCTGAAAAAAAGAAAAAAAAGAATACTGATTATTCTTGGCACAGCAAATAGCAGGTGAACTAAAACTGCTTCAAACCCACCAATGAATACTTGGAAGAACCAATTTTCCAACTTCAAGACAGTATATCTTCCAAAACACTTTTCAACTTTAGTTTTGCATTTTCTTGCTATTACAAAACCACTATCAAGAATGTTAAATATATATATACACACACACATTTAAAAACACTCCAATGGCTTACATTTTTACTAATCAGCCGGAATTACCATTTAGATGATAAATATAGCTTATGCTGTTGTGCCAAACCAAACATGCATCAAAGAGCTTTTATTAAAACGGGACTCTTTCTTTTCTCACTATTGTTCACCATGCTCTAACCAGGTCCTGCACATGATCAACTAGGACCATTAAGAGTTCTTCTGCCCAAGTATGCCTAATGTGCAAATACCACACAGGAAATAACTGTTCACCTTGTCATTCTTGGCAAGTTTCTTTTTTTCCTTAATTAAAAAGTATAGATGCCTCCAGCTTGACAGAGGGCTAATAATGCAAAGCTCATTATTCAACATTGACAAGTGCTGTTGAAGCAGTAAACCCGCTGCGGTTTATTTAGTGTGGCTGTTGCCTTTAGAGGCTCTTTACTGTCCTGGGGAATAAGCAGAAGAGGCAAGAAAATGCACAAATATGAAATCTTTGAAAATGATGCAAACTAGGAGATGAAACTGATCACAGGGCATTGTAGGTCAAAAACACTCCTTATAAAAATCAGCTGTTTTAAACGGCAATTATAAAGACAAACAATTTAATCTAAAATCATATATAATGGACAAATCCAGGAGGCAAACTGAAGTATAAAAATAGTAGCACCGGAGATATGAATGGTCCTATATTTTTTCCCTATTTAGTCACCTAGCTGGCTCCTGAACAGAAAGCCATCTTTTTTTTTTTTTTTTTTTACAAATGCAATGCAGTATAATTGACTACAGCAAAAAAAACAACAACTCAAAAATATCACAACAGCCCCTTTTTTAAAGCAGTCAAGAGATTTCCACATTAATCAATTTGCAAAGGACTAATTATGCAAGCATTATCAGACGAATAACCCATCGTAAAGAGCTCAAACCAGCAGACATTCTGGAAGATCGAGATAGCAAAATGAGAAAACAATCAGTAAAATTGATCAACTCAAGTATAACATTCCAAAGCGAAGATTAAAAAGGGAGGGGAGGTCAAGGAATGAGGAATAATGTTACATGAAAAATGATCCGAGGATTTAGGACTTAAATGTATATTTACTTAAATATTACAGATTTTTTGTATAAAGAAAGAAAGAAGCTATTTTATGTTAATGTATTCTACTATTTAACTTAAATAGTAGAAAATATATTAATTCAGACCATTATTTAAAGAAAAACAAGGCGGCAGCAGAAAAACAAAAAAACACACAAGTCTAACAGCTGGCAGTGACACTAAAACGGGAGTCAAAAACAGCTGGTCATTCATTAACTACTTTTCTAATGGCCTCAAATAAAGCATTTACTGTATCTATTAATCCAAGATCAAAAAGAAATAATAACATTAAATGGCTGAAAAAGATTTTTTATCACATTAAATTTAAAGAGATGACTCACAAAACCAAACTTTACTCATTTAAACCCCATCTTTCCAGATGTCACAGCTCTGTATGATGTGTGAATCAGTATTGAAGAGGTCCAAAAAGTATAATAAAAACTACACTGATGCGACAAGCACTCCAAATTTAGGCATATTTTTATAAGCCTAAAAGTAAAAGAAAATATCAAATCCCCAAATCGTGTGAAAAACCATAATTAGAATAAGACTTGCAACAGTCTTAAAACAACTGAATCTATACTAATGGATTTCATAATCTAGACAAATGCAAATTACAAAGAATACATCTTAACTTTGCAGAAAAGGACAGCTATTTTAATTAGCATGTGTGTTTTTATACAAATAACCCATATTGAACAGATAAAGAAAAATACCTTTCCCCCCCCCATCAGTCTATGCTCTTAAAATAATCC
The DNA here is from genome assembly GCF_040954835.1 of Lepisosteus oculatus. Taxonomy (NCBI): domain Eukaryota; kingdom Metazoa; phylum Chordata; class Actinopteri; order Semionotiformes; family Lepisosteidae; genus Lepisosteus; species Lepisosteus oculatus. Next base: position 51,915,127 of record NC_090698.1, on the reverse strand, counting down.
AGACAGTATCCTCTTATCCTCTAAAATCCTGCTGAACAGCGCAGAATTAGCTGTATTACTGGCAAATTAAAGTGTGCCAGGTAGCTGCAGCCAAAAAACCTCAATCCCGGGAGTCTTGTGAAAACATACCATCTGACCACTTCAACAGCTGTTTTTATTTATTGTTTGAAAGACTAAATAGATGACAGCATCGGCATTAATATTACATATAACAAAATAACCAGTGCCTTTGTTTTTTAACTGTTACACAATAACTTAAATTAAAATTTTAAAAAATTAAGGGAAGACCTAGATAAGTTCAAAGAACCTTTACCAAATAAAAGCCCATTAGGCTATACAACTCTTCATCCCTAGGAGATCTTTATGTGTAGGACTGTTAACCAAAGTGTACAATTAGTTGGCAAATAGCATGTCTAAGGCTGCAGTTTGAACCAGAGAAGGTTATAAAGTCCCTTTGTAGTCATTTGTAAGTTTTGCAGTCAAGTCACTGAACACCAATACTATCAAGGTCAGTCTAACGATAACAGTGCCCTATGACATATCTTACCATAAGAGCATAGTAGATGATTGCAACAAAATAATGGTATACAATGAATAAATGGTGACCAGGAACAGAGGTATCACCTTTAAACATCACCGGTTAGGCTAATGCCAAAAAAAAATGTAATCTATAAACAAAACATGATACAATCTGATGTCTTGCACATTCATCTGTAGTCTATATTTTTACACACAGCACTTTAAAGTTATAGTATTTGAATAAGCCAGAAATTGGCCTTCACAAATGTTCTGCCTTTTATTTTAATAGATTTAATGATTTGATACATAAAAACACAGGCTCATTGCACCCTTAACAGCAGCAGTTAAACCGCTGGGTTTGAATATGGGCATTAACACCAGTTTACAGCAAAATTCCACTCTGGGTTTATACAATCTAGGTTACCTAAAATCCCCTGTTAATTAAACTGGTTAAATATTTAAGTCTCTTCTCCACCTGATCTTCTGTTCAGTGGGACTGCTGGCCCATAATAGTTGTGATGTAATCCAGGTGGGTACTGCACTTCAGTGGTAGATGAAGTTGGTTTCTCCTATATACAAAACACTTAGGAATTCTTCAAGAAAAGTGCTATAGAAATATGGAAGGTAGGATAATTACATCAATCATTGACTCAAATGGCCTTAATTACCACTCTAATGTTGTTGAGAGGTTCAAGTTGCCTATAAAACTTGCAGAGCTGTTAAAGGGTGAGGATAATTAATATACATTTCTTATTTTTACATAGCTGTGTTTTAGAACAGTAAAAAGTAAGATAACTAAAATTCACATTCCTTGCAATATTATGTGTAATGGACAAAAACTACACCACTGTCCCTGCCAATTTCTTTCTCTCACAAATTTCTTTTGTACAGGTTATGAACCATTGCTGAGCTTAGTCATTTGAAGCTGATTTGAATTTTGAAGTAATTTTGTCAACTGCCAACAGCCTCCATGACAGATGGTAAAGTAAAGGGGTTAACAAGGTTAGTTTCATTTTAGCAGCCTTTAAAGGTAAGCGAGTCCAAAACATATATAATTTGTCTTGCTGATTTGTGAAATACTGTATTAAACTGATTTTGTTTTAAATTAGCACTGATACTGATTAATAGCTTTACATCAGAAATTAATGGAGTGAATACCACTGACATTTCACAAAAGTTTTAACCTGAACAAAAATCACAGACACTATGAAAAGTATGGAATCCATGACACCTGTGACCACCGAGTGAAAATACCCTACATAAACATGGGAAATATGCAGACTGTTTACTTTCTCTATTCCCCACAGTGCTACACAAAGAACAAAGCTCATCTTGTTTAAAATGTAGTGCAGCACAAAATACAAATGCATTCCTTTTGGTATAGACCATTCATGGCTTCATGAAGATCGCCTCAAATTGATCTGGACAAAGATTAACACAGACCCAGAAAATACACTGGTTAAATTGGGCTCATTAGATTCTTGAAAATTCTTTTGCGTGGCTTTAGGGCAGATGGAGGTGCTTACTAATTGAAAATAACCTGGAACTGATCACACAGATGGCAATTACCCAGGGAATGCGGTATCACACTGGCGAGCAAGGGGAAAGATCTTTCTCGAGAACTAATCAAGCTTGTTTCATTATGAGTAACTGCAGATGATGGTGATGATAATTGCTTGCAAACACACTTTGAAAATGCCAAGATACCAATGCAGTGCAGTGCAGGGAAATACTGTGAATATCTCAATATAAACAGTAAAAACTCTGAGAATGTAGTTTTACTATATTGACCACTTCTGTTTTTTCGCAATATTTTTATACCATACTTAAAGTATTTTAAAAATATTATTTGAATTGAAGTGGTATTAACTTCTTTGATAGAAATGTTTTCCAAATTCCTACACTCAGCATTTGTTGCTATATGGTCATTTCTGCCCATGCAATGGATAGTGTTTTCATTACCTCAGGGTCCCATGATAAAAGCATTTAAGTAACTCTTATGTTTGTTGAAGCAGTTTAGAATTCAGCACATACACAGCATCATACATGATGATCTAGATGCTACATGAATCCCATCTGGAAGAGCTAGAATACATGCTGAACAACATTCAAAACCGCACCACTACAGGACCATTTGGAACATGTTCAAATTTATTTTTCCTGTAGGTGGAAACAAACATAACTGACGTAGTACATTAAAGCTACAAAAAAACAGCTAGCTAGAATTATTTAATTGTAATGATAGCAATTTTGGCCTGGATGTAGCCCTTCAAAAGTTCAGGCTGAGAGGATATTACATGACTATGTATGTAACATTATACGGTCATGTGTGGACATGTGGTTCACATAGCAATGATTCTTTTAAGCCTGGCAGTTATTTTGGTCTAAAAAAAATATTTCTACAGTGGGTACAATGTATGGGTGGCTCAATGGCATGCAACCCAAGGTCCTAAGTTTGATTCTGGCCTTGGGTGGCTGTTATGTGGGGCTTGAATGTTGCTTAAGTGTCTCCCTCCCAAAAACATGCTTACCAGATTAACTTAGGTCTCTAAATTGTCCGTTTCTGTGCGTTGCAATAGACTGTCGTTCCATGCAGCTGGTATTTCTTGTCATCTTTGCTTCTAAAGTATGTTCCCCATCTGGCCCTTCCTCATTTCCAAACTTCCTAAAGTGGTTTCTGGTGTTGTGGGGATGACTGTATGCTGTATGTACTGAATTAGTCAATACAACACAAAGATAACGTTACATTTCTAGGTATTTAAATGCAAAATAGTGTGCACATCTACTTCATAAATGTATGTTGGTATTTTACCACAATCTGTTTTTACTTGAACATGCAACATAAGTATACCCCTGAATTTTATATAAACAAGCCACAAGTATTGCCATAGTAACTCTGATATGAAATATACCAATACAATAAAAAGAAAGGTTCAGAAAATATTTTACAAAATCCCACACATTTACCATATTTACCATCTATATGATTCCACAATTTCATCCCTAAAGAAAACAAGGTGTTGCATATTACAAACTGGTTCAAAATTACTGTGAACATAAGCACATCAGGAAAGCTTGACTCTGTATCAAATAGTATTAGCATAGCTGTGGTAGAGGTACAAGTACTAGAACCATTTAAGATAAACAGATAGCAGTCGATGTTTAATGTAGATAAGTGCAAAGCATTACATGGAAGTACTAAAAACAAATATTGATTGGTTAAAATTTAGGGATTAATTTTCATGGAAAAACCCCTGAAAAGGAATTTGGTATAAATATTGATGTATTGTTTTAATCTTCTAGACAGCAAAGGAAACAGAAACACAGAGTATTACAACCTATATGTAAATGCAAAGAATTTAAATTAAGAGACAAAAGTTAGCAAGGCACTAATAATACCTTATTTTAAATACTGTCCAATTTTGGTCACCCCACTACAAAATAGATACTGCTGCTCTGGAATCAATCCAGAAAAGTGCAACCAGATATGTTCTCAAGATTAAAGGATTGCCCTACACAGATAGGCTAAAAGAACTGAAACCTTTAAGCCACAAACTTAAAGCCACAAAAAAACTACTAGGGAATCCAATTCAAGTTTTCAAAATCATCAAAGTCAATCCAGACTTCTTCAGAATCCGCAGTGACACATGAACCAGAGGACATAAGTGAAAACTACATGGTAATGCATTATAAATGAAAACAGGAGGCACTTCACAGAAAGGATTGTAGGGGAAAAAGCTAACCAGCCAATATTGTTGAAGTTGATACCATTGCTTTTTCAAAAAATGTCTACATGATATTTTTGGATTAGTCAGCTACCAACAACCAACAAAATCTTCATGTTAAATGGCCTCCTCTCTTCATATCCTTTCCTATATCCCTATGCAAACCCTGTAGGCTCCTGCTATAAGCATTACAGATTACTTTTAAATACGTACTTGAACTATATAGAATTTAATGGAACTTATCTAATCCTGTACTATGATGGAGTGTTTTCCTGTCCAAGGTATAGTTCTGTTTTACACCCCACGCATCTGAGATAGACCTTGAAATAATTCTTACTAGAAATAAGCAGAATTCTCATAATGGAACATGAGATCTGAATGATATTGTAACTACTGCAAACACGTTCACATTTTGTCACTTTAAAACTTGCAGTCTTAACACTTTGAAGAAGCAATTTATATCTGATATATACACTACCTACGCAACACATTAAAAGAATAAAAAGGAAAATTAGATTATATGGGAAAAAAAGAAAGAAAAAACCAAGTTTACATAAGTATTCAATTGATGTGGCATCAGCATGCTTAGGCTGCAAAGGAACAAGTAAAAGTTTATTCCATGCTGAAAAAAAGTGACACAATGACCTGAACGCACAAAGTTTTGGCAATGGAGCCTCTCTTCAGCATGGAATAAACCTTTACTTCTAACTCTGCAAGGTTCTTTAGTCAGGTAGTGATTCAATCATAATGAGGAGGTTTCTAAACAACTTAGGTACACAGTTATATAAAGCCACTGATCAGGAAAAGCTTATAAAACATTTCAAACACTCTTAATATCTCTTTGTGCACGGTGAAATTGATCATTAAGTAGTGGAAGTGCCTAGATTAGGCTTTCCCTCTAAATGGAACAGCTGGGCAAGGAGGAAATTGCTTAGGGATGCAAGGACAACAGTGACTTTGAAAGAGTTACAGAATTCAGTGGGTGAGATGGGAGAAAATGTCCATAAGGCACCATATCATAGTCACTCCTGAAAGGGGACATGTATAGAACTGAAAAAAACATCACAAATCTACATGGGGTTTGCAAAAAAAACAACTAAATGATATAGTAAACATATGGCAGAAGGCTTTCTGGTCTGATAAGAAAAAGTGTATATTTTTATTAAATTCAAGGTATTAGATCTGAAGCAAACCCAACATAGTGCATCACTCAAGTCAAAATCATCCCTACTGTCAAACATACTGGTGGCAGCTTTCTTCAACAGGAATTGAAAAGCTTAAGACTGATGGTAACATAGATGGAGTAAATACATGAAAAATCTTAAGACTAAAACCTGCTTCAGATATAAAATTTAGGCAAAAACTTAGAGACCTTTCAGCAGGACAATGATCAAAAGTACAAAACCAAAGCTATAGTACAGTGGCTTAGAAAAACATCCCTGAGCAACCCAGTCAATATCATGACTTGAATTCTATTGAAAATCAGTAGAAAGATGTGAAAACTGCTGTCCATAAGTAATCACCAAGCAACTTGAGAGGGCTTGAGCAAATCTGCCAAAGAAAATGTCAAACACTTCCTTAGCCTTACATGTCTTTATATTGAGAAAGTGGATAAACAAATTCCAATTCCAAAAACTTCACAAAATGGGACAAAATAGGATGGGTCCTTCTGAAAGTAACTATTTTTTGTGAATTCTTGTATATTACAAAATCCTCACTACTTTTTGGTTTTGATATCATTTTGTAAAGAGGAAAACATAACCTACTAGGATCAAGATGTTTGCCAAATATGATGAGCAAATCTAGCATATTCTTTTAGGAATATAGGATGATCCACAACCTAAGTATGTCAACAATAAGTGACCAATCATTGAAGCTTTAATTGTTAGGAATTTTATAAAATTATCTGTTTTTACTTGAATACAACTGTAGACGTAGCCAGGAGCTTCATATTTGCTCAATGTGTGGTATATAACGGTGTATTCCGTTTAACTGGGTCCGAGATCATCTCAGCACCCAATTGTTATTAATAAGAATCTACACCATCCATGTTAATGACAGTTTTTTACATGTCAGACATCCATTTGCCTCTTCTGTTCCAGGTCCATTGAGTCTACACTTTCAGTGTGTGCACTGCATCATCAGAGCCACAAAGAGCGAAGCTCTGAGCCCTATTTCTTTTTCTTCAAGTCTATTAATATGCTTCTGTGTGCATTAAGTAAATTAACAATATACAGTTCATGTATTTTTTTAAATGTAGATTGCATTATTGAATAATATCTACTTTTTGGTTTCCCATTGGTTCATTAGTCTCCAAAGAACTATAGGATGATTGCACGAGTGCTGGACATCCCAAATACCACTAGTTTCCCCAATGCTGTCATTTCAAAGCCTGTGGCAAAAGTGAATGAGAAATTGATGAGGTCATGGGCAAAGTAAACAATGAGGTGAAAAACCATGTGTCAGATCTTGTTTAATTGAAGAGAAACATTTATCTCCAGAAACATTTCAAAGATGGATGACTTGAAACTCATTGTTGATAAGTACAAATAGTTCTTTGGTCTCATATAACATTATTACAAAAAAAAGATATGAATTGGAATTCCATAGTTTCTAACATCAGCACACAGCATGAGTATTGTGTTTAATAAACCTCATGATGGCAATATTATGGAACTGAAATATAATTCCATTAAGTAAACATTACAAGAAAAGACTAGAAGGAGCTAGTATTCTTTAATAGACAGCACAACAGAAAACATGTTGGAGATGCAACCAGTTGAGATTTCCAGCTGGGTAAAAAAGTGTTATGCAAGCTAAAAACAAGTTGCAGAAGCTATGTAGATTCAACTTTCTGAAAGCAGTAGTGATCATGGATTATTTTTTTCAATACGGCAACACCCATGAGTTTGCTTTTTGCATTGAACTTATCTCTTTCAATTGTATCTGAAAATAAAACATTCTGTACTCTTAAGGTTCTCTATTAAGAAGAAATGTACTGATTTTCAGTTCAAATGCATATATGGCAGTTCAGACTACAATTACGTTCACTTAAAGTAGGCTGCTGAAAATGTACATCTTTATTGAGAAAACATTAATGAATAAGCAATTTTATCAAGGTATTACAAAGGAAACTTAGAAGACTGTGCCCCTCACCTCAACATTTCTAGTATGCAAGCAGCCATCAGAGCACATCAATTATAGGTAAGTGCCAAGGGCCCTTGTGGTCCCAAAAGATTAACAGCTTATCCTCTGTTCTAGTAGTGCACATCAAATGGAATTATAATAGAAAAGTGCAGCAAGAAAGCTCGTCAGTGTAATACAGCCACTGCCGTACTCATTTTTTCACCATTTCTTCCAAAGTGTCTTGATCAGGTCTATGAGGAAAAAACAAACTATTCAATTCAAAAGTGTAAATTTCCAAAGCTCTTGGAATTTTTTCAAAGACCAGAAAGTTTAATTCCAGTTAAAAGAGGCAGATCTCAATATCCAAAAATATCTTTCTGTTTAAAACAGCCACTTGAATGTGGAAAAGAAGATGCCTACTCCACATGAAGAGGTTAAGCAAAATCGATTTCCATACAAATACCACGACACTATCCTACATCTCCAAACAATAAAAGCCTATTAATGGAACTGCCATTAACCACCTCCTCCCCCTTCCCAACCAACACAGCTGATAAATGTCTTGCTTTGCTACGGCCCACACTAAGATCATATTTCCATGATTAAAGCCAACATATGGACAAAATCCTCACAGTGACTAGATTAGTCACAGACCTTGTGGGTAAGCTGAGAAAGCAAATGCTGCCTAACACAGATTTGGAACCACATTCACCACAGCAAACACTTGCTAAACCAAATAACGCGTATGCACTCTTGGAGCAAACTAAAATGAGAGCTGTCATTACTCTCATGTGGAATAATCAAGATGCATCATAAACTCAAACTCACTTCACAAGGGAAATGGTGGACATGTTTTATTAAAGGTTATCTGTATTTCCCATACAGAAGGACAAACATTAATTTTAGGTCTAGTAGAAAATAACAGCTTTAACTAATGCAGTGACTTAAGACTCCTTTGCTGAGGAGAAGACTCTTGAAAAGATCATACAATTTTTACAAATGTGCTCGAAACTCAAGTCCTCAAAAGAACGTTTTAAAAAATTCTGGAAGCAAGTAATTAGCTTAACATCTCCTTAGAGCTGTACATCCACTTATGTTACAGGCCTGATGTCTTTTTACCATGTACTACAACATCTGAAACCACAGTATCAAGTGTCTTCATACAGACTTGTAAGCTTTGACTCTCCCAATTTTCATCCAGTGAGTCCTCAGGCACAAACAGCAAGTATGCAATACATATTTCCATATTTTCCGTACTCTAAAGGGTCTTAAGGATATACATTTTAATAGTACATGTATTTATGTAGTCAGGACACCTATTGTAAGAATATAAATTTTCATACATTCACACATACTTTATGTAATCATTGTATTCAGAGAATGCAAGACAATATAGAAGCACCAACCATGTCATTTAATACACAACTGTAGATTTTAATACAATAGAATGCAGCCATAGTTTCTACCACCTCCTTATGCACATGTCTTGCCCAAAGGGTCTAGAAATCTGGATATCAAATGTATTTTTTTAATGCTGGTCAATGGCCTTGGAAAGCAAAAAGCCCAAAATTAAACTGTTCAATTGTGCAATAACCATTAGCACGGATCACTAATTAGCACACTCAAACAAAGGCTGATTTACAAACACATCTTTCTTTAATCTGTCTCTTCAAACCCTTCCTGAACGCACAGCAATTCCCATTTGTAAAAGAGGGCAAGTAGAGGCACATATCATTACATTTACTATGTCTATGCCCCCAAACAAATGCACCAATATGATTTGCGCCCAACAGTTAACAAGCACCTTGCATTGTCAGGTATATGCTAATTAATTTCTTTAGCATGAAAAAACAGAAATCCAATCTTTCTATATACTTGCAATATATGGTACTGTGATATCAGTTAAAAATGATTCTTGAATTTAACATGTTGTTCTACTGTTTTCCTTCCTCGGCCAGGTTCCAACTGAAAAACTTGTAGCAGTATCTTGTTTAATTGCATTTAAATTAGAATGTTAGCCGATACCTTGGTTTATCATGGCCATGGAACCTTTTCACCAAGAACAATGTGCCCATCTTAAAACTGTTTATGCAGAGTTGAGCTAACTGGAATTGAAAATTTGAATGTTCGACTACACAGACTAAATGATTGTATTAAATTTAAAATATTTTATATTACTCCCTTTGATATTAAAATAGAAAGAGGTGACAGTTCAAAATATAATGGCTGAAGCAATGACACAGTTATAAAATCTGCGAAATGTGTAAAGGCACCTCCTCGGTAATTGGTTCTGTCAAGGTCTATTTGCCATCATGCATTGAGTTTGGCTTTTTAGTGACCCTGTGTTCCTGACAATGAGCTTTTTAAGATCAACTGCAACCATTTACTTTTTAATTACATTCAATTCTCCTGTTGTAGCCAGGTTCTGGCTTACAGCATCAATCTGCAGAATTGGATAAGAGCTACTACAGCATTAAACCTATTAGTAAATTAAACCTGCTCATAGGTCTTGCTCCATTACTATTAAAAACTTTCAGGCAAAAAAAAACAACAATGTCAGTCATAAGTGTGCAAAATAGACCAAGGCAAACAATTCTTTTTAGAGGCACAATATGACAGTTATACTGCAAAGACACACTGATACTTTAATCACTTTAGATTTAAGACTGGTAGATGCTAAATGAATTATTAAAAATCCTAACATGCATAGAATGATAGCAAGTGGAAAACTGCATTAATTGTTATATCAGCATTAACTAATTTTCAACTCCATTTTAGTCGTTCTAGTTTTGCAACTAATTGAAAGCAGATTAGGATTCTGCCTCAGGGGAATGATGTCAAGAGCAGAAAATGGAGCAAATAAAGAGGCAAAAAATGCTGGGTAGAACTGACAGATTTACAATGCTCAAGGCAATAAATGGGAACTAGATTAAAATAAATGTACTTCCACAAGGGCAAGCAGCTTTCATAGTTGCATATCAGGAATAACACAACTAAGCTATAAAAATATTTTTAGAAACAGTGTGCTTTGCAAAGAGAAAGGAAAAGGCTAGGCTGTCAGAATGAAAAGCACTGGGAATCAATTCAAGCACACAGTATAAAATTGCATTTTAGCTGTTTTTTTTTAAATCTGAATGTGTGTAACAAAGGTCATTAAAAATAAGAAATCATTCTGAGACAGACACCTTCCAAGATGATATAGGTTTATTAATCTTTTTTTTTTTAAGTTGAGGAAACAGATTGTGAAAAAAAATATATATTGATGGTGTAATGGAAGCAGCTGTACTCAATTGTCTGACATCTGCTGTGGCATCTTGGGAAAGGGTGGCAGGGCATTCTGGGCAGTGAACAAGCACACTGACAGTTATCCAGCTGAAGGCTACTAACCACTTCTGTTTGTAAAATTACAGGAGTGGAAGATTTCCACACTTAAAAATAGCAAACAACAGCAACAAAATCTAATGACATTTTGTAACTTCCAAAAACATGGCCAGGATATATAAACACACCAATCCCTGTGATGTCTCTTGATACCAGCCGAGTTACATGTTTTAGATTAATTATTTAAAGAACGGCTTCTGATGTTACATTAGGGAATTAAAAACCCCCAATAAATCTGGAAGTCTGGGATGGCATGTACCGCCAATTTTCCTAACAGAAAGGAAAGATTAAAGGCAAAATTCAGGTTGTGAACACAATAAGGATTAATGACACAAGAAATAAAAATAAAGTATATATATTATTAAAAGAAGGCACCTGGAAAGGTAAATTGGAATGCAATGAGTTCAAGTGCATTTCTATTATGCTTTACGCTATAAAAGATTTATCCTTTTTTTTTTTCTTTTCAAGGCAAGGGTTGAGTCAGAGTGTACAACAGTGCAAGTGCACAACAACCAAAGACTGTTATTATTTCAGAGTGTCATGGGAAAGCACTAAATTGCCACCAGGTCTCCTCATATTTCCTTTTCAATAAAAACAAGGCCACCGGGGAAATCTGAAGAAAAGAAGGAAAAAAGAAAACCTTCTAAGTTCTGTTAAGTAAAAGCATACCCCTGTGGCTCTGAGCCATCTTTTTGATCGTAATAATATACCCGCACATAGCCTCCATATCAGATTTTAAAACCATAAAAGCCACTACAAAGGCGCTGACTTGTTTTTATGTTTTTCTTTGAATGTCAGCTTTTACAAAGAAATTTATAATTAATGCACTATTTCCTCTTTTAGCTAAGTGTCTGTATTTAAACTCTAAAGAAAAAAATCCATACATTACGTGGGAGAATTGTCTCTCTACCTCAAGCTCTTTTCAGCTTCTAAATACATGACAAACAGCCCTATTGTCTGTCAATCTACACTGTGATGTTCACATGAATGTCCAAATAGTTTTACAACTCTTTATTCTCATGCAAACGCTTTGTTTTATTTGCCAAGTCCATTTAGCATGAATTAAAGAGAAAGGACAGATGAACATTTTATGTAACTGCAGGCCATACAAAGCATCCTATGTTATAAATACAGCGGTAATTTCAATGCACTTACATTAAAAAATTGTCACTTATTATATCAAGAGGGGTCATTCTGAATGATCTGTCTTATTTTAAAACTCCAGTTGATAAGAATCCTGTGTTTAAACTGATGGGTGTGTCTCAGTAAAAAAGAAAATCTGAAGCCTTTGCAGTAACTTAAAGGCTGCTATAAACAGTTGCTGATTGTCTTGGGTGTTAACATGAGCTATACTGGGGTGAACAGAAGAAGCACACATTTCTGTTATTTCAGTGCTATACAAAATGGCACTTCTATTCTGAACCCAAAAGCCTTTGCATGAGACTACCCAATATTTTGGTTCAAGTTTAACTTCCTATGGTTGATTTACATCTGGCTGTTCCTTTGCTAAATAAGTTTAAAATACAAAACTCATTCTCAGAGAGCTTGAATTATAGAATGAAAATAGAACTACAGTTCAAAAACCTAGCTATTGCAGTTCTCTACAACGTTTACAATAGGGTTTAAGGTTACGAAAACTACAGTCTTAAAAATAAAACCATACTACTTGAAACCTACATGCAAATAGCAGGTTTCCAGACTATGTACCCCACATGCTAGTTATAATGTTCATGACCCTCCTGGGAAATACAAGAATGCATCATGCCTTAGTGATTGCAAGCCGAGGTTTTTGTTGTTGTTCCCCCCTCTTCATCTCAACTGCAGTAGGTCTTCCCTGGAGCTTTACCATTAACATGTCTGTTTCCTGTCAGCCCACTCAAGAGATAATGTCATTTATCTCAAGGCAGCACAAGACCAGTCATTAGCCTCAATAAAAGCCCTGGACAAAGGCCGGATGACGTCTTATCAAATTCTCAGAATCAGCAACCAACAAGCTAACTGATTAACACAGTGCATGCCACCATGCCAATAACTGAATTTTGACAACTTTATCAAAACAGAGGTTTATATTATCGTTGTATAGAACACCAAATTAAAGCTGGAGCTCTACTCTAAAAACATGGAATTGTATTTTAAATAGGCCAAAGACACGATAGAAATCTTAAACAAACACAGCCTAAAATCTATGCCTGTGTAATTCTGTGTATGGTATTCCTGAAGAACGAGAATGATTTATCCTTTAATGACGGCAAAGTTGTAAAGATTGACATTTGAGAAATGCAAATGTAAAAAAAACTAAAATAACTACTCTATAGAAGATGCACTAGGCACAATAACCTCCAAAAAAGCAATCGGACAAAAAAAACTAATTGGCAGGGTCGTCTTATTATTTTAATCTTCATAGTACTTTGGGGATAAAAAGTACTGGACCACTTAAAAAAAAACTGAGCAGAATGTGTTCCAGGACTTTAGAGCAAACCAGAACACATTTTCTACAACACAGTTTAAGCAGCATATGTTTGACCTCAACAGCATCTGTGTTGTCCCTCAGTTGCTCAACAAAGACGTCCACTTAGAAACCCATTAAGAATTCAGCTGTTAATGTGCTGACAAAGGAATGCAATTTTAAGAAGCGCATGAGGTCTTCTGTTTGAATCTTACCTAACTGGATTAACTTTAGAGTGAGAGCAGAATATTAAATAAAAACACCTTTTGTGAGGTATATTAACCATAACTGGTGACCAAAAACATGTCTTAAAATTAGGTCATCCATGAACAGAAGTTCAATCACATGTCTGGTCATGCACACTAGGAAGGTCAACAGCATTCACCCAGAAAGCTTTCACTGACCTGAGGGCACAACTACTTTAGTTGTTTAGCCTTTTAGTAGAAAGTACATTTTTTTTTCCTTTCATGGCTATTAAATGCTAAAGAAAATCAGCTCTACTTATTTTTCTTGAACTTGTTTTTGAAACAGTAGTAAATCCGTAAGACATCATTTTATTAAATGTACTCATTTTAGTAAAACAAAGCTAACAAAAAAATCCAGAGAAAATTAATTTGGGAAAGTACATGGATAAATTCAACAAACTTTCAAGTGTGAAACACATCAGATCTTAATGACACAATGGATGAATGTCCTGTGAGCCTACAAATCTTCCTCATTTATGATACACAGCTAACATATTTTAGCAGTTTGGAATTAAAGGAATGCACTGCTTTTATAATTGGCTATGTACCATTTTAACACACTTTGCCAACACAAAATAAAATACAAATAGCTTATTTTTTGGTTTCACGTTTAAGCAGAAGTATATGCAATGGCAGACAGTTGTACTTAAAATTATTATTTTCTTGTTGGCGTATCAATGTGTCTTATGGTGTTGTCAAGGCATGTAAAGCAAAAATCTAATCAGAGTCAATTTATGAATCTTCTTAAACTATTCCTTGAGTTTTGAAAAGCTAAATGTTGACAAAATTTATGTAATTCTATACCAAAAACAACTAAAAATTGAAAATATGTAGGAGTGTTATTTAGCTTTTTAAGCTCTACTTATTCAGGCATGCCAGAAACAGTTTAACCACAAAAATGGCCCATATGAATATAGCACAAACAGCTTAGAATTATAGACTGTTTTAACTTGACCCACACATTAAGGGAGTGGTAAGTATTTTACAACATACTTGTGGTTACTGCATAAAGTAGCCTGCAGAAACACAGTCAGGATATTTAATAGGCTTTCTTATGCTCCAATTTATCATGTTTAACATGCCTTGCTGCATTGTGGAAAGTGTAAGGAGGCCAAATATAGATGTGCAAGAAGAAAGCATAACTTTAATAGCAAATTCACAATCTCACGTACTTTGGAATGCAAGCAATACATCTATATACATTTTTCATTAAGATTAACTTCATAGATGAGTTTCCATTTGTAATCATATATTAAAATGAATGCTTTTCTCCATAGATCCTCTATAAGGAATACAAATCAGATAGCGTTCCAGGGTTTATTGAATTACATTATTTGCTATTTAAAAATAATGATTTCAATATAATCTAACATGGAGGAAACCACACCGCATACTAATCTCTGTTGCCATGACACCAGTCTTTGAGACACTGAAATGTACAGACTGCCAGTTAAACAAAATTGTTGAATGTGAACATTTGGCTGAAAGATTAAAAGACTAAGAGGATGCACAAGGGCAGTACCTCCCACATTCTAAGTATCCAGTGAATTCAATCAAATAACACTGAATTTTAAGTCCTGGTCATTGTAATGGCCAGATTAAGGCCATTTATCTCACTGGTTAAAGAGCTTCCAGTCTGCAGTGTGTTCTTCAGGAGCAAAGTAACATTTAAATTCAGTATGTGACTTTTAATACATTTAACTGCTACTTATTGATTTTAAAAATTGGATGTGATGGAACATTTATATTAATTTTATTTTAGATCTCCTGCTTTTCCAGTTGGTAAAAACTTACCCCTTGCAGAAATATCAAAGCAAATAAAATCATTAATAATTCCATTAATATTAACCTACGTAAGCTCCTAAATGAAGATACCACTGAAAAGAAAAAAAAGAATCCAGTAGTTTCTCATTCAGCTACTGGAAACCGAAAACCTATGTATAATCACTGGACAATCTAGCTTCTCTTACAGTTGTGTCCATTTGACCTCTAATTACTCAACAAACAATAGGTCATTACCTCTTGAGAAACCTTACTTAGCAACACAGCGTCTAGCAGGATTTACCTAAGATGACTACAAGATTTGTAATTATAGACAGCATCTTGTTTTTCTTGAAACTTAATTATCACATATTTCTTACACAGGAAAGGTTGTGTGAATTCTTAACAGTCTTATTAGGAACAACCCCAGCACCCTCCCCCTCTTGACACACACACAAGGAAACCAGGGGCGATTACAATAACAATGTCATTCCTTAGTAGCTGTTCATACTCCCGGCTGTTGTACAAACAGAACCGCTCCATTTAATAAACATTTTACTATGGAACCTGTGTTGCCGCAGCGGGCTCTTAATCTGTGATTACCATCTACAGAATGTAGCTCCCTACTAACAAGCACCTGGAGGAGAAGGAGCTCAATTTCCCACAGGTCTATTCTTCAAATAAGTCATGTAACCTCAAGAAGCCAAAGTGAGAGCCATTACAAGCATGATTTAGAAAACAAACAGGAAAAAAAATAAAACCTTGGGGGCAATTTCCAACTATAAAATCAACTGATATATTCAGACACGACTCATGTGGGATAAAATAAAAACGAAATCTTAAAATTAAGTCATACCTTTTCAGTTTTCAATTTCTTTGCTGGTCTGTGGGTCTCCTCCTCGTCGTTCTCTTCCTTCTTTACAACAATAGAGTTCCCCATTATTCCTGAATCCAAACCACTTTTGTTAATGTCTCCCACCCCGACGTTCCCACAATGGTATGGACTCCCTTTGGCCCCAAATCCATAAAGGTGGCCAGTGGTGCAACTGGCATTTGTGTTTGCATGTCCGATATCATGCTTCTCTTTCCTGGCTCTGCTTGCATCCTTATCCCTTTTAGACCCTCTGCTCTGATTTTTGCCATTTTTTTCCTCTTTGCCTTTTGCACATGAAGCAATTGAATTACTAGTGTTTGGGTTACTAACAGCTTGGCCCAGTGCTGAATTCATGCCAGATGCCTCTCCAGGGCGTCCTTGAACTTCCTGCCTTTTACCACCGCTGATCTCGGGAATCCCATACAATGCTGCCGAGGAGAGAGATTTATTAGTATCCTTAGAAGTTTTGCTCCTCTTCACTTTGGATTTACCAGTCTCCTTGTTGGAATTCCCCTGGGGAATAGGGGGCTGAACAGATGTAAATTTTAAGCCATCCGATAAGGCTGATGTTGCGTTAGCACCACTGGATGTCAGACCCCCGCAATCCTTAGAACTGGCGTTATTCGTAGAATTATTCATCTCCAATTTTTGTCTGTCTTTTTCCAAATCAGCGTCCAAGTCAATGATCAAATTTCCAACTCCAATCTCCCAATCATCACCACTGTCATACGTATCAACTGCGTTTGGATCCACACTTTTTCCACCTGTGGAACTATTCACTGACATCCTGAAGGTAAGATCTCGGACAGAAAACGTGGATGAAATCCCCCGACTTGAAGATGAGAGGACATTCGTTGTTCCCTTGCGTATCTAACCCGTCTTTGTGTTTGCCTTTAATTTTACAGTGAAATCCTTAGCTCTACACCCTTATGTTCAGATCCATCACATCCTGTGGCAAAAGCAAGGAAAAAAGTTGTATGGCCATAGTCAGTAATTTATGCTATTAGCGGACTTAATGAATGCGCTAAAGCTCTGCTTCTGTCATATTAGCGTTACATTCTTCTTAAACCCTAACCTTCTAAACCACCAGTTATGCATTGTAAACAACAGTGAGGTTTACATAAAAGCAAAAAACACAACACGTTAACCACACAGGTTCGACAATCCCATTGTCGCATTCAATTAGATTTTAGACTATTTAAGTGTGTTTTATTTTAAGCAGAAAGGAAAGAACACCTTGTCATACGTGCGTTAATTCAAGTCTGTTTAAAACACTTTTATTGCATGATTCAAGGCGGGTCAAGCAATTAACTGCTTCTTACAGTATCTATTTAAACTATCATAACTGAGGACCACAAAACTAATTAAAATCAAATTAAATCCATACCAAGAGATGTTGTTAGTCCTTACCTTTAATCCTTCAAATCATTTCTCCAAGTAAGGGTTAATAACTCGTAAAAAAATCTCTCACAGACACTGCCACATACTGTTAAAATACATCATAGCCAAACCAAACTGCTGTAAAATGCCACCGTCAGATTTAATTCTTCAGTTAATAATATTCCTCATGGCAACTGTAATAAGATCCACGTACTTTACAGCGGCAAAAACGAAAACCATAAATTACAAGCAAACAAGGTTATCAAGAATTAAGTCCTTCTGCTGAAGAAAAATAGGCAAGAAAGCACCAAAGGTACAAAGTTTTCAAACTTCACATTCCGCCTTCAATCCAAGACTTCACAGCAATCCAGATCAGTACGTGGTAATGATACCATGAAACAAACCTACAGGCAGCCGCTTGTAACAAGACAGAATTTTGCTAACCCTGGGATAAATTACCGAGAAAAATGAAGGGGGTGAAAAATCTGGAGTGGAGTTTAATGCATGTCTGGATTTGGCACCGCTTCCTTTCCCTTTTCGACTGCTACCCCAAATAGGTTTTTTAAACGCTTTCTTGGGAATACTAAAAAAAATCCCTAAAACGGTGGAGTCACTCAAGATTTTTACATTAGATCACAAAGCACCCCTCTTTACAGGATTCTGTAGTATCTTCGTTAAAATGTTGATGAAAAAGATACAATGGATAATGTGTAGGCAGCACACATTCTCAATGTTTACCAATCAGACTGTTAAATGTGCTCAGCTTAGGAGATCTCTCACTAGTTTTAATTAGCTTGCGCTATCCAGCTAAAAGCTGTAATGAATTGTTGATGGAAGCAGAGTGGTGTGTTGGACGGATTGGGTGGGGGATGGGAGTAGGGAAGACTTCAGCCAACCATCTAAAAGCAGCTATTTTGTTACAGTTCATGCCTTAGTATCACGTGAGAATATAGGGCTCAACTGGTTGCCGATTGCTGACAACATTTTTTTTTTCCGGCTGAGCTGTTTCTCACACACATTAAGATAATGTTAAGGTCCCCACTTAAACATTTAATGTGTTTCACGGAACACAGAAGATAAAAATATTCACGTTGCACTCTTTACACTATGTTTATTGAGAAACCTGTTTTCTACTTAAACTATATGCCAACACCTTTTATATACTGATTACCCTTTTCAGTACACATGTTTTTTTAACTTGTTTTTGCAAAGTGTCACTGAAACTATGTTTTTAAAAAGATGTTAGTGTAACTGGAAAAAAAAATGCAAACGCACTGACTTCACACCTCGGGAATAGCTATGCGATTAAAGTGAACACTAATGTGTTTGCGGCTGTAGATTTCACCTGACCAAGAGTAATTGAATATCAAATCATTTAACACTAGCCTTGTCGAAAGTGGACAGAGCTGTCCACACAATCATACTTACGATCTGCATTGGATCGGGTGTGTCTTTTCCGCCTGGCTTCATTGAAAGTTTAATCACACAAAGCTGTTTAGTCCAAGTGTTTTAAATTACACACGTCAGCCATTTACCCCCCAAAAAATCCCACACGCTGGCTACGTCTGCCAAAGACAGAAATGCAAACTGAGAAAAAGCTCAGCTTCTACCTGAAGGGACTTTTCTTTGTTCCCAATGCCCTTCTAGTCCTAGCCAATGAGATCCATGCTTTTATGGAACCTAGACCTCCTATTGGTCAACAGATTCTCCTCTGCTAGAAAGAAAGCGTTTTTCACATACAGAAGTGAACAAGCAAGCAGAGCACAACCCATACAACTTTGCTATTTGTACACTTTCTTTCAAATATTGATGCATATTAATCATAACCGGTTAACACAAAATGCACGATGTGCAAAACAGAAACTAATTTTGAAAACGTTAATGATACATAATAAGATATTGAAACATTCTAGCTTGTCAGCTGATATCACAAATAACTTATGCAATAACGATACAATAACATCTCCCTAAAGCCACGTTTCTTGGTTTCCTTCACTGTCATTTTTCTATTAAATGAAATAGTCAAAATTAGACACGAATTTCACACGAGGGAACGTGAAATACAACTGGGGGGGATAACTTAATAAGAACATAATAGGCACTGACACATGACGTTATCTAGAAAGGAACCCAGTGAAACTGTATTTCGGCAAATTAACGATGAAACCGCTAGCAGAGGAGAGCACAGTAATGTAAAATAACTTGTATTCGTGTTGCCCCTCCCCCACGCTGTACACTATTAACATGATCTGTGATGGTGAGAAAAGACGAAATTGTTTATAGAGCAATTGTTTGCATTCACTGCGGAATACAGATAGCACAGAGGATGTCACCCAGTTCTACGATCGATATTATATATCATTAAAACAGCCCTCCCTTCGGGGAATCGTGGGTCAAAAAGAGCACGTGCTATGCAGGGTTGTGTTTCATCTCTAGAAATCTTCATCCTTTAAACCCCCTCAAATTCTACAGACTCGGGCTGTGACAAAAACTGAAAAGCAATTCTCTGCTTCGTCAATGAAGATGTCCTTATTAGTGTTACTGCCTCCCCGTTGAAACGCAAAATATAATAATTCATTGCGATAGCCACGGAACTATTGCCTTACACTGCAACATCTATACAAAATACACATATTTACATATCTGAGACACTCTGTGACTGATCAATTAACTGTCTCCTATTCGAGCATATCATTTTGGTTTTAAGGTCGTTTGGCGTGCAGGGTTCCTGCTAAATAGACTACAGCATCTAACAGAAACAGTGTTGTTACAGCAACAGAGACTATTAGCCCTGCTGGTGGGGGGAAGGGCTTTAAAAGACACTAAGGCGGTTAAGGCTGGGAACTGCTCGTCTGATCTATTATTACCCTGTGAACAATCCCTGTTTCTGGCGGGTTAACAAGTCTGTTCCAATCTCTGCGATTTCAATTTATCTGTTATTATTTTTTATGTTTGTATTCTTGAGACTGGGTTACCTTTAAATAACCGAACAGATCTATTGCAAATATAATCATTCTACATATACATAAAAAACAAAACACAGATACATTTAAATAATTCTTTAAACTAAGCTGCCGTTTTAATTTTACAGTTGCTTAGGTTACTGGAATCCAAATGTAAACGAGTCATTATTAAACTCAGTCCCCTAAAGGTAGACATTTTAACACTAAAGAAAGTTTAAACGATTCAAGCCGTTTATGTACAAACAATAAACTGGTTTGTTTAATCACTTGCCTACTGGACTAATTTTAATATTTTCCTCGATGTCACGGTCCGACAAAGACGGTCTTATAAACTTACACTCATCCGTGATTACAGACAAATCTTAGATTTTTAAAATTATTTTTGGAATCTTGGGTTTGGCTACACCTCGCTGCGCTTCCCAACTGCCCTGAGCAGTTCAGCCAATCACCATTATGGAAATATGTCTTTACGCACTGTGATTGGCTAACAGCTGGATTGGAATGCTGTGTAGACTGAAAGGACAGTGTCGAAAGGAATGAGTGTATGTCATTGAAAAAAAACTGCCATTTCCTTTTCTCTGTACCTTTACCGTGGCTTGGACTTCCCAAAATTCCCTGTGTTATTAAAATCAGACGGAGGTCGCGCAATGTTAATGTTACGGTTGCCTTCGTTTGAAACACAATTTTACAAAACAATTAGAAATATTCTAAAAAATGTCCCAAACCAGTAGGTGTATTTGAGTTCTAAACGTAACTTTTTTTTGAGTGTGTCTAAAGATCGTGACAAAATGTGGTGGAAAGTTTATTTTACACCATTTTGAATCATCCTGTCAGAACTGCACAGTGACATAAGGAGGTCAGAAGCAACCTTATAATAGAGATACTGGGCACAGATTTTAGTAACGATTCTTATTTTTCTTAAAAACCGATTCAACCAATTAAAACATTTGCACGTTGATTATATAAAATCCACAAGTATATATGGCAGTTTATAAAGGCTACCTGAACAGATCCATATGCTGTCTACAGAATATACCGCATGTATACAAATAAGGCATTTTGCATAACGCTTGCTAAAAACACCTCAAATGAAATCGGGGCGAAGGGCGTCACATAAAACTAATTTCCAGCGTCAAATACTAGCCTACGTGCAGTATCCCATTTAAAGGATGTGGCATTGTTACCGTCACTTTCATGATGGACAGATAATTGTCTTATGTGGGAGCCGTGCCAAAGGGTTTGTGCTTCAAGGTCAGTTCGATTTTTAATTCTTTCACTGCCTTGAACGAAGCTGAGCAGCATGATGGTCGAACTGTACTGTACAGAGCTTTTGAGCGGGGGAGGTTCTTTTTGTGAGGTTTAACCATGTAGTTATCATTTAAACAACAATGTTATTTCACAGTTCAGACGCCTCAATGCATCAACAATAAGACAGCTAAAATATTATTCCAGATCTTGCGATTAATAGTACATAGCAGTTCTGTTCCATTTTTTATGTCTGATATATATTCAAGTATTATTTACACAAGAAAGTGTAGAAAAAGCCTTGGGAAGACGTGTTGGAGTGTTTGTTAAAGGAGATTTAAATTCACAGATGTCCCAAAAGGCCATGGGATAATGGCACAAGTAAATAACTGTTATGTGAAGAATATGGTTGATGTTGAATTCATAATCCATAAAATAGATAAAGTGTACCCCATTGCAGATTTTATTACTTCAGGCTGTATTTAGGATGTTAGGGTTATATTATTGGTCTTCCTTCACGTAATGGAGCAGCATAAGTCAAAGCTTGCATTTAGGTATCTTGGATTTTTATTTCTCTGACATTTAATATGTGAGCCTATCGTTTATGATGTATTTGAAAGCAGGGGCATAACTGTATGTAGTAAATTGATTTCTGATCAAATCTTTAATCAAAGATGTTTTAATAGATATTGAAGATTTGTGATTACACTTAAAATGTAATATTTGTTTTTTTCTTGTGAGGCATTTGTAAAGATATCTGCTTAGCATATGAGACTGACATTATTAAATATCAAATGTATCATTTATATCATTTTTATTTTTAGTTGCTGGCACACAATAGACAGTTGAATAAGTATCAGTAAATTATCATTTTAAATTACTGTGTTCTAACTTGCGCCACAGTAAAAGTCTCTTTCCTTTTTTGTTTCTCTTTTCTATGCATACATCAGTGTAATTGTTGTGGTAATCATATTTCTTTGATTTGTTCTGTACAGAAGAAAACAGAATTTACTTTTCATTTGAAGGAATGACAACCATAAATAACAGGCATCAGGCTATCATATATGCTGAGACAAAAGATTAGAAAAAAATAAATCTAATGGTCTCAATTCTTCTGTGACAATGCCCTTCCCGATGGGAATTTGACACGCCTGTAATTGGTGAAAGATTTTTCTTTGCCTACGGCTTTGCCTGCATTCTCAATATGAAAAGTCATTTTATTCCTTAAAAATTGTATTTTGAATACCAATTGATCACAAACCTCAGATCTTCTAAGAGCCAGTAGTCTGATTTATCTGTTTGTTTTCCATTAGCAGAGAGATGAAAAAGATAACAAAGGCTGTTCTTTTTCAGTGTTGAAGACAGCATTCAGAGAGCATGTTAGATGTGCTCAGGCGTTCAGAGACAGTACAGATCAGTCTTTTGCTGCTCAATGAAAGACTAAAGTACATGCCTTGCATGATAAAAAGCTGGATGTATTTCAGGCCGTGTTTGCAGCTTTAATTCTTTGTGCTGATTACAACCCTTAGTATAAAACTGTAAAGAAAGTGAAAATACAATGACTAAGTATATTGCAATGATGTCTGTGTGGGATACCATCTGTTCAATAGGTTAAAAAGGCTTTATGAAGTGACTCTTGTGGGTTGTAGGAAGAAGTGAGTTGTGAAGGGGTTTCCTCATGAGAAGGATTTATGTTATATTCCAATTTCAGATGTTTAAACAGTCTGTCCTTGTTGTTCTAGCTGTATGAAAGACTGAGTGCAAATATGAACAAAATTACAGGATGGTTAGCCTATGCCAAAAATAAACCCAACACTCCAAATGATTATTAAAAAAAAAAAGAATTCAGGCTGGTGTATATGTCTGGTGAATTATGCCTGCACTGGAAGAGATGTCTTTAATTCTTCCTCTCGAGCAGTGTCTAATTTAGGATCCATTTCACGTGCTCTCCTTGCAGAGCCTAATGTACGTGATTAATACTGACTCGACTTAATGCTGCAGAGAATGTGGCAATGACCTTAGCTGAACATTGGCAAAGTAATTAATGTTACATGAAGTGAGATTTTGTTTTTGTTTCAGGGTCTTGAAAACACAGACATATATTATTCTATTAAAGGCCTTTGGCAAATAAAAATGTTATATTTCAAAAGAATGCATTTCATGTATAATCAACATTAGTGAACAAAATGCTCTTTCTAGATATTTTTAGAAAAACATTGTGCTCTACTATGATATAGCTGTCTGCCAAAGGGAACGTAATATTGTATTAATCATTTACAATAATATGAATTTATCACAAATAAATCATAAATAATATAAACAATTGTATTGCAGATTATGAAGGTCTGTATGCAGAAGAAGTAATGCGGGAAATATTTATAAAGCATGTCTTTGCTCATAGTGTGATTGTATTCATGTTCAACATGAAAAAGGCAAACTAATCCTTTTGATTTATTGTTGTAAATCTACCTGCATAATGTCAGTCTCCTAGATAAAGAGTCCTCCTTTGTTTAGTGATTAGAAGAAAGAGTAGTGTTCACCATTCACCAGAAAAATGTATTTATCTGTCATGGAAAATCAGTTATCACTGAAAAATGTGCATGTTGAATGTGGCAGACAGCAAGACCTCAGCTTAAAAAAAATCAGCTTGAAACTGAAATATGCAAGATATATACTGAAAAAGTACGTAAGGTCTCTGCTTCTATCCCCTACTGACCTTACACAATTGCCATCACTCGTTTGCTTGATTATGCAACAACAAATTAACTTGTTTGCAACTGAATGGGAGAAGGAGGGATGTAAACGAGCTTAACAATTTAGGCGGCTTATTGTTTTGCATTGCTTTTGGGGACAAGATATACAATTAAAAAATGGAGTGAAAAGAAAAAAAAATCCCATCTGCTAAATCATTATCCATGTCATTTTATTTATTTTACATTTTAAAAAAGAAAAAAAATAGATCATCAAAAGCTTCAATAATACAACCCAAAATAGTCATATATTAATAGAATCCTAGCAGCTGGATGGTTGTGGTATTTCACTGTATTATTTTACTAATTCGAAGCATTTTTATGAACATTGGTGCTTCCCGATGACTGCCATTTACTTAATTATACATCCAAAATCTTTGTATACAGGAATAGCACATGTGAACCAATTGTAATTCAAAGGTGCTAAAATCAGTTTTTACTCTGCAGCATTTGTTTGTTGTTTCAGCTTTATATACTCTGGAAACAACATGTTCCTGCAGCACTGTGGTGCTGCATTATGTGATCTACACTGAAAGCACTTTCATTTTCTGTACTGACAGTGTTTTGATATACTTTTCTGTTTCCTTAGCTGCCCAGGCAGTTTGGCTGTTTCTAAATTGCTGATGATGAAGCCTCTGCTTGGCAGCTTTCCCAGACAGCAGCTATCCTGTAGATTCCAGTCTTTTTAGGAGCTGGCTGCCTTCAGCATAATGGGCAACATTGAAAGCAGCAAGGCGTTTGGTCGACAAGGTCATAGTGCCTTTCATTCCTTCAATAATCAACCAGTGCAGCTCTTCCTCAGAGCTGGGGAGAGTGAAGATAGAGGTCGAAAGAGCAATTACATTTCACATCAGCTTTGGCAAAGACTTGGGAGAAGAAAGAGCTAAGGAGATAAAAAAAGTCTTTTTTTTTCATTTTTGTTGCAAAGTATAGCAATGTTTGAAAATAATTAGGGAGATTAAGAGGCATGTTTCCCTGCAAGGGAGATGACACATTGGAAATGTAGGGCTATGGGAAGCCAGTGAAGCTGTACAAATAAGATATAAGGCGTGTAGCACCTCACATAAGCAAAGCTCATTAGTTTGGTTTATGCTGTGCATAAACATGATTATTAGTTTAATCACCGATGAATTAATTTTGCATTAAGAATACTCCAAATACATTTATATAAACCTAAATTACTCCATGGGTCAAATATCCCAGCCAAACATTACTTTCAACATATAAGTCCACTTTTGCAGTTTGCGGCAAATGATTATTGGTTTTAATAACCAGCTTTATGCAGCTTGTATTTAAGATGTTATGCCCTCGAAAGATACAGAAAGTCAAATATTTGTTTTGTTTTTGTATTTGTTTTCCTGAAGAACAATTTATTGAATAGTCTCAAATATATACATGATACCGACAGATGTAGACAGTATGTGAAAAAACTGTGTTGAACATAATGCTGTAAGCTAACAATTAAGATATTTGAGATTTTCAATGCTCACAAGACCCAGACCGCAAAAAAAGAAAATGAGTGTGTAAAGAATTTCTTAATGCACAGAATCCAAACACTGTGTTTCTGTAATGGAAGAGAAATGGCAGTGGTACTAACAGAAATGGCAGAAATCGTTTCGAAAGGCAATGCTGCACTCCAAGGGTTTTAATAAAATCAGTTAAAGTAAAATCACAAAAAAAATGGATTTTTTAGAAGAAACATTAAACTTAGTGACCAAACCAAACAGAATATCTTTAAAAAAAAAACGTTTCAGGTAATCATAATCCGTTGTGGGCACAATGAGAAAAATATGACTAAAAGCTAACCTTAAAGTAAAATAGAATTCACAATGACATGTACTACACAGTTCTGCAATATTGAGGTAGTGCTGAAGTGAAAATTGAGAATGCAAGTATTCATTCCCCCCTTCCTAGAAACAGACAAGCAGAGGTGATTTCAAGTGTGACTTCCTCCTTTTTTCTTGTCATTGTTATGTAATCAAAGCATTATAGGCTCTGCTCGTTTTAAGGTTGTTTAACTCATGCTTTTTTATCCTGGAACAACTTGTATTCAAGGACCACCCATTTTCCAGAACTATAAAGCCTTTTGTTCTTGTTTCTTTTTATTTGCCTCAAAGTGCAACATTATTTAAACTTCATCCCAAATTGCATGTAATCTCAAATACTGTTGTCAATGAAGACATTCAAACATTAAAGATATTACTAAATCATGTTTTTTTATCTTTCTTTTCCTTTTTTTTCTCAAAAATCTTTAGTTTTAATAGAAAAGAACACCTGCAACTTGCATTAATAGGTACTGCTTGACAAACCAATCATTTTTTACTCATGGTGTTCGGTTTTGAAAATGCTGTTTAAACATTTGAAAGACAAAGCCTGACTGAAATAATACAAAATCAAGGCACAATTCCACTGGGGGAATGGGAAACAGTTTCAAAGCCACTATTACTCATAAAGCACTCATGTACTATTGTTACAGCACTTGGCACAGAATTACGCTTTTCACAGATGTTTCTGAAGCAGACATAATAATCTTCAGGATAACAAACAAGGCAGACAAGAAAGAGACCTTTTGAAAGTCTCCAACACATGCAATATGACCTTCAAATTTTAGCAGTTTCACATAATGTCTTTTCCCCTGTGGATACATAAGAATGCCTTATAATTGTCTTGGAGAAAACAGCAACACCATTTAAGCCCAGAAAAATTACCCCTGTTCTTTTTACATTGTTTTGTAACTCTGATGGAATTGCAAAAAATGAGCAGAGCAGAAAATAGGATTTCTACTAGCAAACCATTTTAATTAGAAATCATGATCGCTACGTTTTGTCAAAACAAAACAGAGAATCAGATTTTATTCTATTTTTTTTACAAAATGTGATTATTTACTCTTATAATTTTGATATATTAATGAAGTAAGTGTCAGAAAACACTTCAGTGGTGAAACACGCAATAAAGAAAAAAAAGTAAGTTTATTGAGTTACTTATTCCCTAGTTCTGTTTTACTTATACAATTCACATTGATTGGAAAAATAGGTGGTTTTTCAGACAGGAACTTTGTAGAAGCTTTCACCCCAATGAGCTGAAGTGGAAATCTGATTCTGTGACAAGGAGAGTGTTTAATGGGCTTTTGTTTTATAGGATTGTTCTCTGAAAAGAGCTGGTCAACTGCCAGACTGTTTGCAATGACAAATTGCTCACAAAAAAATGGTTAGAGAGAATATATCAGTTTTTGTTTATGATAAGAGATGGTTTTTAGAAGCATAGGTTGTGTTTATGCTGTTTGATGTGCAGGTATCATTGCTAACTATTTTTTATATTAAAAATAAAAATGCATAAACATCCACTTATCTTTAAAATAGCTTTAATAATTCTTAAATTTTATATATTTTGTACATTAGAGGCTTTTTGGTAATGTACAGATGGATAGGTAATGCTCTAAAATCCTAAATTATATTCCCAATGTAATTATATTGTCTTGTCTTGACTTCTATGAAATGTTATATTTCAGATGAATGTACAATAACAAAAATATAAACTGCTAAGGGTACTTTGTAAACCACTCTGATTCATAAATTATAATTATCTTAATTTACAAATCTAATTTTACATTATTTTTCTTAAAGTCTTTATGTTTTTGCTAAGATATTTTCTCACACTAAAACCACAGGCTAAACAGACCAGTGGGCTTTAGCAATTTAACTTGCAGCTGGGTCAACAAGACCCAGTGAACCAGTCAGTGCCTGCAGAGAAGGGATTGACTCTACAGTTACCATAGACGTATGCAATATGTATTTTTTGGTCTCTTTTTTCATAGATATAAAAATAGAGTGCAATTATTTATGCTAATCTGTGTATTTCATCTTTGAAAAGAATCTGTCAGATTTCTGTGGATATTTTTACTCATCACAGTAACTGATAAATGTTTTTAGAGATAAAGACTCACCTTCTTTTGTCTGGTTTTGTCATGTATGTAAGACTCTTCTCCCCATTCTGTGCTGCCATTTAAATTTGCATGTCTTTTTTTCTTCCATATCAGGTAAACAGATGTGCAATCTTTATTCTGCTGTTTGACCTTTATGTATATCGGTCTTTGACCTTTTCTTATCTGTGCTCAGAAGCATGTTAAAAGCAAAAGAAAACACTCCTACTCGTTTCATTCATCCCGAGTCCTTTTATAAATGGCTTAGCTTGATGGCTTTTCCTTTTGTTAAGAGGAATACTTCCATAAACACAACACCTATTTCCCATTTACCCCACAGAAAATAGTTGGTAAATGGACCCCTCTTGTGTTTCTGCTCTAGAAAAGTTAAATTTATTTGATATATTTTTTTCACATTTGTTGCTAGCCTAAAGCCTGTACAAAAACTTGGTGCAGTGTATGAAAATGAAATGTTCTTGTTTAAGGTAACAGTCTATGTCATAGTTTACAATCTGCTGTATTTCCTGTGAGAATTGCTTTCCTTTTACAGCAGGATTCCTCTTGCCCTTGAAGCAAAATTATAGAAAAGGGTACAGAGGACTGTATAAAAGGCCTCCTTGATCTGCGTGAGAATGTGTCTCCGTGGATGTTACACCATGAAAAAAAAGGGCTATAAACAGTGTCAGAATACCATTCGGTTCCTTTTGCTTGTAGTACATCACAATCTCTGCTAAAGATAACAGATCTTTCTTTTTTATTCCATTGAAAAGGAATTATTTGGATGGATATGCATTACAGAACTGCAAAGACTGAGGGAGAATGAATTTATATGCTCAAATGCAAAATACAAGTTCATCCGTGGGTCACTGCAGTGCTAGTGTTTGAAAGATGATTTTGATCTATGAGAATATTTTGATTTTATCCAAGATTAGAATGAAGTCCAAGTGACTGCCAGGAGTAAAAATGAGGACTTACATGTTACCTGCTTGTTTATATTTCAGTTATAAGTTTAAATTTATTTCTGTTTTGGAAATTGGCTACTTCCTGGGTGTTGCTGTTAGTTCTGGAAACAATTCAGGTTCTATAAACATAGAAAACAAGACTGAAAAGACATAGAGACTATCTTCCAAAATCTCAAGAAGAATAACTTGTTTGCTTGGGGTACAATTATCAGTTTGGTCAGCCTTATGAAAAGAATGTTTTACAGCTGGTGTGTTTTTTCCTTTTTACTATTTTCACTATTGTTTTATAACATAACATGGACGTGCTTGACTTCAGAAGGTATTATTTTCACATTAAACACATTAAAGTTTGAATTTCCTAAAAACTGTTTCAGTAAAAGAACATCTTGTATTTTTGTTTTGAAATGACCACATAATTTAAGTTTTCAGACTCATATTGATACAAATGCTTTTGACACACAAATCTAAAATAGACTGATATACAGTATATATATATAAGTTGCATTGTAATGCAGTCTATCGATAAAGAGTAAGCCACCTTTTGATTATATTGCTTCTACATAATTTAATGCTTCTGTTGGAGAAATAAATAACCAGGAGCTTTGCAAGAACTTTAGTAAATGAAAACTGTCAAGATTGTTAGATGAGAAAGTCTCCAGCAGTTCTGATGCTTCAGCTGATAGCAGTTAATTGCCAGGGAATTGAGTATCATGGCAAAGCTGGAAGAATTGTGAATGCAATAGATTCCACTGGGTCAGTGCTAAAAAGAACAGTTTCTTGATGCTTTGTGGAGAGGAAGGTTTAATTAACCTCTCTGAGTATGGAGGATGATCAAATTGTTATTCATAGTTTCATTTTTTTTCTGTCCTCCAAAGCCTAGAAAATTCCATTTGAGGTTTCAAGGTCACATTATTATCTAAAAACTCTAAAGAACAGAGGTTAAGAACTGAAAAGGGCACTCATTGACAGATTGTGATTACAGACTAACAGAACATTTTCCAGGAAATGTACCCTGTAATAAATGTCCACTAAAATACAAAGACTGTTGTGATCAGCGAAGACTTGCATACATACTGTACATTAAATATAAAACACTTGAATGTCAAATAAATATGTTGTCATTAATTAACATAATTTTAAAAAATGATATTATGATAATATGTTTTTTTTTTTAGTTTTGGGACCCAGAGTGAAATTTAACCAAGAGACCAGGGTTTATACCCTTATTATTCAAATCCTGCCTTGGGAGTACAGCACAGTATCTCTATTCTGACACCAAGATTGGGCATTAGGAAATTCAGGTTCAGAAAAAAGAGTGTACCTACTGGTCCTGCAGCTAAAATCTGCTTCTGAAATCTGATGAGATCAAGCTTCAGGTGAGTAGTGCTGCTGCCTAAAGCTTAGATGGTAATAACTGTTCTTTTTATACACTCACCCAATTTGCAACTAGCAATTATTTCCAAGACTAAGCTCTGTAGCAGCTATTCCTGCACTTGTCTGGGAGACATTCAGACAAGCAGACATACTCTACCAGCATGCTAACCTGCTGAGATATTCCTTTGTTGACCTATTGCTAGCTCCACAGGCCTAACAGGAGAGTCAGCACTAACTGAAGGAGCAGTGTGTTTTTCACTGATGTCACTGCTAGCCTGCAGCAGCACAAGAATTTACAGAAATCCCTGTTTGCCAGAGAACTAAGAGAAATCAAAGCCCAGCTCTACCTTAGTGGAACTCTGTCGATTATGCACTGTTGCTTAAGGATTTCAATTAGATTTTGATTCTCTCTGAATTGTCTGTGCTTGCATCAAATCAAGCCAAAATACAACATCTCATTTTTTTTTCTTGTTTTTGATATTACTGCAATACCGCACTGCTTTTTTTGGAACTGTGAATAGATAAAGTTACTATCATTTTTGGCACACAGCCACACCAGGTATTGAGAACTACAGTGGTACTGTCAAAAGTGGATAGACTAAACCACCCTGTTGCAATTTACATGGTAAATTGTTGTTTAAAAACAAAACATAATGAAACAATGACTAAGGAAAAAGAAAAAAAAACATGCCACTTACTCATATGATTGTTACATGTGGTACAGGCCTATCAATAACTATATTCTAAAAAGTTAGGAAAATTTATTAAGAGCTAAAAAAGAGATTACATGTATGGTAATATCATTATCAGAGATAATATGGATTTAACATGGATTTAGAAAGAGCAGCTTTAGTATTTTATGTATTAAGATCTAGAAAAAGGAGTTTGGTAACATTCCACAAAAAATAAGAGAGCAGTGGGAATCCATGGTAATATAAATGCATGAATTGAGAGTTGGTTAATGAGCAGAAAACAGAATAACAGTAAGTGGAAAGAACTCTAACAAGGCTGGGATAATTAGTGGAGTGGAACAAGATGGGCTAAATGGCTTTTTCATGTTTCTAACCTTTCTAATGTTATGAGGCTGTTATGTGTTCAAGACATGGGTATATCGTATCAGGCTGTGGAGGCAGAACTTATAAAGGCATAGGTTTCCTAAAATAGGTTAGAATATAGAATGTGTTTGGCAATAAAAATCTTGACCACATTTGTACAATGCCATTTGGTATTTTCTCTGTAAGAATGCTCAAATAGTGACTTGTAAGCTAATTAATACCAACAAACGTAATAATTGCATTTATATAGCAATATTGAGGTAAAAACCCAATAATATATAGAATCGTCCAGGTGGATGCTGCACATTGGTGGTGGTGGAGGGGAGTCCCCATTACCTGTAAAGCACTTTGAGTGGAGTGTCCAGAAAAACGCTATATAAGTGTAAGCAAAAGAAAAAGAAAAAAGAATTGAATCCAAATACAAGCGAAAATGTAATTTCTGACTGATCATTAATATAAGACAAATACAATCTTTCTGATGACCGCAATTAATTGTAGTTCATTGTAATGAAAACATTGCAGAATAATAAGGAATATATATGATTCTACTTGAAGATACATGTCTTCATTATTTTTTGATTGTTCTAGGACATTTTTTAAATAAACCTTGGCATGTTAGGAATAACATGGATTTACCACACCTAATTCAACATCTCCGATATTCCGATATTGTTTCTGAGATTTTGGTTGCATAATAATCAATACCCAAGCTGTATTTTTTTCATTGTGGTTCTGAAAGACCCTAAAGAACTGGTCAAACATACATGTTCAAAACTATCACTTTTCTCTTTTATCAGTAGACAGTGTTTAACAGTTGTGTAATTAAGAACCTAAGTAGCTCCTTTGTTATCAGGAGGTTTGTCAGCTGTCTTAAAGAGACAGAAGAAATCTGTGTTTACCCTCAACAGGCTGAATCAATACAATACACAAACTATACAAACAATCAGTCTCTGTCTTCCTGCAACTAGTAACAGCTAGATTTAGAAGGGACTGCCATCAGTGAAAAAGCTTTGGTGTATTTCAAAATTATATAGGGAATGCTGTATGTCAGCATAATTACCAAGAAGGTATACGTCACTAGTAAAGTCTTAAGTCCAATGTAAATCTCTCAGGGAGCAGGGTCTGTGAGAACTACCTACTGATAAATAATATGTTTAGTTAGCATACAGCATACTGGACATAACCATGCCTTCTGTATCTAGTACCTTAGAAGATACCCTTGTAGGTAATGTATTACAATAGTCTTATTTTAATAATCTTGAGTAAATTAAGATTAGACTTGATAAAAAAAATAAATAAATAAAGGGACTGATTCATATTTCACCATCAAGCAAATTAAGGATGTTAACCACGCAATGTTATGGATATTGTGAAAAAAAGATAACTCTAAAATGATCCTAACACACGCTTCACATGACAACACAGGACTAACACTGTATCTTTGTAAACCTTATATTTGCAGCCAATAAGCATAATCTCAGTGTTGTCACAGTTTAGTTTAAGAAAGTTCAGTTGAATTCCTTTTTTTAACGTCAGGCAGGTATTGTAGGTAACTTACAAAGACCAGGAATAGCAGTAGTAGTATCTGATTTAGTTTACAAGAAAATCTGAATTTAATCAAGAATACTGAATATAAACTTCATATGGGCAAATATTTTTACCAGGAATCAACATAGAACCCTGTGGAACACCCAGAATAAATTGGATAAAAGTGAATACAATAACAGCCAAGAATTGTGAATTGGCTGCTGTCAGGCAAATGAGAATTAAATAAGTGAATGGAAGTACTAGTGTTGATTAGATAATTATGTACGTGCTCTTGTAGGATATTATGGTAGATAGTACGTATCAAAAGCTGCATTTAAATCTAGGGGGAGAAGAATATTAAATGACTCAGAGTCAGAAGTCATCAGCAAATTATTAACTACATTAAAAAGAGCTATTTCAGTACAGTGTCTAAATCTCCAAAATAAAGTTTTAAAGTTTTTTTTTTAGTTTTAAAGAGCGAAGGGATTATCCTAGGTTAATTATTACATCTTATAATACATTACTTTAAAATGTTTTTTTTATTGCGCTCTGACACTTTTTATGACAATATTTCCAACAATAAAAATATCAGGTTGATGTTTTACTAAACCTGAATCAAACTGATTCAGGTTTAGTATTAAACATGACTGGCTGCTACCTAGCAGTGTTAACTTTTAACAAATATTAATCAAATTAAGCCGAATATTAATAAAAAAAATCAAGTTTTAGAACATGTAGGAATAAAAGCACTCTTTTTAATTGACCATATCAATACATTAGTATCAAAAGGGCTTACACTGTAGTTGCCTTGTAAGGTAAAATATACATATTACTTTCTATGAAAAAGTCTACTAATGAAAGGATTTATCACAACAAAGGTTTGGTCTTTGACAAGATCTATTTATATTCTGCTTTCACCTCTGGTAATGTAACCTGAAGCTAATACACTCATATGTCACTGTCTTCCTAAAGCAAAAGGTTTAAAAACATTTGACTCACCACACATAGGGTTTTAAATTATTAAAAGCACTATTAGAATGTTTGTTAAAAAGTAAAAAGAGCACTATTGTACAGAATAATCACTCTCAAAATTCAAAGCTCACTTGTTAGCTAATGTTTGCTAATGCACTCTATAGAGCACTGAGAAAAATTACTGATAGACACTATATTTTGTCTCTGCATTTAAAAAAAAAATGTAAACTGAAAAGGATGCATATAAAGACCACACTAGTTCTGTATAGTAATTATATTAAAATTACAAAACTACATGATACACACTATATGACTCGACACGTCTTCTAGTTGGAAAGCATGTCAAATTTAACGACTGCAGTTGCTGAATCTCACTTAATCTTGTTGCCTTTTCTCTCCTAGTATCAAATTATATTATATAAACTAGGAATCGCAGGGGGTGACTTCACGATTCCCTCACGACTTTTAATCACTGTTCCAAATCTTGTATTGCGCTGCGAAAATACCCAGGGTCGCCTCATTTTGGCAGCCAATCGATGTGGAGCACACTGGAATAAGAAGTAGAGCACCGCACGAAATTAAACAACAACAAACACGAAACATCGAACAGTACTTTCGATCTGTACTTCCGGATGAAGTCTCATTGGCTGTTGACTGTTGCAGACACAAGAGCCCACCCCTAAGACTTGCAACTCGCTATGAGAAAATCAGTCCAGTTTGATTTTTTCGTAGTGAGTCACAGAATGATGTAGGGGCTAAGAGCGCTGTGACTGAGTCTCTGGCACACTACACAACTGATAGTAACGGGCGTGCGCTGCGACTCTCTATGTAATGAAGGGTACGACTGAAAATCCTAGGAAAAGTTGTATAGTGTGACACCGGCATTAGTATTATCTATATATATTAAATGTTTGCGGTATGGTTTGAAGAAATTATAAAACTTGTTTGCTACTTGTTTTTCAATGGAAAAGGCCTGACAGTGTTTAAAGTATTCATCACAGTGGTATGTCAGATGAAAAAAAATATTTATTTCCCTGATTATGTGTCAGTGATATGAATGTGGAAGATTGTAGTGCCTCTATGATAATATAATATTCCATTTATATAGACTACAGCAATGAAAACAGAATTTTGTGCAGTCCATTTTGTATGTTGTTTTTAATAGAATGAGTAGTTTGTATTTAATGCAGTCTTTTAGAAATACTATTTTAAAAGATATAAGGAACAAGCAAACTGTGGAACACACAATTAGCTGTACTTCAGGGTGTCTTAAATCAGAAAAACGCCTGACAAAATGTTGTGTTTGTTCTTTCTGTTTTCAGCGTGAATTTACTGTCTTCTCATTCTCGGCTTTTCATTTTTGCCATGTCAAAAATAAGAAGTGGGTGGAAACTGGAAATGTCTAGTAATTGAGTAGTAAACCACCCATAGAAGTAATGCTTATCTGTCTCCATTCCAGTAAGTAAGTGAAAACAAACCACTTTATACATATGAGTTCTGGCACAGTCTCATTTCAGCATTTTCCACTGAGTGATAATCTAGCGTTTAGCACAGCAAGCCAAAAGAGGATATAGGAGAGTACACACAACATATTTGTTTACAGCCCCAAACACACCCCACTAAAAAGTGAAATGTCTAATGGCTGTGAAAATAAGACAAAGGTAAGGGAAACCTACTTTACACAGCTTTTTAGGTTTTTGCATAGTTCGGGTTATAAGTAGGCGTGACGCCTTACCTAAATAATGCTTAGATACAGTTAAAATTACAAATTACCAATAAACTACCTGACTGGAAAGTGTTAGAGATCATAATGTAATAATTTATTGGAACTGTGAAATGGGGAAGTTTTCAGGGTGCTTTCTCATTGTGTTCATCAGGCCAAAAATTATTTAAAAAAAACAATAAGGTCTGTTTGAACACTCCATGGTTTGCTGTGTTGTGTTTAAATATGGAATGCAAGAATGTCAAATTTAAATAAGGGATACTTACGGCATTATGACAGATTTATCCTTTTTGAACAAATCTATTGAGAACTTAATTTGCTTTAATGAAAAAGTCATTTGAGATAAAATAAATATTGTAAACAAAAAGATTCCACTTTGTGTTTCTGTAAAGACCCAAACTTACTGCATTAAGTCATAATAAAACCTTACTGCATATGAAAATTAAACAAATAGAAATCACTTT
Organism: Lepisosteus oculatus; assembly: GCF_040954835.1. NCBI lineage: Eukaryota > Metazoa > Chordata > Actinopteri > Semionotiformes > Lepisosteidae > Lepisosteus > Lepisosteus oculatus. The sequence goes on along the minus strand of NC_090698.1, from coordinate 51,878,716 downwards.
GTTAACATTTAATTATCTGTAGATGTAAAGAGAATATGAAAAATATTGCAAATTAATTTTAAAGTAGAAGCAGCCACAACTACTCATCTTCTGCCTTGTTATGAATTTGACTCAAAGGCAGTAAGAAAGATGAAACAATGGAAATGCAATATAGTTTCATAACAATGTTCTAATTTCAAATATTAGTATATTAGTATGGAAACTCCTTTCACTCAACTTTATGCACATTTCCAAAGAGGTTTGTTTTCTGGGAAATTACTGGAATATAAACTCCAGAATAATTGTATCTGTCCGAATATTTTGTGTATTCATTATTTTATTAATATTGCATGACTATGGACAATAAAGACAGAGACACAATTCAGAGCTCCTAAACCTCCCTGCCTATTAGCAATCTCCTCTTTACCATTGAGAGTGCATTAAAAAAGATTACACAATGACAACACTTCATTCAGGATTTCTGTGCTCCAAATTCCAAATACAGAAGCTTCTGTTTTTCATTTTACTTGTTACTACATTTCATCCCAGCATTAACTTGTATTAAGGAATGCCTGAATGGTTTCTTGAAAGTATGTACATTAAACAAAATAATTCAATGAGCTTTGAAAAGCACCTTAGGCAAATTATTGAGTTTCTTAAGCTCAAAATCAGATAAAACTAAATTGTTTGCCAGTCTAGAAAGGTGTTTGGATGTTAACCTTGCTGATAATTTAGCATTGCTGTTCTATTCTTTTTAGCTGAATATGACCCAGTTCTATCAATCAGACTGTTTACACAGGTGCTTGGAATATCAGCTTTTATTTAATTGTCTGCACAATACCACTTTTAAGTGACAGCTTTGAAAACAGGTTTTGCATAAGCATCCTGGTTTTGGTTTCATTACAGTAATTCTGGAGATAATTACTTAAAGTCGTGTGTAACATGAAGACATTGGTGGATTTTCTTTCAGATTTTCTGCATTTATCCAAATTAGGTAAAAATCATGATTGTTTTTTTTTGTACTTAATATAGGAAAGCATGTGTATTGTTTTTAGTTAGGGATACAGAAAATTGAAAGAGTTCACCAAATCAGAGATTTTAATGACAGAAGATTGTATTCATGTATTTCTACAACCTTTTACGCTGCCCAAAAGCATTTTCTTGCTTTATATAATATGTAATAATATATTATAATATAATATATTATAATAATAAGAAGAATCTTATTCTTATTTACTGTTTAACTAAAGGTCTCTAATTAGGCTCCACCAGTAAAGGACTTTCTTTGGGTACTGGTTGAGCCATGTAGTCCACGCATTCCTGGGTCAAGCCAGAACTGTTATTGACCAGACTTCCCAAGTAACGGTGTATTACTGGTATCACCAGGAATGAATGGGCTTGTCTACCTCAGGGTACCTTGTGAGTGTCACACCAGTGTGCCTGGTGCCTTCTCATACCTAGCACCTTTGTGATATCTTTTCTGTCAGTGAGAGATGCATTTCTTCTCTAATAGTCTCTAACTGTGCTGCAAGGCAATGCCAATCTTATAGAGTGCCAAACAACAAATGTATAATAAGCTTGCCTGAAGAGAGCATGATCAGGGGTTGAAATGCAGTCGGATGCAATTGATGATTCTAAATTAGGAGAAAAAATAATTGGTGATTCAATTTTTGTTCCTTTTATTTTCAATTAACATGATGTTCTTATGTAGCTACTCACTTTTTAGGTGTCTTTGGAAGCATAAACAACATTGTCCTATAAAGTTAAACAGATTTAAAATGTGACAGAAACCCATTAGCAAGAACAGTGCTCCAAAGCTCTTGGGGTTGTGTTTATCTCAGCTGTTTACCACTAGCTGTGAACAGAAAACACAGTCCTGCTGGGAAGAGCAGTTTATAAAGAGAGATTGCTATCCTAAATGGTGCAGTGCGCTCCATGCTGATTGATTCCTAAGTAAATTGTGCCTGATAGAAATCCATGCTTTTACTAGGGTGAATTTGCTACAGTCATCTCTTACCTTTACATAACACTGACAAGGTTGTAAGGTAGATGGAATGATGGGATACCTATTATAATTAATCAATAAGACAGTGAGAAAGTTTAGCTTTTACCTTTTGAAGGCAAGAGGTTCATAACTCAAAATCATCCTACTTGTTTAATGGTTTTGCAATAAACATTTAAAATCTTCACACCCATTACAAATAGCAGTCTGTCATTTTATCCTTTTCAAGCATCAGAGAAGAGTAATACATTAATTGTGTGTGTATATGGATCACCATGCTATAAACTGCAATCATTTTCATTCTTTCTTAGAGGAAATTTCAGACCACGATTGTCTGTATTTGGAAGCAAGCTCCTGCTTAATCATTTTAAATGTTTTTTTTTGCTAAGATATGATTTGCAGTAGGGAATTATAATGAAAATGTTTTAAAAAAAAAACTTGAAAATCTGCATAATTCAGACACTGCCAAAGGAGAAAATCCAAAGGAGAAAAATCAACGAGCAGGAGGCATCGATCTTATTGCTGAGTGTGAATGCAGTTAGCTCTAAAAACTCAGCTGGGGATTTTCTCCAAGTCATTCAATTGCAAAACATGTTTGCCAAAGCAGAATTTAGCATGCAACTCTTTGCTATGGGAAGCTTACACTGTGTGATAAAGGAATCTCATTTTGAAAGAGGGGAAAATATTTTATACACATGGCTACATATGTCAAAGGGATAGCAATAAGAGCTTCATATTTCAGCTCCTCTTCTTGTGTTTGCTCAGAACTAATCAAAATTTGATGCTTCAGTGGCATTTTATTTTGTCACCGGGGGCTCACAAAGGAAAAGCAGTGATATGAATCATTCAAAGAGCTAGCTAGTGTTATCATTGATTTTACATTATTCTGTCCTAGTTTGTTGCTTTCGTCTTCTTTTTATTCAAGTAATATATATATGGCCAAGCCCTTTTCAAAGGTTTCTATTGTTATTTCTTCTTCCCAGAGGGATTAGGCCATTTTGATCTTTTTATAATTGTGAATACTATTCCCTCAAGAATGGGGAACTCTTTATTAATCCAGTGTAATGATAATATTACAAATTCATATACACAATGTGAGGCGATCTCCAAATTGTATCATTCATGCCTCACAAATCCTGTATCTTCTTTTAAATAATCAAGCCATTTAAACTGCTGTACAAGATGAAAAGCAACTACATATCTATAATGTATTTGCACACACCCCATGACCAAATGTTAGCTTCCTTTCCTATGTAGCCAAGGGCATATTTTATCTATCACTGTCTTTAAATTTACCGGTGGCTAATTTGAATAGTTTTTAGATAGCCAAGTGCAGGGTAACAAGGTAAAACATTATAATGAAAAATTATTGAAAGACCCATTGTGTTACTTTTGTGCATTGTGTTATTTTGTTTTTCTCTCTGTTGGTTTCCATTAAGTCTGAACACAGAGTAAATTATTTTTGCCCTCAAACTATACAGTCTAAATACTTCGATTTAGAACTTCTTAGGAGGGGTCCCCCACATACCCTCCTTCCACATCCCTGCTGTGTCCCTGTCAATTATGTCTATGACTGTAGAAAATCGGAACGATGATTTTTAAAATAATTTCTTCATGCTAAATCAAAGCTCTTTCATACCATTTCATGCTATATAAGAAAAACATATAATAACACCAATAGGTGAAAAATCAATTCATTGAATTGGCAAAGGAGGCCCAGTTGTATCTAGTCTTTTTTAAGTATTTAACAGGCCATTTCTGACCAATGCTTTCCTTCATGCCCCTTCATAAAGTCATAATATCATATCTTGCCTTTTCTATTTGCTACAGAAAAGAAAAAATCATACTTACACATCTGTACTTCATTTGAAAAATACTGCAGTATTCCCTTGAGCAAAGAATAAATGCTTTACTGAACAATTTTCTCCTTGTGTTTTGGTAGAAGGAACAGTTATGAGTATTTCTGTATGTTTGTGCTATTTTGTAGTTTCTCACTGCAAATTAAAAATCTGCTTAATTGCCTTTTTGTGTGTATTGCAGTTTAAGAAGATGAAAATGTGTATCAAATACATGCATGCCTATGTACATATATACATTACAGTTTTCTTTCATTTACAATGAAAGATAAGATCAGTCATGTTGTAGTAACTGGCTAACACAATGTTAGCTGTATAGATAAGGCAGAGTAAAATAGGTTTTGACAAATACAGAAACAGTAGGAATTCTCTAAAACGGATACACAGCTTATAGTTGCATTTTGATGTTGTAAGCACATTGCATTACATGTGATGCCTCAAATATCCTTAATGAGCACTTTATAAACACTTCAGTTATAATACATAAAAAGACAAGTGTAATTGTGCAGGGTGTTAAGGGGGGAGGGGGTGGCGAAAAGCTGTGAAATCTTCCTATTAAAAACAGGCTATTCCTTCAGCTGAGCCCTGCCTATTGCCTTCCTTGTTGGAACAGCTATAAATTTGTTCCAAGCCTGTGGTTCCTGCTGAGATATGCATTACATCATTGTCTATTTCCATCTTGCTACATTAATCAAAAGCTATTCCATTTATTAAGCCACTCGCTGCAGCTGAAAGACATTTGAAATGCAGAGCACAGGCAAACAGAGGCTGCTAGGCAGCAGCAGGAAGGCAGTGGTAGAGGAGGGGGGGAGAGAAGAGTGGATTCTAGTCAGGTACAAATTGAATTTCAAGTGACTTAGCAGCTTCTTCAGTAGCAGCTTATCCCTCTGTGACATGGATAGTGATTGTGGTGGTGGCAGCGGCAGCAGTGCAGGAATTGAAACCTAGGGCCAAGGTGCAATCTTTGGGTGGTTATTCTGCAGCCCTTCCCAGCAGCCACATTGGAACTGCTGATGAGTGTGACCTTTTGTGAAAATGCACAAAGCCTTGATTTCTGCATGGATAACCTTTACAAGCTAGAACCCTCCTGTGAGAACTCACCACAGCAGAGAGAAGCCTTTAAAAACACCTCTTTCAAAACAGCATAGCTAAACATTAAAGTTTGAAATATTCGGTAAATACTGTACTATTCCATAAGTAAACCTGAGCTTTCAATGTTAACAGAATTAATATTTCAGACTAAGGGATTGAAATCTTTTGAGTGCTGAAGTAAAAAGGATATTTCATAAATTGATGATTTAATGTTTTATCACAGATATATTTTTAATACACAGCCATCAGCAAGTTTTGATTTCCTGAAGTAATGTAAAGTTAAGCAGCTAAAAGCAGTGCAGCTGACCTAATTTATTTTGGATAAAAGTGTATTCGATGGTTGCTGTGGAATTAACAGTTTTTTTGTGTGCAAATTTAAAATGACAGCCTCTTGCTTTAGCAAGTTTGCATAAGAGTTGTAAGCAGTTTACAGTAGCAGCCTCTTTTAAACAGGGTAAAACAAGAATTAGACATTTTCTGATTTTATAATAAAAAGTGACTAAGGTGAAAAGCACGAAATGCATAATTTTGGTATGAAGCATGCAAAAGGACATACAATCCTCCAGGTAGAAAGATAGAAAATTGGCTAAAACATTCAAATTGAATCATTCAATCTGTGTAAGAAAAACATGTAACACTTTAATGTGGTATTGGACATACAGAAACTGCATTTTTGAATAAAATATTTTATAATTAAATCAGAAAACCCTTTGATCATATTACTCAAAGTCATATTGTATTGATACACATAAAATGTTATGATTAGAACAGAACCACAGACAAATAGTATTATACAAACATTACATTTCCACACATACTGTAATACGCTATGTAAATTGCACTCAATGTGCAGGGTTACACTTGTTAAGCATCCTTGTAAGCATTTTCTAGTTTAGAACCATTGAGAAATGTTGATCAGGCGATAGTATCAAGGTTATTGGAGAGGAAAACATTTGTTATATGATTAATCTACTTGTCCTCTGGATAGAAGAAAGGAATAATAGTGCTAACAAGAGAGACAAGTGAAGACAAGATTTACAGAGTAGTATTCATGATATATCAGGTTATTTCAATTTAAATGTCTGAAGAGCAAAAACTGCTAATGATTTCAAAGCTTTTAGCTCAGTTTTGAAACGTGTTTCATTTTTTAATATTCGATAGAAAAAGTCCTAATTCATTTTAGTATTGTTGAATAAAATATTAAGTCTCAAGTTCTTAAAAATATAGATAAAAATGTAGAAGATGTTATATAAGCTAAATAATATATTATTTATATTTATAAATAATAAGAACACATTATTTTAAAGAAGCAATATTAAAATAACATAGGATAATACAGGTTTGTTAAAAAATAGTTTGTATTGGTTAATTTTTTTATATATGTCTTGTACTGTATGTATTCAACTATCATTCAAGTTTGTTTACTGTGTGATTTATATAGTGTATTCCATCTATCATTTTGTACATTACAAAACAGTCTTTACTACGTTTTTTTTCCAACATTGTTTGGAACATTCTTGTGATAATCCATTTATATCAATTTATATATATAATCCAGTTTGCTGTAATGACAGAATTGAAATGTACTGCCCCACAAAGCAATGGCAATGCCACTCATACGTCCCAATTTAAATTCATATATGTCGACTCAAGTACCAGAATTAAATAGACCAGTGACCCCTGTCTCTCCTCCAATGATTTTCTTTAGTTTTTACTACCCAGAGAGTTTCTGCTAAATTAGTTTTACAATACTAGGAGGAATTTTCTCTTGGGTTTATATCCTGTGGGTGCTTCATTTGCATACTTAAAATAGCTTTATAGATACTCACTTATTGCAAAGCAAGAATCTGTCTATTGTCACAGCTTTACACAGTTAACCCTTATTTTGACTTTAACTTGGATTTGGTGTGTTGTCACAGATATATTTGCTAGAAATGCCCATACCAGGCAAAATGGTCACATTCCAGTGCTGCACTATAAAGATTTTATTGAATCCATGATAAGGGATATCTTTCTATCTTTACAGCTCCCCTGTGAGCTTATTAAAATCTCGACTGCCTGTTAGCACTCTATTGTGCTGCTGCTTATTAGATCTTTACATGTTCAAAATTAACCATATTAATACTTGTGATAAGGCAATTGAAAAATGTGCCTCTTTGTGTCCAAAAATAAAACTAATTAGGTATTTCTAAGCACATCTTTGTTTATAAATAACATCCTGTTGCCATTCATCAAAAGTTCTTAATATATCGATATACAACAACTTGAGTCATTCTACACAGCTAATGAATAAAATGACCTCACTGTGAAGGAAATCTCATGGATAGTCTTTCCTTTCATGAAGTATGAACTATTTACATGATATCTAATATTTTGTTCATTTTTAGAATCTCCATTTGGAGAGAGATTAGATTGATTATCTGTTTTACAAAAATAGAAATACAATTTTATAATTAGGTAGTGTAATTATGTAGTGTATTAAATAACTATCAAATAAGTTGAAGTAATTTTGCACTCAATGCATTTTAAATATGTATTTACATAAAACTGGTTCTATTTCTATTTAGATTGAAATTCTATTAACATTTTGCAGTGCCTAGTAACAATATAAATATAGTGTGTAATCTACCAATTGGAGAAGGCGTCTAGCTTCTGACCGGAAGGTCCCAGGTTCAATCCTGGGTAGTGGCAAGTGATGAAACTTGATCTAATTCCTTCCAGATGGCTCTAAGGTCTATGCAGCCTACTTTCCAAATGGGTGCTGGGGGTTAATCCTTCCGGGGGTAACAGGCCAGCTGGAGCTTGATGCTGACCATATCACCTCCACTTCCAGTGTCAAGAAAAGGATGGATGGTCAAGAAAAATGGTGTCCCTTGCCCCCCATTCCCCCATGGGCCTTTATGGCCTGAAAAGGGGGCCTAATCTACCAATTACTAGTTTTAGTGCTCAGTAGTAGTGTGCTAAGAAGCTATACTACGATATAATGTTCTAACAGGCACTACTAACTAACAAACTGCAACAACTTTTTATGTGGGACAACAGCTTTTTTATGTCTGTAAATTCATAGCTCAAGATGTAATTTTGCACTGAGTGTTTTAGAATGTTTATGTGGGAAAGAGAAGTTAAGCCTGTGACTGAAGATAAACATAAAGAGGACAAATGTAAAGGATTGCTGTAGAGAGCAATGCTCAACTGTAGATTGACAGAAATACCACCTGTGCCATCAGTCAACGGAAATGGCTGACAGGCCAAAATCTGTTTTCCTAGGAAGAAAATACTGAGAGGTAAAGCAATAGGACAAGCTGAACTGTAGTGACAAAAGCATAAATATAAATACATCAGATTGAATTAATTTGTAATTCTGCAACTGCAGGTATTTATGATATTTAGATGTTAGATGTTTCAGTTTCTTCGTAGAATGGTAATAATACAGTCCTTTTTAACAATGTGTTTAAAACTGCAGAGAGTAATTCCTCAATATTGAGGGGGAGGATGTGGACACTCGTCTCATTTATAAATTCATGAGGGAAGCTTTTTTTCTTTATAATCAGCAATAGCATGTAAAAATGATATATATAAAACACATACCATAACCTGGGTAATGATATCGAGGAATGAGTAACACCATTTTAATTAAATTAATATGTAAATTTAATTAAAGTGATATTGCTGACAACATTGCCCTTCTGTGGTGTATTAGTTGCTAAACTGTAGCTTATTGTATCCGGTTTGTTACTCACAATGTAACAATGTAACAGATGTTCTGTAATATAGTTTGCTCAGATTTCTAAACAAAACATATCTACTTTGTAAATGATTTGCGTCTGCAAAATGGAGGAAAATACACTGAACTATTGAGTATTATTATGAAAAAGGTGTCATATGTGAAGCTGGCGACTTGATTACATTTTCATATATTCAATTCTTTAAATTACAAAACACATCTACTGTACCATACACAGCAAGCTGTGAGAGAAATATAACCTAATCTAAGACCTCTTTGCCTTCATCTCCATTCATAAGGACACAGAAAAGTTTGCAAATAAAAGGAGGCCATTCAGCCCAGTATTTTTTTGCCCATTTCAGTAGTTAATTGAAACTGGTGATCACATATAGCTATTTTGTGAAAGAAGGGGGCTTCAAAAACATGGATAGATAGCTTGTCCCAGACTCCTACAACCCCTTGTGTCTGAAAGTGACAGCTGTTCTCACATGTGATACACATTCCATTAGTTTCATTTTGTGTTCTCTGGCTGAAAATTTCAGTCCTATGAACTGAGGAGTCTACAAGATTGATTTTTTGGTAGCTTAGAGGATCCTAAATCAGGTTCCCTCAAAGTCATTGAGACTCGTTGTTCTTCTCTGAAATTATTTCAGAACAGCAATATTTCTTTTGTAAACATGTACAGTAAGTTCTTCAAGTACATCGTTACACAGTTTCTATTTATATATGGAGAGTCAAAGGAAATATCACTTCACAAAGTGGGCAGCAATGATGGCACATTGTATACTGTGCTGCCTCGCAGAGCTGGAGCCCTGGGGTGCAATCAACGTGGAGTTGGTATTTTCTCTCAATGCTCATGTGGGTTTCCTCTTGGTTTTTTCCTTCAGTTAGTTATTAACTAGTAAGTTAATTGGCTTCTGGGAAAATTGGCCCTGGTGTTGGTGTGCGGGTGTGTGTATGTGTGTGCCCTGCGATGGACTGATGTTCCATCCAGGGTGTATCCTGCCTTGCACCTTGCTCCCTCATGACTATGAACTGAATAATGTGGTTAGAAAGTGGATCAGTGGAGTTTAATAATCTTAATCTTTTTTGCAGCAATTACAGTGATATTCTACTGAGCACACATGGTAAATTATTGTTTCTGATTAAGATTTGTTTTCAATAGGTCTGATCAACAGGATGTCTACTGTGGCTACAGTTCATAGGCTACTAATGTGTGGCCACAGCTGGAAGGAATACAAATTGTTGCAGATGTTATCTTTTGGGATTATGTCGTATTCCTCTTGTAGAGCTTAACTGTTCTCTAAGTACCAGATGCCACATGTCATCTCAGTTTATCCCATATAATGTCTGGTGAACAGGGCATCAACAACATAAATATCACAATCATATCTTGCAGGAAAGCATTGTATCATGAGCAGCAGGAGGACATTTATTGTCCTGATGGAATATTGTCACCTCAGGATGAGACCAAAGCAAAAGCAGCAAATGAGGTCCAAGGACTTGATCAATGTAACAGGTCAGGTTGTCATTAATCACTACAACTGGAGGTCTATTGTAATTAAACACTCCTCGTCAGACAATCACACTTGAACCTCCCATTGATTGGTCTGTTGTACCCAATAATTAATATATCATTCTGTACCTCTACCACACTTTCTGACATCCATCAGGGTGGTCTACATAAAACTTTGACCTATCACTTAAGAGAAATTGGCTCCACTACTATCACAATACAAGTGCAATTGGTCTTTTTTTGGAGTCGTTGGTGTTTTTGAGATATGCTCTCTTACTCAGAAGAGTATATTAGTTTTAGTTCCTTTCTGTGTTTTATTTTCATGATTTGGCTTGACATTCAGCAAGTCAGATCACTTCATCATCTGCTATCTCACTAATGTATTGGCTACTTGTATCACTAATGATTGTATACTTATGCAAAAGGAAAGTCATCTGAGTGTATCATGGTCAGTAGTGAATAATCAATTAATAAAAAAATATCAAAATATTTAATCAATATACAAACTATATATACTATAAACTATATTATTTTATCATCTCAATGCATAGAGTAATACATTCGTTATGATCACAGGATATGTTTTGCTACCTAGAAATCAACACATGTGCAGAATGTTGTCTGTCACACATTTGGTCAGTGTATGCATTCTATCTAAATTGTATTTTTTTTCCTCCTCTCTGCAATTTCTGTCAAGCATAAGTCTGGATCCAGCCTGCCAAGTTTATTTGTTCAGCCTACATGACACCTGTGGTCAGAGTCTCAACAGGGTTCAATACGTATCTTTTCCAAGTCTTCATAATCCACACATGAAGCATACAGAGAGCTCAAAGGTGTTCTCTACCTCTATTCAATCGCAGTGCTCCTGTTTGATGTTGTCACAGATCTAGCTTTGACAGGGGTCTGTCTTTGTACAAAACCAATAGGGAAAAACTGACACAATGAAACCTATATAAACCTCTAAACCCCTCCACCATATTTTGGTAAAATGTCAGCAACTGATCAACAATTGATCTCATTGAAACAACAGTAGTAAAAGAGACCTTGTAAATATGTTGTCAAAGATCAAAGAAAACTTTGGGTCAAGAGAAGTGGAGAAATTTAAATTTCCTCATTGATGTAATGGAAAACCAGTTTCTTTGATTTGTGCATGACATTCAACTGTTGTCAAGGAACGATAGTTGCAGAAGAGAATTTATATCTTTTTTTATATTGCTCATATCTAGCAAATAAATACTATTCTGTATTTATGGTGTTTGTTTTACTCTATTTACATTTTGAAGAATGCTTTTTACATACAGTATAAAGGAGGTATGTCTTTGTACAATAAACTGCAAAAATGTGAAAGGCCACAAATGAATAATACATTATAATGGTTGTGCTTAGTATTTTGATAATGTATAATATGCATGGCCTACTTGAAGTAAATGTAATTCAGATTTGTCCTGGAAAAGTATCTATTAGTCCTCTTATTTTAATAACATAAGTGAATTTGACTAGCTTAGTAAGTATATAAGAATCTATATAATTGATATAAATTAGGAATAGCAGAGGTTCTAATGCAAATCCCTATACTGCTATACTTATTTCATCACCTCAAACTGAGCATTCACCCCACATCACCAACCTCATATCTCTCATGCACTCATGTTTCCTGTTAACCAGTTATTAATCCAAACACATACATTTCCTTGAATGCCTATCACATTCAATTTGATAATTATTTCTTGGACAATTTTCACTTAAAGCTTTCTAAAAATCTTAAATATACATATGACATTATATGTTCTTATCACTGCAGTTGTATTGTCTAAGAATTCTAAGATGTTATTTTTAATCCCTTTCTACAATCCCCTAGTATCATATCATTAGTTTAGATCCAATTATTTTTTCCATAACCTTACATGCAATAGAAGTAAGAATAATTGGTCTCTAATTAATTTGTTCAGTTTGTCACACTTTTATGAACGATCACCTCAGTAACTGTAGATATTATCCATGTCTTGATTAGCTGATGGAGGCATTTTTCTGTTGACTTCTGAATAGCATTTGTTTCTTCAAGTACAATGGATAGAGTGCCATCAGGCCTTGGAGATTGTTTATCTGAAGTGCTTTGAACCTTTAGCAAATCTGCCTTTTCTATGCAACTATTATTTAAAGAACTTTGTCTTTCCTCAGCCTAAGACATGTTGTTGATTGGTGAACACAAACACTGAGCAGCATATTTATTTAATCCATCAGCAGTTTCCCATTCATCATCTTAAACTTTTCTTTTTCTTTCTAACATTCTTTAATGTTCTTTGGCTGTCATAATACTTAAAAAATATAACAGCTTCCATTACAATTTTCTATTCTTTTTCCTAGCCTCTCAAAAATATTTTTGTCTGCAGTTTACTAAACTCGTTTAACTGGATTCTGTTTTCCTAAATCATTTAATTTCTTATACTTTTCTTAATTTAGTAATCCACTGCCTGTGGTAAAATGCCTTCTGGGATTTCTTTTACTTACCTTTGGGATGAATCTGTTATGAGTCCATCTTTGGTACAGTAAGCATTGGATAAACACACTAAAAACCTTAAACAACATAAGGAAGAGCTAGAAAGCCATACTAATAAACAAGTATTAGGTTTATTCCAAGCTGAAAAGAGAAGAAAGAAAACACAACGTTTCAGCTGGCCTCCACAAAACTGTTCATTTTCCTGAACATACTAGCTCTTATTTCCTGCTACTTGTCTGTCTTTTGTTTCATAATGCAAATAGTTCAATAACTGTCCATCAACAATCATATTCACATATTGTGATTATTGTAGTTGTTTCAATGATTTTCTGGATTTTTAGGTATCTGCAGTTAGCAGTGTTCCTTAGCTGTAAACACAGTAAATAGCTCAAAGAGCATATAAAGTCCCTAACAGATGACACCACACAACATGTGATTGAACAGTGATAAATGTCCCCCTAGCAATACGCCTACTCCAACAATGAAACCATGCAGCAGCATCCCTGTTTATAGACTTACTGGAGGGGGTAGTTAAAGAAGAAGTGAGGAGTGCCTTTCTGACAGAAGTGAGATTCTAAGACCCCTGCCTTCTGAGACAAGCCTTTTTTATTTAAAAAAGCACTCCTCTTGACATCCTGTTGTCACTGCACCCACACAGCCCGGCCAAACCCAAATGTGTCCCAAGTGTCCTGACCTGGGTGAACTACTGCTACACGTAATTGTAAGCTATGAAGTCACTCTTAAGTGTTATATCCTTCCATGTAAGTCACACTTCATGACCTTCTTATTTAGCAGCTTGAGGCTATTTTAAAGCATGTGTTTAAGAGGCTAAGGTACCACACAGGACTTCAAGCTTTCAGTTACAGATTCCAGCATTAACATGAAGGTCACATTATCAGGAATTACATTGTACTTAATATTTTAATATTCCCTTTGAAGATTTTATAAAGTCATCAACAATATAAAAGTAAAATAAAGGAATAAAGGGGAGGGAAAGCAGAATAAACTCTAGGCAGGTATAAGAAAATGCCATTTCTTTTTTCACAAGAATGTTACATAATGAGCCATTGAATACTGGTTAACAGAACAGAGATTTTATTTCCTTTATGTGTTACCTAAAACGGTGTCTTCTCATTAATTTATTGTAAATAAATACAGTTTAACTGCAGTGGAGTTTTTACCCTTGGTATTGAAGCATATTGCAGAATGAACTAACAACAACTTATTTTTTTTTAAATAAGCCAATTAATTGAGTTTCCTTTTAATAATTAGTCCGAGCTCAGCTTTTATCTACTGTTTCCTCTAGGCAAAAAAGATTACCTTGATAATGTAATCATCACAGTTTTTAAAGACTTTGAAACAGGATACTCAAATGTGCAGTACTGATTTTACTTGAAGTTTATACTCTGATTATACTTGTGTTTATTTTATGTTAGTTTTGTATAGTGAAGACAAATTTTCACCCTTTTGGATGGACAATAAAGTTGTACAGTATATACAGGTGAAAATAAAAATATATTATTTTTAGCTAAAGCATCTGCTGCAGTTCACATACTTAAAATGTAACCAATTATTGAACCATTATTTACATGGGTATCATCTTAGCTTCTGAGTCTAATTTTCAAATTTCATGTGTAAAGGAAGTTAAGAACATTAGCAATTTTTATTTTATAAATAATACACTGTATTAAAATGAATCATTCAAACATATGCATATCATTTTCAGAAAAGATAGAAAATGAGCAAATGAATATTGGATATCATATCAAATTTTTGGAGTAATTTTTGATTATTTGACCTTTCATCACTGATACACTCGAGTAATACACTCAAATAATTTTGACCATCCCATAAGCACCAAATCTCTTCAATTGTGAAAACGTTCATAGGTTGATGAGGAGATTTAAACCATTGCATGCAAAGTCTGTTAGATGCTGAGAGAGAAAAACACAGAAAGAAAAGAATTAACTTTGCTTATCATGAGAACAACGCCTTTGTGACATTGGTATGTCAGAGCAGTACTTCATGAGCACAGCAGTGGAAACAAGTTATTTTAAGTAAGGAAGCAAGGTTTTGTATAAGTTATCCTGATGGATGTAAGTGAGTGTGGTTAAAACATGCGGAATGTCACCAATTTTTGTGTACAAAATTGACAGGAAGGTCCTGCTGTGATGGGCTGGACAGGACTACAGTTTGTAGTCATTATAGAAGTCCCTTTGAAGTGATTCTGCCAAATAGGCTAGATGGGCTGAATGGCCTCTTCTTTTGTGATGGCAAACCTGACCACTTTGTGTGACAGTCACGTCCTGGGACCTGACTTGCTGCTCTTTCTGGAGGCTCGCATTGACAAGACAATATATGTTTACTTACTGTATATAATGAAACACGTTATTTAAGACCAACTTTGTTTGCCAAGTGCCTTCTCTAACCTCTGGTACAGTGTTGTGTGGTATGACCTTTCTCAGACCTTATGAGAGACAAGTTCTGTAACTCTCTCTTGTTTTTCATTTACTGTTCTTTTACTTTTCTTGTCTTTTTCATTTTTCATTATTCAAGATGTACAGCGTCATTGGTTTCGGAAAGGCGGTTTGTAAATATAAGATATTATTATTATACGATTGTGATAGTTATGCAGTGGATGCCCTTTTGGCTACACAGTTATGGACATTGACAATTTGCATACAATATATGGTATCAAGGGCACAGAGACCAGTGAATAAGTCCATGGTAGTACAAGCTTTTGGAGAGGAGAGAAACAAAATCCTACAAGACAGCATTTACAACTTAGTGAAAAGCATGCATCACAGATGTTTAGCTTGTATTGTTTCCAGCAGTGGCATTGCGCATTATTAGCCAGTGATGTTCAAAGTAGACCCTTTCACGATCTGCCTGGTTGATGACAAATATTAATTGGCAAAATGATTTTACCTATGTCATGTGTGTTCAGGAAAGTATTTGTGCACCTGCTACAAAAATACTATAATTGTCTTGATAATTATGCCATAACTATCATGATAACTTTGTGATATTTTTGCACTTATACGGTATGTGATAAGCTTTTCTCGGTGCTCATTCTTTTTCACGAAAGGAAAAAAAATCCACAATTTTGTGGATTGATGCTCTGATATAAGCTTATGAGAATACATGGGAACTATTCTTCTTAACTTTCAGCACAAATGTGATGTCTTCTTGTGAATAATTAATGACAGTTTCAACTCTACATCAGCATCAGTAATGGCAAAAATATTCCACAGACTAAATTCTCTTCTAGAAACAAGATTGTCTGGAAAGGGTAATCAGATTTTAATTATACTTAATCTGTGTTTCAGGATTTGTGAAATTGGTTGTCTCATGATCTTTGAATTGATATTTTTGATATACAGTAGTTGATATTTTCAGTGAGATTTATTGTTTCATTCTAGTATTACTGTTTCATGTGCCATAGAGCATTCAATATTACAGATGCATTTTTGGTGAAAACTCATTCTAAATATAATGGCATAGACCAGAGTAAAAATTGTACTGTTAAAAATTAAAATGTTTTTTTTGGTTTTACAGATGCACCTGGAATGGAAAACAATTTAAAAAAATTAAACCTTAATTAATTCATTTTGTTACTTAGACCTGTGTGTCTTCCCTACTGGTGATTCATTGTTCTACAAAGCACAATTAAAATTAGTTGAACTGCACTACCCATCATGAACATTCCTACTGTATATATCTGTAATGTCTGCATGATTTTAACCTCTATGCCTTGCTGCTAGTATATACAATTTGTAAATGAAGGCTTTCATTTACTCTGCAGCCTCAATATAGTATTTGAACATCCTCAGTGTTTCCTTTCCTTTCTGCTCCATATGGTGCTCTGATGAGCTTACAGTCCGTTCCTTAAGTGCTCCCATGTTTGAAGAGAAGAGAGCTACAACAAAGCCAGTCATCTGTTTTTGTCTGTGTGTTCCCTGCATGAGCTAATGTGGAGGTGTTAATTACCATGCTTCACAGAGTGCTTGTTACAGTGTACAAACAAATGTGTGCCAGATACATAAATGCCTCTAGTAATACTGCTAAACTGGCAATTTGGGCTACAGAAAATCAATATTCTTTTGGAAAGAGCAATTTTAACACACAGTATTTCAAATTAAAGGAGACATCTCATTTTGTTTGTTGGGCACTTCCATGTAAGTCAGCAGCCAAACAGAATAATTGAGTTAATTCAAAATACCTGTTAGAATTCACCTGCTTATGAAACAAAAGAAAATGCTACAGCAAGGCCATTGTATTTTGAAGTTTGAACATTATTATATAGTATTTAATTTGTGGTCATAAATTAGTAGAGAAGACTGAAAAATAAATTAATTTCAATCCTTTAAATGTCATAGGCTGTCTTAAAAATCAGATTCTTCATCATGCTTATGTATGTTGATATAAAATGTGTTTTAAAATTAGTTCATAATTAGTTTTTAATATGATTTTTTATGTCTTGTTCCCTTCTTATAGTGTTTTCAATTTAAAAATTAAACCATTATGCCCTTGTGTAACACCAGGAGCTCCATATTTCAGTCCTTCTTAACTTGCTTTTTTGTATTAGGCTGGTGAGGGTTTGTAAGAGGAACTGAAGCAGCTGTAACACATCCAGTAGTAATTTCTGCTGTCAAGAGCCAGAGAAAACAGCCCATCCCCCAAACAGAGAAGAAAAACTGTTTGTAGCCCATTACCGGACTTCCAATCATTCAATATAATGATCTCACTAACTGGCTAGTGTGCCACATTTTTACCGTATTAGAAATAGATGGTTCCATGAATGTGTTGTTTTGAAATGTTTTGTGCAGATTGTGCTTTTGGTGCAAGTGTAAAGGAATTATTCATTTTAGAGAGAAATTTGGATAGTTTAAGAACAAGAACATTGCAATAGAATAGGCTCACTTGGGACAAGCCTTAACAAAGCTCTTTGGCCAAGATGTAAAACAGGAAACCTTCAACATCCGTGGCACTTGAGCTAATAATTCTAAAAATAAAGCATCTACAGTGTCTTTTGTTTTACCATTTCAGTTCTCCTTACTTACACTAATCACTGTACCATGACTTAAAACAAGGAAATTGACAGGGAAGTTGACCACGTTATCCAAAAAACTAATGTCTATTGTTGACGTTTAAAAATGAAGAAAATAATAAGCAACAAAGTTAAATAGTTTAACAAACGGGCAGGCAACCTACATTACTTTCTAAAATAAGGACTGTACTAAAATAATAATAAAAGCTAAATTTTAATTATTTTGTACTTCATATTTATTATGTGCTAGTTTCAGATTACGACAACATTTTTGTAGTTTTGTTAGTTTATATTGCTATTAGTCACCTTGGATGAGGCTTTGGTCAAACGCAATAATAGAAATTTCTTTTAAATTTCTTCAAATCATCCCACTTAATTACACTCATTTGACTGTGCCCTAAGAAACCTTAAAAATGCTTTCTTAATTCAAAATAATTATACAGATCAGTGAGAAATAATTAATTTGTACCAGCATCAGTGAAAATATTTACATCTGCTATCATGTGAAATCAGAGCAATGAACAACACAATTATAATTTGATTTCTGATGTATTTAATTTGTGAACGTCACCATTGCTTCCGTTTAATATACAGTGGCTTCCAAAAGTATTGGGACTGTAGTATTATCTTTGCTTTACAAGTCCATTTGCATTTGTGATTGTGTAATTTGTATGAATAATTAGTACATTATACAATAATGCAAGTGAACCAAGAGGCTGACCAGGCTATGACATGACGTCCACCTTGCTTCAGAAATAAGTTGTTATTCTTTGGCTTATCTAGAATTCCTTTTTTTCTCCACACTTTGCCCTTTCTATCACTTTGATAAAGGTTTATCTTGGTCTTACCTGTCCATAACACTGTGTTGTAAAAGTCATCTTTGTAGCAAATTCTAAAGCAACTAAAATCATGGTGGAAATGCAATGGCCGTGGTATGTCTCTAGTCTCTGGAACTAGCTCATTTCTCTTTATTGATGATGTAACTAAAGACAGCAGGAGTAGAATTAATAGTGACGTTTACAGAACCATTTACAGAAGAAAATATAGCTATACTTATTGGGCAGTGTTTCCCCATGCAGCATGATGATGACAGTAAACAAATGGCCAATACAACCAAGGAGTTCATCAAAAACAGAAAAGTAGAAAATCTTAGAATGTCCTGACCAGGTGTAAATCTAATTGAGTATGCATTTTATATGCTGAATAAAATATTGAAGTCCAAACAATGCAAGCATAGGCAAGAAATCAAAGTGAAAGCTTAGATGATTACAAAAAGAGTAAGACCCAGCTCAGGAGGTCACCGATGTCATGCAATTATTGTTTCAAAGAGATATGCATCTAAATCCTGATTTGTAAGCTCTGAAATTTACTTCCAGTGAATGTTTCCCAATAATGTACAGTATGGTAACATGAAAAAACTGGTTTGAAAACAATGTGTTGTTATTCTAATATGATCAAATTACATATGGAACTAGCAAAAATGAAACAATTTATTTTGTTTATCATTCCTGATAATCTCACGAGGACAATTGACATTTTTAATTTTGCTGCCCCAATTCTTTTGGCAGGTACTGTATAACTTCTGATGTAATTATCCCTTAGCTCATGAGTAAATTTCCTTTCTAACTATATTGATGAGACTTAATGATAATAAACATTTTGCATTCAGATTTTAACCAGATGAAACTGTAAATATGATAATGATAGGCAAAAAACTGTTGCTTGTCCTAACATTGATGAACACTTAAATAATTAAGTAAACTGTAGAATTAAATTTTTGATGGGTTTTAGATATTGCATTGTTATTTTTGTACAAATTGCAAGGATAATGATCACATGAGCAAAAACATGTATTTTTGAATCTGTTAATACAGTTGTACATTCTGGGGTTATTTATCACTCAGCTCCCTTGCCAATCAATCTCAGGCCACTGAAGTGGCCTGTTCCAATAAAGAGGACAGTCAGTGAATTATTCATGCAGGGAGATCAGGCCCTAATGGTTACGGTCACTTCTTTCATTAACAGTGCAATGTAATGGCAGACTATTGCTCTGGTGCCTAAGCTGTTTATTCATGGGGGGTGGTGAGGTCTATTTGACAAACAGCTTATCATTTTACAAGCACTTAAATACAGCAAGGCCTGTTATTTAGTTCAGAGCAATCAAAGCTTGATCTACAGTGGATTGAAGTCTAGGGTTAGCCTGATGCAAGAGAAAAAAATGCTTCTCCACTGATAGAAACATGTTCTGAATTTTGGTACTGCAATATCTGATGTATGCATTCAAATACCTAAAAAGGTTCAGGGTTAAGCCCACTTGTGATACGGCATATAATCAACCCAGAAAACAAACCACTGAGAAATAATCTTCAGTTCAAGGCTTCTATATTCTAAATCAATAAATAGAATATATTAAGATAACACCCTACATGTAAAGTACATGGTCTCATACAAAACATTTCTTATACATTTATTAGATATAAAATTCTCATTTGAAAAACTAATTCTATATATTTATCATATATATTTTTCTCATTGGATTTATTCCATCTTATTTAAACCAAGAAATAGTTCTGACACTGGTATAATTTAACAGCTCTATTTAACAGTACAGGCATAATGTTTATTCCCATCTAGGAAATCCAGACCACTTTTAGCTCTGCTTAAGAAAACAAATCAAGTAGCACACATAAGAAGTATTGCAGTCTGTTATTTGTAGTATGACAAGCAATTTCCTTTTTCTATTTTGTCATGTGGAGCGTTTTACACTGAGATGGGTTGAGCAGCTGGTGATGTCCCTTTGTATAAATGTGATTACTGCCTCTATAAATCATATTTACATTTAAAAAAATAGCACTGTGAGGTAAACAATGATGTGTGTGCATTTGCAGCTCAGCCAGTGTCAATACAAATCAAAGGGCCTTTATGAAGATATCAATATTTTTAGATCACACTGCAGAGTATATTTTAAGGGTCATGCCCCCTCAGGAGATGGCTAATCCAATTTTTCTCTTTAATTTCAAGTTGATTTGTGTTGTGGGCAGTTAAATGAACATTATTGCATTTACACTAAAGCGTGAAACTAATGAGGCAATTTGCTTAATATATAAAATGCTACAACTACAAGAAAACCTTACATTTAGCTAAATAATTATTTGCACTTTGGTTCTTTTGAATGGTGATTTGATAAATGGAAGAAACTAAATAATTTTCATTTACATCTAGAAGGACCATAATAAGTTACAATTCTGAGTTCTACACAAATTAAGTACAGTGGTGTTGCACTGCCTTCTTAGATGTTGCCCAATTACCGTAGACTTACATTGCCTGTCCTTATCTCCAACAATATTTTCTTTCTTGTACTAAATCCGTTTTCTAACTGTTTCTTCCAACTGAGGGTCACAGGGTGCCAGAAGCTATCCCAGCAACCAAAGGGTGCAAGGCAGAGTACGTCTTGGACGGGATTCCAGTCCATCGCAGATAAGACACACAACAAAACACAGACAGACCTAGGGCCAATTTTCCCAGAAGCCAATCAACCTGCCAGTAGGGTTTTGGACTGTGGGAGGAAACTGGCACACCCATAGGTATCCCACTTGAAAACAGGGAGAACATACAAACTCCAAACAGAGAAAATCCCAGGTCCAGAATTGAACCCAGGATCCTAGTGCTATGAGGGAGAAATGCTAACCACTGCACCACAATGCCACCCTGAAATACCTAACCTTCTTCCCGAATGTAATTGTCATGTCATGTAAGTTGCCAAACTGCTTCATACCATACAGTGTCCTGGGAAGCCGGTGCCTACCCGGCCAGCAACGAGCACAAGGCCGGGTACACCCTGGACGGGCCGCCAGTCCATTGCAGGGCAATAGCAAGCCAATCATACATGGGGACAATTTGGAGGCCACGGTGAAGGCCGAGGGGGGAAATTTGGCCCAGACAATAGGATTAACTATTATCCAGAAATGCCCAGGGATCTTTAATGCCAACTGAGAGTCAGGACCTCCGTTAAATGTCTCATCCGAAAGACGCGAATGTTATTATATCATTCTTTCTCATCATCTTTCTTTGCTCTCTTCAAGAAATGGTTTATATTCTAAGAGAAAATAATCTGTACGTGTGTTTTTGTCTTATTAGGGGTCAATCTTGCCTGTATGTTTTTGGCTACTGTGAAGAGGTTGTGTGTGGGGGAGGGGTTCTGACGGCTAGGATTGCTTGCTAATGAAAGCTAAAATGACATTATATATATATATTGTATCTACAAAAATGTGGTGCACGTATAATTAATATGCTTTGTATATGAGTTTTTTATTGTGAATGTATTTTACATTTTGAATCAATATTAACAGAATATCAAGAGTAATATAATGTAACAAAATACCTTTTAGAAATGCAATGAGATATATTTAGTTACACATCATAAAAATTACAGAATTCTGTAAATGACAATGCAAGATTTTTGTCAAAAAGAGTTTCCCCTTCTGGAAATATTCCCTTCAATTGAACCTTAATGTACTGCTAATTCCAAGTTAATGAATATATAGTAACTTAACATGTTCTTTCTTCTTTTTAAATTAAATGTATATTGTCTCAGTTGTCCTGTTTTGGGTGAATACAGGGTTTTAATATTCATTTATTACAAATACTGAATTAAAGCATTAGTTTTAATAAAAATAATATTGTTTATTTTGCTATGTCTGCAGACATTGACTCTTCCGAGTATTTTTGCATTTTCACTGTAATTTTGATATTAATAAAGCATAAACAGTTTTGAACATGAAAAATGCACCGTAATCAAGAGTATTATTACTGTTAAAAAGTGAGGCCAGGTTTAAGAACACACTATGGATAATTTGTATATAATAGAAAATTTAGGCAAGTAAAAATTAAATGTGCAAAAAAGGAGAATTCGCAGACAGTGTTATCTCTTATTATTAACAACTATTATTTTCTTTGCACACCGCCAAGGTACCTTAGCTGTCCTCCTATTTTGTATTATGAATAACTTCAACTTCACCCAATTAAAACATAACTAACAAGAATGTCTTTGTCAACCCACAAGTACAAATCTCTGTGGAATTAATGTTCCCAAATCCCCCTTTATTCTACATGCATATGGGCATACTTCTCATAGATAATCCATCTTTTTTTTTCAGTTTGCAATGTCGCAGTGAGAAAAACTGCTCTTTAATTTATTTTTAAGGTCAGCATTTATAACATGTAATTCAGTAAGTCAACTCAAAATTTTGTGTTGCCCACACAGCTAATGAAAGGTCATGGGACTGCATTAATGTTTGATTAACTCATCATGCTTGAGTGACTCAGTGAGCTACTATGAAGTGTGCATGTGGTCAGTACCTCTCTGGTGTAAAACTACATTAAGAAGCAATGCCTTAATGAGACATTTACAAGGGTGGTTTATATTTTGGCAATAAAAAGGACCTCCATTCACTGTGTTCTTTCGTTACTGAGGAGAGTTCTTAAGCGGATTAATTTAAAAAAGAATGTGCTTATCAGCTGAGTCTCACAATTGTTATTGCAAAGTTCTTAATAGATTGCTGCTGAATTTGGGATTACTGTGGTGTGATTCTTTTTGCTAAGATTAAACAACAGAAAGCATTTTATTTTCTCAGTTGATCTATTATGAAAAGCACTATTGAGTTCAGAAATAGAAATTCATAGATAATTTGAGCTCGTACTGATCTTTTCTGTTTCTTATTTCAAACAAACTCCAGTATTTTAACTATCCTAGAAATAATATTGGTGGGGTTAAGTCCCTGGAGTAGTATGATTAAAAGCTAATGGTGTCTGGGGTTTAAACAGGAACCATGTGACCATTATAATGTTCATACTAACAATCTGTGGGTCTAAACTGTGTAAAAAAAAAAAAACATCATTCCTGTCTGCTTACACATGATGTGTACATAGTGTAATCACTATTCTGAAAGCCTTGGAATGTTTTTTTTCAGTAACCAATAAGTATCTTTATTATAGTAAATAGCAGGCATCTGTTTTTTTATTACTTGAGTGTTTGATGTTAAATGCCCAATTACTACTGTCTTTTAAAAAGTCACGATAATAAAATTCTATTCTTACTTCCTTTTATTATATACACAATGATCACTTTCTTTTTATTTAAATAAAATTCAGTGGTCGTTCCTTAACTCCTCTAAATATATAGAGCACTCACGTCTGCAATCACGGGAAGCATTATGTCCTTATAGATTCATTTCACTAAAGACTAACACTGTATTTTTATTTACATTCTTTTATGTTATTAGACTTACAGTACCTCTTCTTCAGGAAAACAAAAATCGTATTTTACCTTCACATTATTCCAAATGTTAAACACTAAATAATAATATGCTCTCAGACTAAAGTTTTAGATCTTCAACTTTAAAACTGACTTTTCATTTTTTTTTTTTAATTTGCAGGATTCATTTGCTAGGAACTGTCCAGCCATTTCATTTTCTTTTCTAAATGGAAACATCTCCTGTATGATTCAGTGAGGTGCAGTGTGGTTAAGGGCTTAGAGACAAGTAAATTGTCTGTGCTCAGATTCCAACAGACCTTAAATTAAAGCCAATCCATGCTATGTCAGGTTGTGCCCTTCAAGTTAATTGTTTTTTTTTCTGTTAAAACACAAGAAACATCTCTGTCTTTAATTCCTGTTATCTTGAGTAGTTTATTTCCAGGTTTTAGTTATTTTTTTCTCTCCATTTTAGAGCACAGTCATTCAAAATGAACACAATAATCTTCTTATTTTTTAAGTAAAAAAATATACTTGCCCTAAAATGACCCAAATTAGCATGCACATCTGAAAATAAACAGGGTTAGAGAAATCCTGCTTAAAATTCCAGTCTGGTACAGACCCTGAATAAATTGCGAAGGGTGAACAGTTCTCTCTGGAATTGAAAGGTTGGTAGCTACTGGACAGTTCTTTGTTTGGTAATAAAAAGGATTCTTAGTGATGTCAGACACAAATGTTACAACATATAATTTTACATTGAACATCTGCGTCAGGGATTCCAATAGAGCACATAAATTCATCAGGAAAGCCTATTAATGCTTGATGAAGATATTTTTACCTTATAAAGAAATATTATATTGCTAATAGATTAAATATAGAGGTTAGATTCCAGAAAATTTACTTTTTAGCTTTTATCCTTGTTAACATTTTTCCCATTCAAGACTGTGTGACTGTATTTCCATCTATGCTGAATGTTAATAACAGAAATAACATTTCTAACGTCACTCTGCTGCTCTCTGGGATTGCTCCTTTTAGGAATTCAGGAGGCTTATCTCACAAGCTCCTCTCTTAAATGTCCACTAGACCGGCTCCAGCATTTTAATACCAACTGTATTGTGCTTCGCTGCAAGAACTAATCCTTTGATCAGGAGAGTGTTAACCATATCAAATGTAGAGTTTCAATTCATGTGGACAGACTGTCTAAATGATTACTGTGGTTTGTGACTCTCTGCCTTGGATGGATTTTTGACAAACTGAACTTGCTTTGTAAGCTTAACTAAAATGTGTTGGTGGTGTGTCTGTCTTTTGCTTATCACCAGTGTTTCTATTAAAAACAAAATAAAGTTTACACATACTTCCAATATATCCATATTTACAATTATTTTTAAAATAACATGTTGGACTTTTAACATTACGTCTAGGTTTAGTAAATTAATATTTTTAATGTTGATTTCAGTCAGTGTGAATATTTTCATGTTCTCTAAAACCTTGTGATAGTGAATGCAAGAAGTTAATGTAATCTGTCTTGTAATGGGTTTCCAGGGTATACTATCTCAAGTGATAATGTATCTCTGTGGCATAAAAGCGAACAAACACATATGGTCTTAATAGGGTTTCTTTGTTAATTTTAATTTACCACGATTTTACTTTTCATTGATTTTACTGTCATATTTGTCTACCAAATAATATTACTTTGGGAATTATCATATATTCTATTCAAGTAAAAACATAATGAAATAAGAACATTTTGCCAAACATCTGGAACAGCTGAGCAGGGAAAGTGCAGTAAAAATGTAAAAATATGTTCAAAAGCAATACTCCAGTTTCAAGTTCCCTTTTAACATTGTGTTTTCATTGGTGGCCCAATTTGGTGTGTTTGCCTCAACATATGGAGTCGTTCTGAGTAAGAACGCTGTTCAAAGGATGGTGAATAAATAACCAGCACCCCCTGAGGAAGAATATGGCTTGAGAGATAGAAAAGGGCTGGAGAAAGAAATGCAACTGAAAGGCAGGAATCATTCATGAGACCGGAGATTTCCACTGGTTGTACAAAGTGTGAAGTTGCAGTTCCTGTTTTTTTATTACGCCCATGCTTTATTATAATAACCCTGTTCCTTTGAGAGCTGGAATCTAAGGATTTGTTTTTCTTGCAGGTACAGTCAGTTGAAGCAAACAAGCTGAAACTCTATTTTCCGAACCGTGCTACTTGGCTCATGCCCACTTTTGTATTGCCATCAAGTCACTGTTCTTTTAAAACTAAAACATAAATCTCACTTAAGCAATAGTCATCACTGCTAGTTTTGCTATCAATTTACTAGTGAGAACAGCAAAATAAGCATTTTTCCCCTGTGTACCACTGTGTATAGAAAAGCATTGCCCTCTTAATAACCTCATTGCGGCGGGATTATAATAGATTGGTTCTGAATAGTTGTTAAGAAGTGTACTTTATTGTTTGCATTAACACATATTTGTGCTTATAGAGTATATCTTAAGCCTTTCTTTCATTACCCTTTGTGGCCAATCCCTATAATTCACTTAGAGAGCTCATGTAATAACTAGTTATAATCATGGAATTAAGAGTAAATTATGATTTGATGGAAATCCATTAAGAAAAAAAACTGCGAGCAAGATATAAAACAGTTTATTGAATAAAATTAAATTCTGAGCTAAGGATTTTTCCAAGAAACATTATTAAATTCAGTCTTCATTCATATGTTTTGATTTTTAAGTACTAAACAATCCTTTGTTGCTCTAGCAACACAATCCAAAGTATATCAAATTAATAGGATTAACAAGGCACTTTTCTTGACTTGCATTTCCCCTTCTTACTTGTTTTCGGTTTACAAGCCATATTGAGGGTGATAAAGAAAGGGCCAATAAAGAAAGCACCGGCGTGCTATAGTTTTTGTATCCTAGTTCCCGAAGTGTAGCTCAGATGCGTGCTGCATCAGATTTGAATTAGCTAATTTTTCCATTATTTTTATCATGGAATTACTATTTGATTTTTCTTTATTTTTACGTCACTCACCGCATATAGAGGAATTTGCAGAAAATATTTCACATACGGCATATGTCTACGGTATATCTCTTTTTGTATAGATGAAAAGTAGAGTATTTTAAATTATTCCTCTCCCACACATACACTGTATACTGTACCTTTCACTTTTTTGGGTTTGATTTGTGTCCATGTTTATTCACAGTATGTCTTAACATCCTGGGTAATTAGAACTGATTATAAGGCTATTAATCAATGAATACAGTACACATTTGTAGTGTTTGACTTTAGCAGCACCAATGAAAGTACCTAAAATAATCCAAAGTAGAGGACTTAAATAGTTTAAAGCCTGAAATGTTTTCAAGGCCTTAGATAAGACCATCAGTCATTACAATAAACATCTTCGGAGCTGGACCAGATCTATGAAAAGGCAGTAGCAGGCAGTCTGACACAAGAAGACATAAGCTAAACCTTCAAGAACAGCATGAACCTTCTTAAGTTACGAATGGTAGAATTCTGACAGTTATTTACAAAGGAAGAAGTGGTATTCAGTGAATACTATAAATACATACTGAATGACTTGGAATTAAAATTATACATAATGCCTGCTCATCTTATTGTAATTATTTTCACACTGTTTTATGTAACACAAGTCTAAAAAAAAATCATAGTAGAGGATTTGAGTGTGACATGTCTTATTTTTTTCCTCCATTTTGTATAATGTATTTATAA
Source organism: Lepisosteus oculatus (assembly GCF_040954835.1). Lineage (NCBI taxonomy): Eukaryota > Metazoa > Chordata > Actinopteri > Semionotiformes > Lepisosteidae > Lepisosteus > Lepisosteus oculatus. The sequence goes on along the minus strand of NC_090698.1, from coordinate 51,851,023 downwards.
AATTAAATACCTAATATTTTTCAATTGTGAATTTGTATATTGATGAAATCCCTCTGTGCAAGCTGAAAAAGGTTATTCAGTGCAATCATTCTCTCGTAGTTTTAATTGAATGTTTTTTTTGGGAAAAAAATCTTTCTTTGTTATTATTTGCTTATCCTAAAATATATTTGAAAGGGCTTATGGTTACACTTTGGGAAGGTTTTTAGCATCTTACTCTCAGTTTCCCTGCATAATCTTCTGTAAGAAAAATAAGGAGAGAGTTGTTAGGGAGGTTCTCCAATTAAAATAAATGAGACACACTGAATTTGCCTCCCTTTAGGACACAGCGGGGCTTCCACTCCATTCTGTTCTGTCAGGGCTGAACTGGAAACAAAAGCATGCAAATTCAACACATCCACTTACGCAATAATAATGGCTGGGTTAAGAGTGTGAAGAGTTTTTTTGCACCCTTCTGAGCCTTATGTAAATCCTTTTCTCCCTTAAAAGGATAGTGCAGCAATAGTACTAAAACCTGAAATTTCCTTGGAACAACATTTATTTAGGTTCACAAAGTGTATTTCAGTGTATTTAATGCATCAATGGAACATTTCCTTTGGAACTTTAATGTTTTTTTTTCAAACAGTTCCAAAAATATAACTTTTGCATGGAATACCCATACAGTTCTACAATTGTTGAGAAATATATTTATAGATAATTTTTAGTTGTCTATAAAATGGCATTTATAAGTGACAACTGATGAAAAACACAATTTAGGTAGATACAGTATATATTCTTAAAACTTAGTTCAAGTCTTTTTTCTCTGTGATATCTTGATAGAGTATATATAATATTTTTGACACCTGAAGAAGGCTCCATGGCCGAAACGTTCTGTTTTCTTTCTTCTTTTTTTCAGCATGGAATAAACCTATTACTTGTTCCTTTGCAGCCTTCGCATGCTGGCGCAGCTACCCACCTGAACTATAATATTTTTTACTCCTAGTTTATTTTGTATATATAATAAACAAGATCCCTTTGTCACAATGTGTCTGATTAGAGACATGAAGCTTACTTTAATCTTTTATTTAAATGTTTGTAATCAAGCACACTTTAGAAACAGATGCCACATTAGTGAAATGAAGTTGAAATTTAATTTAACAGTCATGCAGATTTTCAATCTAATTTTTATCTCTTTATATTAAAGTTGATCGGTTGGCAAATGATGTAAACACATTTGAGGCATCACTATTTTCAACAAATGATCAAAGCAAATTTCAAAGCCAAGTTTAACAATTCACTGAAGGACAGCAAACATCTTTGATCCTAAATTATTTTTCTGTATTATTGTGAGAAAAATAAATCAGACTATTGAGCAAAGTACTTTTTTCATATTTTATTTAACACTTTTAAGTTGCCTATGTCAAAGATTAATCTGTTTTACAATTACCTTCACAGTTTACCTACCAAATCTATAAATCTATATTTCATGTGTGTTTAAATAAGAAGTAGGAATGTGATTTTCAGGATAAATATAATTCGTAGTGCTATTGTGATTCCTAATCTTCTAAGGTGGCATTTACAAGACTAAGGTCATTAGTATAAAATGGAATTCTTGTGATCAATACTCCCATGTTGAAACAGGGTGCATAAAATACAAAATGTTTATTATTTCAATCGATCTTTTAAAAACATATTCAATGGTTTTATCTGGGATTTTAAAATAACAAATTGATCTCAGGAGATGAAAAAGGAGCTTAAATTCACCTTTGAAGTGACTTTAAACAGACAGATATTTTGTCCATGGTCAGGATCCCAGAAAGCTGAAACAAAGGCAAGAAAACTGCAGGGCTGGGTTGGTATTTGTTCATGGCTGTGGGAATGTAACAGAAAGTCATAGAAGTAGCAGGTTCTCTCTATTACATCTACATTCATTCAATGAAAAACCAATTCCATGCCCTTTGTCCTTTACAAAACCCAAGTTCTAACCGCATTAAGAGGTGTAGCACCACTTTTTGTCCCACAGTCCGTTTCCAATTTCTCTTAGTAAGTTTTAAAGCCCCAGCAAATCTGGCTGAACCTGCTTATGATGCAATACAGTTGGGCAAAACTAATTATAGCTGAGTGTCTACAGGAAGGATCCTCCAAAAGTTTCAAATAAATTTTACATAATTATTTTTTAAAACTCTTATGCAGAACAAAAACTAAAGTGAATAGGATCAACTTACATGCCACTAAAAAATATTTATGAAAAAACAACAGATAAAATACATTTTTAATGTTAACAACATTTTTTTATATCCAGCTAATGTGCTGAGTTAAGCTTAATTTAACCATGTTTTAAACTAAAGTTAAGGTCTTAATGTAATATTGTTCACTATGTTACATTGATTTAGAATGGATTTCATAACACCATATTTTTGCTATTAAGCACACATTTATTTCTGTACATGCTGTCACATGTTTTACATTAGAAAATGGCATTCACACCATATACAGTATATTTCCTAGTATGGCTCCAACATTTCAAATGGATTGCATCAGATTTTGTGGAGAGATATGTTAAAGGTTTGCACAGTGGATGTCAGGATGTCTTTTGTTGTACATATTGGCAAATATTTTTATTCCAATCAATCTAATGAAGATAAAAACTGGTTACAAAAAGGTGTTGAGATGTGCATTTGTTCAGTATTCCTACAATTAAATTAAATATTTTAGGAAATTAAAAAATGTAGTTCTGTTTTGAAAGGTAATGTAAGTATTTTTATTTTTACATGCATTTTTGAACATCACAGTTTCAGATTCTGATATTTCGTACAACAGTACTTTATTAACAGTACAGGTGTTAATGAATAAGTTTCATTTGAACCATTTCATTCTGGTTTAAAGCAAGAACAGAACAGTTCAGCAGCATCTGCAAAACCCCTCCCCCATCCCAGTCAGAGGTACCCGCTCCAAGTTTCCCCAGGAAACACTAAACCACTACAATAGAGGCACTGTGTAGGCCAGGATTCAACTGCCTCAGTCACAGCACTCCAGATTCACCACCAGCATGTCAGATCCAAACAACAGACATCAAGATAGAAAAGCAGTGGCATGGTGGCACAGTGGTTCAATTCTGAACCTGAGGAGCTGTCTACTTGGAGTTTGTATACTCTCCCCATGTTGCCTGGGTTTTCCCCAGGTGCTCAGGTTTCCTCCTGCAACCCAATGACAAACTGATTGGCCCTGGTGAGAGTGTGTCCAATTCTGTCTTTTTGTCTATCTGCCCTGTGATGGACTGGCCTCCTATCCTGGGAGTACTCTGCCCTGCGCTTGTTGCTTGCCGGGATAGACTCTGGCTCCCCCGCAACCCTTTATTGGTTAAAGCAGATAGAGAATGGATGATTGAATGGCAGATAAAAGCAAAACCAGAGATGTTAGGGAAAGTAACACAGAGGTTCCCATCACAGTGTCAACACTTTTCAGGGGAAACGGTATGAGTGTGAAGTTAAGAATTTGGCCCAAATAATGCTAAATGCTGAAAATGTAATGCTAATGCATGCATCAAGAAGAAAAAATGCTTCTTAAGACATAAAAAATGTAAGACAGACCTCTGTGGCTCCGTAGGGCAATATTATATTTCTAGCAGATAAGCAGTCAACTTCTCCTTTGAACAACTCCTTGGAAAATGAAGACATCAAAAGGCTTTCTTAATTTATTTTAGAAATGACATAGATTTTGCTCAATGAAATCATTCTCATACTCTGATTAGCTGATGACAAAATGTAAGTTTTGCTAAACACAGCAGCGTCTTGTGTTTGATTGTGATGAATTAAATATAATTATATGATTTTTAAAATAAATGCATTTTAATGATGCATGTGTGTTCTAGGTTTCCAGGGAATTCTTGAGGGTGATATTTGTGAAGATGATGTTGTTTTGAAACACTATTTTAAGCATTAAATATGTCTTGTGGAGTTAATATTTCAATTACATTTTTTTTCTGCCTGAACCTACTTAGATCAAACTTTATTAGTTTTTATATCAACATAATATGTTTTTCCAGATCTCCAGTACCTACCCCACAACATACATTAAGGCCCTTATTTAATTTAACTTTACCTTTGCAGTTTAGTTTAATTAACATTGTAAATGCTTTCTTTTTACATTTCTAGCAATCTAATCATTAAAACACATTTATAAATTAATTTAGTTTCTCTCAATATCACTTGCTTTTTTAATTTTAATTTCTTTTAGCCAGTTTTAAGTCCTGTGTGATTAAGATTATCTGCTGCTGACTGAATAACAGTAAAGTGACTCAGTCCAAGATAAATCAACTCCTTGCATTCTGAAACTAATGTCTGTTTTAGAGGACTTAATGATGTGCACTTTTGGTTTATTGACTGACTCTAGCACCAAGACTTAACTTCAAGAATCTCGACAAGACAAGACAAGATACTGACCTATTGTATATATGTATGCTAACAATTGTCATTATAGGGGTTTAGAAGTAGATCAATCATATCAGGGCTATCAGTAAACTGTAAAGAATATTATATAAGGTAAGCCATTTCTGTGCCATTTTAGGGACAAACACCAGTGTTCCATAGTGTTTTCAGCTGTTAAAGATAGAACAGAGAAAGAACATTCTAAAACAGGTATAATATTATATATAAGAAAAAACATGTACATATTATTTCTAAACAATTTAACCATGTATTAAATTCATATACAATCAAATACTTTGATTATGATTGTGGTTTCAAAGTAATTCTACACTAATCTCTTAGTTATACTCCTGAGAGGATATTTTTGGAAATTATTACCTTATGAACCATTGATTTGACTATTTGGATATTTTCCCTTAGCAGTAACAACCCAAATAAAAACTAATAGCCTGAAACAACTAGGACGAATGTTGTTTTTAGCTGCTTTGTTTACTTCAGTTGTATCTGAAAATAACAGACATGATGCAGGTGATCTGTCTCTTCCACATGAAGGCTGTAAACAAATATCTGTCAATTGAAAGGAGAATAATTAAAAGAGAATATTTTCTTTGCTAAGAACCCTGAAACAGTCTTACATATCAGTTTCACTTAAAGCTCAATCTACCACTAATTATATTTTAATCAGAATATTATTTACATGTACTGACAACTCTCTATAGTTTCCAAACAGTAACTTTGAAGAAAAAATCATTTGTATTACAGTATTTAGGGTACAATGAATTTCCAACCCTATTTCCAACAAAAAAGATCAATGCTACAATGATAATTTCCTTTGAGCCTTACATATAGTGATTGGTAGAAGACAATGACCTCTTCTGTTCTGAGATGTCACTTTAAAAAGGCTGATGGAAGAGACCAGGTTTAACCTTTGTTACTGTCCCACAAAAATAGATTACCCATTCTTTTCCTAATTAGGTCACCTGGAGGGATGTCTTTTATTGTGTAAAATTGGTTTTGTTTTAAACCATTTAACAGACTTATTTATCACCATGGAAGGCTCAGACTCCCTCCCTCTATGTCTTGAACTTAATTTTCCATTCTTCGGGTGTTCAGCTTTCTTTTCTCCTGAATTTTGCTAGATGAAAACTGAAGGTGAGAGAGAGACATCCACAAAGAACTGAATAACTACCTGGCTTAAAGAGGTTTTCAAAAGAACTCAGTAATGCCCCTCTTGACTTCAGAGAATAAAGTGATGGAGGTGAATGTGAGTATTGCAGAAAGGTTACATTCACTGTTGAAAAAAATAGTTTACTTGTTACAGGGAAATGTAGCTTTCTATGTAAAAATATTATGTAAGGGTTCTTGATATATTTTTTTATATTTTAAGTCAGATAAGAGATTAGTTAATATGTAATTCAAGAATATATAATTCAGTTTTTCAGAACAGTTGGAAGTCAAATGCTAAAGTCTTGATGGTAAAAATTTAATTACATTAGGCATTCACAGATACCTTAATGTTAAGTGTTGCACTGCACTAAAACTGTGTACTGCCTATTCGTAGTATAATTTATACTTTACCTCAGGGCTTCACATGTTCTTAACTACATATTGCTTAACTACTGTATCACTTTCATTTATCATACTTTCAGACAGTTATTTGTAAAGATTTGAAAGAAAAAGTTTACATTTTATAAAACCTGATCTCTTGCTTTGTATTCCTTGATCATCAGTGTTGTATTTGCCTTTGATTCTGTTTTTATTTATAATAATCATAACTTTTAAGTTTTCTCATTGTTGTATAAAATGTTCCATTATTGTACTTTTTGTTTAATGTAATTTTAAAGCATCTACTGCTGTTCTAAAGTTTTCTCAACAGCTTGTTACACTATATTGAAGGAGATATACAGGTTTAATACATTTAGTGTTTGCATTTTTTTGACAGATGCCTTCCTTGATAGCATTATATAGTCAAACATCACACCCTTATGTTATTGTTAAATAAATCTAAGCCAATGTGTGATTCAGTCTTCTTATTAACTTTTCAAATACAATGGAACATTAATATCTTTGATGTATTATATCCAAATTGCAATGACTGTCTAAAAAAAATACAACCATTTCAAACAGACAGTTGTAAGTACTGCCCTAGATCAAGTGATTGGACACTCAAATAGTTTGGGTGGATCAGTATAACCTGCCATGAAAGAGTTTCTTTTGGTCTTTAAGTAAGTCTTACTTCAGAACTTTCCCTCACAGCTGTTTATTGGGATATTTTCCAGTATCAACAAGCTCAACACAAGGCAACGCATACCCTTGTGCTTTAATAGCTTTACTGTACTTCCAGAGTTAAAGGCTAAAAAGTGTATTTCTGGGAGACCTAGTTGCAAAGTGTTCTGCCAATGAAAATCTTTTGGCATGAATTTGAGTTTCAGCTGCAACATTATTGCTGTCAAGGATGGCGTTAGGAGTACCTGGTTGGACCCTATGCGGTGCTGAGACTCTAGGTAGTAGCTGGTGATTAATGTCCAAATCCCAAAGGCAATAGGCAAAAAGTCATAGTTGAGGTAGAAGAGCAAGGTCAGGTATCACAAGAGTCAGGTCGAGAGTATCCAAATCCAAAATGAGAGGCCAGAAGAAGTCGAAGCAGGAGGAAAAACAAGGTCGGGTATCCAGAAATCAGGTTGAAAGTAGTTTACGCCCACAAGAGAAAGCCAAGCGTTATTCTCAATAGTGAGCGGAAACTGAGTGGAGTGAGAGGGTATAAACAGGGAAGAGCATGAGGAGTGACAATTGATTCATTAGTGCCCGCGTGTTGGCGGTGAGAGGTGCTCGTAAGAATGCGATTCGTGACAATTGCTTGGCAACTATTGTCACTACTAAAACAGGAGTGGAACCAGTTTATTTTATGATTATTCTATGACCCTATTCCAGATGACCAAAGTAACATTCATTTCTGTATCTGTGTTAAACAAACCTGTCTGTCAACTTCAGACAACTAAAACGTATCGCTTATTTTGGAGATATACTATAATACTGCAAGATGATAGAGCTTTTGAGTGCCAAATAGTACCAATTACTGATTAAAAATGAAAAGAACGTGTTTATATTGTACTCATTGGACTAAACTCCTTCTATAGCTGGTTAGAAAAGAAACATACCACAGTAAACTTACGTAACAACAAGTAAACATGTTTGACACTTATGATGATAATGATTTCAGAATAGAATGTTCATTCCAAGAGGTTACAAAGTCCAAAACTGAAGATCACTCTTCTTACTCTTTTGTTTTTATTTTGCCTTTGTTCCATATCAAAGCCAGCAGCCATAACACCCTGCAACTCACAACTGAAAAAAGTAGGGGTGTAACCCTGGCCTCCTGGCCAAATTTCCCATTGGCCTTTACCAATCATGGCCTCCTCATAATTCCCATCTATAAATTGGCTTCATCACTATGTTCTCCTCCCCACAGCAAGTGTTTTGGCGCACTATGGCTGCCGTTGCATTATCCAGGTGGATGCTGTACATTGGTGGTGGTGGAGGGGAGTCCCCATTACCTGTAAAGTGCTTTGAGTGGAGTGTCCAGAAAAGTGCCATATAAATGTAAGCAATTCCTCTTCTTCTTCTTCTTCTTACACTGATTCACTCCAATGATAGTGACATGTTTAGCAATGTGGTTATTAGTATTGCATTGTGGGGAAACTAGAAACACTGTGTTATTATTTTGAATGCTTTGTATATGTTGAAAAAAGTATTCTTCTAGGTTCTCCAACGTATGACTGGTTGTATCATTTACAGCTAACCACAACCTCAGACATATTCTCTACAGGGCCTGATAAATTTTCAGGTGATACATGTTCTTTTATGAAAGTATTCTTTGAGCCTCTTGTCCCTTCTATATGAACTTAGAAGTAGTGGGGTTTTGAAAACAGATGCTGTAGATGGGTCTTGCTGGAGAATTTTGAAGTTCCTCTGCATATTTTTTGCACTGTTTTGTTGGTGGGGTTATAACCGGGTACTTGAGGCATTCTGTTTCAGACTGCTGTTTAAACCGTTGTTTCTATGGGTGGACCTATATCCACAAATAATTCTTGTAGAAAAGACATTTTGTAAAAAATATGCATAAAAACATCCTCACTTGTGTTTAGAAAATCATAATGAAGTCTGTGTATACATCAAAAGGTATTCTGAAAAGCTGATTATAAAGCATCTCAGTTTTTGAAAGCCTTTAGTGAAGAGTGGTATTCAAGAGAAGAGTGACTTGGTAAGTTTGGAGTTGATGTTGATGTTAATACTGGTGTTTGAAGCTATGATGCAAATGTTAAAGAATGCTATACTCTTTGATATTCTTTTTAAGAAGCACGTGCTCAACAAAAAAATCCCAAATAATACTTTTTTGGAGGCTTTTGAAAGGCATTTCTCCATGCAGTAGTCATGATGTTCCATGTACCAACTGCAAAACGTCAATCCCTGCAGAGAGATCAGAGGCCTGAATTAATCAGATACTATTCACCCAACATTTACATGAATGTATAACACAAGTTTGCCTTATTTTTATAAAAAATAAAAATAACTTTATATTGGTGAGATTAAAAGATAATTAATTGATTTGTAGAACCATTCAGATGAGCACCACTGCTTCTTGTTATATGTTACTTGAAAAGTGTTAACTGTTAAGTGTTAACAGCTGAAGACATCACTCTCTGGGGAGTTAATCAGTGTTAAAGAACAAATTCTTCTTGGCAACAAGAAGAATTAAAAAATGATATTCAGGCAGTAGGACTCAAACTTAACTTTCTATTCTGACGTTGTTTCATTGTTATGCAGTGAAAGTTTGAAACAACAACAAATTTACCACAATGTGATTGTATTTTTTAAAATAGCTTAAGAAGAACTATTGTCCAAAGTTACAATACAATGCATTTTTAACTTTGTGTAAAACATAAAAAAACATTGTATTACTTTAATCAATAGAAAAGAGATATACCAGTTAAAAACCAAATACATAATATTTTTTGTCCTTATTTATATTTACATAATATACCTGTAAATATTTTCAAGTGCTTAGCTTGTGTACCACATTTAAACACAACATTCACAAAAAAACAGAAAAAAGTAAAGAATTTGAGAAAATCTTGGCACTCCGGCAGTCTTGTGCTGCTAGGTGTGCTAGATCTGTGTTTCTCAGTCCTAGAGCTCATTACATTTTTCTAATTCCCTCTTTCTACAGTACTTGGTATCCCTGCTTCATAATTCATTGCCTGCTCATTACTCTTATCTATGTGATTAAATGTATGCAATCTCTGCTTATTCTAGCTGGGAAGAGCTAAATGTCAGAGAGCTGAGGAAGAAATGGAAGGTAAATGCTAATGCTTTGAGGTTACTTAACATTCAAATGTTATACACAGCATCAGTTATCAGGCTGTAATCTGACAGTTTGATGGCTCTTAGCAGTTTATGCAGAAATCTAGTTTTATTCCAGTATAACCTGTAAGAAGCAAGACAAAGACATTATAATACAACACAGTTATGAAGTGTAATGTTTCATTACTTTTTATTTTAATTTTAGTTGTAATAAAATGGCTTTCACATTCGCAAACATTTGCAAACATAAACAAAAAGACAATCAGTCCTTTCATTTGGATAACTTTTTTTTTTACTATACATATCACAAGATTATTTCTTTATTGGATATGGTTTCAGGTGATAACATATCCAATGAATACAAAGGGCAAATAACAGAAAACCAAAGAAAAGTTATTAATGTATGCAATTAATGCTAAAATGTTAATCAATTGTTTTACTATATTGAATATGGTTAATAAAATACTATACATATATCAGATTGAGAATTTAAACATTTTTATCAGACGTTTTCCTAATTTAAATTTAATATGACATTACTCAGAATATTATCTGAAAAATAGAGAATTCCCAGTCCATAATATGAAATAAAGGAAGTGAATGGTTCCAATTGCATATGTGTTACATTATGCAATTATGTAACACATATGCAATATGTCCTTAAAAAAGCTTGCTTCTTGCCTCCTGCTCATATCACAACATTTGGAAATGTGGATTAGTTTAGTAACACTCTGTATGCTTGAAGTGTGCTTTGAGTGCATGACATTTAGACATTGTTAATGCTCAAAGGACTCCTTTGTTTGAAAAACAAAAACCAAAAACATTTACTCAAGATGGCAGTAAAAAGTCTAAAAGATTTGCTGCAACCACAACCACAACTCACAGGAAGAAGAGGATATCCCATTAACTCAGATTTTAATTTTGCCCAGTTCCACTTTCTTACTCATAAACACAATGTCCGCCAAGCACTCCTTTTGTGCATCTTTCTCACACTCAGCTGCATCGGGGACAAGCTTTTCTTGTATGTAGCATTGTCAGACAACATTTACCTTTTATTTCTTCATTGTTTCCATGTATCTCCTGTGCTCTTTGCTTGGCTTTCACTACATCATCTTTTGGAGTTCCTACAACAACTGGGCCCAGAATTCCGACCATTATTTTCCCCCCTCTAAGCAGGAACATCCCAAGAATAGCTGCCAGCAACTTGCACCCTAGGCAAACTGAAGCTCTCTACAAAACACTGTAGCATCCATGTCTTTGGAATTACATGAACTGATCACGAATCCAGTTTCATACAACATTTCAATTTCAGTTCAAGCTGTATTATCCTCTGGTGGACATTTGTTTTACAATGCAGTCCAAAACAACAATAAAAACAAGGAAGTCAAACAATATTAAGAGAATAACGCTGTTTTCTTTTGCAAGCTGTGTGATACCACACAGAAAGCCAAATACTGACCCTGGCTGCTGCTAGTGATAGTATGAATGAGAAAATAACAGTATCAAGGACTGCAAAGTAGAACTTGAGGGGTCTGAATGGATTTGTCTAGTCCTTCATTAGAAAAATAAAAAAGTTGATTTTGTTTTACAAATAAGCACTGGCACTGGCTCAAATTCTGTCTGAAAGTCTATTGCCTCAGCAAGCTCATAAGAATTTACCAGTGTTCTTTCAAGCCCTTTATTTTTAGTTTTCTGACATTTTTGAACCACAGAATGTATGTCCAAGTTATAATCCTGAAGCTGTTTATTAATAAGATTCATTTCCAAAAGAATATTGCACTAAAAATGAGTGAAGTCACACATTTAAACTGAAAAGAGCCATTTGAAAGAGTTTCTGCATCTGAACATGTCATATTGCCAGGATATGACCCACATCCTATTATCCTGGAAAGTGCCCAAAAGTGACTTGGAATCAGAATTTACTTAAAGAACAGGACAGCAAACGTTCTATAACAAGGTTCAAATTACTTAGCCAAAATCTGGTCTCAGAACCTGATCCTCTTACCTGATGCTTCTTTCTCGTTGTGTTTCTTCCCTTTCTCTTTCTCTCTCTCTCCACATTCACCTTGATATTTACTCTGCAGTTCTTCTGAAGTCCTCTACCTTTCTGGAGCTCATCCTGTGTCCGAACTGTGACCACTTCCTCTCCTACCCTTTCTTCTCCCTTTCACTACCCCTTAACTTTTTCTCCTTTCTCCAATCTTACTCCCCTTTTCTCCCACCTTTCTGGTTAGGCATCCAAACCACGTCAACTTCGGCCACAGAATATCTTTGTTTATTTCTCTCTTGTCCTTGCTAATCCTCCTTACTATTGTTATTGCAGTCCCCCCATTAGCTGATGCTCATTCTGCCCCATGGGTGCAACTACACAGCATCAGTCTGCACCAGGACAGCAGTCTAATGCCTAATGAAGAGGTGCAAGGAGACACATCAATAACATTTTATTCAATGTTTGTGATACCGAGATTATTTGATCTATAGACTGACACACACTTCTTTATTTTTGTTTCAACAGGCAGGTCAAACATTTCCAGGTGGTGCTATCATTTTTTTGCCCAAACAAAGCAAGAATCTAGTCTTAGTCCAGTTAGATTTTGAGTTCTTTCACTGAATTTTCCTGTTGCATTCATTTTGGGCTTCCAAAGTAAATGAGCCACACACAGCCTGGAAAAGAAAAAAAAAGCAAATGAGCCTTGAATGCTCATCAAATATTGTTGATGTTGAAAATAATTTAATCTGTATCTGGAATGGTCCTCAAGTAAGTCCTCTACAACATATTCCCCAGTTATTCCTCTAAGTACTTACTGAATCTAAATGTTGCACATGGCACTAGATATAATAATACAAATGAATATATTATTAAAAAATAAAACAACACACTATGAGCAATTATAACAACTATGAACACTAATAGGATCGTTCAAAGGAGGCTTACTATAAAACAGAGCTCTTCTCTACATAAATGTGATACACTGAATTCTGAGCTTCAGAAGTGAAGAATAATTCACTCCAATCTCTTCACATCCTACCTGCAAGTATATTATTAATGCAATTAGCACTATTTTTGCAAATGTGTAGTTGTGTCACGAACTGTGAATATAATGACTTTTTATTTTAAGTGGATTTCGCACTTAGAAGAAAATGATAATAGGCCTACAAAGAAATGTTATGCAATTTCAATCTAATCAATATTTTTGATTTTGCTTTCACTTTTTCTTAACTGCTGCAAAGTGCCATGACCAAATATAGATAGCTTTATTTGATTTGTATTTTCTACAAGTATCTATACAGGAAATAGTGAGCAAAAACATTTTTAAAATTAATGTTAATGTCTCAAGCGTTAACTTTTTGTTAAAGTTACAATTGTTTTCTTTTCTTCTTGTTTCAATTGATTTATTATTCACAAGGGATCAGTAGAAAAAGTCTAAGAGTGTAAGAGTGATTCCAAAAGAGAGGGGCCCATGTGGCCAATTTGGCCAGAGAATCTCATCCACTTCTGATGTCATGCTTGCCTCTGCCGTAGCACTGCAGAGCAAGTTAACATCATCACAGCAACCAGTGAGTACTCTACTCACCTGTCAGTCAGACAGTTGCCATGACTACAAGCTCAGGGAAGAAGTCTGTTCCACCTGTGTGAATTTATGACCATGTCTGTCTCAGCAGGAACAGACTGTAAGCTCTGCCTTGGTAGTGATCTGTGCTCTATTGTAGAGTTTTGCTCTAACTCTCATGTTTTGTTCCTAATTCTCATGTTCCCTGCTTTGTGCTTTGCCCTGGATTTGCAACCCTTGCTTAGCTCTGTCACTTCTTCCTGGATTTGCCCCCTTTGTGATTTGAACTGAGAGCTACTTAATAGGAATTTTGCTTGTTTGCCTCAGCTCAATTTGTGAATATCCCTTTTGTGGTGTGCCCCCTTGTCTACCTAGCTTCAAACCTCACTTTATTTCTGATCACAACTCTGGACTATGTTTACCCGCTCATGCCAACCAGCTTGTTTAGCCCATCTGCTTGTGCCTACTTGCTTGTCCATTCCATCCTGTGCTTCCGTTCTTCACTCTTGGATGCTGAATAAGTTCAGTATAGCAGTGACAAAGCTCAGGGGATTAGGTCTGTGCAACTCTGTCTGCAACTGGCTGCTGGACTTTCTAATCAAGAGACCACAGGTGGTGCAGATAAGTAATAAAACATCAACACCACTCACCCTGAGCAGTGGAACCCCACAAGGCTGCTGTCTGAGTCCAAGGTTGTACTCCCTGTTCACTTACGACTGCACAGCAAGACACAGCAACAACGCCATCATTAAGTTTGCAGATGACACCACTATAATAGGACTGATCAGTGATGATGATGAGTCCACTTACATGGATGAATTTGTACAGCTGCTTAGGTGTCGTCATAGCAATAATCTCGACTTGAATGTAAATAAAATGAAAGAGCTAATAGTGGACTTTTGGAGACACAGGCCACACACTCACAGCCCACTCAGTATTGATGGAACGGAAGTGGAAACAGTCACCAGCTTTAAGTTTTTGGGAATTCACATTTCTAAAGATCTAACCTGACTGTGAACACTGACTCTATCATGAAGAATGCTCAGCAGCACCTTTATTTCTTGAGGTGCCTCAAGCGATGGAGGATGCCAGTACCTGTGTTGGTGAACTTCTACCGCTGCACCATCGAGAGCATCCTCACCAACTGGATCACCATGTGGTATGGCAACACCTTTTCTCGAGAAAAAAAGGCACTACAGAGAATGGTCAGTATGCCCCAGAAGATCATCAGCTGTGGTCTCACCGAGATTAAACAGCTCTATGTGGACCACTGCCATGGTAGAATTCTGGCCATCACAGAGGAAAGTCACCACCCCTGGAGCTCTTCACTCCACTGCCCTCAGGCAAGAGATACAAGAGCATACGGACACTTACCACTAGATTCTTCAATAGCTTCTATCCATCCACAAGCAGTGCGATTGGCGAACACAATTAGCCATGCTACACCATCTTACTCATTATGATTTCTTATTTATTGCACATCTCCAGTCATTGTTTACACATCTGCATTGTTTACACATCTGCATTGTTTACATTCAAACTGTTTACTTGTTTACTTGTACATTGTCTACTGTTTGTTTGTATATTGTCTTGATGCACTGTCTGCACTTTGTGTTTTTACACCGGTTTTAACAATCGAGACTTGCTGTAAGTAAGAATTCCATTGTACATGATAACCAGTACATATACCGGTTACATATGGCAATAAAGTTCAAGTTCAAGTTCAGTGCCATTATTGCTGTTTTTTGAAAGAACAAGCCTGGGTATCAGTTTCAATAGCTATTTTGACTTAAAATTTGACTACAATTGTTGAGTAAATAAAAATTGGACAGTGCTTTCCATGTGATAGCACTTGTTTTTGGGAGAACAAGCAAGTACACCAATACAATCTTTCATATTGTGGTGGGAGAACCCACACAATGGCTCCACATAGCCATTTCGAGCTGATCCCAGCCAGATTATGTGGCTGGCCTGGGCACCAGGCCCTCACCAGTGAATACCACCCCCCGACCTGGCTCCCTGTGTCCCTGATAAAGGCAGGGTTCTCTCACTTCTTAATGGAAACATCATGGTAGTCTAGTTTAGATCATTCTTTGTCTGGTCCCTCACTTAGACCAATTTGCCAATGGTAAACCTATAAAGAGTAAAACTTTCCTGACAACAGGGTTTTAAGACTCCCTGGAGAATTTAATACCTCCACTGTGACAAGGTCATGATCCCCTGAGGAGCTTGTTTATGAGTGAGGGGAGGGGGAATTGTACTGAACAGTGGTGGGGAACTGAGTTTTTCAGAAGAAGCTCTTGGTTTTCCAGTCGATCTACATCCTCACCTATGGTCACGAACTTTGTGACCAAAAGAATGAGACTGGGGTAACAAGAAGCAAAAATGAGGTGACAGGGTGAGGAGTTTGGCAATCTGGGAGGATCTTGGAGTACAGTTGCTACTCCTCTGGACTGAAAGAATCCAGTTGAGGTGGATTGGGCATCAGGTTAGGATGACCCCCCAGGCACCTCCCACTGGAGGTGTACCGGGCACAGTCTACTGGGAAAAGACCCTGAGACAGATCCAGGACATGCTTGAAGGGATAATATCTCTCAACTGGCTTGAGAGCACCTGGGAAAACCCTGGGAGGAACTGGGGAGTGTTGCATGGGAAAGGCAAATTTGGTGTGCCCTGCTCATCAGGTTACCACCATGACACTCACAAGTCTAACAAGTAGTTAGAAAATGAATGGATTGATGAATGTTATTTTCTTATTCTTTTTTTTACGTGAATTGAGGATTTGGCAGTGTAAAACATACTTCATGCTGGTACTTCATGTGTTGCAGGTTAGACTATGGGGAAATGGCACAATGGTTCAGCAATCCAATGTGTGAGACTTGACCAATCTGGGGAGATAAGATCAAGGATAGTAAACACAAGTGTTTGCTTCCTCTATTACAATGAGAGGTCCTCAGTCCTACTCTTGCTACTTCTAACTCTGTTTCCCTGACCCTCCACCATGCCAGCACTATCAGATAGCTCTCAGATAAGCAAAGATTTCTTCAAACCATTTTGGGTAAATCATTTGTTTTTTAAACTGTGGTTTTGTAATTTGTAACTTGTAGTGAATTTTCACTATGTTTTTAGCAAGATAAGATATTTGTTTATTTATTTTATTATACACTTACACTTAACCAGGCAATTTTTATATAAGTAACAAACAGAGTTCCAAGGGCTGTTTTGGAATGGGAAGTGCAGAGGGCATATAGACCACTCTTCTAGAGGTTGTGGCAAACCCTGAGAATTTTATTTCAGATATCTTTCATATACTGACAGGTACTTGCTTTTTAAAGACAACAGATAATCCAACCCTGATATTTCTGTTTAAGGATTGGTGCAGTGTTTTTAAACTGGATCATAGCCAAGTTACTACCCAGATGAAACAAGCCTTTTAAGGACTCTGGAATTTGTGGAGAGACACTGGTGCCAGTTCGTTTTTTATTTTAAAACACCACTCCTGTGGTGTTGAAACAGATGCTGAAGGAGAGTAAAGATTTAATTTTGACCTAGAAATAAAGGAATTAATTAAATATAGTTTCTTCATCAAATTGGAAGGGATATTGACATTTTTTTGCAAGGATACTAATATTCTACTAATAAGCTGATTAACCATATATGACATTAACAGTATTAATAGTAGTTTGTATTTTTAGTTCTGTGGTTCCTCTCCCCCCCCCCCCTTTAAAGTAATGGAATAGATTGCAGACAAATAATTTTTAATTCATTTGAAAGGGAGAACCCATATATTGAATTTTAAATTCTGCATAATGAAAGACCTGTGGTGGGTTGCCTGTTCGGAATTTAAAAATTAGTTTTTAAACTCCAATGTTTGCCATCGTATTAGTTCAAATCTTACAGTCTTGCCTCTTGGCATACCCTTGAAAAAAGTCTGGACTCTCATAATAGACTTCACAATTGAGTTTTCAACAATGTTCTCCTAAGATATGGTTGATTATGGTTTGGTCCATTAATTAAACACTTAATTAGAATGTCTGGTGGAGTCACTATGGAGAAATTCATCAAACCTCAGAAAACACTACATTCCCACTCCTATTTTTCATAATCATGAATTTAGAGTGCTGCTGCTGACACGGTCAGGTCTTTATTTTATGGTAATTCTGTCATAGCTCTTGAAATGAATGCACAACCTTGTATTAGGGGTCTTTTTCCAAAAACTCTGAGAATAACACTACTGATGATGTTTTAGGTGTGAGGTGGTATGGCAAAGTTGTTCAGATTTAAAAAAAATACAAATGATTCACAAAACTGTGATGTAATAAGGTGTAGTATTTTTAAATAAACTATTTGACTACCAGTGTAATGCTTGGGTAGTTTTCAAGTTCAAATGTATTTTAGAATATATGCTTTCTTTAAATTATCTTCATTTCATTTAGGAATTGTATTAATTTTGTGAATAAAATTAATAATGGAAATGGCTACCTTGACTCAAATTAAAGGTTCCACGTGTCCATGAGTACTTATTCCATAAAATGGGACAATTTGTTCATGTTCTTCACCATGAAATCTCGTCTGGACTTGTGAAGTGTAGGAATGATGTGTACAGGAATCAGATCTTAATGAGGTCAGTTAACCTGAATCCTTTTACAACGTGGTGACACCTTGTTGCACTGCAGAGCTCCCTAATTATTCATTATTCTCAATAGACCACAGAATATTTTTTCTGTTCATTACACTGTGTTTATCCACAAGCAAAATGCCAGAAAGGACCACAATAGTGAAACTCCTAGTGGCTTACTCAAACACAATCAGGTAACACAACATTTTAGCTATGATACCTGAAGAAGGCTTCACAACCAAAATGTTGTGTCTCTTTTCTTTTCCTTTCTGCATTGAAAAATGTTCCTTTACATCCTACGCTTACTGACGCAGCTACATACTTGAACTTCTTTGGAAAGTTATCTCATGAGCTCACAGACTTTGTGTAATAAAATGTTATCATTGTTATTTATTTGTTTCGTAGATGCCCTGATCCAGGGCGATTTACTTGATGTGAACATGATTTTGAGGTCCAGATCACAGAAATCTTCAGTAATGGGGTTATGTACTTGATATTCATATAGTTCATAGAGAGGTAGTGATATTACATATGTGCATATATGCATTTTAAGACCATTTTTTTACTTCTTTTGATGATAGAGCATTTATTCTTATAAATTATTGTATAAATAAAAACATGTGAGAAAAAAGCACCAAACTCTTATTTGAAGTAAATTTCGACTATCTTTTTGCAATTGCTAATTTAATCAAGCTAAAACTTTAACTGCTTTGCAGTTATCAGAATTTTGTTCATTCAAGATATTTGAAATATTATGGATGTAAGATTAGGGCTGCTAGGGCAATAGGATCCTATGCAGGACTCAAGACAAGAGAAAAACACTAAGCAGATACATTAGGCAAAAACGAAAACCAGGAGGCAGGTGAGTAGGTCTGAACACGGAGATACAAGGAGGAAGCAACAATCCAAAAACACTAGGCGAAATCGAATCCAGGAAGCAGGCGAGTAGGTCAGAACACGGAAGTACAAACGAGGAAGCAGCAATCCAAATCGCAAACCGGAGAAAAGCAAGAGATAAACGCGCACTTGGGAGCTCGAAGAGAATCCGCAATAGTGAGCGGGGAAGTGAGGAAAAAGGAGAACTAAAATAGAGACGGGAGAGAAAGGTGATTGGCGTTTACTTGGGGCGTGAGCTTGTTTTACAGGGTGTGCGCGTGGGAATGCAAGAAGGAACGGAGGCGCGAGTGGAATGCGTAACAATGGAGAAGAGGAAAAATTGAATTAAATTTAGTCAATCTGTTCTGTTAGATGTTTCACAGAGATATGTTTTATTCCATATACAGGGAGTTTTCTGACATTTGCTGTTGCAGTTTCTATGTATGTGTTGGATAGTATACATAAATGCAGGCCCTTCTCAAAGTCAGCTTGCATTGCTTAATTAAAATGAAATAAATGAATTTGTACATACAAAATACAATAAATTATCATGTCCTTCCATGATGCTTTTGTCTTTGATTGAATCATTCATATTTAAAGTGATTCTGCTTTATTTAATGAATATTATGATAATGTCCACTCAAGCAGAATAGTATGATAATATCCATGTAGTTCATTTAATGGTATATATATATTTAGAGAAGATGTGTGTTCACATCCATGATGTTTTAGAACATTTAGTACATTATAGTACATAGCGTAGACATATTTAAAATGAAATTTCTAATTGTTTTTCATTTTGAAATGTCTTTTCTCTTTTATTTCTTCAGAGATCACTTAAATCCACTCATTGACTACTATATTAAAAGAATGTCAGATGAATAAAAGATCTAAGAATTAAAAAATGCTGAGACCCAATGCTTATTAATATCTCCGTTTTCCATTCAGATAAAAATATGAATTTATATATCTTTTATTAAATACTGAATATTTTATTGAATTTGGAATATTATATAAAATAACATAAATGTATACTTGTAGAATTTTACATTGTATTTATAAAAAAAACTATGTTTGATTAAAATAATCTAGCAGTCATGTCTGAAAATAAAGATTAATAATTCATACTGTATATTTTTTTCTGAAACACCCCTTTCTCTCCACTTATAAAGTACATAAATAATTTTGCTAATAATTTAGTTTTAATTGATTTGTCTGACATTATTATCTAAGGCGACTACCATGTGAACCAATTATATAAGTGTTTTAGTGAGACATTATGGTGAGGTACCTTGGGGATCATCTACCCCACCACAACCTTTCAGCTATGAGCCTGGATCCTTAAGAACTACTTACTTTTGTACAATAGTATTCAATTTAATCCTAGAATTGAACATGAAAAATAAAAAAAAACTAAACATGCTTATTCACCCTGGTAACCAGTCTTGCATAATTCATTCATAAGAGTAAACAAATGTGATTATTGTGTAAATGTTGTTTTGGTTGCATTCAGACTCTAGAGTTCAGAACAAGTTTTGATAAGTATGAAGCCTAGGGCCATTGCCCAGGAACAACAAAAACTGCTACGTTGTCCTCTTTCTGAAGGGACATACTAACCTGTAAAATAAATTAATAAAGACGGGTAGAAGCACATTACGAACAAGTTTTATATAGTCTGTAAGATTATCTTCAGTAGTAAAGAATAAACCTTTACTTAGATTTTCTCAGATAATGCACGATTAGTTATGTGAAATATCAAAATTTTCCTGTAATGTTTAGACATTAACAGTATAAATACATTTCTCAATAAAAGACATAAAAAAACTAGACAGGACCACCCATATACAGTACGCATTGACCCCAATAAAGCATTAATGAGCACAGGGTTACAATACATATGCATAACAATGACAGTGAAAAAAGTTGAACTACCACAAGAGAAAGACAGCCTCAAACATGAGACCTCGGCACAAAGACAAAATGTTGTAATTTCTTATTTATTTTACATTAACAATACATTTAGTTTTTAATTAAAATATTTTTAATTGTTTCAGTTCTTTAACTCCAGAATTGACTGTAGATGAAACAAAAAATGGAATACTACCATAAACATTTTTATACTTGCTATGCAATAATACGTTTTAATTAGTGAGAGAATATTATCGTTTTATTGAGTTTTCTGTTTTCATTCATATTTATACCTGTCTATAAATGTGTAATTTTCCCAGGATGCTCTTGTGGAAGAGACAGTATTATCTTGTGTCAAAGGTGTTGAAATGTCAATTTCAGACATGTGAAGCATCATTACCTTTTCATCTGGGTTTAGCCTTTAAATCACCTCACCATTTAAAAGAGGAATTTAAAGGAAACGCTGATTTAGCTCCTAGTTTGCTACATATGCTTTGACCTGGATGTGAATGGGTACAGTTCCCACAATGCTAGTTTTCTTGCACCTCCTTTGTGGCCAACAACTCTTTCAGCACACAGAATGTTTGCTCATTGTGATATGGCACTAATCCAGAGGGATTCTGAATGGCTGTGTCATTTCCAGATGACAGCTCCTATTTTCCATTGGCTGCTGGCAGACACACTAACATTCATCCTTGTCAGGGAGGCACCTGCTTGTCTGTTTTTCACAAATGCTTCAAGTACACTTAAATTGACTCAGCTATTACTGCTTTTCAGAGACTGCTTGGTTGTATCTCTAAAGATGCTAAGACTGAACTACTTTCATCAGGTTTGACAGTCTCAGGAACAGCACCCTTGGGTAGGATTTCCACCATTGATTTGCATGTTTCTCCAAGCTCACACACTCTCTAACTTGCAAGCCTGGAGAGAACAGAATGCACATAACATGAATTCAGAGTCATGTTTGTTTAATCTCCATGTTTTCATATTGTCTCGTATAAGTGTTATCTTTTGGTTGAGGTAATTGTATAATATTTCTGGAATATGCAATCCAAATGTAATTACTAATAAACTAGTACATTCCCTCTTGAACTGAAATTAATTTAACATGACATATTCCATAATCACTCATTAATGACACTTTTTCATTTATGATGAGTTATTGTTGATCTTAAGGTTCCATTTCAATATTTGTAAGAACTATTTGTTAAAAACCTCAAGCTTTTACAATGTGAATGGTTACTGGTTATTGATTAGTCAACCATTAAACATAGTATTACACACAATTCTGCTGTACTTTTCAATATATAGAAATATCATTTTTCTTTGCATTCACAGTATGCACTTTTTGTGTTGTCATATTTGTAGAAGTAATGTGAAAGGAACAAAAATAAAAAGCAAAGAAAATGTGATTTGTAGCTCAATGTTTAGCAAGTGATTACCAGTGATGATGGTAATGTTTTTCACCCAGTGTAAGGTTGTTCTTTTGTGCAATTTTATTTGTCTGTCTATAAAGAACAATGCCTTAGAATATTAGAACTCTTTATATAGTTAACATTTATAAACTGTTGTGTTTACTGGTTTATGATTGTTCTATTTTTATAGCCAGTAACAAATACACCATTCCATTTTGCAGTTTACTTGCCCTGTATTAGCCAGAACATGAATAATATGTTGCTCTACAACACAATAAGCACGGCTCCTTTCCTTCTGTTCTAAAGCCAAAAGGAGCTTGAAGCATTCCTCGGCTGGCTGACAGGTTTTGATTTGGCTGGTAACCTTTGAGAAATCCTGCTGATCAGCCCCAGGCTAAAACCAGATTAGACTCAACAAGAGAGGACTAATTGTTTTCAAAGGCTGTTGCACAAACACTGCAAGGTCTATTCTCTCTCTCCCATCCCCCTCTCTTTTCCTTGATCCCTTTCTCCTTATTTCCCTCTCTCCCTACCTCTCTTTTTTTCTCTGACTTCCTCCCTCCCCCTTCTCAGTCGCTCCCCCTATTTCTCTCTCTCTCTTACTGCAGACTCAACAGTGCTGATTTGGCTTCAGCATTTCCTCTGGCTAGCTGTGCTTCAGGCTAACACAAATTAACAGCAATGCGATGAAGTTATAAATTCTCCTCATGCAATCGCCTCTCCTCATATTTACCAGAGAAGACATAAATGGATCATATTTATAGGTTGTAGAATAAATATAAATCTCAATTAAAGAGCACAATTTTATTTTGTTTCTTTATCCAAAAATTAAGCTTACAACAGAAATTCACATTATTTTCATTTTTTCTCCTGCTTAAATATTTAGGTTTAGCTAATAAAAAGAAAGCAAGCAAATCATACTTTAGGATTTAAAACCAAGCATTAGGTCTCATTATATTTTTTGTGTTTTTGTCACTCTAGCTTCTACCTTGAATCTAACTTTCAGTTTCTTTAAAATCTAAGTTTGGTACTTCTGTTTTGTAGTTGAAATTAGTTTTCCATTCATAAAAACCACAAGAGTAAGCTAGAAAAATAGAAATACACACCAACCTTGTTTTTCTGTCAAATAAATACAATTATGTTTGAAAAATGTAGTAATTTATTTTCAATTTAACATATAGGAATTCCCAAATATTACAATGTATCAAGCAAGTTCTACAGGAATAGCAATAAAAATAAACTTTGACCTTTGCCCTGTTTTACTATGACAGACATTTTAAGTAGTGCTTCTGTGAGCTGTGAAACTACTTACCCATCTGGCTGACATAAGTTCAAAACCTGGATAGAAAGCATCCTGGGTAAAGCATGCCTATACACAAAGGAGTTCAAAGTATTTTTATATCAAATTTATCAGAACCATCCTATTTTAAGATTTAATATTTCTGTGTTTGTCTCCCTTGTTTTGTGCTTCTTAAGATGAACATGTCATATGAATTATCAGAACATGCAGCCCTCAATTTTAGACAAACAAAAGAGAGGTGGCATGGCATTTTACACTGCTGCTTCACCACACTTGGGTCCTGATTCAATTCTGATTAAAGAATTCAGTCCTGGGTTTGATTCTGGCCTGTGACATGTTCTTCTTGTATTTGCCTGGATTTCACTTGATTCTCCAGTTTTCTTCCACCCTCAAAACTAAAGCTAGGTTATAAGGTGTCTTTAAATTGTCACTCTTTGCTTGTGTGTGTGTGCCTTGCAATGCACTAGTATTATATCTAGGATATAATTTAATCTTTTCTCCTATGCTTCGCAGTGTGCTGTGGGTTGCCATAATAATTAATTGTTCTAGTGATAATAGGCTAATGAATGGACACATTAAACAGACTGTGCTAAAGAAAAAAAGAAGCAGAACGTCATCCTTTGGTTTCCTATTTTCATTCAGAATACCATTAAATCTTGAAAAGGCAGAAATGGAAGCTTGATGTACAGTAGGAGGACTGCAGCAAAAATAGTCTTTAGAATTAATGACCTCGAGAGCCTTTCTTGGAAAAATATACTTCTGAGGTTTTCTCAGTGCATTCTGAAAAAAACATCAGAAACCAATATTATATTGTGTTATTTTCAGATAAATGGAGCTATTTCCTCTTTTATATCTATTACATTTTGACCACAGGTTTTGCAAAGTCTAAGCAACATTCAAAGTCTAATCAATAAAGATTCAAGTTGCATTAATAACAAGGTTGAAAAAAATGCTATTAAGCATTTTAAATGGGGATTAAAACTTGAGAAAAGAAGCCTCAGTAAAATCCACAAGGCATTGGTCCAAAGTAATACAATTATTCAAAAGGAATTGCCTTGTCAGAACTGCATATAAAGTAGATGATTAAACACAAAAACTAGATTATTGACATAATAATTATAATAATAAACTTTATTTTATAAAGTGCCTTTATAAGGGGTAAAGAATAGAACCCCATAAGTAAAGGCTCTTCTAAAGAAGAAGGTTTTGAGTCTGGATTTGAAGGAGTTTAGAGAAGGTGACTCTCTGATATCCTTGGGGAGAAAGTTCCAGAGCTTGGGGGCATAACTGGAGAAGGTCCTGTCACCCAGAGGATGTAGACAGGCTTGGGGGGCAGTTAGGAGACCAGAATTAGAAGAGTGAAGGTTGCGAGGTGGGGTGTAGGGTGATAATAGTTCAGACAGGTACTGAAGTGCCAAGCCATGCAGAGCCTTATACTATAGGTGAGCATGAGGATTTTAAACTCCACACGGAATTTGACAGGAAGCCAGTGCAAGGACTCCAAGATAGGAGTAATGTGATCACTTATACTAGACCTGGCCAGGATTCTGGCTGCTGAATTTTGGACATAAGTAGAGCATTACAGTAGTCAATTCGGGAGAACACAAATGTAAAGCTGCTCTAGACCATAATAAAGTTAGCATAATAAAGCTAGTGGGTAAGCTAGCACTGCTGCTTCATTGACCCTGGTTTTAATTATGTTCTAGAGCAGATTTGTTTGTGACATTTGTGAAGTTTGAATGTTTTCCTCCTTGGCTCCACGATTTCTGGTAATGAGTTGTGGTTTCATCCTACAGTTCCAAAGACATGATATCTAGATTACCTAAAGTTTCCTATGTATGTGTGCCCTACAATGTACTGTAGCTTTTGGTGGTGTGTGGAGCATCCTGGAAGAACTCAAGCAGTCAAGCTACACCTGTAGTTATTGCCACAAAATCTACAAAGATTTTGAAAGAAAAAAATACTGGAGAACAAACTAAAAGTACTCAAACAGCCCCAAGACATTGAAGACCCAACAAAAGCAAAATTCAGGGAGTGTGCACCCTGGGTTGACAAACAAAATAAATAGACTAAGAGAGGAAATTACTAATCCATCCAAACAATACAACCCAGAAACACATCACCAGACAAACCTGTTCCAAGCCAGGACCTGGAATCAGATGTGGGGGTTCAAGGAAAATACATCTCCACCGCTCACCAGAAAACTCAAACAATGGTTTTGACTAAGAAATCCAGGAAGACAAGTTTTAGTTGTTGGAGATGGGAAATCACAAATGAGATTTGCACTAGAGACCGCGAGACAACAAGAGCTTTCTCTCTTCTTAGAGCTGAGGTGAATGGTATCATCCAAAGAGTCGACAGGCATCTAGCTAGGGCAGGTGACAATCCAATTATTGTCCATAACAGGTACAAATGACATTGGAATAAACAGCATACTTTCCAGCCACAACAAATCTATTTGGCAAGAAACTGAAGAATGGGACTAAATCAGTTGTTTCACAGCACCAGGCAAAGGTGAACAGTTACATATGTTAATCTGTTGTTACGAGTTCGGTAATAGGGACCGAACTAGTGAGTGAACCCACTTGCAGGAGCGAACAAAGCCAAGTCGTAAACCGAAAGTAAACCGTAATCGTAGGAACGAGCCGAGAGTCCAGGGGGAGCAAGATATCCGAAAGGGAACGTGTACCGAAGCCGAAGTGTGATCCGAAGTCGTAGTCCGTAGAGCAATCCGAGAATCCAGAGGTAGCCAGTTATCCAAGACAGAGCGAAAGTACCAATCCAAGCCGAGATCCGAAAAGCCGAAGTCCAAAGGGAAAAACCGTAAGCCGAAATCCAAGACAAACACAGAGTAGAAGAAGCGCAACCAGGAAGCTCGATAGGGAAAACCAATACTGAGCAACGAGGTAGGGAAGGACAGGTGTTTAAGTAGTATGAGACGGGGGTGTGGTGGTGAATGGGAAAACTGATAGGTGAACTGATGGATAGGGGCTACACCTACTTCTGCCTCTTCCGTTGCCGAGAGGCA
The DNA here is from genome assembly GCF_040954835.1 of Lepisosteus oculatus. NCBI lineage: Eukaryota > Metazoa > Chordata > Actinopteri > Semionotiformes > Lepisosteidae > Lepisosteus > Lepisosteus oculatus. The sequence continues at coordinate 51,824,563 of NC_090698.1, read as the reverse complement.
CGGATCGTAACATCTGTGAGCGCAATGTATGGATGAGGACATAGTGTGCAGAAAAGGTTTAATCTTTTCTGACCACTGGAAACCTTTCCATAACAAATGCCATCTGTACAGACATGATGGATTACATCCAAATGACATCGTTACCAGTCATCTTAACATATTCATACACAAAGAAATCCAGAAACATTTTAACATCAGTTTGAGGGGTAAGAACCAAAGAAAATAAAAAGAAATAGTTTCTATGGGAGACTTAGGAATATTAGTAACAGATACCTAAAGTGTATAACATTTTTAAAATCATAGCTTCTTTTTCCCCCAACAATTATCAGAGCACCTGAAGGAGGACATTTTTCTAAAGACATCTTAAATAATCAAAACAAAGTAAAACAGAGGTGTAAACCCATTAGGAATAATAATCATTTTATGTTGTGATCGGAAGCACATTTTCAAACACAGACGCACCAGCGCTAGCCAGACAGTTTAATGGCTTTTGTTATTTATATAAAAAATATGGAAAAAATAAAACAAGAAAATAAAAGAAAGCCTAGCTCTTAGTTTGAGCTCCTGACTAACATAGAGTTCCCTCTCTAAATGCCGGGGACAGCCAACAGTATGTTTTTTTTACAAAAAACAAATATGCCATTTATCCAAAAGAAAAGGTGTTTCCAGACTGACACGGCATGTGTTTTTGTCAGGTTTGTGTTCAGTTCAGTGAACTCCTTTAAGCCTTAGTCTTACTTTTGTCTTATAGCCCTTTTCTCTTGTCTTGAGTCTTCATGTCATTATGTTGCTCGTTCCAGCCTCAGATATAGTTTGGTTGTTTGCCTTTTCCGTAATACTCAGGTCTTACTATAGTCCTTTTCTTTCGATCACATTCAAAACAGTATAACTACAACAAAAAACAGCATTTAGAGTGTGGTAATCTTCTCTCACACTGCAGTGCTTCCCTAACTTTAATGGCACCTGCAAGCCGATTGATAGTCAATTTATATAGGTTGAAACAGAGTACACAGCTTTTCCTTATTTCAGCAATTGCCTGTTGATGCTGACATTTTCTTGTGGCCATCCTAGTGTGGGCAGAAAAATCTAAAACCATCCAAACTGTATGATGCATTGAAGTACAACCCTTTAAGAATGGCGGCTCTCGCAGCATCACAATATATATGACAAAAATAGAAATTTTCACTCAGGCGTTCTCTAAGAAGTCAACAACATGTCCCTGACAGGAAAAGTCAATGTTGTTCATTAAATAATATAAGCAGAGGTAGCTGAAGTGTTTCTGGGTACTTGAAGGTCTCAAGATTAATAATTTCCCAGAGCCCGATGGTATCTGACTAGATGTGATTGAGAAGCCATTGCTTGACATATCCTACAGTAGTTGTTTGAGACAGGAATTCTCAAAGAATGGAGAATTGCTAATGTCGTACTCATTCACAAAAGGTTGAGAAAAATGAATTAAGTAATTATGAATCAGTAAGTCTGTCTTCTATTACAAGTAAGCTTATGGAAACAGTTATTAGAACTTAACTAGAGGATTCTTATATGGAAATAAAATTCTAGGCAATAGTTAGAAAACTTAAAGTTTGTTGAACAAATGAATAGATACAGAACCTTTGATATGGTGCATTTAGAATTTCAGAACGCTTTTGATAAATTTAATCACAAAGGATAAATTGTCAAATTGTAGGCATTGGGCATTAGAATTGGTTATTTAATAGGAAACAGAGGGTACAGTTACAGTGAAAACTCATACTGCGGTGATGAAATTAGTGGAGTACCACAGAAATCTGTACCAAGGCCACATTTTTTCTCAATTTATATAAATGATCTAGATCCTGGTATAATTTGTCAACTTTGTAGATTATACAAAATTAGGAGGATTAGAAAAGACAGCAGAAGCAGCAAATTAAATTCAAAATCAGGCCAACACCTGTCAGTTGACCTTTAATATACACGTGTAAGATTTTGCATGCTGTCACATAAGTCCGAAAGAACGAACCGTGGAATGGCAGGAGAGCGATAAAGACCCTATGCGTAGCGGCGAGACGGGGGTTAGCCCAGGCTCAGCTGTTCAGGAGAAGCCGTATAGAAACCTATGCCCTCAGGCCAAGGACAGGAGTGACCTGGTGCTAGGCGGGTCTCGGGGCAACTGAACATAAATGCTGAGTGAGTAGCAGAGCAGAAGCAGGAAATAAATAGGCTACACAACAAGACACACCAGAAAGACAAGAATAATCACAGGGAACTAGGAACAGAAGGAACGTAGAGCACCCTCTAGGTGTAATGAGCGTGAAACATGCAGGTAGTAAATCCATTAATTATACATTTAATTATAGGCAAAAATGATGCTAGACTATTTTCTTAAAAAGATATAATTTAAATTAAGGGATGTTATCTTAAAAATGTATAATATACTAGTAATGCCTCATTTAGAGTATCCTGCACAATGTTGGTCACTGTGTTATAGAAAAGATATTGTTGTAATGGAATCAGTCTAGAGAAGAGCAATCATATACATTGTCAGGCTTAAGGGAATGTCCAATACTGACAGGCTAAAGTAACTGAACTGTGTTAGTCTTCAACAGAGAATATTATGGGGTTACCTGATACAAGTATTCCAAATCCTCAAAGGCATTGACAAAGTGGATTTCTTCAGAATGAACAATGAATCATGAACTAGAGGGCAGAGGTGCAAACTATATGGAAGTGCAGATAAAACCAACACTCAACTCAAGACACTTCTCTAATCAAAGGATTTTGAGAGTATGGAACAAGCTACCCAGTGATGTATTGAAATCTTCTTTTAAGAAAGAGTTTGTTGATATCCTTGGATCTATTACCAACTGCAAAAAGGGCTAGATGAACTAAATGACTCCTCTCATTTGAAACTTTTCTTTTGTTCCAATGTATGAATGTATCAAGGAAAGTGTGTTTATAAGTGAGTATACTAATGTAAGGGAGGTAGACAAAATAGGATATGAAGACAAGATTGACACTGAGATAACTGGAACCAGGAGGGTGTCCCAAATATAGGAACTGTTAGCTCTGCAAGTAGGCTGTTATAGAAGATGAAGCAACTGAATAAGCATGCTTACTCATACTTACTCAACAAAACTCAGCCTGTTGATAAGTAATATTGCATTACATAAAAAATATCATGAGTGGGTGAGATACAGGGAACACATATCTAGGAATGTAATTGTTCAGATCCCCTACAGGTACACATACTGTAAGATGCTGTTGATCTGTCAGACTTCTCACACACAAGAATTCCTACAATGTGTAATGGACATAAAGGAGAGAAACGTAAGGATGTAAGGTAAGGAAAAGGCTAGGATCTCATTCCAGTGTAGATTAATAAGACTGAAGCTGGCTTACATGATCTGTCAAAAAACAGAAGAAGAAGAAGCAGAGCTCCAGGAATTTTTGTTATTTATTTATGAATAGCACTCAATTTAAATATACTAATATTACCTAAGGTCAAATCCAATCTCTGCAGAAATGGTTACGTAGTTTGTAACTTGGTTTTCCTATATTTTTTAATATAAGAATTTACTTCACTAACATTGCAGGATAGCTTGTTCCATATTCCTACAACCAAGAAAGAAGTGAAATGGCCAAAACAGTGCCCAAATAATAATAATAATAATTAGTAGTAGTAGTTATTATTATACTTATAACTTAATATAAAGTTAATATATTTAATAAAAATATATTAAATTATATTTTTTAATTTAGACTTTTAAGCCTACATTGTATGAGAGATTTTTCCATTCAAAGTAGTCCTTGTATGACAGAGTATTACATTTCACTAGTTTCCAAGGAAGCACAGCATTAAGCAAATAATTTAAATAAACTTACTACATTCTTGTGTCTTCTCCCAAAGCAACTTCTCCTAACCTTCAATCTAAAATCTACACAATGAAATTGACAAGTGCAAATCTTTTAATGGGTTCCTGAAAACAAATTTGTTATAAATGCTTTGCTGACATTACATTTTCAGTGGATTAAGTGAATTACAGGCCGTGGGGTTATATGGCGGTTACAGCTACTGCTTCACATTTCATGGTACCTGGGTCTGATCATGTCCTGGATTACTTGTGTTCAGTATAAACATTTTTACTGTGGCCGTGTGAGTTTTTGATCGGCACTCTGGTTTCCTCCTACAGTCCAGTCCAAAGACATGTTGCCTAGGTTAATTGGAATTTCTGCATTGACCTACATTGGTGTACCCTACAATGAAGTGGAGCCTGGCAGGAGTATATCCTACTTCCTACCTATTATCCATATTTTTTTAATTAAATGGATGGATACAGAATGAGTATTATTTTTTAGATTAAAGTATAATAAGTATTTCAAATCAGAGTTAATTAAAATTGTTCAGACTGTTGTAGGATGTCTGATTCATTCTTTCAGTTGATTGGTTTCACCTGCATCTCAGTATTAAAAATTAGCTCTCTACCTCAGATGTTAATATGATTCCTCCAATAAAATGTCACCAATATGAAATTAATGAAAGAATTTAAATGCAGCGATCATTTGCAAGCTAAATTAAATCTTAAAATTCTCCTTCTAGACAACAGAAAGAATCAATGTTAAGTTCCCTACTCACTTACCAATCAATGGAAAGGCAAGGGCATGGCAGCATACTTGAGATTACTTTGCAGGTCACCGGTGTTGATTATAAATCACACTATGTTTGAAAGTATTGATTCACACAATGCTTTTAATTAAGGAAAAAACACTGCTATTTTCTCATTTTTTCTTGTGCTCCATTAGTACTGACTTAAAATTCTGGAGTATAATGTATTATTTTAATGAAGGTTATGTTTAAGTTAGTAGTCTTAACAAATAAATCTGCCATCCAAATGACCTGCAATCAAACACATTTTATAAAAATTAGGAATAAACATTAGATGCTTTTGTCTTTATACTTTATTTGGTTTTGATGTATAGTGAATTATGATGCATTGACTTGAGTTAGGATGTTTTCTGTAATAAAGACAGCAGGAAACCTAGGGTGTTTAATATATACAGCAAAGCCCTAACAGATGGTTGAAGTCTGGGATACCTTGCTGATACTCTGACTGGACAAAGCAGACAGTTCAAATAAAAGAATTACCCTTCAAGTATAATATAATCCTGATATTTTTACAGCTCCTCTTGACTGACATGTTTTCTGTTAGCAATAATATATCCATGGTTCCTATAAAAATAAGTTGTTGCTAAGGTACCTGCGACTAATTAAAATGCATTGATGAAATACTAGAGAGGAGTGTTACACATGTCATCTCCCAATTAAGCAGAGTTATACAGGGCAATTGAAAACCTAGAGTATTTGATATACAGATTTTTAGGAAGCTATAATAGGCTACTGGAGGATTGTCATTCAGCTGTGAGATGGGCTGGCAAGCTGCCACATTCTTGAAAGAAAATCTAAGTTTTCCTTTTAAACACTTAGAGTAGCAGAAATAAATTGCTCAACATATCTAACATCTACTGAGTGCTATAATTTACCGAACATTACGCGAACTATATCTTTAGCATTATTGCCCTTTAAGGAGTCTACTGAGGTCTTCATAGATTCTGTTCAACTGTGAGATAAAAGCAGAAATGTACTTTTTAATACAGAAAGTATTATTTAAATGATCAAAATCTACATCTCCTTTTTCACTGTACTATAGGTAGATTTTGTTTTCTAATAAAAACATCAGAAGTCAAGGGAACAAGTTGCAAGTTGCTTAATAATGATACTGCATTTTGCTTTTTATTCTTCTTGAGCAGTGTTTCAAATGTTGTCATGATTAGGTTGGCCAGCTTTCAATAGTCACAGCAGCAGCTGTATATTCTTACTGCATTGTTACAGTTGGCTTTTATGTATTATAAAAACTAAAGATTACCAGAGGTGTCTGTTTTTATGTGTTATGGATAAGAAACCTAAAATGGTCTGTTTCACCAAAGGATTATCAAATAAGTTGTGCTTTAAAAGTCTACAGATAATTAGAAACCCCTTATGTGTGCATTTCACACTAATTTGGCATTTTTGGAAGTTGGAAGAAAAAACTTTTTATTATTTTGTCAGGCAGGAATGGGGCTGCTATGCTGTCAGGAATGTCAATCGTCATGACAGCTCCTGGCATTCCTCCCATACTGTTATGGTTCATGAAAAGAGAAAGTACTGAAGCCTGGCATGGGGTCTTTTTCAGTTTTGTCTTGAATTGTGCTGTAACAAAAACAATATCACTCCTGCTGTTACGGTTAAAAGATGATTCAATGGATTTTCACAGTTGCATGTATTTTACCTGGTATTCGAAAAGTAGCTCAGAGCAAAGAGAGCCCTTGTGACGACAAGAGTTTTCTTCAGTGATGCCTGTAACAAAACAATTAATGAAATAAACATGAGATCAATGAAGAAGTGCATAGAACTGCATTAGTCAGTACCTGTGTCTGTGTTAGTGTTGAGATATTTGTGTTGTAATACAGTTTTTAAATTATCAACTTTGAAAAATCTATTTGGGAATAAACATAAACAATATGTCTGACACTGCCTTTGCTAAGACTCATATTAGAATGACCCACATTGAGTAGAATAATAGTATTTTTTTTAAAATGTAATTATTATTTAATTAATGTTATATATTTTGAGTAACATATTTATTTGTTTTATTTTCTCTTTAAATTCTACCATTTAACATATATTTTCATTACGATTAAAGCTGTTCTATGAAAATGTCCTATTATATTTTAATTACAATTTAATAATAATTAATAATTGCTTACACTTATATAGTGCTTTTCTGGATGATCCACTCAAAGCGCTTTACTGGTAATTGGGAATTCCCTCCACCTTTCCACCCCTCCACCACCAATGTGCAGCATCCACCTGGATTCATTTGGATAATTTCCCTGTCCTTTAAATTGTCAATTCATCATTGGCATTCGTGATTAATTTCATATGATGGCAGTAACTACCAAGTACCCCTTCCTCCAGAGAAAGACAAAATATTCTTTTCAAATTCATGGAAGCAAAGGTAGAATCAATTCTTCAGAATCCAATAAAGCACTGTGACCCTTTTCTTTCAGTTTAACTAAGTCTAAATTTTATACTTTAAGTTTAGACTAGTTTGGGAGGAGCGGTGGCTCTGAGGCTCAGGATCTACGCCTGTGGATGGAAGGTTGCCAGTTCAAATCCCACTGTTGGCAGAGGAATCCTACTCCGTTGGACCCCTGAGCAAGGCCCTTAACCCCAACTACTCCAGGGGTGCTGTATAAATGGCTGACCCTGCGCTCTGACCCCCAGCTTCTCTCCCTATCTGTGTGTCTCATGGAGAGTTGGGGTATGTGAAAAAAGACAAATTCCTAATACAAGAAATTGTATATGGCCAATAAAGTGATCTTATCATATCTCTTATCTAATGGGTGTGCAGTCATTTTTATCACATTGAATCATCATATGTGTAACACAGTTTGTTTGCTTAATATTTCCACAAGAAAAGGTGTCTTTTTGGATTACAGATCTGTGTTCCATTTAATGTAGCCATGACATTACTTCCAAAATGGATAACGATTCTATGCATAGATCAGATAAGCAGAGTTTAACCTTAGAAATTTAAATTTGATTGCAGAGATATGTCTATTCAAATCAGATATTTCTAACTTGACTATGCAGTATACTGCTAGAAAAATGTGGTACTATTACATATAAATTCAAAATTATCATTTTGAATTATTCATTTTAGATCAAGCAAGCAACATTGTTCTCCAAATCACAATCCAGTTTATTAATCGCAGATGTCTGACTAGTTATAGACTTGACCAAAACTGTAAGGCAAAGATGTCAAAGTGGCTTATAGCATGTTGTAAAAACAGAATAAATTCTAGTGAGAAAAAAGAAAAGAAAGGCTCTACTACACTTGGACAAATTTAATCCTATGCTTCTTCATTACAAAGCCATTGAGATCCCAGATTTTGTAATGAATGGTTTCTGGGTTATTTCCTTAGCAGAAAGCAGGTTTCCAGTTCTATTGAGCTAGGCAAAGAAAGAGGGTGAATGGGATAGAATTACAGGAAAGGATTAATGAGAGTTTTGGTTGAAGTTTCCATGTTTTTTCAGCCAATATACCAAATAGTGTGTGTTTTGCCTTATGCGCCAGTGTTTTAAACCTTAAAATAAACCTTCCAGAATCCTCAGTGAAGGGCTTTCAACACTGTCTTTATTTTCACTGAATACAGCTCCTTAACATTTCCAATAATAGCTCATTAGAGCCAGAAAGCTGAACAATAAAGTCAATGCATAGAAAAGGATTTAAAAACCACATCAGAGCCTTACACATACCTTTTTAAAGACTGTCAAATTCATTTCCTTGCATCTCCTTATTTTTTTAAAGATTTAAATTTTGAAAAGTAAATTTTGAAATCACAAGTCACAATGTTATAGTGGCCTTAAATGAGCTGAAACGGGTAAACAGCAAGTTTGTGATACAGTAATAATACACGTAAACCAGAAATTAGCACTACCTCACACACTGAATATGTCTGATAAAGATCCAAAACACTCTTTGCTGTTATTGCTTTATGCTGTTTTATTGTTTTAATCAGTGAGAAGAATATCACATTTGGAAAAGATTTTGTGAGGCCATACTTAACCCAAAACAGATGGTGCAGTTACAAGATCACACGCTTTTGCTTTCTGCAATTATTTAAACAAAGGTAAGCATTTTCCTTCACATATAGAGTAAGTACTCCAGTGTTTATTTAACCAATAATGTGTGCAATTTCAGTGTAAATGACACATACTAATTAGTAGTGGTTATGATGTGGCAATAATATATGAAATTTCACATATTATTAAGTCTTACAATACAAGCTTCATAACCATTGCTCATGAAAAGAAAACATAATTAGGAAAGACAAACATATGTGTACAATATGCCTGATTCCTAATGTATAATATCATAATTCACAAAATAATATTACTTGATTCATTCAATATTTTAACTACTTACTTCATTTTACTCTCATTAGAGTCAAAGGAAAACAATTCAAATAAGGAAAGAGACGTCAAAATAAGTTAAAATGTTTATCAAGTCAAAGGTGGACTGGCACTTCAATGTAAAAAAAAACAAAGAATTTATTGCTGTCAACCCTTTTGTTGGATGCATTTCGTTTAGAGATTAACTGCGTCTCTGTGTTTAATTCTGCCCAATGGTTTATGAAGACAGAAAAAGCTAACTAGCAACATCAGACATTTTGTTTTTTGTCAGTTCTGTTGCTTCTTACTTTTTGTGTAGACAAGTAATTAATTGCAACATCAGTTTGGTAGCAAATAATTATTCTGGATGGAGCAATGTAATTGCACTGATGTAAATCTCGTTAAGCCATATCTGATAACTGAATGTAATTTACCAATCAAGAAGGAATGAAGCTTCTACTGTTAAATCGAAGCCTCCATACAAGAGAGAGAAAAAAAAGGGATTAATAGTAAATTGTCAGTCCAGCAGTAAATTTAAAATGATCCCTATGTTAACTTAGAATATAAGAATGTTCATATGTAGTAAAATGTATTATATACTTAAAGTAAGACAGGATGAAAATTAACACAATGAGAGACAAAGTAACACAATGAAAATTACGACTGTGCTTTGTGTACTTATTAGGCTTAGTTTACAGTTGTAATGTATTTATCAAAAGCCTTTAGTTTTCTCTTTGGAATCACAAGACAAAAGTCCTCCATGCAATATCTAGGTGCTCACAAAAGGTAGAAAGTGATGGTCTACAAGATAATGTAAACAGCAAAATCTAGATCTTAAAAGGATTTCACTTAAAGTAATAGACTGAAAATTCTTAACAACATTAGCTGTAAAATAAAGCTGTGAAATTCAGAAGAAAACTATTATACTAATTGCTCACTGAAGCAATTTTTATTTTTAATATCTCATTTAATGGTTTTCATAATAATTACAACTAATCTTTCTCTTTTTGGAAGCGATCCCTGCCTTATGAGTGATATAGCAATTATAATGAAAAAGAAACTATTTTAAAAATTCTCTTAAAATTGAAAGATTACACTGTAGTTTACACTGTCCATTACAAATATTTCTATGTCGAATTGAGTGTGTATTTGCTTCACTGTTTAGAATGGTAAGGGTTTCAACAACAACAAGCACTTTTACATTTCCATTTAATGTTCAATACATTGTGTAGTCTGTAGAATTCTAAGAAGCTCAAAAATACCAGGTGTAGTACAAACAAATGCTCTAGTCCTGCCATTTTCCTGAGGGCTTAGGTTCAAGCACATGTAACTCAAATGAATCCTAAAAACCCTTGGGCAGTAACATAGCCAGCCTCATCAGTAAGATGTTAATTGTCTCAGACCAAATTTCCCTTGATGATGGAAATTGAAGTCCACTGCAAACTACAAAGTCAACAGCTGTTCCTCTTGACAACACAGAAGAGGGGGTGGAGGGGGGGTTAAGCTTTTTCCACAGCCAAAAGCTTATGTATGCACGGCATACCTCTTTTCGCAGAGGGTTTCGAAACTAATTTTGCTAGAGCAACTGAAAATTCTTTTTGCTTTTTCTTCCATGTAATGTAATGCTCAGGAAGAATCTGTGACCTACAAATAGACAATATTCTGAAATGCTGAGAAATAAAATATGCATATAACACAGGAATTCTGTTATTATCTAGGAACATGAACAATTTCCATTAATTTTTCCAAATATTTAAAGCAATTTGCCCCGTATTTGTTTATTGAAACATGGCAGAGTGAGAATCTGTAATACATTCACATTTATGAACTCGGAATGTGTGGAAAGAAGAAATGAAAGGATTTGTTAATGTAATTAAAATCGAATGGAGATGTTCATCTCTCAGTTATCTACGTCTCATTTAAAAACATATAAGTAGCAGAATAGTGAGATCTTTTTCTGTTGATTTAATTTAAAACCGTCTGAAAACAAAAACCTCAAGCCTTTTTTCAATGTCTAGATTAAACAAAAATAGCATAATTATGTAAAAATAAACAGTTAACAAAAGCATTTCCCCCCACAGGGAAGAGTAAGAAACATTTCATTTTAGCTGTTCATATTAATACCTTTGAACTACACAAAATAAATATCCATAAAAATGTGCATTTGATCAGTGGACCATAGATTACTTATGTTGTACAAATACATTTGAAACATCTGCTATTTTTTTTTGCTATCCCCCCTCCTGTATGACATAAACATATGCCTTACTTTTTTAAGTGTCTCCCATTAGTAAAAACAAAAAAGAAAATCTTCAAAAAATACAATTAGACTCTGTAAGCTCATGTACAAATCTTATGTACCTTTATAGTCTATTCTCTATTCCAATGCTAACATATTTCTAAACTAAAGAGCTCCAAGATATGTGAGTGTGACATTGACCTTGTTAAATGATTGCCAGATAATCTCAAGTTCATAATGTGCAATTAAATGGTAAAAAAAGCATTAGATGAGGGAGTTGAATAATTTATGATTTTCACATGACCTAAAGATTTTACTAGGTGAACATTCCTGCAATTATTCAGAGTCTTTTTAAACACAAACAACATTAGGATGTGAAGGGGTCACTAAAAACACCTGTAATTACAACCTCTTACCAGTTAAGTAGTGTGAAAGAAATGTACATTTTGTAATATTCTTTTGAACAAAAATGTGCTTTCTATAAAGTAGCACCCCTAACTCATTACATTTTCACATTCCTTCATGTGACTCATAAAGGCTATATAAACACACCTACAGTCCTGCAGGCATGTTACACCCCAGTGAAATATGCACTGTGGTCTGAGTGTGCTAATCAGCTTATCTCCTCATCAGGATTCAAGCTTAACAGAAGCTAACTTAAGTCAGGGATGTTACACAAAACAGTGTGCTCTGGCAGGTCAGATAGCATCTAAAGAGCAGGGAGTAAGGCCTTTCAAGTTTCAACACAGGACAATACAACAGCAAAGTGTTACTGTTTAACAAAATTCAGTGTGGAGTGTCAACATGCTTGAAGTCATTCATTAGTTGGTGGAATGGATAAAAATCACTTCTTATTCTACTAGTGAAAATAATGTGTCTTTGTTAAATATTATAACCTTCACTTATGGAGGACTTCAGTATATTTTCTTATATACTGAGAAACCTTTGACATATAATTCAGGAAATATTTTTAGTCACAATCCTGTTTTTTTTCTCATAATGCATGACCTAATTTCATTCTAGTGACAACCTCTGATTAGCTAGCTGTCTTAAAGAAGGACACCACACAGGAAAGGTCAATTTTCATTGTAATGAAATCCTTTGAGGGTATTCTTGTTTGATCATCTTTTTTTGTCCAAAAAACTTCAAGTAAGGATTATTACAGATTGTGTTTATTTTTAATTGTAATTCTACATATATTAGTAAAACACATCAAGTAGCTTGTTCTAAATATTGTGTATGTTGACGATTGTTTTTATGCTTTTTTGTTTCTGTTTTTAGGCAATAGACAGTGGTGTTGTTTAAGAAAAGCCTGACCATTGTCTGGGTTTACGTGCAAAATTAACAAGTCACACTATTTTTGCTGTTTATGGTCATTATTGCTGTCATCAGTTAACAGTTTACATCTACAGTATACCGTTTAAATATTTTCTGAATATTTGGAAACAATGGTAAGTAATGTCAGCTCTATTTTCCAAATATAAACATGTCAGTGCAAATATTCAAAGTAAAATGTGGATGCTGCACATTGGTGGTGGTGGAGGGGAGTCCCCATTACTTGTAAAGCTCTTTGAGTGGAGTGTCCAGAAAAGCACTATATAAGTGTAAGCAATTATTATTATTATTATTATTATTATTATTATTATTATTATTATTATTATTAAAATGTTATGCATTGAGAAGCTAGCTGGGACCAAGTGACCACATATAATAACACAAATATATTGATTTTTAAACTTAAATGCCTTTGACCCCCTTTGGGTTGTGTCATAGAACTTACAAAAACAAACTCTGTTAACTGAACCTCTGTTAAAGCTAGGAGCGTTTTAAAGCAAACTTCAACAAGGTTATTCGGATTCCTTGATCTGAATTAATGGAGTTTTCATGTTCTTACTGTGTTCCCGTGGGTTTTCTCCATGTGCTCTGGTTTCCTTCTAACTCCCAAAGACATGCTGACAGGATTTGATTGGCTATTCTAAATCGCTCCCCTTTCTCTGGCCCTGTGATGCATTTGCGACTTATCCATAGGGATAGCAGGGTTGCGCTCAATAAGCAGAGCTCTGCCATGGTACTATAAGATAGAAGTTGACTCCAATAAGTGTTAGGACTAAGTGCTTTCATTCGTACTTTTCAACCATACCTGATCTCACCAGAAGATAACAAAGGCTGGACATGGTCAGAACTGGAATGGGAGACTTCTAAAAAATGCCATGTTACCAGGTTACTGTACTGTATAGCCAATCAAGTGGAGCTGGTGGATCTGTAGGTTGTACACTTGCCTCATGTCCAGAATTAAAACAAAAAACTAACCAACAAAAGCCATTTTTGAATGACACGTTAAACTGAGGCTCTAACTACTTGCTTATTCTTCCAAGATCCAATAACTTTACTTGTAAGAGTAGGAATGTTAACACTCTAGCCTTGGCCTAATAGAACTCTGAGTTTGCACTATCTGACCTAAATCCCAGAGGTGGATGAAGCATGTTCCCTGTTATAAATAAAGACTTTTGAAATCATTTGGCATACAAAATTTTGAAGTAGGAAATGTAATTGTGAAATAGGAAATGTACCTGATTATGAGTTTGGGGTGTCTGGAGTAAATGTTAATTTGGATTGTACCGCCTTCTAGCCATTTTCTGATGCTTGCTAACGCTGACAGTGCTGTCTGTGTCAGGTTCAGCAGAAGAGCTAGAGTCGGTGGCCGATAGGGTTACCATACATTCAGATTTTTCTGGCCATGTCCTCTATTTTGATCCTTATATCTGTGTCCAGGGGGAATTTTCAAATATCCAAGAATGTCCAGGATTTCGACCCCATCATTTTCACCATATAGAATAATTAACAAAAGTTATAAAGATAGAAAGAGAGAGAATTTCTTAACTTCTCTAATTCGCTTTGTGACCTGCGTTGTCATTCAGTTTTCATCCTGTATGTGTACGACTATGTCATGAAAGAGCGAAATCGTGCATCAGTATCAGTGTCTTTACTCAGTCTGTGCAGTGCAGAAGCATTCCCTCGAAAGGCTCCCAATTTTGTTTCTCGTTTTCCTACCCTCAAACACAATGCCAAAGCGAAAGTGTAAATTCACAGCAGAAAAAATACCTTTCCATGTTTTCGAAGTGGCAGAGAAGACTGGGAAGCTGAATGTTTGGTGTGTAAGCCTGGTACTTTTGTCTCAGTGGCAAATAAAGATGTACTTAACTTTCAAGCTCATGTTGACTCAGACAAACACAAAAAGGGAATTTGAGGAGAGAGTTCCTTAACCAAATTAACAGATTCTTTTGTAAAATCTGGCAGCAAAACAGAGGAAACTGTTATTGCAGCAGAGGTGACTTATGGATTTCACACAGTTAAACATCATCAGAGTTACTTTACCAATGAACATAAAATGTAGGATATTTTGAAAACCTTCTCCATCCCGATCCACATCCCAGATAAGGCAATAGGAAAGTTTCTCAGGGTGTCCCCTTTTTTTGATGTTCAAACATTGTGGCCGATGTATAATCCTCCTCGTTCTCAATGGGTATGCGTGATCTATCGGAGCTGGTGTCAGTACTCTTGGCGTCTATTCCTTTCAGCCATGACATAACACTTGATTTTTGCGAGGTATTCATTTTCAATCACTTGTTCAAATGTGGCGCTAAGGTGTAACTCTGAAAGTTCAAGAGGAGTATGAACACTCAAGTATTAGTGCATGCTGTATCAATGTAGTACGTAGGCTGCGTACTTGACACATAAACTAATTGTATTTAAATAGAAAACCAGTCTCAAGATTTCTGAAACTGATTTAGTAAATTACAGATGAAAAATGTTCATAATTTTAATTATTCAATTTTTTAATTCCCAATTTTTCAGTGCACACAACAAATTTCCAGGGTCATCTGGTTTACCACTTGGGTACCCGTACCACAGTTTGAGAACCACTGGTCTAGCAGATAGTTATTAAGTTCTAGTTAAGTGCTGTTTTACAATAGACTTCCTTGGTGGTCACCTCAGACAGAAAATATAATACACTAATTGAGGCAAATCACTAGATTTATAATAATTATCCCATAGCTTTTATGACATTTTCATCCCAAAGTACTAGCTTTGGATGAATCCACCACTAAAGTGTAACACCCACCTGTTCAGAGGTCTCCTGAACACAGAATGTCAGGCACATAAATCAGTGTTACTTAAATTGTCCAGATCAGGAATTTCTCGAAGCTGCAACAAAACAAACAAGTTAACAGACATAAACAATAATAATATATTACTCTGGATTAAAAGCCTTCATATGACTTCTCAGGTTACTATAAGTAGTGTTTTATTATGTGCTCTATTTTCTATTGCTCTATTTTTTTTCTACTGTCATCTCACTGACATTTCCCTTTTTATTTTGCTGAAAAATAGTAATGAAATATGCAGTCAAATGGGTTTTATCCTTTCTGACAGCATTTGTCTTGTGTTTTTAAACCAAGTGTTATAATCTTTTTTAAAGGGCAAACCACCAATACCTCTACATTATATTATAATAGGACAGCACTTATTACATGATCTTACTACAGTCTTCACTTACAATGGTTTAAGATTCATCTGTGATAATAAAAGCTTTTTTATACAATGTATAATGTATTGTACTTCCCCCCTGGGGTTGAAAAACATTATTTGTAGTTATATCTTTAACGTTAATATAGATACACATATTAATATTAATGTTTGCTAATACTAAGTCACTGACAAAACAGAAAAGTATAAATCAGGTTGTTGATGTGAAGCTAATATTTAAAAGTTGTACTTTTTAAATACTTTTTTAATCAGAAAAGTGAATTTAGAACAATTTCTTATTGAAAAGGAAACGTGGAAACAGCAAGACATTTACTAAGACAATATGGCCACCAACACCAACCAGCAATGACCAACTCTGTTTCAGTCAGGAGTCTAGAACCCCTGAACACTACTCACTAATGCTGCTACAAGCCATTATTTTATCAGAATAGCAATCGCAGATTAGGTTTTTCAAATCACATCCAACGTTTTATTGAAATGTTTATTCAATAATTGGGTTAGATCCTAATAAACGTGAGAGAGAAACAGCATATGCAGAGAATATTTTGCCTAGATGAGGGAACTAGCAACCTCACCATAAGAACAAGGCTGCCCTGACCTCCCTAAAAGAATCCCCCAAAACACAGATGCAGAGTGTAAAACACTGGGGCAAGAAAAGTTCGGTTATGGTTACACTAGAACCAACAGATTTTTGTCAAACACGGGTGTAAATAAATTACAGAATGAGTAAGATCAGACATGTACTCCTATGAGCAAGTGAGTTTAGATGCAGTGCTTGAGAAGCATGTATGCTGTGAGTTATCTGGTAATCTTGGTTTTCTGATTTCCAGCTACGCCATATAAGTGCGCGTAACTAGGCAGCCAGGACTGGAATGTGTAAACGAAGTTGAGCCACCAGAGGGGGGGATCGAGACACTTGAGAAACAGTAGACAGTAAGCAGATTCGTTATAAAAGATCTTAGGGATTAGTAAGAGACTGTCTACTCAGACCCTTACAGTCTTTCAGAGGGTGAGATACTTGATCTCAGATTGAGATTACTTGTTTAAAATAAAAAAGATTAAAAAGAAGATGGGAAGAGTTGACTGGACTTAATGGAATTGATGGGGTTGATGTTGATGTTGATGTTATCTTTTCAAATGGAGTTAGGTGTGCATTTTACAGACTAGGAACAAGGTTGGGTTGGTTAATTAACTCTATGGTTGGTCCATCTGCTGCTCAGACTCCCATTGAAAGGGGTCAATTTTATGAGCAGGTTCTCCATACTATGCTACCACCCAATGGGGATCAGTTATAGTGAGTTACTACAATGTCAAAATTGTGTTTGCTCCAGATGCCTTAACTTGAAGATGTGCGGAAATAGGTGATGTGGAAGTAGAGAGAAGTGGAAGGCATTGAAAGACTATAAGAGTAGCTTGACAGGAAGTAGGAGGGAGGGACATCAGTGAAGGGAGGTATGGTAGACGTAGCCCCTCACTGTAGCTGCCTAGGGCAAACCAGTTGGGACAATGAGTGAATAAAGAAACTGCCTCCGTGCACTTAGTGCACCTGTAGTTGACAGAGAAAATGATGAGGATAGACAAAACAACATACCTGTATATAGGCCAGGACCATAGGTATTGGAGGTTGGATGTTCCACCAGAAACAGAGAAGAGGGGGGAGAGAGGAGAATTGAGGGGCATAGAATAGGAAAAGAAAGAGAAGGGGATAGAAACCTGTTATAGGGGCAGTTGCTGCAGTTCCTTGGAGATTCTGGAGGCTTGATGACAACAGGAGACCTAAAAGAAAAATGTAGACATCATGGTGGGTGCCGAGCCACTGCATGTTAAGTGAAGCATTGAGGCTGAACAGATGAGAGTGGCTCTGGATTTGGATGAACGTGATGAAAGTAAGGTCTATGTAAAGTGGAATGTGTCTATGATGGAGCTATACACAGACTGCTGTGAATATGCATGCTGTATGAGAGAGATGCACTAGGGGAAGTCCCTGATATGAGACTTATGTATGCATGTGAGCAGAAACTTTATTAGGATGCAACCCTCCTGCATTTCTGTTATAACTCTATTCCATTTGTATTCATTTAGTTATAGTCTTACCAGCAATTATCTTCTGTTACATTAGTGGTGCTCACCATTAATGTTTGTTTGTTTTAAAACAAACCTAATTTTGTGCAGACTTTTAAACCAATAAAATAAGAAGCCAATATATATTTTAATTTGATTTATTAATGCGAAACATTCATTTTTCTGTAAGTTGAAGTTTCATTCTTTTTCATATCGATCCAAATTGCCCTAAAACTGTATACTCTATTTCTTTTAACATTGACCTTAATTTCCATTAAGTGAATCTTTTTGTTACTAAATATTGCTAGACAATTTATTAGCTAAAATAGCATACATATTATTGACACAATGAGTTGCTGAATCAAAATAGTATTTTAATTGCAAACATTGCTCTATATTGTGATGGTTTAATTAAGATAAAAGGTCCAGCGATGATTCTTGAGGAAATAAACACCAATCAAAGTGTGTTGTCTTTGCAATTTTTCATGTGGCCTTTTACAGTTCTCTAGTTATAAGGTAAGGATCAAAAAGCAAAGACTCTGATTGCTTTTTGCTTAGTCTGGCAAACTGCAATCCTGGCTGACACACTTCAGTCATTCCAAATGCATGAACCGCCCCAAGGACCTTGGCAGAAAGTGAGTATTGATTTCTGTGGTTCATTGCAGTCAGTTGACTATGTATTGGTTATTCTTGATGAACACTTACACTCCCCAGTTGTAGATTTTACATCAGAAGAAATTGCATTTGCCTATAGTATGTATTATTTTTATTTTTCTATTATTTTTGAATAATATCACAAACCTAACACAGTTTATGATGCCCTGTATCAGCAGTGTTTTTTGCATTAATTAATTTAGTAATATGATATGTACTGTTTAGTAAAACATACTGTAATTTCAATAATTCATGTATTAATTTGCCTTAAATGGTGTAATTCTGGATTTTAATATTATGCTGAGATGTAGATCCATTTCTGGATCAGAGTTTTGGTTTGGATGTTTTTGTCCAGGGCAGCATGTTGCTGCAGTGGTTAGTATTATTGCTTTGCAGAGCTGGCATCCTGGGTTCAATTCCTGGGCTTGGACTGTGTATGTTCTCACCGTGCTCACATGGGTTTCCTCTAGGTGCTCCAGTTTCCTACCACAGTCTAAAGACCTATTAGTAGGTTTATTGGCCTCTGGAAAAATTGGCTCTGGTCAAAGTGTGTGCATGTTTATGTTTGTGTGTGCCCTGTGATGGACTGGTACCATATCCAGAGTGTATCCTGCCTTGTGTCTATTGCTTGCCAGGAATCTGCCCTGTGACTCTTTGTTGTATAAAGCAGTAAGAGAATGTTTGTCATGCATAATAGCAACAAAAGAAAGACTAATTAATTTGACTGTACTTGGTTGCTATATAATATTTAAGAAAACACATCAACCTACCATAAATTCCTTAACAAGAAAGTTTATGTTTCACATGTGATGCCTTGATTATCCAGTTATGTGTGTAATCAAGTGCTGGGGATGCTTCACACTCCCAACATGATGCTGTAAAACCTTTCAGATATTGCAAAAACACCATAAGTGCATATCTGCAACTTTACAATGTCAATCTTAACTTCCACAGTAAAGCATGCTCAAGATGCCCAAGTTTAATGACACCAGCACAAGTTAGATGGATCAGGGCCATGCACTTCTATAATAGTCCTCAGACAGCAGCTGCAACAGTCAAAATACATTCATCATGATGGTTGTGTCTATATTTGAATATACCAACTTACCAAATAAGAATCAGAACTGATATAAATACATTTGTATAAATAAATGATAAAAAACATAACATAGGTGCATTAAAATTAATGTTATAGATACTTAAATATACCAGTTTTGTTTTTTATGATGAGCTCATTTGTTGACAATAAAGCTAAAACACTGTGTACTTGCTTCTCAGGTTATCCTGCATTCTTATATAATTACATGATTCTACATATAATTCAAAACAATGTTTTCATTCACTTACTGAGATAATCCATGATTTATGCAACATTTATTGTCTTTTTATTATAGCATACAGCTTATTCAATTATCCAAATGCATTTGGCTGTAAAACCCCAGTTGTGAAACAAAATGCACAATAAAACACACAAATTCTGGGAATATTATCAATCTATAAAAAGTAATAGAATAGTATTTTATGTTGAATTCTTGAATTATAATGTGTGACTCTAGATAACTGTTACATATATGACCCCATTATACCTTGACGTAAACGTTAACGTGATCAGTTTCTAGTAGTCTTTTAAACTCAGAGTTGGTGACTATACATTTTGGCGGTAAAACAGAAGTTTAGCTCATCTAAATAGTTCTTAATGGTGCAAAACATAGTAGAATTACTAGTGAATTCTTGTAAATTCTATAGCATGCACTTGTGGTTATACAGTAGATATGTTACTTCATTTGCAGGATTTCTTCATTTACCATAACTTTGTTATTGTGTTAAGTTCTTTGGAGACAGTTAAAATGAATGGAGTATGTTATGTAGTTTTTTAACAAGTTTCCGGGCCTTATACATGAAGTTAATTGGCTTGATTCTGTGGTAAGATTGAGTATGCCATTCTAAAAGCATAGATAAAAAGCATTACTTATAAACTGTGGGTATTTACTTACTCTGCTTTCTGTTTCCTTCTCTTACAATATGGAAATTGTAGACATAAACAGTGAAATCTTTGAAGAAAAAAAAATATGCATGACAAATTGCTCTAGATACCAACTATAAACCTCATAATATGTTTGCTCTTAGTTCTTTCTTTGAGTTGTACATGATGTAATTATTTAATTCATTGCATATGTATTGAGCATGCATTTATGGGATATTATGCATCTTGGTTTAAGATTTGAAATATTGCATTGAAATTGATTTGATTTAAGAAATAATTCTACAGTATACCACAGAATATTGAATTAAAAATAATGTCAGTTGTTGGCAGTGTTACCATAAATTACCAAAATATTGATTGTAAAATCTTAAAGTCAGCTCCTTTTTTATATTTACTTGCAGTAATAATGCATTCTAAGCTTAAAAATCACTCTACTCCCTGTTTATTTTTTCATTGGGAGGACATATCTTTTTAGTGCAATAACTTTTAAAGTAATTACAAATAACTCCAAAAATGGAGTGTGCTACTTTTTAATATTTCTAATATATTGCTTTATATTATTGCAAAATATTTTATAGGATTAAAAAAAAAACCTCTTAATATAAACTGCTCCTATTAAAAGTTTAGTATTTTTAAATTAGTCTGCAATTCATCTAGAATATAATTACTGAAAAGGTATGAGCCCACTTATATGTGATAAATAAACTATATTGGTTTAAATTAAACCATAGACACCCATATTAAATGTAAATGAATCTCAGAGAACTGTGTGAAGATATTTCATACTATTCCAAATTGCTGTCTTTTATTTACATGAATTTAGATGGGGCTGTCTCACTCACAGAATACATTATTCATTTTAATAAGTGTACTGTAAACCATGGAATTATAAAAAGAAATAAAAGACTTAAAAGCCATATTCACTTGGTTAAATATTAGCCTCACTCTTTATACAAATGTTAGGGAAGATTAAGATTAAATGATTTAAGTGTTTTGTCATGTTTTACAGACAGCATTGCATATTTCATTAATTTCACTGCCTTCTTTCAGTAGGGAGGGGGTTGATACTATTGTTTTTTTAATGACAATCTTGTTTTCAGTTATTATTTCTCGCATTTTTATAACACTTTTCATCCCACTATTCCACGGCCACTGAACTGTACCTCATTGTGGATCAGCTGTCATAAAAGAATATGAATGTTGTTATACGTCATAGATGCTCATACATTGTATGTTATACAGGCTACACAAAGCACAAAGACAAATTTAAAGAAAGCTTGACTGATATGTCAAATTCTCATAGTCTGGGTCACTCCCACCTCAAAGATCTACAATGTTTGTGAATGTGTTTGACTTTCCAAGAAAACGTGTTTCTTATTTCTTCAGAAGGAGTTCTGAAGAAGTAAACTTCTTTATAAGCCCATTTATTACTTCTAACAAATTCAGTCTATATTTTTTTGTTATTTCAAAAATAACTATTTGCATGCAATCAACTGGGTATTTACTATGTATGTCACTAATACAATGAATAATTTTTTTTCAATGTACTCCTTTAACTGCACAGATCAAACAGTGTGCTTCATTTATTCCATCCCGAGTCCTCCCCCAGGTCCCATTGACATGAAGTAGAGTCATTCAAAACAGATTGACTTTATGCTGTCAGGCAAAGTGCTTACTGAAGGTCATATCCTGGAAGGATTCATTTTATTAGTAACTGGTTTATGTAGATGTTACATTGGTTTCATAAGACTTCAGAACTTTATCTGTAAACCTTTCAAATTCAATCATTTCCCCCTAAATATATTCCACAAGGTGTTCCAATGAATAACAATTTATAGAGATCCACCAAACAGATTACTATTGAAACACTGTGATTGACAAGTACTTTACTGCACTTATTCTAAAATGTTTAAGGTTGTCGTGAACTGAAATTAATATCTGAAATTATTTTGATAGGCTGAAAATATTTTGATATACTCAACATAATAATATAAAAAGAGTAGAAGCTTTCTAATTGTGGTGTTTCAAGTGTTATTTGTTGTTTATGACCAATTCTCCAGCTGTGCTGTTAAAATGTGAGGCTTCTGCAAAATATTTATATATATATATGTCTATATGGCAATCATTGCCTGCTGGCAGCAATGTCATATAAGTAACAATTTGCTTTACTCCCTCTAATATAAAAGCAATAGTGCTGAACAATTGCCTCTTTTATAACACCTTTGTGAGTTGTCACTGTAGACCTTTTATATAACACATTATCATCACAGAATGGTGAGTGGTGACTAATAGTGTTCTGTTCAAAGCGATCTACTCTGGACGTGACCTGCTTCATGACTGGAATTACTTAGGCTGTACTCCAGCTCGCTTTTCACCCCCAGGTTTGGATTACATTAGCTACATTGCTGCAGCAAGGCCTGAGGGAGGAACATGCTCACATTTCACTCTGCTAGGGATTTAGAACTACAAATTAATCTACAGGAAACAATTGCTAAAGCAATTTAAAACTGATGTGGGTAAAACAGCCTTCTCTACCTTTCTATTAAGGGGCAGTGGAAGACTGGGAAGTGTTATTCACATGTTCCTTCACCTCCTGTGGGGCAGAATTAATAGCAGTTATTGCTGTAATCTGAATATCACATTTAAAACAAGACTTTGTTTAAAAAATAGGATTTATTGCTTTTTATTAACTTCGACCCTATAACTGACAACAATGAATAACTTTCATATAGGTAGCTTTCACAACGTTACTCACTGTTTGATACCATATCTGTATCTGTAGAGTGAAAGAGATACATAAGACTTCAGACACTGCTTAAAAAAATACCATGATGCCCAGAGGAACAGTAGTCCATTTTATGACTGCACAAAACAATTCTGAGTCTGTTTTAAAACATCAATTAAAAGGAATACTTTTGTTTCTTTATAAATTGTTTAAGTTTCTATACTTATATAGAAGGAGACGTGGAAAATCCTTAAATAGTCAAGCTAAAATATTTCAGAGTGTTTTTTATTTATTTACATTTTATTATTCATGAATAGATCTTAGTGAATAGCAAATGCTAAAAAATGAAACACTGTGCTGTCACCAAATGTTTGATGCCACTTTTCTCTGGTGTCGTATTCCACTCATGGATAAGGTGAACCTCTGGCTCTTGAAATTCTGTGGTGATGATAGATGATGTTGTTGAAGCACAGATCTGTCCCTTAGGTATTAAGTGAAAGCTCCTTACAGTGAAAGGAAATCACTGAGCATTTCTGACACTGCATGTACTTTTTAGTTCACATTATTTGTATTTCTTAATGATATTTGAAAAATATATCGACACAGTCAATCAAAATATCCATGAAATTAATGTCTTCCATATACCTGAAATAGATTGCTAGACTTACTGTCCCACAATATTCATACCCCCTACAGTTTTCATAGGGAACTATTCAATGCTTAGGGCAAAAACTAGTGTCTTGTGCGTTTGAAAAACACAGACAGATTCAATATTGTGTTTTTGCGTGTCAGTATTAACTTTGCATGTGCGTAGTTTGCCTCACAACATTAAGTGTCATTTAATCTTAGTATCCTACATCTGTCTCTCAGATTGACAAAAGGAAGATTTTACAATGTTTAATTTTATGAAATAAAATTGTTTTTTCATCAATTATTTTCTTATACCCAGCTAATATTGGCTTTGGCTCATGGATACAACCTCATCATATGAAGATTCATCATTTGAGGCATGTTCTTCTCCAACAGCACTACAAACCTGCAAGTGCCCCAAAGGCCACATGGGACATTGTGTTCCCTGAGAATTGAGAGATCCCGGGATGACTATTCCCACCCTTATCTGGGTGGCACTCAGCCAGTTGTGCTCTATCGCTGGGGAAATCCCAGACACAGTCAATTGGTGACATTCCAGGCTCAAACGTAAAAACTTTTAATGCAGGAAATTAATTCAATACCGACTGCAAAACAATGCACATGCATATATAATAAACATATTAGCCTAACAAACATGTATATCGGCTATGAATATCCTTTAATTTCCACATCATGTTGCACACTGCTTCATAAAAAAACATTATGGATATTAAAATAGTACTGTAAAATCTGTACATTATGCAAGTGATGGAAATTGGTTTAGTAGGTTTTTGAAAATAATAAAGATTGATATCCATTCGTTTTCAGTAAGCACTTAGCCAAATACAGGGTCATGTTGAGCTCAAGCCTAACCTGGCAGACAAGGGGCATGAGGAAGGACGGATGTAATGTTAACCTACTTATGCACATGCTAGACAACATGTTTTTTAACTTTGGGAGAAAACTAAGTCGCAAAGAGAAAATCCACACTACCTTGGGGAGCTCATATAAACTCCACACAGACATTGCCCCAGACAAAATTCAATCCCCAGATCAAAGAACTGAATTGCAGCACATCATGCTGCCAGTGATTCCCAGTGATTTAGGTTTTTATTATCTAGGAGAAATTGCAAAGACACTTCAAATCAATAAAATCAACAAGAAAGCTATTCTGTATTTTGTGATCTAGCCTTGACTGACTCTAAAGAAATCATACTGTCATTTTTATTTCATACTATCTTTGCAGCAGATTGAAGAATTTGTTGTAGTGTCAGTTACAGATATTTTGTGTTTTATCATCAGATTGAATTATTATGAGCATAGCATACTTTTTATGTATTTTAATTTGTATAACTTTCAAGACCTACCCAATTCTATTTATTTAATTAGTCTGATATTGAATTTAACTTGGTGTGCAAACCAAATGGCTAGGCAAATAATAATAATGTAGCATGCCTAGATTTTAACTGTGAGTCATTTGAAATCTTACTGTTAATTATATAAAATTCCCTTTTTAATTCAATGTATTTAACATTGCTGTGAGGCAAACAAACTGTGCCACTATAAATCAGAGGAAGGATACAAATTGTATCTGGGATAGCACTGAAAGGGATTTAGATAAGAAGCACATTTAACAAAAGGAAAAATTGTGAAGGGGTTGTGAACACTGGAAGCTCTAGATCGATTGTTGCCTAGTGTACCTTTATTACAATTTATCTGTCTTTGAAATTGGACATCAACAAACCCATGTGAATGGTGCATTTTTCTACTGTCTTACTTATGGATTTAAGGTCATGGCTCACTCGCTCAATGTCTCCGTCTGCTTGCTTCTTTTCTCCCTCTCTCTAGTTGTTAGAAATTCAGTTTTTTGGAAAATTTCCTTGTCAAGCTGACATTGTTGTCTTCCAACCCTATCCATTTCAATGTTCTTAAACCTAAAGCATACATAGTACCTTCAGGGTTTAAAAAATGTATAAAATAATCATACATTATTGTATTTAATAATAATGAACAAAACATTTTAATTTTGTAGGTCTACCCTTTTTCATTAATTAGCAGATTGTACACATATATCAAATATAGATTCTTAAATATACATTAAATATACACATATGACACATTCCCACATTTTCTGATTTGCCAACAAGTTTGCAATCATATTGAATATGAATACAATACAAAATACAAAAAAATACAAAATACAAAAAAAAAAACAAATACAAAAAATATACAAAACGTTTTCATGATAATTTTCAGAACATCAAAGGTTTCAAGCCAGAAACATTAAATGTACATGTAAGGAACAAATTAAACATGTGGAGGAAACTGGATTTAGAAGTAAAATTAATTATAAATGATTTCCCAGAATTTCCTACTCTGTTATTTTTTCTGCCTGCAAGTGATTTTTTCCTTACATTTCAGATGTAAAAAAACAAGAGTTAGACTACTTTATACAAGATATAAGAGGACAACAAAATCTATTTCAAAAGAGTGCAGCAGGGCTCAATGAGCTTATTTTGATGATACAATGAAGCATTTAATACACTTGCTCACATGGAGAGCTGTTGTATACATACCAAATACATTTTTACGTGAAGTGGCACAATGCACATATTTCACAGATGATTATTTTAATCAAATTGGTTGATTTCCCACTGAAGCCTAGCACACTTTCTGTCTCTTTAGAAATGGCTGTATATTTAAACTTACTTCCTCAGCTTGTGTTGATACAGCCTCTAGCATCAGGGAATTGGCAGGCAGCCAACCAGTCTGTGCCTTCCAATGAAAGCTCTGATTCCATCTGCTTCATCAGTGCAATATATTCCACTTCAGGTCAAAAGCAGGGAGCCAGCAGCATTAGCATTATACTGATCTGTAAAGACATTTTCACTAGGCTGGATAGGGTAATGTTACTCACAGCTTTAAAAGCTTCAAGGATAAGGCAGACCCATAATTGTCAAGGGAAGATACTGGGAGGTTAGTTATAGAGTACATTCCAAGGTGCTTTTAGCAGATATATAGTGGATGAAAGAAGAACACATTTAAAAACCAGTGACACTGAAATGTTGCCACAAATGGGACTTTTATGACAAACCTATAAATAATCTTTTATTCATATTGTTGGCTGACAAGCAAACTATACAGGTCATTAGAAAACTGTTTACCTTGCTTGGCATTGATAAGACAGAAGTATGTATTTCAGTGTCATATAAGATTAAGGGATTTGAAGTTTTTTTTTCATAAATCCACATGTAATCTGATATAGGCAAAGAGATGTTCAAATGTTTTGTTTAGATGTTACTTATTACATACTAATGCATACATTCTGGCAAATGTTTATTATTAGCCTATATATATTTCTTCTTTTTAGTCCTTAAAATCTGAATTGTAAACCATTTGCTTCCAAAATACTTTAAATAATAAAATTTTGTTACATTTATTTGCTCATTTTGAGCTTATCTTCACCTTTGAAAAAACGCCCCTGGTTAAACATTTTACATATTAATTCATGCAGACAAGGTCCTTTTTTAATCAGATATGGATCTGAGTGGAAAGACTGCAGTAAATTTAGATAAAACGCGTTGACTCTAGTCCCCTCAGCTTTTATAAATGTTTTACATTCTAATCACTGCCGTCAGCATCTGTCCCTGACAGGCAGGCTGTTCAATCTAGCAGATAACAAATGCAGCTTGAATGAAGATGGGTTTGAGCATTCAACATGCAAAAAGCCATTGTTCCATGCTCTGATTAAATGGCCAGCCAGAGACCACGGAAAAATGTAATTGCCTCAGTTATGAAACATCTTCAGTTCTTATCAAAATTCTTGAGACACAAATTATTAAACAACCCCTGTCCTCCTCACACAGACATACATAGCCTCTTTTATACCATCTTCATTTGAGCTGATGGCACAGTTAGCATAACTGAATAGAAATAGGTGTGTAGGACATGATTTTAAATAAGGCCAACATCACAGTGAATATATCCTGGCAGCCGCACTGCAGGGAGCCTTCCTTTTGAGCTACATGAATGTCAAGCAGGAATGACAGGTGGGTGGGGGTGGGGACTGGGATCTGTTTCTCCAGACTCATTCATATAAACTCAGCAGTGCCTGAATGTGTTGTCAGCGACAAACAACAATATTTCAATTATTCTCAACTGATTTTGTTTTTCTAAAAACACTGTCATAAAATGCTAGGCAATTCACTTACTGTTCATGCTGAAAGTAGCATTCAGTTTTGATACACAGCTTTGATCTTGATTGCAGCCATCATCTGGGATGATCACAAATTACAATCTAGTCACATCTGATCATGAACATAGCCTACACTCCAAACAATTTATGCATAATTTCTCCCATGCATTCAGTAAAACATTTGCCAGCGTTTCATTTTGAGTTTTGGCAAAACCTTTAAAGATTTTTGTAACCTATTTGATTAATTCATACATCACTATATATAACATATCTATGGATGAAAAGGGAAAAAAGTCATTTGCAAAACCCATGAATAATATGCATATGAATTTTCATGCAGTCAGATATAAACCTAGTACAAATATATAGTATCTGCATTAAAATTACTATCCATCATTATTTTATTAGTTTACTTAGAAAAAAAATAAGCATGAAAAGTATTAAGATGAATGTCATTAAGGTTACTCATGAATTTTGTCCATCAATTAGTGTAATATTATTAGCAGCTAAATGACAATTTACCATTTTCTAGCCATAGATAATAGACCCTTTTCTACACAAACAAAGCCAGGCTGCTAAATTCACAGTTAACAAGGACAGAGGGAAAGAAAGCACAGCAGCACTATGAGACTAGGAAGCCCGGGGGAGCCTGTGAAAATGACTTGTAACTGAGTAGATCTGACCCTCTGCATAATTCATAATCATTAGTTTAGCTGACAGTTGTGCAATATTTGTGTCAATGCACTAAAACCCTGCAGATTTCAAATGAAGACTTCCAATCAGCATTGGGGTGAAGACCAGGTCCCTTGGAAAGTCTTGAGTGATAATGCTGCTATGTGTTTGTTCTATTTTTACTTAAAGTGCTGTCTCAGCCTTTTCCTGCAATTAAAATGGTGCCTGTGTTTTCTTACACAGAAGCTATTTTGCTGTGCCCCTGAGATCCCAGTGCATTATGATTCAAGCATCAATTATTCACTTTCTTCTGAAGAAAATCTTTAATTATGAACAGAAATTACCCAATATTTATCTGGAATAATAAAACAGACACTGGGCATTTTAATGGTCTAAAGCTCACATTTTCTCATGTAATATTAGGACATATATACATAATTATTGTAAACTAAACCCAGGAAAATGTCCTGCTGTAGTGTCATGTCATAGTGTCCAAAGTCATGCTATCATTGCTACAAGTAACATTTAAGATTTTTCATCATTCTAAAAAAAAAACAATATCATGAAGCTTTAAAGCTTTTTATAAAGGTTAAATAATCTATTAGATTTGGTTTGTAAGATGTCATTTTAGGTGTGTAGCATCATGTTTGATAAATCTGTGTTAAAATACACAAATATAGAATATTTTTCAGTGACATAAAGATACAAGTAAAGCTCTATTTCATGTTGAAAAGAGAAGAAAAAGGCTCCACAGCCGAAATGTTGTGTTTCTTTTCTTCTCTTTTTAACATGGAATAAACCTTTACTTGTTCTTTTCCATCCTATGCATACTGACGCAGCTACCTACTTGAATGACATAAAAATATGTCTGTTGTCTAGTTTAATTGCATTCTCTGCCAATACAGACTATTTGCATTCTCCAGTTAAAACTTATATATGAGCTCTTCAGTTTAGAGTACGGCTTCTAGATCTTGATCATTGCAAACAATGATGTTACTAACATATTACAATCTCGCAAATCAATGGTATTACTGTAATGGTCGTCATCCCTCCTCTAGAGGGCGCCTACCACCGGGCTCAGGAGCAGCCGGAGGCCATAGGCCTTTTTCCCAGATGTCCTGACCTCTGAGTCCGGGGCTCGGAGTGCCTTGTCCCGTTATGTTTTTAATCTTTCGTGTTACTGGTTCCACTTCCCCGTTCCCTGTCATGGATGGACCTCCCAGCTTTTGGGGTTTTGGACTGTGGACTGATTACCCCTACTGGACTTCCCTGGACTTGTTTGCCTATGCCATGCCCCCCGAGCACCGGATCACTGCAGTCACCACCCCCTGTCTGTCTACACGACCTGGTCCTGCTGCATCTTCCCTGATGTCCTTCTCTAAGCAGTTCAGGATTATACCGTCACACATAGGCTCTTTAACAAGTCTGACCCGGCTACTGTGACAATTACTCTTATTGAGAAAGAAGTCAACATGCATTATAGTTTAATTGCGTATAAAAACTAACAAAATAATAACAATATAATCATATTTAAAATCAAAGTGAAAGAAACTACATAGTTTCAGTGCATATTATTGTAAAGATAGAGTATATTTAATTTGGTTTAGCTTATGGTTAAAAATAGAGAAGTTTTTTTTTGTAAAACTATTATATTACTATTCTTACAACTTATTATTTTCCTTTTCATGCAAAATTATTAGTGACCACTTCATCTGCATTCATAGACTAAAACTGACAATTTCCAGGCAGTGCAATTGGAGAGTAGATGTAGGCACCCATCTTCATCTCACGGATTTTCTTTACTGGACTTGCAAAAGTCTCTGTAGTAAAGACAAGCTTGGTTAACGAAGAGTTAAGGTTTACATAGAAGTGCATCATACATAAATGCTATGTATAGACCTTTTATGAGAGTAACACCTGTATGTGAATGTTGTGCTACAAAATAAAAGTAATGTTAACAAAAAAAAACTTTTCTGGTCACAGTCCCAGTTCTCGCATGTCTCATGGAAAAGGATAACAAAAAAAATATTAGAAGAAGAAACAGAATAAGGCAAATTGCAAGCATGTTTAAGAGAATGGGAAGTGAGTGAGAGTGAGGTGAGTGAGTTTAAGTTGTAAAGTTTAAGGTATTTTTTACTGCAGACTTTTATCATGATTTATTAAAGAAATATTACATTTTGTAAAAAAAAACACAAATTGAGTTGGTTGTACAACAGAATAATTTCTTTTTAATAAAATGACAAGGCCTCCAGAAAGTAAAATACATCCAGAATAGACAATTCTGCATAATCCATTCACCCAACAGAAACAGATATCATAATGTGTTTTAAAGTACAGTCCATCCATCCATTTTCTGACTGCTTTATTCAATACAGGATCAGGGTACTGAATCTCAGCAAACAGCAGGTGCAAGGTAGGATACACCCTGGACAGAATACCAGTCCATAAGAGGGCTCACACAGACACAAATGTGCACACCAAGGCCATTTTTTCCAGAAAAAAGTTAAGGTCCCAGTATGTCTTTGGACTCTTGGAGGAAACCGGAGCACCCAGAGGAAACCCATACAAACAGAAGGAGAACATACAAACTCCATGCTGACAGCAATCCAAGAACTGAACCCAGGGCACTGCAAAGCAGCAATAACAGTCACGCTGCCACTGTGCCAAACCTAAAGTAGAGTGATTCGTTAAAAAATATTTTTGTAATTTGAAGCGAAACATCAACATACCAACAGAAGTCTGATTTACATATTTGTCTGTTATCCTGAAAGAGGATCTTGTCTAATGATCTGGAACAGAATAGGACGTAGACTTTACAACTAGTAGGTTAAAGGGTAGATACAATTTTGCCATCAATAATCTTAAAACTTTTTCCCCAAATAATTTCTTGTGTAGAAGTACTATGTTTCTGTTTTGGTAAATGTTTCTTCATGAAAACTAAGGTTAGGTAACTAATCCAACCAATAAAAGACCATTATATAATCAAAAGTAAAATACTCTAAAAACATAGCATCTCACCCAAGTAATAAGGAAAAAAGCACTAAATGGAATATTAGAAGTGCTGAAGTGATAATTGCAGTAAAACCCTTCTAATGGTGTCCCAGTTTGTGAAATTTCGAACTGATGCATTCACATTAAAAAAAAGTTAATTGTTTAAAACGTAAAGCTCAAGCTAAAGACTCAAAAGGTAAAATATGTTATAGTTACCATTCTCAAAAACTAAAGGAAAAATTAATTTGTCAATTTTATAAGTATTCAGAGCCATGAACTCAGAATGTGGTAGAAATAGTTTGCAGTAATTGTGGCCACAAGTCTTAAATGGATGCCTCTACCAAATTTACACTCTGGCTTTGGGCAATCTGTGCCCATTCTTCTTGGCAGATTTGCTTAAGCTCTTTCAAATTGCTTGGAGAATCATTTACAACTGGACAGCAGTTTTCAAATCTTTCCACAGATTCTGAGTAGGATTCATGTCAGCACTTTGATTGAGGCTACGCAAGGACATTAACTTTCTTATTTATTAACCACTCTTGTGTAGCTTTAGGCTTTGGATAATTATCATACTGAAATGTCAATATTCATCCAAGCTTTAGATGTTTAACAGACTCAAACAGGTATGTGCCTGAACTTTGCTCAATCCATTTTGTCATCAAAATATTGCAAGCTTTCCCCTTTCTGCTGAGGACAAGTGTTTCCACAGCATGATGCTGTCCCACCATGCTTGACTGTAGGAATGGTGTTGACTGGTAGATGAGCTGTGTTTGTTTTTTTGACCAATTTGGTCTTATTTGACAAAAACAAAATTACTTATTTTTAGCAATGGTTGCTTTGCTGTTATATGGTCATACTGGGTACTTTAGCAAAGTGTCCTGGATATTGCTGACAAATGCACATTTTAAAGCCTCGTTCTGGCATCCATCAACAGTTTCCTCCCTTTCCAGCAGATCCGTCAGATATTTTGTATCTGTCTCCTGTACTTTTTAATCACTTGCTTTGAATGTTCTTTGTCTTCCTGGCTGAATCTGTGCTTGCAAATCATTACTTGATCACATAATCGGGTAATGAAACAGAGACAGGTGTTTTTATTCTGAAAACTACTATTATTACACACAGTGTCAACTCATTTGTGTAGCTCATTAAGGTATTTATTATGAACCTAAATTAATTCAGGTTTTCACACTTTTGCAATCATGGCTTTTCCATTTGTATTTCAAATAAATGATTTATTTGCTTCTTTCTTTTTTACCTTCAATGGGTGGAGTATGTTGGGTATATAACATATTAATTGTTACTTCTAAGTGTCAGGACAGCAAGCTTTAATGCAACAAAATATGAAAACTCTGCAAGAGTGCAAACATTTTCAAGAGACTCTAGGGGTGATTGTATCATAGCTGTTCCTAAAAGTGGCAGGTGCAGTTATTTTCTTTGTATATGTTTTCTTATTCTGACATCATTCTTCACCAATGAATCAAATGTTATATTAGCTCTTTCCAAAAGTGTAAACAAAAGAGAATTGAACGTATAATGTACAACTGTTACTTAATACCCAATAATGTAAAAATTAAACGATAAAACAAAAATTAGGTATTTTAATAGAATATTTCAGCTTTCATATAATTCTTACAATGTTTATTTTTTATCTGTTTCTTTGTGGCAATTATTGGAAGAGGTTGCAGAATAACTGCCAGATCTCTGATGGTTCCTGGCTTCCAGTAATTGCCTGGGAAACATGAATGACATGCTGGAATGAAATAATAAATGATGACATGGTTTAATTGTTTTGTTCACAACTACATGATATCTATCAATATGTCTATTTCAGCCATTCCAGACTCTGTATTAAGATCTACTTAATGTGTGTATGGTGCTGGGTATGTCTCAATGTTAAATTAGGCCAATGCACAAACTTAGGTTTGACCAGGGTCAATTGCCGACATTGAGCTAACAAAACCATCTAGACAGACCCAAATTTCTTCTAGCTTAAAGTTAAATTGCTGTTTTTAGTTTTTTTATGTCTCCAGTTCGGTGCTCTGCAATATACTGGTGGTGCTGAAGTGCAAAGCGCAAACAAACATTTTGCAACACAAGTGTGTTACACTTGAGTAAATCAATTATCCTGTTTTACACAATTTCAAAAACTGAAATAATTAGAACACTTTAGATTTAGAATGAAATCTACTACATATTTGAACAAATATTAATATGCAAATAACTTCATAATAGTAACAAGTAAAGGAAAAGGAAAGTATAAGGAAAATAATAACAGATCTGTGAATCAATTAGAGCAATTTTACAAAGGCAATGTCTTTGAACAGTTCCTGATGGTTTCTATGTATAATGCCTGCAAACTATAATGAGTCTTACAAGAATAAAGATTTTTGTTCAAAATAATGAGGAATTACATTTTGGGAAAAAAAAAACAATAAACAGAAAGAAAGTTACCTTATAAGGTTCAATATAAGGACATTAGAGGAAAGTGTTACCGATGAATAAAGGAGAATTTACCTTTACCTTTCTGAGTGCTACTGTAGCTTATTGTTTGAAACTTTTTGTGATTCACTATTTTTATTGTATTCCTAAGATGTCCATTCTCTTGTATGGAGATCTCTATAATGCAGTCTAAGTGTTAGAACAAAACTCAGATGGGTAACATAAACGCCTTTCCCACCTTTCCCATTACTTTGTAACCTCCCTCATCTCCAAGGTCCTTGGTCATTCTACAGACCTGGTGTAGGAACATGGTGTCTATGTGTCATACAATGGACTCACATTCCATTCAAGGCATAGTCCTTCCTTGGGCTCAATTATCTACTGGTTCATCAAACCCCACATTGGGATGAAGTGGCTTTGGATTATAAAAGGATGAGCAATAGATGTATGGCATTAATACCAAATTCTAATTATAATTTAGAAATACACATATTTATGTATTTGTTAAAACTACAATAGTAAAATAATTTATTTTACATTGAATGTCACCCAGATTAAGATAGATTTATCTTGATGAGACATTTGTGCTTCAGATAAAACACAAGCTATAATAGTGTAACGCTTACGGCCGACAAGCACTGTGTGTAAGAGCCGGCGTACCAGAGCAGGTGACGTCACCGCCCTTCCCTGTGATAGCAGGACTACAGCTACTGGGCTGTAGAGAGATCTCTCTTTAGCTCACGGGGCTAGGTCGCTGCAGAGAGACGCGGGAGTCCCGGGTTCGAGCCTCCAGTCGGGATGGGGCCGACCAGATACGGCAAGGGCGCCCGCCTGAGCCCCCGATGCGTTACAATATTGTATCAGATAGTTTGTTTTCTGTTTCAATTCCAGCTGTATAGGAAACTTTGACTGTGGATATGGAAGAGGCTTGCATATCCAGTTGTTTACAATATCTGGGAGTAACTGGTATTAGTAGTGAAATATTCTAAGAAAGCTGATGTGATTCTTTGTATCCATTTAAGTGAAGAATCACTTGCACCCCTCTGGAATCTGTAAACATATGCTAGGCAGCTGAAATCTGCTTTTTACTAGTGAAATTCCACATCTGAGAAAATTTATCTGCTGAGAGTGTTTCATTTGGCAACAGTTGTATTGGCATAAACTAGGATTTATCAAACATGAATACGGTTCTCTATAAAGCAGTTGCTTGAGTGACTACACTTCATATATTTCACAAAAGGAACAATATGCATACTAAACATGGCATTTCTCAGAAGTACACTGATTCTGGACAATACGTAGTGTTAATATAAAGTGCTATCCAATATTTTCCATATTGCATTCATTTATAAATTATTAATTATATTTCTATATGGTGAATTCAAATCACAAAAATTAAAAATCACAAAACAATAAATATATTCTACTTGAAAATATACTTGCTACTGATTTAATTGGCAGTTTGCTTCAAGAGTAAAGTGGACATATATATGACATACAAAATCCATTTTGAAAATGACTTTACTCCAGTTATATAATGAGTTTTTTTATTAATCATATAATAATTGAAAAGCATGTTGCATCATGAATGACTGTGAGCAGAGTGGCTGTACAAATTCTACACATTTCAAAGGGCTGTAAAATCTGTATACCTATGAATGTACAGTATATATCATGCACTTTCTTTTGCCTTGGATGAGTTTATAAACAATAGTTCATAAAACATAAGTAGAAATATGTACTGTATGTTTTCTGTCTACTTTTGGAAGCATTACATTTCCACCAAATGTGTTAAGGAACACTGTGGTGACAAACACACATAAACTGCTTGATGAGCACTGTACTTGCCAACATTGGCTAGAGAATTGAGTTCTCCAAATGGCATACATTACTGCAGCAAAGAGTGGAGATAGAACACAGCTGATGTAGTAATCTGGCATATTGCATGAGAAAATTACATTTTCTCCTACTCAATTGGTATACTTGTCCTGCACTCACATGCCCAGTCCCTTGATAGTCATCTTCACACTTGAGTGCACTTCATATCTTATTTACTTCACTGCTCTGATATTTATTTTTTAAATATACTGGATTTTGGTCATTTTAAAAAATTGCATTTACATTACTCCCCCCACAACTGAGCATGTGTTCCATGATGTGTGTTGCATGAAAATCAACAGATTGAAATGAAAACTTGGCACATGATTGTATATACTCTAATAAACGCACCAACATCATTATGTTTCAGCGAGCTAAGAGTAACAAATACATTGAACTATTTTTACTTTTTTTTAAACTTGGGATGTCTTTATTATTAGCATACTTTTTCTTAAGTGGTCATTTAGTGTGCTGCATACAAGATCGGAGGATTTGTTGAACCTGATTTCTAATATAATTATTTATTTTAACCAAAAGATTATTTTAACTGTTTATCTGCCTAACATTTCTGATTATGAAACTAAATAAAACCACAAAGCTGTGCAGCACGGTGTCATAGTGGTTAGCATTGCTTCCTCACAGAGCTGGGGTTCTAGGTTTGATGAAGGATCTGGGGTGCTATCTGCGTGGAGTTTTTTTATGAATTGCATGGGTTTCTTCTAAGTGCTCTGGTTTCCTCTCATAGTCCAAAGACATACTGATAGGTTAATTGGCCTCCGATGAAGAATTTCTCACAACAGATTCCCAGGAATTCAACCCAGGAATTAAACACCAGATCTGCAAGGCCGCAGTGCTAACTACTACAACACTGTGCCGTCCAATTTTAATATCTCTTGAAAAAAACATTCTCATCCCAGAGAAAAAGGAATTATCAATTACTTAATATAACAATTACAATTTCATTTAATTAAATATGGAGGTGATTTAGATCATAAAGATTATGACACACCAGTCTGCATGGTTGTTATAAAATGAAAAACCTGAACAATGTACAACATGTTTGAGAAATTACCGTATGTATCAATATGAAATCAAACATACAGGACCAAATGATTGTGTAGGTTTGATCATGACAATACAGTAGGTGGATGGTTGTGAGAGCTGTAGTTGCCATGCTCAGATAGCTAACAGCTCACAATCAGTGGTTGTCTCGGGACATAGCAACATTCTCACAAGCGATCACATTTAAACACACTCAGGTTGCTTGTCTGTACACACCCACTCAATCATCCAATCGATCCTTGCTATTTAATACCATTTTCGCCACTTGGCCAGTGTTCTGACACTGTGAGGTTTTTCAGGAAGTGCTCCACTTTGTCTCTGCTCTAAGAAATGCATCAGCTCAAATGCCTGAAAACCTGAAGATAATTCTGAAACCTGAAACCAGTATCCTGAGTTCTGCAATCTGGAAGCCCGAAAACTATCCTGTCTGAAGTCTCGCACCAATCCTGTGATGAATCCCCTACGTCGCCTCCTTTCAGTCACTTCTTTTTCTTTCTGTTATAACCCAGTCTTCACTCCTCTCCTGACTGGGGCAGAGCGGTGGTTCTGTGGCTAATGATCTGTGCCTGTGGCTGGAAGTTTGCCGCAGCCAGCAGAGGAATCCTACTCTGTTCGGCCCGAGTAAGGCCCTTAACCCCAACTGCTCCAGGGGTGCTGTACAATAGCTGACCCTGCGGTCTGACCCCAGGCTTCTCTCCCTGTCTGTGTGTCTATGTGTCTCATGGAGAGCAAGTTGGGGTATATGAGAAGACAAGTTCATAATGCAAGAAATTGTATAGAGCTAAAAAAGTGATGTTATGTTATCAGCTCGCTGGCCAGTCCTATATTCCTGTACCTCAGATTTCTCCTCCAGCTGCTGAGAATCATCAAGCCCCTGCACTTTGATCTCTGTCAGTCTTTAGACAACAACTGTTAGCCTCATCAAGCCACAGCTTAACAGTAGTATGAGTTTTCAATTGCCATCTATACTTCCAAAATAAGCTTCCATTCATAACCATGAGAAACACATAGTGTTGACATACAGTATGGAATAGAGGTCCTCTTGAAGCAGGGGTGGGCATACATTTTGGGCCCAAGGGCCACATCATTTTGAAACTGTATAGATGGCCACTTCAGGCTGCTGTTACAGATAGCCTATGCCCTGTATAAGTTTAAATAAACGTGATAAACGTATTTTCTCAAATTTGCTTTGTTCTCTGGACAAAGAATATCTGCGGTTTCTATCATACACTCCTTCAGAGAAAGGTTTGCTTTGTTTAGCAATTTTACTGTATATGGTCTCCACTCAATTGGGTTTTTATCTACTTAGATATCCCTGGGTTTGTGGGCTACTTATATAATCAAAAGCCTCAGCTGTCCAAACACACTTTAACAAATGTACTTCCACTCAGAAGCAGGTATGGCTCTCCAAATTAAGGGTTAGTAATATATTATGTGTAAGCTAGTATCATAAAGGTTTGAAAAGTCATTTTGTACTCAATATGAGCTACTGAAAAAGAGTCATTGATTTTGCAATTGAAAAAATAATAAAACAAGAAAAGCATATTCTATAATATTTATCTTGTCTGCAATAACTGTATCTTCTC
Organism: Lepisosteus oculatus; assembly: GCF_040954835.1. NCBI lineage: Eukaryota > Metazoa > Chordata > Actinopteri > Semionotiformes > Lepisosteidae > Lepisosteus > Lepisosteus oculatus. Next base: position 51,785,928 of record NC_090698.1, on the reverse strand, counting down.
AGAGTAGAGTGCTATTCGGTAACCTGCTATGTTACCCACCTAGTGACAACTTTATAATAAGCATCTCTACTGATGTAATTTCTTCAATGTGAAGTTTTCATCGTGAAATTGTAAGGATTTCACTTGTACAAAGCGGTTCAGTAAAAGATTGAGCTTATATTTATATTTATTCTAATTTATATGCAATGGAACACATTCCCACAGGGAGAAGAACCTAATATAAATATCCCCCTATTATAATAATGAACTGTCATTCTTCATACCTTTTAAATGTAGTTTTATTACAGAGTTCCTGACAGTTCGACCAATTTCTAAATAAATTTTCAACCCAAAGATGATTAGATAGAAATCACATTTTTAACCAGTCAATAAGGGAAAATTCCTTGCATTGTTGTCAGACCTGATTTCATATAGCTGTTTTTCTACCAGTTTAGTTGTGTGGTGCTTTTGTAAGAGTTTAGTAGTTAGGTTGAAAATGTGTTATGCCAGTACATACAGAATATAGGATTTTTAAGCATCTATCTCTTGAACAAAAAATAATATATGATCCCATTCCATGGGCCTATCTTAAGTCTTATTTTGTCTTCCCTGCCAGTCCTGCATCCCATTTGACTTTAAAATGGTGTTGCAAACTGAAACCTTCAGAGTGGTTCAATGACTTTCAGTGTGCTTTGTAAAAAAGGGTGCAGGAAGGCTTAGTGAAAATTGCTTTCTGCAGCAAGGGACCACAATTCATCATAACCAAAGCTTGTATTAAAACTAAAGAGTGAGATTTTTTAATGCTGCAGAGTTCCCTGTGGAGCCCAGAGGTTTTCAAGCACTTCAGTTTTATTAAAAAGCATTTATATTTAATATGCTTTTGTAAGCATAATATGTGGAAGTTTAAGCAAGAACTAATTTTACTCAAAAACAAGCCAAAATTAATCAAGTCCACTGATCAAAAACATTGTTAGACAAAAAAAACCAACATTAATAGGATTTAATGAAGTTGAAGTGCATGTTGAAGAAGGCTCTGTCAAAGGATGTTTTTATTTGAATTTAGTAAATTAATTAATGTCATTCACTAAGTGTCTGATCCACAAGAAAGCTTTGCAACTGCAATTATTTCAATTATTTCTGCAGTTATTTCAATATAGGTTTAATCATCTCTCATACATAAATAGAAGTCTGAGATTTCACTTGTATTGGGGAAGTCTTTCTTTGTTCTTGGACAAAATATGTTTGGACAAAAATAATTTCAATGGCCTATTTCAAAATTAAAACAACAAATTTGATGAAGTTTACCTTGCAAAATATGGTAGTAGCAGTCCAATTAGAGTCTATTCAGAAATCGTATTTGCTTGAGTTAAATCACATGAACAAGAATTTAAACCCAAGCAGCAAAGATTTAGTTCTTGATCGATGCATTTGTTTATGGTGGAACATGAAATTACAGCCAGTTTTAAGTACGTTGCCCTGTTGTTTGTACAGAAGAGTTTAATTGATTTTTTTCAACAAATTAATAAGGAATTATGTTTTCTAAAGATTGTATGCATCACCATTTACATGATTAAAGCAAAAAGAAAAACAGTGACTTTCATAACATGTGGGAAAAACATAGAAACATTAAGATATATCGAATCTCTCCATATACAGTCTCCAATAAATTTGTATTAGATTTAATGTGAATTAACATTAAGTATTAGCACTTTGTAATCCACTTGAAAGACAAGTATTAGTTAGTTGCTATGTTACACTTTTAACTGAAAATATAACTATTATTTTTATGCCTACACATCTGATGAAATGTAACTACAAAGATTTATTACTAACTAGAAAGCAAATAAATAAATTATTCTTATAATAGTTATGATGGCACAGTTACCTAATCAACTTCTGTTCTTGACCATATTCAAAACCTTCAATTTTTTCCAAACCTGCTTGCAATACCTGTAGAAGGTTGAAGTTAAGCAAGTATGGGAAATTGGGTAATAAAATGTTTTGCCAGATTAATAGAAGATTCAGTAAAATGTTTTTTTTTTTATCTGAAAGTTGTATAAAGGCAGGGATAACTGAATTTGGATTTTCTAAGCCATCATTTTACTTTTACAATTTAAATAAATGGCATTAATTGGCATTTAGCTAGGACAGGGGTCGGTAACCTTTCAGAAGGTGGCATGCCAAGAGGTAGCACATGCACTTGTTTTTATGGACTTGTGTGCCATTGATACTTTTTAAATGTCAATAATAGCCCCACTTACATTTTGACTAATACAAAATAATAATATTAACATATTAGAATATAATCATATCTAAAATTAGTACATTAACATGCATGTCTTGCCATGTAGTGTGATCTTTGCCCTTGATTTCCTCTGCTGAGTTCTGAAGTATGCTGGATTACATTTCAATGGCTTGGTTAGACCTAATAAATGCAATAAACAGATGACAAATGCAGAGTATATTTGGTGTAGCTTGCATGGCTGAGAAATTGACAGCTTCACCATAAGTACAAGCCCAGACCCCCCCCCCCCCCCCCGCAATAAAAGTTCAAAACACTGAGCTAAGAGATAGTTAGTTTGGCTGTGGTCTTGTTGGAACTGAACAGATTTTTAGACAGATTTTCTGGCCAAGAAGAGAACTGATGCGTGCAGAATTTAACTAGACTGGAGTGAAGTACAAGCATAATTCCCAAAATAAAGAAGTCGTTTCACCAATGTGTGAGGCTAAAGGTATGGGAGGGGTGGTAACACCAGCCCAAATCAGATCGTAGGAGAATTCATCACTAGGTACAGCATGGGAGTGAACAAGGAAAACCAAGTCTGGGGCAAACTGTCTCCAGAAAAAGGGGAGGAAAAACTGCCACAGGGAAACTTTGGAGATTGGATATTCTGTCCAAAATGGACATTCTGGAGGTTTGTTGACATCAGGAGACCTGAAAGGAAAACACAGATAGAGCAGTATAGAGGATGCTGTAATGAATCATAGTTCTGGACCCTATGCAGACGGTATAATCCAGAAGCAAGTGGAACAGGACGACTGGGAGGAGACAACGAGGATCAGGAGAGGTTGACAGACAGGGGGACGTGACAATGGTGAACTGGTGCGCGGGGGGCGTATTCAGGGCGAAGTGAAGTCCAAGGAGTCCAGGGTGGAAATCTGGGGCGAAGTCCAAAAGTCCAGAACCGGGTAATCCAATCGAGATGGGACAAAACAGAGTTAAAAGCCGGAATGGGATCCGGTACAGGGACAGGGAATAAAAATGGGATGACGAGGCCAGGCACTCTGAACCCCGGACTCAGCTGGGTCAGGACGCCGATAGGAGGCCTATGCCCTCAAGCCGCGAATATAGGGTGTCTGTCTTCCAATGCAGAGCCAAAAGTAATGAGAGCGCCCAGCTTAAATAAGGAGGGGCAGGATTGGAGGCAGGTGTATGAAATCATCAAAACTGTGAAAGAGCCGGGGCGCCTTTAAGAGGAGGGATTACGATCATGCCAGATGCAAAGCAGATGTTTTTTGGTTGAAGTAGTGGGGCCAAAGAGGTGAGAGAGACTCCAGTCTAGGTTAACCTGATGTAGGTAAAGTCTCGGGAGAGCTGAATGTAAGATGTGTGAGACACAAATGTGAGACACTTCTATTCAATGGAGAAAGACACAGAATATTCGTACAAGAGAAATATGCTATGGGATGTGGATTAGGATCTAACTTTCCTCTTGTTATTATTTATTATGACATTGCATAGTTGAGATATAATTATGCAGTTTATTAAAAAAAAACAAGAGATAGTTGTTGTAAACTAAGTTAATGTGAAATGATCTTTTGTTATTTTACATAAAAATTTAAAGAAAACAAGTTATGTGAAGTGTTATTTTTAAATCGAAGGTATGTTATGTTAACTGTATGAAGCACTGGCAAGATCCTACTCAGAATGTCTTGTACAAGTTTGGTCACCATGTTATTATGAACACACTTGATTAAAGTATTCAAAGCCAACCTATTGCACAATTTCAAAATTGATAAGTTTTTGTGTTTTTAAAGGTGAAACAAAAACAGTAGGTACTATTTAACACAGAGGATTGTGGCAGTATGAAAAAAGCTGCACTGCTAGATTGCAGAAGCTTTTACCTAGGCTTCCTCTGAAAAAAGGCTGATGAGAGCCTTGGATCAATCAGCTATTAGTAACCAAATGAGACAGATAGGCTGCATGGGCTCCTCTCATTTGTAGCCCTAGTTGAGTTCTTATATTCTGTTTCGATGGCTGCTGGTTTTGCAAGAAACACTGAAATTGTTTTACATTCTGAATGTGAATTCTGAATATGAAAATAACAGCATTAAGTTTTCAAAACATAAATGTGAATGTTTTATTCATTTTGTAAAGCACAAATTTCATATGCAGTAAATGACTGATAAATAATAAAAGTCTAACATTTTAATTTGACATACTCAGTGAGCTGATAGCTAAAGACAGTTACCAAGGAGCTTTGGTCCCAGTGCATGAACATTCACAGCATGGCGATTTATAGCAGCAGTTGTGTTCAGTTAAATGTCAGCACTTCTCAAAATCTGCTTTAACAAACAGAAATGCCATGATTTACATTATTTTCTTTGTTGCAGTGTGCAATTGGTAATGTGTACTTAATAGGGTTTCATGATATCAACACAAAATGTGTGCATATTGCTATTTATATATACATAAATGTGTACTTATGTAGATAAATATCAAATGCTTTATTTCATTTGGCTATTTTAAATACGATGTTAAAGACATTCTGTGGTTACCTTAAAAGCTAGTGCCATTAAAGTGAAACAGTGTGGTTGTCATATACAGTATGATTTGAATACAGCAATTTTACAAATTAAACTGTAGTTACTGTTTGTCTGTTTCCAGAGAAGTCTTGTTATTTGGTCCTTAAATCTTTGTCCAGGAGGAATTTTCAAATATCTTAAACTGACAGTGACATTATTCTTCTTTCCCAAAGGTTTTAGATGCAAAATGGTTTAGATGCAAAAAGTGTTGAGTAGTGTTTCTTCATGAGACTTTTATTTGATATTTTGCTATCCCAAAACACAGTGCCAAACTGAAAGTGCAAATTCACTGCAGAACTAAAGAGAAGCTTCCCTTGTTCACATAGTAGTAGAGAAGAAGAAGTTTGAATAATTCAACTATTGATTTTTGAGGACATATAATGTTTTGCTATTTTGCAGATATGAATATAGAAATATAGATCAAAAGTAGTACACAGTATATATAACATGTTATATAACATTATTATATTGTAATTTAATAAATACTGTGCAAATCAATGGTGTGTCCTCTTTTGTGAATGTTCCAATATAGTAACTCTAAATTCAGCTTGAAGTTACCTGTATGACATAAATCATAATGATTATTTCTCAAGCTCTTTGGACATCTGTTTATTATCACTTCTCATACCTAAAGAATGATGAGATTTCTTCTGGTAATATCAATTCTCTTTAAATAGGCAGTTTCATTTTAAAGATATAATAGAGATTATTTTGTCAGGTACTCTGTAATCACCAAATGTGTCATACTTTCTTCTCTCAGGCTAATGATTATTTACCTTCCTCCATACAATGGCTATTTAAAAACAGAAGCTATAAAAATAAATGAATAATTTCCATGTATCTCACTAGTGAGGAAGGTAAACATGACAAGTTGTGGCAGAAAGAGGTTGCTGAAATAGTCCTGCCTTGCATCCAGGTTTATGGATTTAGTTGATTGCCCATATTTTACTGACTGAGTTCAAAGAGCGCAGTTGCTAATGGAAAGACTTACCACAGCAGGCTTTATAGAAACAGAAATTGAGCAAGCCAGAGCAAACCTATATTACAATCCGCTGGTGCCTCATGTAATCAAGAAATATTATTAACATATAGAAAAGCAATCTGGTGCTGCTACTGGAAAAAAAAAATCAATAACAAACACAGCATTGCTCTTTGCCATTAAACGCATCTTATTACAATAACAATATTATTTGGAGCTTAAACTATTGTCTGCTTTCAATTTAAAACAGCATCTGTTCTTGTTTGCTTAAAACAAAGGGCGGTTGACTTAATGAATTATTTACAGTCACACAATATGGTAACAGTGTCATTATAAACCACTTCTGTGTTTTTCTCCAGATAGCCTTGGCGGGGTGTCAATACACTTGTATTTATCATAGGTGTATAAAATAATACTTATTCAGTGGAATGGAACTGACGTTGGCTGCTGATGTCAGCAGATACAGATTTAAATTAAAAGACGCTGAATTGCCGATTACTTTAATTGGGGTCAGAAATCCATAGCAATTCTTTATACATTGACTTCATCTTCAGTTCCCAAGACAGGTAAGATAACAGCAGAAACATTTTTTAGTCCCTCTCCATATTCAGAATGAAAGGTCCATATTTTTATAGTTTGGGTTTAATTATTCAGCTATTAAATACATATAATTGTTAAATAATTATTAACATTTATCTGGGACTCTAAATATTACATTTACTTTTAAAGTAGCATGTTGGAAATGAGAAACGTGAATAAGCTTAATGTACCGTTCTACTATATGTATATTCAGAAGAAAAAAATACTATTAATCTGTTGTTTGAGTAAAGGTTGTTACTGATGAGTACTCTTTCCCTTCAGATGAGATTTCCTTATTTTATGGTAAATTGAAGTGATTCATAGTTACATTTTCTTTCTTTTCACAAATTTTTAATTATTTCTGTGCTAAAAAATATTTTGGATATTCAAAATGATCATATATGGAAAGAACATTAACTGCAATTGTACTTTTATTTATTGAGGAAGTAGTTTACTTTTAGGATCCAGGAGGTTGTAAAACTGAGCAGCATAAAGATGTTCAGGTCTGTTAGTTTAGAGATTGTTTACACCACTATAACCTCAGGGAAAACCTAACCCAGAAAGGAATGTCTTAATCATCCAGGGGCCTCAGCTCAACCAAGACTAATGCTAAGAAGATCAAAGTTCACACCAAACACATCAACACCATTTCAACTAATTGGCATCAACACAATTGTTGAAAATATTGCTCTTGTAGTAAACTGAGCACTTTAGATGGTGTTTATAAACCTGGAGTAAATACAAACACATTCAGTTTTCCATGCATTTGTCCAATAAAACAATTTAGTTTTGTCTTTGTCCACTTGTATATTTCTCATTAACACTATTCAATACACAGCTTCCCAATTTATTTTGAGAGATCATGTGGTCTGTATTTATTTATGTACAAAAATCCTATTATACTATGTCTCAGTCTTTTTATTGTATCACTTTCTTCTAAAGTTAAATTAGATGGGCACTGTTGTTTTACAATGCTAATTCCTTACCTTAAATTATTATGTTGAATATACTGAAATATAGTTAGATAATGATTATTATTCAGCAATATTAAATGTTTTGCTTTATTATCCCATGGTACTGAGCAGCCTTTACATATTATATCCCCCTGGTATTAATTAGTCTACTTAGATAATGTTTTTAACTGTTCAATCAGTTGCTAGTGCATTTTCCAGCTGGCTGTTTATTTGACTCATAGCTGTTTCATTTCTGTTTGCTGATTATCATTTAAGATGGCAAATATGACAAATATTGCTAATTAAAAAGGCAGATATGAGAATATTAGTTGAGGGAATATATTTATTCAGATGACGGTCCTAAAAAAGGAAGCATGCTGTATAAGTCTTTATGAAGCTTTAATTGATTTATTTGGAGATAGTACTTTTGTCAGGTATACAGTAGGTCTTCTGAGTTTTCTCAGACTGTCTTTGAAATTTCTTATAAAGACTAGAACATTTCTTTCAATTTAATTCTATTCATATTAGCTTTTCTTTTGTATTCATTCCACTAAAGAAAATACAAGCATGCTCTTCCAAAACCACATTTATTTATATGACCAAACTTTTACTTGTATGCACATTATATTAAATTAGCTCAGAAGTTTCTACAACCAAAAAAAGGAAATATTCTTTGCCCAACTAATCTAGTTTAATACTTACAGGTAGTCAATTTATGGATAACAATGAGTGAAATTACCTAACCTGCCTCGGAATATCTTTTAATTATTGGACCAGATGTCAGGCCTAATTGGTTTCAGCTCTTCTTTTGCAATATAAATTATGTTAACGGGGTCTTTTCCTTTTTAATTAGTATCAGCGAGTAGAAAACACATGTAAAGGAAGAGACAGTAAAGGCAAGACAAAGTTTTAAGAGATTGAAGAGAGAGATTAAGATTGAAACCCATGCATTAATCTATAGTTTTCTATGGATAATAAGGTCTGGTTAATTTAATCTATAAATATATTTAATATATACATTTAATTCTATATATATAAACTAAAAGAACTACATATATTAGTAGGCAGGGCAGTATGGAGGCATGGTTGGTACTGCAGCCCCAGGCTCCTGGGTGTAATTTTACTCTTGGCAAAACTGTTTTTTCCTGCTTTTTTTCCAGGTGTTTTTTTTCCATGGTCTCTTTTACCATTGCCCTGCAATGGACTGGCTTGACAATCAATAGTTTTTACAAGGAAAAAACTATTCTGTACTCCCAGTCCTGATTTGTACTCTACATGTTCAAGCCCTTTCTCTGGTGTCCCATTTTGTGAAATGAAAAAAAGAATTCATGCCCATTTTTTATTCAAAACCTTAGTGCTCCAAATGAAGACTTCAAAGGGTAAAATAAGTTCAAGTAAATGTCAGCAAAAACTTTAGAGAAAAAAATAAATATGTTGATTAAGTATTCAGACCTCAGTATTTGGTGGAAGTAACTTTTGCAGCAATTATAGCCACACGCTTTTAAAGAGTAAGTATCTTTCAACTTTGGACACTAAGTGTGCAATTTTCTTTACCATTCTTTTTGGCACATCTTTACAGATTCTCAACAGAATTCAAGTCAGGATTTTAACTGGGCCAATCAAGAGCATTCATTGTCTTATTCTTAATCTACTCCAGTGTATCTTTGACTTTGTGGTTTAGATCATTGTCCTGCTGAAAGGTGAAGGTTTTTCCAGTTTAAGTCCTAAGCAGTCTCAAACAGGTTTTTTTCTAGTATTTGACTGTACTTTAATATACATTTAATATATTTAATACATATATTTATTGATTTCTCATTTTGGAGGGAAATCATTATTTTGGCAGTGCTTGGAAGATAGGATGCATCTTACATTTCTTGATAAGTAAGTATACTGCACTTATAAGAATATTAAGCAACTTCAATATTTTGCACCATTCTCCTGATCTGGAGTTTTTAATGACTTTACCCTAGACATGCTTTGAAAACTCTTTGGTCTTCATGGTTGAGTCTTTGCTTGAAATTCATTAATTGACTGACAAATCTGACAAAGACAGGTGCTATTATTCTGAAGTCATGAGACCTGCTGATATTGCACACAGACAGAGGCCACGCAACTAATTGTTTGGCTTGTTAAGGTAATTTTGTGCATCTAAATTAAATTATCCTGAAGAAGGTTAAATTAACCTGAAGAAGGCTCCACGGCTGAAACGTTGTGTTCTCTTTCTTTTTTTTCAGCATGGAATAAACCCATTACTTGTTCCTTTGCAGCCTATGCATGCTGACGTAGCTACCCACCTAAATTAAATTATGTTTACCAAAGTAAGGTTTGAATGCTTATGCAGTAATAAGTTTCTTCTATTTTACTTTCATATTGATTATCTTTTTATTTCTCGTTCTTTGTTTTTGGATTTGAATGTGTGAAGTAGGTTGTGTATATACTGTAAGAAATATTAAGCTCTACTTCAAAGTGTGGTGATTGTAAGCTTTAAAGCAACACAATGTGAAAACCGCCAATGTCAGAATACTTTTGCAAGGTCTTCAACAGCATGTGCTATAATTTTGCAAAGAGATAAAAGTAAACAGGGAAAAATATCCAAAATATCCACTGATGAATATACAGACCAATAAAAATTCAAATTCAGATTTCTCTTTAATAGAATTCTTTTGATTATGTTATTATATTATTATGTTATTTACATTTATTTCCCACAAAACATATTAAACGGAGTATTTACTATGATCCATAAAAACAATAGGCCATGTTTATATTAGTATATGTTAAGCGTTAAGGAAGCATGGTAGCACGATGGCACAGCGTTTAGCTTTGCTGCCTTACAGCGGTGAGGCCCTGGGTTAATCTCTTGGCCATAGGATGAGGAAGCTAGAACCCCCCAGCAGAGTAAATAGTAACCAAGGGGCAGATCCAGAGATGAAGGAAGAGGGCTGCAAAAGATGAATGTGAGGGAGAGAAGGGGAATGTGAGGGAGAGAAGTGTTAATAGGATTTATAATGTTTAAGTGAGGAAATGACATCGTGACTGATTACAAATTACAAACAGCTGAGGCAGATTGAACTTGGCTGTTTTCATCCCTCCCAAACCTCTGTTATAAACTCCATTAACTTATTTCACCTGATAGAAACTACACTCTGTAACAAGTTAGCTGTTAAAATATATAATATATCATTGTTCTAAAAATGTATTGGTTACAATAAAAAAGATGCTTGTATGTGCACAGATAAAAAACATCAGATGCAATATATTATGCTTTAAAAAGAAAGTCAATGTCTAATAATGCATTAGAGATTTAAAATGAATTGTTTTGGCTGGTAAAGATAAATCAGATTCAACAATACTCAAATATGTGAAATGTGGATGTGTACTGTCACAAACAGAAATAATATTTTTCTTGACTGATGGAAGCCCCAAGGGTACTTCAAATGAATGTTATCCCATGCTATGAAGAAAATGTCTCCTAAGTTTGACAAAAGCTAGTGAGCTTTCTAATCTATAGCTGAGCCAAAGAATGCATTCCCAGAAATGCTGTAATGAAAATACATTCAAATACATTTTAGTCAAAAATGAATGTTTATTTACTGTAAAGACAATAGCCAGTGTTTGCTGGGAACCCGTTACTAGTAAACCAGTGTTTATTTATACAGTATATTTCTGGGGAGGTGTCCAGAGGGAGTCTTATAAGATAGAATGTTTAACAAATTACACTGAATTCAATAAGAATGCAAATATGAAAACAGAAGACAGATGTTTTATTGTATTCTAACTGAAGGTCATTGTGTTACTTCCCAAAGTGCAGCTGGCATTGCAGTTTGTTAGGGAGCTGTTCTGACAACCCCATAAGCCAATTTGTAAACCAAATATGAAGGTTATGACAGTCATGTCATACACTGTGGTTTCCTGTTCCATGTCACATCCATCTTCATTTCAGGATATTCACTCTGAAGGAAGGAAAGATTAAATGGAATCTTTGCTCTTCATTTGTACCTCAAGGGACAACAAAGGTAGAAGAGGGGCTGAGATAAAACACTTAGTACATTCTATAGAGCAAATATTTAATTTTACAAGTACAACTTTGTAATGGACTCTATCTATCTAATCTATCTATCTGCATGTGTGTCTCTTCAATAGAGGAACAGTTCAAAGGATTGCATAAATAAGTGATGTATTCTGTCTGCAGGCTCCTACATGCATACCAATTAACTCAGCTGCCTTCAGCATAGGACGTCAGTGCATTAAACAATCTGGAGGATAACCGAAAAAAAGAAATAAATGCACTGAAACATTCTACATCTCCATCTCAGTGTGCTGTCACAGGGCAGAGAATGATTATAATTGGTAATCAGTTTCACTGCTGGTAATTTGACTGACATGATGCATTTTTATCCCTGCTTCTGTCAAACTCAATTAACTTTCTTCAGGAGGTGCTTTCTAAAGATAAACGAACTATATCTGAAGAGACAGTGCTTGAAACATACTCACAACCCCCATCTGTACTGTTTTTTATACTTGTGCCATTGTCTTTTAAATAAATTCAACACTGGGTTGAACAAATGGTACCTGTATTTTCTTTTTCTGTAGGATCTTAAAGCATGTATGTCAGTGGGGATCACATTACTTAATGAAAATGACTAAATTAATTTGAAAAGTTAATATACTATAATATCACTGCTTATACCAGAGTAAAGGTGTGGTCCGTTGATTGTGAGGTGAACCCAAGATCAGGCAAGTAAAACAGGCCAACTGTCCATATCCAAGAAAGCACAGTAGCAAAGCACGGGCTGAATTCAAAAACACGGCTGAAACAAGCTAACAAGGTTAATTTCCAGAAAACACTGGAGCAAGCACAGGGAAATCCAAAGGTAAAGCTAGATCATAAATCCAGAGTAACACTACAGAAGAGACACAAAGCTACCGATCTAAGCTGTAGCTCAGCACAAAATTCTATACCAGAGAGCCCCTAGAAAAGCTCAAGCATACCTTTAAATAGCTTTATCCATTTGAGACAGGAGTGGTCATAAATAGCACACAGGTGGAACACACTTCCTGTCGATCACGTAACCATAACAACTGACTGACAGGTGTGCTGAGAATTCACCGATTACTGTGGTAACGCCAGCTTGCTCTGTACCACCCCAGTGGGGGTGAGTATGAAAAAAAGACATCTTGAATCTCAGGAAATTAATCACCACCTAGCTGCATTGAATATTTTACATAGCTAAAAGTGTTTGACTGAACTAAACAAGTTAAACTAAACAACCAACATCAGCAAATTACCTCTCTCGTTTGTACATTTTCGTATGTTCATACATATGACTATACCTAACATTAGAGGGGATTTACAATTCATAAATAAGGAAATATTATACAGCATTAAAAAACTAAGAAATATCCCAAAATAAATATTTACAAAACACACTAAACTATGTTGGAAAAACAAATTTAACACTGAGTTTGAAAGTCATCAACAAGGAGAACCAGATTTATAAAGTCTGAAAAACCTCTTGATCTATAGTATTTTTTCCAAGTTACTCATTATGTAGGCAGCATGTCTCTCATGTTTTTGAATCGGGCTATAAAGAGTATTTGAAATACTTAATGGGTTAATTTTGATTGGAGATGGTTCAACCCACAATACTTAGGCTTATGCAGTTGTATTCTTCGTTCTTCAATATTCATGAAGAACTAGACTAACCTTTTGCAATTTGCAAAAGCAGTGAGTCAATACTTTGTGAAAAGCACAATAAACATTGTGCTTCTTTTGACTTCTTACATGAAATTAGTTTGGATGTGAACATTTCAATAATTAAAATCTATGAATAAAAAGTCTATGTTCATTATATTTTTTTCAAGTAGAATTTGTTAAAATAAATATATCAATATACCTGAGCACAAGCTGCAGAAATCTATTGTGCTAGCCTATTAAAGAGCATGATAGTGTGTTTTAAATTCAAAGTTGGAATAAACAAAATGTTCTGTACAACATTTTGTTTTTGGTGGGCCATTAAAACCTTTATGTATATTAAGATCACGACCACCTGTTCTGCCCTATCAGATAACCAATTAACTATATAGCTGCACTGGGATTTTATTGTTTCTCTGACACATTATGGCTATATATTATGTACTATAATATTTTTATTTGAATATTGTTCTGTAGACTTATAAAATACAAAGCTTTTATGTAGTAGTAGTTTCTGGACATACAGGTCCTTGCTTAGGTATTGCCTTAAAACAACAAAAATCTTCAGTTTGAGCATTTAGGTTTTTTAAAATTACCAAGATTAAAACATGTGAATGCATAATTTTGTTATTTCACAAAATGGAATATAAAAATAAGGGGTCGAATAGTTAGTATAGTATGTCCTTTAGTTTGCCTCTTTCTGTTTTTTTTTTGTGCTGTTGTCATTTGTTTGTATTTGTTTATCTATAAGAAAGAGCAGGTGTAAACAGGATTAGGGCAAGGACACTTCAGTCCAAGAAGACATTATGGACAAAAGAGAAAAAAGGGAACATATTCATGAGGTAAAATGCAAATTTCATATACAAACCAGTAAGTTTCTGTAGGACCTTAAATGATCTGGAAAACTCAATGGTGAAAGTATTAGTTTTAAACTACCGCCTCTCTTCATTGAGGGTTAGTGTTAAGTTGCTGCTTCTAGTTACTTGCATCTAAGTTACCTTTTGACAACTTTGTTGTCTGTAAATTCCAAGCTGTTTTCTGTATAGTGGCCATAAGCAAAGTGCATCTGCCAAGTTTCTGATATGTTCAGATCAGAGAATATTGGAAAAAATACTTATTGTTTTAATATTGTGTCACATTCCCCAAGCATACGGTTGTAAGGGAAATTATTATTCTTTAGTGAATATGGCCCTACATATATTTTTATCATTCTAAACAATCAAACTGATATTTGTCTTAATATTAATTATAACATTTATCGCATGTTTCTTTGTAATGAAATGTACACGAAATTCACTATTGTATTATTTTGCTAATTTTAGTATAATTTGTTATTCAATTAACATTTAATGTAAAATTTCACCAAGCATTCTTCTGATGCAGTGTAGTCCTGTAAAAGATGTTTACCTTTATCATAGATACACATCATGTGTTTTTTTTATTTCAATAATGAAATATATACTTAAACATTAACAATTGATGAAAATTACAACCCTCAAATGATTGAAAGTCAGTTTTCATCATATTTTAGCCAGCATTTTAGAAGCTAAAATCTTTAATTAAATTGTATTTGACAGCTTTTTGATCACCTATCCCTCATAATTCCTCTATTTTTATTTATTGATTGTTGGAAACTAGGTCAGTACATGAAATATACCCTCATGTGGAGGTATTTACAAATTGGGTAAGAAAACAGTAATTTACAAAGACTTCTATTTCAATTTCAGCAGAATATTCCCAGTCAGGTTTTCCCATCTTACTTATTTCAACCTTATTACACCATTAGAAAGCCTTATATTCCCACAAGAAGAAAACACAGAACTATTTTTTTTGCTAGTATAAATGCTAATGAAAACTTTTTTGTATTTCTTCCTAAAGTTAAACAAAAACTGAAAACACTTTTAAATTAAAAAGGAGCTAGTAATTACAGTTAAAAAAATGTTTTTTGTACACTCACCTTCTTTTTGTTTTAAAGTATATTTTGTTATAACTACACCAACTAAATTCTTAACTTAATCCTTTATGTTTTCATTACGTTTATCATAGCTAATTGTCATAGCCTTTATAGGAGCAGAGGTAAAGTTGAATTGTTTTTTTAGGTTTGTAAGAAAAATGTTAAATAAGCTCACATGTACCCCCCTTTCCCAATATATTTACCAGTCTATCAATGCTTTTGACTCCTGGTATTAGGTTTAGCCAGGGATGCTTTCAGTTTGGAGTTTGCATCCCCTTCCTTTGGCCAGTTTCCTCCCTCAGTCAAAAAACAAACTGTTAAGGTTAATTAGCTTTTTTACATTTTCCTATCTGTACAGTATGTGTGCCCTGTGATGGACCATAGTCCTGTCAAGTGTATATCCTGCTTTGCACCCATTGTCTGATGGTTTAGTTTCCAGGTCCCCCGGGAAACCAATACAGGATTACCCGGATGGACAAAGTGGTTATTGAAAATGGATAAATGGATAAAAGGAGTATATTATTTGTAAAGCAATTAATCAGCTTCAAGTGATATTTATTTCATATTTAATTGAAAAATAAACATAAAAAATCAAAACACTACTCATAATGTTATGTAATAGCTATGCCTAATATTTTGATAACTTATGCTATGTAGGGCTTGCATGTGGTACATTTAAATCAAATCAGACCCACTTAAGCAAATGAATCTGACATTCTTGCACTTAGGATACTAAATTGACTGTATATTTCAGTGCATGGTAAAACAAAATAATACTGCAGTGTTCATGAAAGCATGGGGGAAAAGAGGTGGTAAGTGCAGAGGAGCAAATTACCCCTGTCATTTTTAGATTATTACTTTGAGAACCCAATGTCTTTGAAGAGATTTGACTAGGACAGTCTTCCTGTGGTTTGTTGTTTGTGCTGTCAAAGCTTAAATGACAGCAGAAACTTTTCAAGAACTCATCTTATTTATCCCTTTCCTACTGCATACTGTACCAAGAAAAGGAAAATCAGTGCTCACAGATTTTGGATACTGCCCGAGATCATTCTGTGAACTGTTAAGACTTTGTTGATAACATTTGTGTTGTGTTTATTCCTCCAAAACATCACATCATTAATTCACTCAATTTACCATGGCATTCAAGACATCTCACCTCTGAAACAGAACGTAAAGACAAGTCATCAGTTCACGACTTCTTGACAATATAATGTTAAGAAGGCATTAATGGTGCACAAAAAGAGGTCTAACTGTGTCTTTCTCATTTTGAGAGTTTAAGAGACTAGGGAGGGGATAACAAACAGACGGTCAAGTTACTGCAGGAAGGAGAATTTACAGAAGTTAATGAAAGCCACATAAATGAATTATTGGAAATTTAGAAGTTGAAAAATGTACACCTTACTGAGCTAAACATACAAAGGTATAACAGGAGAAAGAAGACACTGATTCACAAACTCCTTTGCCAATTTGCCATACTGCGAATTATTTTTGCAAGCTATCATACTAAATGAACCAAACCATCTTTTTAAAGGCTATGACAAAAATGTGAAACTTCACCTTGGTGTAAGTGGTGATCTGCAAATAACACAAAACTTGTTAATTATGTATATTATTAAATTTGTGTATGTGGGAAAATTACTTTTTTTAATATATTGAATGTTACCCCTACTATGTTGTAATAATGGAAATTCACCTCCTTGTTAGTGTACAAAACCCCAAAAATCTGCCATGGACTATACATGGAAACCATAAAGTGACATTTCTGCCACTGCTCAGAGCTAGCTACAACAAACCACCATCCAAACCAACTGTCTGCCAAGACTCTCCCAATCAATTAGTAGCTGTGGGTACTACTTAAGGATTTCTTGAGGATACGTGGTTTTTGGTTTGAATATGCAATATGAGTCCAGTTTTCTAAGTTAAATCTCAATGCAGCATAATGAGTTTTGCACACCAACATGAAATCAAATTTAATTTATCATTTAAAAACAGCATAATTTGCTGGCTGCATTGTATACAGAATGTTACTTTTAATCTCTGTAATATTAGACACCTGTGAAAATCATTACTGATAGAAATAGGATTGCAAATCCAAATTGTCGATACACTAGTTAAATTACACAAAAAATATTTGCTTTATTCTGATTTTGACATTTGCTGTGTGATTTAAAGTGGCAGATCCTCCTTAATCTGGTAATCCTTAATCATGGCATGGATGACCTATGACACAGAAACCCTCTTTTATAGGGTATCTGTAACCATTAATAAAAGATTATCAATAGAGACAGAGGATTATCTACACTCTAACAAAGACACGCTGTTACTGATGGCTGTAATTGAAATTATGGGTTTTTCATGGTGCTAAATTGTTTTAGCACCTGTAGTTGCTATTGAATGGAAGCAATCCTTCAAGTTGTCCTTCTATATTTGATGAGACTATCGTTGGATCATTACATGTAGTTAAGTAGATAACTAATGCTTCCTGCCATTGGTAGAATGCTGGAGTTCTGTGATTTATAGGCCCTGAATGCCCTGCTGGCTTCAAGTTGTGATGTTAGTGCCAGCGAAATTCCAGAAATGTTTTTTTTCTCGCTTTCACTGGCATCATTTCAATGTGGCATCATCTTAATATAATCAAAACCTGCAGCTTCTGTGGTTTCATGAATGCCTCACCTTTGTTTAGCATGCTCACAAAAAAAAATCCTTATCATGCAATTAATGGTATAAATTCACGAACTTTCATGTATTATGTTTCTGTATATAGGTGTGCACATAGTGAATGTGAGCTCCAACATTTTCTATAGGCATATAATCAATTTAAAAATTACTGGCACCCTTGATAAAGATATGTGTAAAGGCTATATAAAATAAACAACGCAGATAATGAGCTTTATGTTTTTTTCCAGTATGTGGAATATATTTTACTATATTAATGATTCAATGGAATCAATGGAATGTTGATCATTAACCATTTTCTTGTGGATTGCAATGTGTATTTGAGTTTGTTGTCTTGCTGGAAGATCCATTTGACAAATTTAAACATCCTGGCAGAGGCTTCCAAGGTTTGGGTTAAAATGATATTTTTGGGGCATTAATATCATGATACTTAGTTGAGCTCATCATGCTGCTGGCATTTTGACAAGAGCTCCAGGACCAAAACAGTTCCATAATATCAAAGATCAATCATATTTTACAGTAGGTATAGTCCTTTTCTTCATATGCATCCTTTTTACGATGCCAAACCAACTGTTGGTGTGTGTGGCTAAAGAACTCTATCTCTACAATTTAGCACCCAATTCCAATATATGTGCTATTACCATTTAGAAAACTCCAGGCTCTTACATTTGTTGTTCTTAATAAACATTTTTTTTAAATCTGGCAATCCTTAAAAATAGTCTGTTTGCATAGAGGTAGCATCTGTTTGTAGATTTGGTGACCCCAAGACAACCAAATTCTGTAATTTTCCAACTGTGGCACTTGAATTCTTCATTATCTCCTCAGTCATCCTCCTCACTGTGTGTGGTGGCAAGACATATTTGCATCCTGTATCAGGAACCTACACAACATGCAGTGGTTTTAAATGTCTTAACATATTGTCCTAATAGTGGTTAGTGGTATATTTCATTTTCATTTGTTTTATTTTGTTCCCAATGTCTGATTTATGAAGGTGTAGGGACAATGCATATTATTTCACTAAGAAATACTCTACTTGTTACTAAATATTTTGATTAATCTTTGTGTGTCTTGAAATAGACAGCTTAGTCCTCTCTCTAAATGCAGAGATATGTGGCTATAGATGCCCTGTGATCTTAAAGCTGTTTTCAAACTGAACAGTATAATAATATACAGCACAGATTGACTCTTATCATGTTTGTAGCCTGTTTCTTCCCAAGACTACAGGTCCAAGGTCATTATCCATCATCCAAAGGAAGAGAGATTTGCAGGGAGGGTACCTCCTATATCTGATTGCATCTCAGCCAGTCACCAACTTGTGATGCTTTATAAGCGAGAACCCAAGTCATTGGTTAACTCAAAAGCTCCCCATCATCACTCTAGGTAAAATAGCAAACTGACTTTTCCAAACAAATGACTGCAAGCATTCTGAATCAGGACTTGAACACAGGACCAAAAAGCCAGGCCAAGAGAGTGAGTAAGTAAAGTACAGAATTCTGTCCAAGATATTCTTTCTGAAAATAAGAAATGTTGTGTTCATGAAGCCACTATTATTTTTAGGTGATCAACAAAATAGAAAAGACTTTTCTTTTTTTCAAGATACTGAATATCCAAATATATTCATCACCATGCTATAGCTGGGACAAACTAAGTTCTCCACACCAGTCTACCTTGTGGCGAGACCCCAAGAAGACAAATCTTACACAGACTGTTTTTAAAGACCAAAGTACAGCAAGATGCTAACTTTGGCAGAGCTGGCTGGGGGTCAACACAAGCTGCCCAACAACACAAGGCAAAGCGCTCTTCTCTCTCTGACATTAGGGCATTCCCAGCATACACTAAACATCTGCAACTCAGACCAATCCACCAAGATCTGTCTTACCAGTGGGAATTTTAATTCATCAAGAACTTTTGGCCAACAGATCATTCAGTATAAAACTTCTTTATTCACCTTTTAATTATCAAGAGATGAACTATTATTCAAAACAAGTTATGTTTAGTTACCAATAGTAAATGCATATTTACTTATATCTGAAAATAAATGTAATGTATTTATGAAACTGATAAACATACAGTATTAAGTAAATCCTAAAAAGTTATTACTTAATCTTATTAATATTACTTAAGTTATTAAATTATAATTAATCTGTGTAATTCCTCATTGAATGTTAAGGTTTTTGTACAACAGATAGTGACCAATATATTATGTTTGTTTTTGTTATTCCCTTGCATATTGCTTTCAACCTCTAAACTACTTGTAAATAGTAGTCACATGAAAGGTGAAATATGCAATTATTAGATAATTGAATAAGTGTATAAGAATTTATATTCTCACATGGGTGTTGGTAAGTCTTGGTTGGCTATAAGAAGTGGGTGCATGGAAGTAGTAAATTTGGTGGTCTTTTGTGAATTTAAGGGGGTTGGTCTTAAGGACAGCAACTAAGCACTCCTGTGGTTTTGGAGTATTCTTCTGTACGCAGACTCTAGGGTTGCCCTGGTAGGGTAAAGGTCTGTCACACCATTTTTTAGAGGAGCTTGTTAATGTGTTCAAATGTCAAGTGTATAATCCCAGTGATCTGTATTTCAGTTGAGATGTGTTCCCTTCCAATGTACACAAGCATAAACCAATAGGAATTTTGTTTGATATGCAGCTGTAACCATGTGATTGGTTGATGGTAGTGGGGGTAGTGTCCTCTTGCAGGCTGTTGTTAGTTCTTTGTGGCCAGCTGTAGTATTTGTGTCCAGTGACATCCTGACAAAATGTCTGGAAACCCTCCCACGGGATTTTTTCATATTTAGGTAGGAACAGCAAACCTGAGGTTATGAGGTTTAAGAATGTTTAGAACTGTCTGTTTCATTGGTTAAGGGTTAAGTGTTCATATTTGTTTTAAATGTATCACAAGTGTATATGGGAGGCTGTGCAGGCCAGATACAAATATTGAACTTTGTTATTTTAATAAGTTAAGATGTCAGGTTGGTAATGTGTGTTTTGGCGTGAGTTAAGATTAGAATGGAATGTATGTTAAAGTATATTTAAGACTTTTTTAAGGAGGTAAGGTAATCATGTCCAGGAGGGTGATAGTTAGTTCCCCAGTTGTGATATAATGTCTTGGGCGGGACCTGCAGGACATCACAACTGACAGGCATCTTTAGAACTCGCAATGTAGATACATTTCAGGAAGTCACCAAGCAGGTTTATAGGAAGTGTAGTTCCTATAGCTAATGCAACATCTCTGAGCAATACTAGTTTCTCTACAGGGTTTACTTTATGAAAAAATTAAATGAAAAACACTGACTTAAATGTAATTTTGACAGGCTTTCACATCCTAAATTGGAAGATAATATATTGATAGTCAGTCTCAAAGAGACGTGTAAAGATTCAATTATTTATTTATTATAATTAGATAGGTGCAAAGTGATCCACTCTGGTAGTACACATTACTTGAATGATTCAGACCTGGGGACATTTATGCATGAAAAGTTTTCTGGGTATTTATGTAGAATCCTCTATGTACTCATTACGACAATGTGGGGATGGAATGAAAAAAGCATATAGAATGCTTGGATCCATAGCAAAAATGTGGAAGTTATGGGGAGCTTTGTGGGGTAAGTTAGGGAAGTTATGTTTAGGTTCTACAGTGCACTAGTAAGTCTACTCTAGAATACTATATTTAGTATTGGCCATCATTCATCCTCATACTAAATCTTATTAGTAAAGAACACAGGAGATTAGGAGGAGATTTAATCCAAATATACAAAATCTTAAGGTATATGAAAAGGTTCAACTAATGGGACTCTTTCACATTCAGTAGTGAAACAAGTACACTAGTTCATATTAAGACACAGAAACAGTGAACACGTCTTTACTCAAAGAATAGTGAATATCTGGAACAGGCGTCTCAGTCAGGTTGTTGAGGCCAAAACTCTGCGCCTCAATTAAAAATGTCTGGACAAATTGTTTTATTCATTTAGCTACTAAACTATCAAATAAGCTAGATGACTCAAATGACACCCTCTTTTTGCAGCCTAATCTAGTTTGAACCAAAAAAGCTCTAATCATGTTACACACCAATTTGTACATTTTTAAATACAAATAATGAAAAAGAAAATTTTATTTCCTGTTTATGTAATGTGTATAACTGTGCACTGCTCCTGTCAGGATTTAATAACAGTTGCTGAAAGGTTCAGAGTAGACACAGCATTGCTTCCTAGACAGAGTAAACTCTGCTATGCCAAAATATTGGCTTAAAATGTTATCCTATTATTATGTTATTTACAGTTGTAGGTTGAAAATGTGTTGAAAGTGTTACATGGATGTTAAGAGTTATGCTCACATTACAGTTAAGCGTATTGGTACCTACATTACCCCCTCGTAATTCTCTCTCCTGTTCACATTGAGCTCCAGCACTGTGATATTCTTTGTAATTCTACTGTATCAGATTTTTGTGAACAGTGGATTTTAATATCTTTAAGCCTGCAGTCTGGAGGTTGATTGTGTTTTCATGGACAACTGATACAGGGCTTCGAATAACAGATAATTTTTGGACCGTCAACTACCTTGAAAACAGATGTTCTCTACCTCTGGAATATTCTGAATTGTTGAAGTTAGTATGTCCAAATTTTGTGATATGGATATGATTTCTTTCTTTTCTTTCATCATTAAATTTCTTTATTTCCTTTTTAAAAAAGTTATTTTGTTTTCATTTAATGTTTTAAAACAGACTCCAAATACTAATGTTAAAGTGAAACAGGTTGTCCCAACACCTTTGTTCCTTCAAATTAAAGAAGTTTAATGCAATCCATTTAATTGCCACAAGAGGATAGAATTGACTTTGTTACAGGCTAAGGTTACAATGGAAGTGTCTAAGAATCTAGAAAAACTGTGTAACATCTGGCATGCAAACAATTCCAGATTCAAAGCAGAGAGGATGTTTGCTGAGATGTAGGGGATCTAGAGTCTAGGATCAAAACAATCATAAAGTTTACATTGGTTAATTAAATTCTGGGTAAATGATTAAGTGTCAGTCAATAATCCAGAAAGACACCATATAAGATCAGATCAAGACAAGAGGAGGGAAAAAAAGGATAAAAAGAAAGTCAAAGAGAGAGAAAGAAAGAGAGAGGACAGAAGCAGATGGAATTTAATCCTGGTGCCTGCAATAGACCCTTCCTCATGATCATCCAAAAAAGAAAACACAGCTGGAACAAAGTATTTGCATCTTGCTAAGAGAGCTTGCAATTCTGCAGCTTTTAGGAAACTTTGAGTTCCTTAGTGAAGAATTCCCTGGTTTAATACTGCCTCTCCTGACAGTGTGTCCATTTTTAAATAGGGAGATAGGCAGCCATTTATTTTTTGGCATCTGGGTTAGAGAGATTTAATGGTAGGTTGTATTCTAGTTTAGAAGGCAGTCTATCTTTTCTTTGGCCTTTGTAGGCATTATTTAAGAGTCAAATACTTGGTAGACATACAGTAGGTCCCTGAAATGCCTTGTCTGTATACTTATAAATACAGGAACTTGTGTTTTATGTTTATATTGTGTGTAGTTAAGTGCGTGTATATTTGTTTCACCAAATGTGCCTGAATTATTATTCTTTTTACCAAAGCATTTACAATTAGTAACAATATAAAACATGTAGTAGTTGTATTCATCAGTCGGGTTTTGGGGTGAAAATCCCAGTTTAGACTTCACTACCTCAATACTTTTGAATGGAATTGTAAATAATATTCTAATGATAAACAGCAGGCATTCTCAAAGTGGAAGCATACTGCTTTTATGTGAAATTAACTAGATTCTTGAATTGTATTAGCTGTAAGACTCAGTGGGATATTTATGCACAATATATAAATAAGATTATGCTTTACATGTATCAGAGAACAAGAAACATATAATACAATATTTTGAAAGTAACAATAGACAGTAATAAAAGAAAACGCTTTGCAAAATGTGGAATGTTTAGATCTTGCTCCTACTCCTTACATTTTTCATGTATTTTCCTGAATTACTGAATTTTAGTGTCTGGTATACAAACAATCACATACAACTGCTGAATAATGTAGTTACAAATCTTTGTTTACTAGTGTGCATAAGCTGAAAAAGAACACAACCTTATGTAATGTATTCATCAAACACATCCCTTTGGATCTTAGGATGTTCTTCAATAAAGATGCTTTGTGAAATACATTTAAATACCATATATGACTATACTATCATTAAATATGATAATAATAAAAAAGCTCTTGTCCCACTGAAAAAAAACATTAACCTTCCATAATGTAATAAGCTTGAATAAGCATGAGTTTGTTTAGACATTTTATATGTGCTTTTTGATATATTAATTTTATTTTCTGCCATCCACATTCATTTCAGGAAAATTAGAATCTTTCTTTATCAACGTACAGCAGATTTTTTGTATGAAGAAAAATCTTTTGGGAAAAAAGTCTTAAAGAAAAAATGTCTAATATATATATATGTTGGTTTTATATTTTAGGGGACGCAGAACTGACCTTTGAGGGACATCATAGGTTTCTTATAAGAGAGCAAATGTTGTAAAACCCATTCATAATAAGCTGAAATTAAGGAGAAGGACTTAATTTAAATCCATATATTTTTTAGTTTTAATCTTTATATTCTTCTGATTTTAATGTGTTGCTTACAAGCAGAGGTGTGTATACAATTTAAATACCATTAAACCTTTAGTCCAATTATCCACACATATGATACAATAACATTTTATTGTCTGATTTCTCAGAAATTTGTTTTGCACCCAGGCAGCTATGTTTTACATAAACAGATTGACAAAAACATACAAACAGTATATATACAAAATATATACATATATATGAAATATATATATATTATTGTATGACAAAAACATATGAACAGTATATATAAACATTACATTAAAAAATATAACTTTACATAAAGACATCAACCTATGCCTAGTCATTATGCACCACTCCTACAGGAATGCACAAAGCTAACCAGAATTTGTAAATTGAATTCCAGCACAATCACCCTAAGCCTGTACAATTGCACAATACCCCTTCATTTTTGCACATTATCACTAATTGCACTTGCCCATTGAAGAAAGATGTGAAGACGGGGGTTTGTATTTAATCTTTTCTGTAGGGGGTTTAGACTTCCAAGTCACAAGCAGGGGTTTATGGCAGGAAAGGGGGTTAACTGATAAGGAGTGCAGATGCCAGCTAGGAACCCCCCTGGGTGTAATGTTAAACTGACCATTTGCCCAGAACATCATAAACTGGCCAAATACCATGAACCCCCCTCTTTACCATCAGACCGAGTGACGTCAGAAACGGAGAAGAAAACTGTATATAACCCAAAAGTTTGTAACAATACGGGGAACAATACTTCGGTTTTGTTGTTTCTTGCGGGAAACAAGACTTCGGCTTTATTGTTCCTTGCATGCAATAAACTCATCTGTTTCACTTCATCTCGGGATCAAGAACCTTATTTCTTCTGTTACAACAAATTTGGCGTAGTCGGCAGGATGCTCCAGAAGGCGCAGAACTTCCCATCGGCAGGAGAGACGGTCAGCGCGCACATAACTAAGAGGTAAGGACTCCTCTTTTATTTAAAAGTCCCGACTCTCTCTGACCGATTGGGAAATCTCTGCTCCCTGCGAGAATCGCCCGAGATGACGGAGTAAACGTGAGTTTCTGAATTCCTCTGGCCCGGGGAAGGCACCGGTGTATGTAATGGGTTGTTTGCTGTAAGCCCAGAATTTGGTCTGGCAGGGGTTCCGCGGTATTGTGTACAGGCGTTCGAAGCTGGTGTATGCCTTAATTGCGCGTGGAGTTTTGAACGGGTTTTGGACCCTTACCGTGAAGTCAGGACTGGTGTGGGTCTTAATTGCACCCGGAGTTCTGAAGCTCAGAACTGGTTTGGGTCTTAATTGCACCCGGAGTTCTGAGGCTCTGAATCGGTGTGGGCCTTAATTGCGCCCGGGGTTCTAGAGCAAGTGGTGCATTAAATGCACGTAGTTCAGGACTGGTGTGGGTCTTAGTTGCACCCGGAGTTCTGAAGGTCAGAACTGGTGTGGGTCTTAATTGCACCCGGAGTTCTGTGGCTCGGGATCGGTGTGGGCCTTAATTGCGCCCGGGGTTCTGGAGCTGAGTGGTGCATTAAATGCACGTATAATCCAGGATTGGTGTGGGCTTTAATTACGCCCGGGGTCCTGAGATTAGCTACGCCTTGATCGTGCACAGATTGGCGTGGCGTGGTTTTTTTTTTGTTTTAAAGGAAGCAGGAGTGGAGGAGATATATGTATGTATGTTTTTGGTGTTTTCCTTGTTTGTGAAATACATATACACACGCACGACACTAACATAAACACACCTCATAATAAAAGAGCAAAGCATTAAGTAGCAGGATTTAAAGGACGTTGAGACCCGAGAATCGCCCTGATTGAGCTCAGTGCGTAAGTCCACCCCGGGGCAAAAGCAGCGATGCTGGCGTTCTGGGGATGGTGAATTACTGATCAAGAAAGGGGGTTTTCGAGGTCTCGTTTCTTACCTGTGAACAGTGCGGTGTAAATCCTCTCTAAAGTCTCTGAGAGGTATTTAGATCTGGAGGTAACAGACGCCCTTAGCTGAATGAGTGCAGTAATGCACAGGTTTTTCCAAGTGAAAACATCCCCCTACTGAATGAGCTGTTACCTCACACACGACAAAAGTAAATCTTAAAGAAACCAAACATGTGTGCTAATTGGGTGTTTGAGAAAGTGGTGGAAGTATCTGATTACATATCAGAAAAGTGTAAATTGACTGAAAGGGAAGAGAAATATAGGAAGAAGCTGAGTCTGTCAGAAGGAGTTTGGGGCGAAGATGCCTGTAAAAAAGCGTACGAACATTGGAACAAAAACAAAGATTTAGCTGCAGCCCTGGTGATCGGCCGACACCTGAGGTGGCAGATTAGCATGAAGGAGAAATCAGAATGGGATAGAAAAGAGAAGGAGTTCACAGAAAAAATAAAAGCGTTAAATGAGAGGAAAGATAATTTATTCGCGGCAAAAGAGGTACTAGAAAAAAAACTAAAAGAGGCAGTACAGGAGAATGAGAAATTAAAAAAGGAATTAACTCCTGGTCACGCTGCACTGGTTAATGTGCTACAGCCGGCGACTAAGTTATATCCTGCTCTCCCACAGGGGAACAAACAGGCAGGAAACGAAAATAATTGGGATCAATTCCCTCAGTGGCCATATGGAGAAGGGGGGTCTGATTGGGATAACACTTGGTATGAGTGTGATAAAGACGGATCAGGGTCTCCCCTGTTAGAGGGAGGGCGCCCGCAGGTCTGTACTCTCACTCGAAGTGGGAAAGGACTTGATGTAGCAGGGGCTGGTGCCGTTGATGACAGCGCCACTCTAACTCCGTCTCGCACCCCGCCGAGGGGGTCAGTTCTCGCACCTACCTTCCCTGAACCCCCAATACGATCAAATCCAAAACTGGAGGATATTGACCGGTGGGCTAGAGAAGTACCGCACCCAAAATTAGGGATGCAGCGAACCTGGAGTGCGCTTCAGGAATTAAAAGATACTTATGGTATCTCCCCCCTGACTGCCGCTATGATCCTCAGAAGGACAGGGGAAAAGCGTGTCGGAGAACTTAAGCAATTGTGTGAGGATAACGGCAGGGGAGGGCGATGGGAATGGGTTTGGCGATGGCTTAAACAAAATTATCCACCAAAGACAGATTGGAAAAAGATATCTGCGTGTCAGCAAAAAGAAAGCGAGGATGTGGCTGACTTCACTGACCGCTTCGTCACACTCTGTGAATGATGTGAATAGCGACGCCTCTGCTGTAATTAAACAAATTTATTTGGGCGGTCTTAAGCCTGATATAGCCAAAGCCCTTCAGTTAAAAGAGCCCGAAATAGGGCAAGATACGACTAAACAATTTGAGGAAATAGTTAAAATGGCACGGCAAATCGAGAGAAATATGTATGCTAAGGTGCGGGCAATACAAACAGGGTGGACACCCCCCATACTGAAGGGTGGAGCTGGCCCTGACACCCGACTAAATCCAAAAAGCGAAATTACAACTCGGTGCCATTATTGTAAAAATTTCGGACATTGGCAAAAGAATTGCAAAAAGCGATTAGCCAGTGAGGGCAGGATTGGAAGATACCGAGATCCCCCTTTCAATCCCTCGAATCGAGAGGGGCAAAAAAACCTGTTGTCACAATTACAGGATCTGAGCGAAGCAGACAAACGCGCTATCAGGGAGCTTTTAAACTAGGACTCCCCCTAGTGGCCTCCCTACGCCTATCTCAGGAACTGAGTGAAAAAGAGCTCAAATTACAATGCACGATTAATGGGATTCAAATGTCACTTTTATGGGACACTGGGGCTCAATTATCGTGTTTATCTGAACAGTCAGCCAAACGGTGTGGTGTCATGTTCACAGGGAAGGAGCTGGAGGCCACTGGTGTAGGGGGTAATAGAATAACACTCAGAGAAACTCAAGAACTCAAGATTAGACTAGGAGATGGGGAGGTAACATTTAATGCTGTCATGTGGGTAGGATCTACCCCAGATCTGTTGGGATGGGATGCTCTGAAATACCTACAAGGGGTTACATTAACCGTACATGAGGAGAGGGTGGAGGTAAACATCTGGTCCCTCCAAAAAGACGAACTAAAAGGGCATCCAATTTGGACTATGGATAAGGACGAATGCGGGCTTCTGGATATGGAACCCGCCACATTTACTGGGAAATCCCCGCCATACACAAAGCCATATAAAATCAACAAAGAGGCGGAGGAAGGGGTTCGACCAGTAATACAAAAACTATTGA
This sequence comes from Lepisosteus oculatus, assembly GCF_040954835.1. Lineage (NCBI taxonomy): Eukaryota > Metazoa > Chordata > Actinopteri > Semionotiformes > Lepisosteidae > Lepisosteus > Lepisosteus oculatus. The sequence goes on along the minus strand of NC_090698.1, from coordinate 51,757,491 downwards.
CTCAAGGCATTGTACGAAAAACACATAGTACAAGCAACAGTCCAATATGGCCCGTAAAGAAAGCCAGCGGAGCATGGCGATTCACAGTTGATTACTCAAAAGCTAATCAACACATCAACCGTCTCACCCCCTTAGTAGCAGACCCCTCTGCTATTTTTCAACTACTGACCCCTGAGCACCAGGTGTTTTCAGTAATTGACATGGCTAATGGGTTCTGGTCTGTTCCTCTACACCCAGAGGTACAAGATTGGTTCGCCTTTGTTGTAGATGGAGAACAATATACTTGGACCAGGTTACCACAGGGGTTTCATAACAGCCCCACCGTGTATCACATGGCACTTCGGAGGCATCTCCGGGAGCTGCCTCAAGTGTCCTCCGTCGTTATCCAATATGTGGATGATATTTTAATCGCGTCTCCTGACGAGGAAACCCACAAGAAGGACCTCCAAATTATTCTCGACCATTTGGTTAAAAAAGGACACAAGGCTAGTTATAGCAAAGCACAGTTATGCCTAGACACCGTAATTTACTTGGGACAAAAGATTAGTCAGGGAAAAAGGGAATTGACAGAAGATCGGGCCCAGGCAATCCGAACACACCCTAGTCCCAATACGGTGAGAGAGCTCCGATCATTTCTGGGTCTATGCAATTTCAATAGAAATTGGGTTGATGCTTTTTCTGAAAGGGCCAAACCACTTACAGACCTATTAAAGGGGGGAGGGAGGTCCCTTGATCCTATTGCTTGGAGTCCTGAAGCTGAACATGCTTTTAATGATTTAAAACAAGCTCTGTTACAGGCTCCTGCATTGGGGTTTCCTCAGACAGATCAACCATTCTACCTCTACGTAAGTGAAAAGAATGGATTTTGGACAGCTGTACTAACACAGGAACATGGGGGTAGGTACCGCCCGGTAGGGTATTACTCTGGATCCTTGGACGAGGTAGCCAGGGGCTGGGGACCATGTCTACGAGCCGTTCAGGCCGTCTGTCTAGCAGTACAGGCAGTCAATAACATAGTGCTAGATCAACAACTGATTGTTCGATGCCCACATGCGGTACACACCCTCATGTCCCTGAATCGGGTCAGTCAGGTTAATGCGATACGATGGAGCAAGTGGCAGGTCTTGTTAGAGGCTCCAAATATTACCATTGAACGTGAAGGAGCTCTTAATCCAGCCACATTGTTACCTGACCCATCAGAAGCCTACATGTTAGAACACAGCTGTGATGTTTGGGCAATGGGAGAAGATGAGGGCATCAAAATAGCCGAGCAACCACTAAGGAATGAAGACCTCATCCTTTTCACTGATGGAACTTCATTCATAAATTCTAGTGGGGAGAGGAAAGCGGGTTGGGCTGTGACTACAGAACATGATATCCAATGTGGGGGAAGATTTGAGGTACCCACGTCAGCACAGCGAGCTGAACTGAAAGCTTTGGTGGAAGCCTGTAAATTAGCAAAAGGCAAGACCACCACAATATACACAGACTCACGATACGCATTTGGAGTATGCCATGATTTTGGAAGGTTATGGAGTAATAGGGATTTTTTAACCTCTGCTGGCACTCCGGTAAAGAATGCAGATCTGGTGTCTGAGCTGCTTGCGGCTCTCCAACTCCCAAAGCAGGTAGCTGTAGTCAAATGTAAGGGCCACAGCAGAGAGGACACTCCCGAGGCCAGGGGCAATAAGCTAGCAGACTGGACAGCACGTCAAGCTGCCCTGGGGCAATGGGAGGAGTGGGCTATAGAAAAACCTCTTCAGATTATTTCAGTTTGCACAGTGAACATACAGGCACTCCGGACGGAACAGCTCAGCGAGCTCCAGGCCCAGGCTCCAAGGATTGAGAAATGGACCTGGATGGAACGCAATGTGGGGCTGCAGAAGGATGGGACCTGGAGGTGCCAGCGTACGGGCAGACCCGCCTGTCCCAAGCAACTAATGCCCTACCTGGCACAACAAATACACTCCACAGGGCACCCAGGCGTTAGCCAAATGACTCGACGCTTTGCTCAGAGCTGGGTTGGCACAGGCTTCACACCCTTCGCAGCTGATGTGGTACAACGCTGTGGAGAGTGCCAAAAAGCCTCTGGAGCACCGCCGGTTCGGGCTCCTAATCTTCGACGTCCTGCACACGAGGGACCCTTTAGACACTGGCAAATAGACTATTGTTCACTGCCACCCTGTAAAGGGAAAACAGGCCTCCTAGTGATGGTGGACCAGTTTTCTAGATGGGTGGAGGCTGTCCCTGTCAAACGAGAGACTGCGCAGACAACTGCCAAATATCTCGTGACAGAAGTAATTCCCCGATGGGGACTCCCGTGTCGCATAGACTCAGACCAGGGCACACATTTTACTGGAAAAGTGTGTCAGGTGGTGGCAGACCTACTAGGGATCAAATGGGACCTGCATTGCCCTCATCACCCGCAGTCCTCCGGCATGGTGGAACGGGTGAACCGGACTTTGAAAGCTAAATTGACAAAGTACCACTTGGGAGGGATCCCCTGGGTGGATGCATTGCCCGCCGTACTGTGCAGCATCCGGGCTGGGACAAATCGAATAGTGGGGCTGAGCCCGTTTGAGGTGATCACGGGGCGTCCCATGAGACTGAGTGACTCTCCAGGACATGACAGAGTAGGCTTGAGTATACTAACTGATTCTCTGTTACAGTATTGCAAGTTGCTGACAGAGGCCACCCAAGGAGCCCGTGAGCAGGTCCTGGAGGCGTGGGGACCACCACCTGAAGGAGGGCACGACCTCATCCCAGGAGAGTGGGTGTGGATCAGGAAATTTCCTTCACAGGTTCTCCAGCCCAGGTGGGACGGACCCTACCAGATCCTGTTGACAACCGAGTCTGCGGTTCGAGTGGAAGGAAAAGATCGCTGGATCCACGCGTCACACTGCCGACGAGCCTCATCCCCGGACCCAGAATGAAAACATTTCTGTCAATAATGATAATTGTTGCTGTAGAACTATGTTCCGCAGGGATTAATGATCATCTCTCCCACAAAGGAGAACATGGAATTAATTCCTTTTTAGGCCTCTCCTATCTGACAGCTAAGAAAACCAACCAAAGTGCCTGCTGGGTGTGTGCCGCATTACCCAAATATGTACAGGGAGGACTTCCTATGGGGGCCATTCCTTGGCGTCTCGAGGAAGTCATAGGCATGATCATTTGGAGGGATAATTTAGGAGATTTTAATATGACAAACTATGGGGGTTGCCATAACACGACTTTAACCTGCACAACATTACAGTATCTACAGGAGCGAGGCTTAGAGCCCACGAGTTTCACAGGCTCTTACGCTCCTAAATATAACAGAAGCCATACACCACCATACCTGACTCTAAATAAGGAACGTGAGGGAAACATATGCTTTCAGCACACTAATGGTCTGCACTTGGTTGGATGGAGTCGTTGCAACCTTACCATCGCTGCAAATATATCCACCTCTACCTTCCAAATTCCAGGATGGGATCGGCACACCCCACAATTCGGTATAAGTTTCTTATTTTCAGAGACATGGGGAGCGCCAAACGGAACATATTTCATTTGTGGAAAACGAGCCTACCCATGGTTGCCAGCCCAGTGGTCTGGCTCATGTTATTTAGGATATGTGGTTCCTCATATCCGTGTTCAAACCCACACCCCCTTCGGACCTAACCACAGACCACAAAGAAAATTGGCTGATTGGGAATATTATTTAGGTATAATATTTCCACAAGCCGGCATGAACTTTCTGAGTCGAGAGTTAATTCAAATGGCTTCGACTTTAGAAGAATTAGCAAATTCTACCTCATCTAGTCTGAAGGCTGTTAATGATGAGATGGTAGCCCTCAGAACAGTGGCCATGCAGAACCGACTAGCTTTAGATTATGTACTGGCGGCCCAAGGAGGAACTTGTGCAGTAATTGGCACTGAATGCTGCACATATATCCCTGATAATTCTGAGCACATCTCAGATCTGGCCCAACACATTTACAATGAGGGACAGAAATATCAGGACTATTATACTGAAAATTGGGGAATTGGATCTTGGGTAAAGTCTGTGTTTGGGGCCTGGGGCGGAACTTTTTTACAGTGTTTATTTGTAGGAATAGTATTGTTTATATGTGTAATTGTAATCATCACGTGCACAAAAACATGTATCACATCTTGCCATAACCGTGGAACGAACAATGTCATGGCAATACATACCTGTTCGCCAAGAAAGGAAAGATCTGCCCTGACATTGTATGTATAAAAATAGGCTACACTGACGTATGCCATATTTTATAAGGGGGGAATGAAGAAAGATGTGAAGACGGGGGTTTGTATTTAATCTTTTCTGTAGGGGGTTTAGACTTCCAAGTCACAAGCAGGGGTTTATGGCAGGAAAGGGGGTTAACTGATAAGGAGTGCAGATGCCAGCTAGGAACCCCCCTGGGTGTAATGTTAAACTGACCATTTGCCCAGAACATCATAAACTGGCCAAATACCATGAACCCCCCTCTTTACCATCAGACCGAGTGACGTCAGAAACGGAGAAGAAAACTGTATATAACCCAAAAGTTTGTAACAATACGGGGAACAATACTTCGGTTTTGTTGTTTCTTGCGGGAAACAAGACTTCGGCTTTATTGTTCCTTGCATGCAATAAACTCATCTGTTTCACTTCATCTCGGGATCAAGAACCTTATTTCTTCTGTTACAACACCCATAAACCTGTACTCCTTTATTGTGAATTTATTTTGTGGTGACTATTTTGATTGAATCACTTTTGATAATGAAATGTCAAGTAGGATTCTGTTAAAAGCTGAAGAAAAGTCAAGGAAGGGTACCCAAAAATATATTTTGTGTTTGGTTAGATGCTTTGCAGTAAGCAGATTGAGAGTAATTACAGAATATTTTGAGTTCTCTTGGAAAGGTACACAAATATACAAAAAACACAACAGTTTAAATAGACTTCATTTGCAGATCAAAAACTGAAACATCATATAGTTTATTTTTTAAATCATTTTAAGTTTTAAAGTGCTGCGTAGTGTGAAAAGATGAAAACATCAACATTTGTAACTCAAAGAGGACATCAACTATTAGTAAATATCTCATTTGCAAAAGATTATGTGTTAAATCTGGTACCCTGTTAAATTCAGCTGTTAACATTCACACTCTGGCTATGTATCTGGCCTGGCTAATTTTCTTTTTAAAGTACGTTGAAGAAATATTTCACTTAACCATATATTTCAAAATAAAACTGTAACCATATATTTTAAAATAAAACTGCAATTTTCCTTTTTAATCACTAGGGAACACAGTACCAGATACTGTATATTCATATGTTGATTGTTCAGTATTTTGGTTTGGTTCTACATATAGCTAGAAATCTCAGCATTGTAAAAAATGAATTAAATTTCATGCTCTCTAATTATTTTTTTTTTCATTTTCATTGTAGTAAAATAAATCAGATGTCACTGACATATATAACTCACCAAGCTGTGTAATACAATAAAATGGTCTGTGACATCAGAAGTCTCTGAAGAGTTTATTAACAGATCAATAATTAATGTAAAAAAGGAGGCTCAATGATAATTATAAAAGGCAGTCCCATTTGAAATAACTGTTAAATGTTTAAAGGAGAAAAGTTTAATGGGTCAAACTCACAGCAACACTTTATGCCCTTTATTGTGTTAAGCTTAATCAAAAGAATTTAATGACGTTTACACTGATTTATAAATCAAAGGCTGAACAAATGGTGACCACAGAGAAAATTAATGAACTAAGGCTATCAGCAGTCCTCACTCATAATAAGATAAGATCACTTTATTAGCCCTATACAATTTTTTGCATTAGGAATTTGTCTTTTTGCATACACCAGCTTGCTCTCCATTTGACACACAGAAAAACAGATAGGGATAGAGAGACCTGGGGTCAGAGCACAGGGTCAGCCACTGTACAGCACCCCTGGAGCAGTTGGGGTTAAGGGCCTTGCTCAGGTGCAATGGAGTATGATTCCTCTCCCAGCTGTGGGATTTGAACCAGCAACTGACTAGCCACAGGTGCAGATCCTTAGCCACAGAGCCACCGCTCTGCCCAAACAGCCCTCACATCACGGACAGGATCCGAACCTGTGCTGGAAAACCCCATTGGATTTCGAGTCCAATGCCTTAACCACTCGGCGACCGTGACTGATGGCTTACGAAAGAGAAGTGACAATAATTTTTTGCAGAGGATGAGGGTATAGTTCTGTTTGCATATTTCTACATTTACTATTATTACAAAATTAATTGTAATCGTGATCCAATAATCCTCTGTAACAATCAAACATGGGTAACTGCTGCCCATGTTTGAGTGACCTCTGAAAAAAGTAAGTGTGAGGAAAGTCAGTTAAATTTTAAATATTTACAGTTTGTAGTAAAGACAAGACAAACATAGGGAATTAATACAGGCTATTCAACCCATTGATCCAAGGATCTCATCCAGCTGTTTCTTGAAGGAAGCCAGGGTAGTGGTTTCATCAACACGGCTGAGTAGCTTCCATACTCTCACAATGCTTTGTGTAAAGAAGCACCTGAAGAAAGCCATTGAGTTGACTTTGTCAATGTTTGTGAGAATTTTAAATACTTATATCAGGGTGCCTCATAGCCCTCTGTGTTGAAGGATTAAAGGAATCAGTTTACTCAGAGTTGCATTATGATCTCATGATATTTAATACATGTGAATTCAAAGCCTCTGAAGCAATACCTATACTACAACAGAGTAAAATAGTTATTCAAAATGAACCTAATTTTCCTCGAATAAATAATTCAGAGCCCTGGCTGAAATTAATCTTAAATGACTGTCAACAAGTTATTCCATATTGAAATACTGAAAGTATTTGTAGTAAAATAATGTAGGCAATAGGAAACAGAACAGAAGTTGGTTTAAGGTAACATTATATCTTGTAAGTTGAATTCTAAAAAATGGAAAGAACTAATAGGACCCCCAAATCCAAAATGGAGCCTATTTACAGTTTATCATTAAATGCAGATTTCTATGACAAAGCTGTCCAGAAAATGAAATTTAGTTGTGATCCATGAATGCCAGGTAAAGACATTTGGTTTCTATCAGACATTTCTTTTAGTAAGCTAAATGTAACATTTCAGGGCAAGGAAACAAGCAGTTTCTGATCTCTATTTAGTTCTATTTGAGCTCATCTTATCTGTACTGTATCGAACATTTGAGGATGAACTTTTATATATTTTTACAAAAATAAAAGTAGCTTTAGTACCTAATTATTTCTACAATTATTTTTTCAAGGACATGGATCTATTAGAAAATGCTGCTAAACCTGGCTTGTGAAAAACATGTTACACTCATTGTTGTAAAAGGTTGTAAATGAAGCATTCAGAATCATTTAATTTCTTCTCATCCAAGACACACGGTCGGTCAATAAAGTTGTGGCAGCATATCTGCCTTTAACTTATTAATTTAATGGTATCCTTGATAACAGAGATATTATGTTTTTTAGCAGAGGTGTATAACATTACAAAAAGAAAAATGAATGCACACATAAAGTTAATAAATTGCTGCAGTGAATCGACCTGAAAGAATTAACAAAGCAAGACATGCTCACTCAACTCACAAAGCTTTATGATGTGAAATATACATAGTCTAGAGTTGAGCATATTTCTGTAAATACATTTTCATGGTTCATACTGTTGATTAATAACTATAAAAATGACTTATCTGTGTTTTATTGTATAGCTCACATAATAAAGCTTAATAACCTCTTTAGTAAACAATGTAATAGTGATTGTTATAAATTTAAGTCATTGTATCTTTTAAGTGTTGCAAATATTAGCTGACTTGTATGAGTTTATAAAAAAATGTGTGTATGTCTATACTTGTATTCTATATTCGTAATTCCCTAACTCACTACTTGATTGTTTAATTGGAAAATTATTTTAGTAGAAAGTCTTTCTCATAAATTATTTTTTCAGCCATTTATTGTTATGTGACATAAGAGCTGTTCTGAGTCAAATGTTTAAATCCTGATATAGATTTTTTGGGCTGAGACATTGATAGAGTTTAATTTAATTATTTAATTTATCATGGGTACCCAAAATGCTTTTGTAAATTTCCACCTCAGATACTGACAACTTTGCTGATGGTGTGTTACCAGTAATGCAATTAACTCATTAGGAGTTTGGCTCGAAGAGTGAGGAGGAGTCATTAGCTCATTAGCTGGCACATCTCATTGCAATCTACTAAGCATGTAATTTCTAACAACAGACATCTATCTGTCTTACATATGGATACAGATTAATATATCAAATACCAAAGAGCTGTATAAATGACTGTAGCACCATATAGTCCACTGATGCAGTCTTACATCTTCTTTCCTTGTCTTAGGGACACTATGTCTCTGACAATGGCCAGACCAGTTGATGATGTACAGTATAAGTTCTTTGCACTTACAACCATCTGTAAATTAAGTAAATTCTAAATTTGGTCTTGATTCAGCATGTTAAAATGTGTAACTACAGTAACTCTAAGATCAGACCAATTTTGACATAGACATGGTAAAATACTGTCATTTCTCTGTACTAAAATTAATGTTTAGTAATGTATTAAAAATGTATGTACGGTAAAATGTTTATATATACACATTATAGACAAGGGAAAGACAGCTATAAATCTCCTGACGCAGAAACCAACAATGTTATTCTGATAAATGTGTACGTTATTTTAAAAAAGTTTTTCATTTTGTGAAGATGCTTAGTTTTTAAAGCAAGATAGTGACATCTTAGCAAAGTATTGTCTGGCTTCAAAACAGATGATCATCTGCCTCTTTTTAATCAAGAAGTTTATATAGTGAACTACATATAGTAAAAATATATATTTTAACTCAGGTTTTTAACAAATCAAACCTTTATTAATGGTTTGAGTGGGTGCTGTGGTACTGTGCATTGGCTACAAAGGAACAAGTTCACTTATGATATATAATTTGTAATAGATGTTCTTTCTATTTTCCATTAATGTGTATTTTTTCCACTTGTGTGGAAATATTTCTTCTTTGCGCTACTATTATTCTTTAGTTTGTCGATCATTTCTTGGGCATGAACAGGTGTATCTCATGCTCCGGACATGGCCCTCACAGTCTGCTGGGGAACTTTTTTGTACTTTTTTCTCTATTTAAATGCATTCCAAGAGTGGTGATGTACTAGGCCCCCTCATTGGGGCACCAGGACACATGGCACACATAGTCTGAGACATCTGGACTCTCAGGCTGAGTTTCCAACTCTCCCATGCCACTCTCCTGTTCGATCTCCTCCAAGATCATAAACGAGGTCCCTGGCCAAACCAATTCCTCCATGTCTCTTCCACATTCCCCTCCAGGACACCAAAAACTCTGTACCTCTTTAGCACACATTCTCAAACAGTCTACTCTCTCAATGTCCTCTGAAATTGGTGCTCTAGTTCTCTTCCATTTTTCAAAGTGTTTACAGAATGACAACAATAAATAAAAAGAATACACAAGATAAAACACAATTACAATACACAGAGGAGACTGTATATGGTGGTTCTAAGTATAGTAGGAGTAGAGGGGTAAAGAATGGAACCAGTTAAGTATAGGCTCTTCTAAAGAAGAAGGTTTTGAGTCTGGATTTGAAGGAGTTTAGAGAAGGTGACTCTCTGACATCCTTGGGGACAGAGTTCCAGAACTTGGGGGCATAACAGGAGGCCCTGTCACCCGTAGAATGAAGACAGGCTTGGGGGACAGTTAGGAGACCAGAATTTGAAGAGTGAAGGTTGTGAGGTGGGGAGTAGGGTGATAATAATTCAGATTGGTACTGAGGTAGGCCAGAAACTTCAGTTGACCTGCCCCTAGAGTTGAATCATCTTCACTTGATTCGAATCATTCAGTTATCAATGAATTAGTGAAGGTTAAGGAAAGCTACAATATACGTAAATAACTGTATTTGGTACTGTATATAAATAGCTAACAGTGGAAGCTGGTTCTGTACGGTTGAAGAGAAACTGATGTGAGTCTTGATTGAATAAAGCTTGCTCTGCATCCTGTGTGACTTTGTGGATTTTAATATGCTCAGGCCTCATAAGTCATTTTATGTACTGTAGGTTGAAGCCTGTCACACCATGTTAAGCTTGTTCCTATTCTTGGATATAGTCAATGAACTAAGAGAAAGACCATAAGAAGGAGATGGTAAAAACCCTTATAAAATCAAAACTAGAGGAAAATGAAATTACTCAAACAGTGCAAAGCAGTAATTTGTGTCTTCTCCAATAGCTTTTGTCCCTGAATTCAATTATCTTTTTTTCTTTTTGCGTGCAGTAAACAATGATATGATTTAAAGTCAAATTAGGGAGAAAATGTGCACCACAGGTATTTATGACTAATTCTGTATGTTGAGTGTTTGGCATTGTTGTGAAAAACACACACCACTGTGATGAAAAAAATATCATTTTTATGGACAAACATGACAATGTTTGTAAGAAAATTTAACCTTTATTCTTGAGTGCATTTGCAGTGGTGTGTAAACATTGCGCAGCTCTCACGTTGTCATTGGACCTCTTTTTGCTTCTACAGTCCGTTCAAAATAAAATCATTGGAGCACCATATTTATATCACATTAATATCAGAAATATCCTGCATGAAACTAATCTGTGCTCTCCAAGTAGTATACCTTCCTCCAGTCCTTCCCTGACCCTTCTATATGTTTCAACAAAATCTTCATTCCCTGCCATGTGTAGGCTTGGCTAGATCTGTAAAATTTGAAATAGTTTTAGAGCATACACAAAAACTGTTATTATAATTACAAGGTTTGGCAAAGTAAGTACAGAATACTACATCTTGTGTAGCAGAGCTCAACTGTTCGCATGTTTCCAGCTGTGTAGACTACACCAGGTTCATTACAAAATGTTTCAAGTAAAGGATGCATGAGAATGCTACTTTGTTCATGAAGGTGTGTTTTCGGTGATGTCATTGAACATTATTATAAATTCCTTGAGAACATTTAATCTACACTGATGATGTTATAATTTGTATTGAGGTATAAAGAAGACAAATCGATTTTGAGCTAAAGGCCTACTGATAACAATTGTCACTTTAACAGTAAAATGTGCTCTTATGAACCAGTCAGTGTTTGAAACTAATCTACATAAAGTGGAGGGACTCTTTCAGTCTCAGCATGTAACTGGTGTTACAGACTCACATTGTAATTGTGCATGTGCAAATAATGGTCAGAAAATTCAAATGTACTGAAAAGCTGAGCGGGAGACTGCACAACAGGGACTCCTATATTTCTTTACAATGAATGTATTTTCATTGATAAACCTTTCTTGATTAATCCTAAAATGTTTAAAATGTTTTACTTTATCCATAAAAAACATAGGGTTTGTAAAAACATATTACTATTAAAGTCCAGACAGAAAAAAGTGCATTATGTAAATTTTTTTTTACTTAAAAAGCAATAACAACCCCTTTAAAACAAGAGTTTAACTGTCAATGGATTGCAAAGTTTTATGCTCATATATTTTTCATACATTAAAATACTTGCATACATTTTCTTTTTTAATTCTCTAAAGAAATAACGACAGAGAAGAGCTCTAGCCAATTAGACAGTGATTATTGTGACTGCTTCATTTCTTGATCATCCGTAGCAATCAAAAATCAATATTGTGATTCTAACTGATGAAGGAGCAGGGAATTTTGAAGAAGGGAGTTTGGCATTTCAGGGCAAGAGCAGGATGCAGGGAGTTTTGGGAGGATGGAGAAAGGATTCTTGAGGGAAGATGAAAGAGACAAGAAAGGAGTTAGGAGGAAGTAGAACTTGAAGCTTGCGTCAAGCAAGTGCCCCTAATGATCATCCAAACCAAACCCTGACTGGAGCTAAGTATTAAAACGTTGCTAGAGAGAGCTTGCTATTCTGTGTTTTTAGGAAATTTGGATTTCCTGGGTAAAAGATCCCTCAGTTAGAAACATCTTTCCTGCTTAGAGTGCATTTATAGAATAGGGTGATAGGCTCCCATTTATTTCGTGGCATCAGGGGTTCAGAGAGAGATCAAACTGTAGGTTGCATTGCACATATTCAGAAAGCATCCTATCTCTTCTTTGGCCTCTGTAAGGATTAATTATGAGTTTCATACTTAGTAGAAGTCTAGGTTTTTACTGGGTGATTAGAATTGTTAGGACTCTGAACCATCTTGTTCGTAAATACTGTACATAGATTAACTTGTTTGTTGTAAGTTGTGTGCAGTGTAGTTTGTTTAACCAAGTATGTCTAGATTATTACTCTTTTCACCAAAGCTGTAGTAGAGTAGTTTATTGTCATTTGTACAGTACACGTACATTTGAATTCTTAATCGTGCTGATCCCTCGGGACATACACAGTAAAACAGACAACACCACACAATGACAGTACATTACAAACATAATAAATAATAACAACAGGAACAATAAATATGTTGTGGACAATAAATATGTAGTAGTGAAAAAATAAAAAAACATGGTAGACCATGCACAAAATGCATAGTGCAGATGTGTACTGAGTCTGAGGCATTGCAGTTAGCTGTTGAGGATGTGTCCTGAAGTGGGATAGAGTCTGTTCTAGTGGTTTATGTCTAGTGGTCCATGTTTTAATAGCGTGTTACCGCTTGCCAGAGCACAGGGTGGAGAACAGTTTGTGGCTGAGATGGTTGGGATCCTGAATGATAGATTGGGCTTTATTGCAACAGCGGATGGTGTGAATCTCACCGATTGATGGTAAATCACGTCCTGTAATCCTATGTGATGTTGCCACAACCCTTTGTAGTACACCTCTGTCATGCATTGTAGTATTGCTGTATCATACAGTGATGCCACTTTCTATGGTGCCGCGGTAAAAGTTCATGAGGAACGGCATCCCCGTAGTGAATTTCTTCAAGCACTGCAGAAAGCGCAAGCCCTGTTTTGCCTTTTTCAGACTGGCTACAGTGTTGTGAGGCCAATGCAGTCAGTGGAGATCTGCAGGCCAAGGGACCTGAAGCAATTGACAGTTTCTACTGCTGTACCATCAATGCTGATTGGGGCGTGACGCCCTCTGGGTCTCCTGAAGTCCACAATTAGTTATTTTGTCTTGTTGACATTTAGGGCCAGATTGTTGTCAAGACACCATCTTCTACACCTCACTCCTGTAAGCGGACTCATCATTGTTGTTGAGCAGCCCAATTACTGTGGTGTCATCTGCAAACCTAATAATGTGGTTGCTGCTGTAAGTGGCTGTACAGCTGTACGTGAACAAGCAGTATAGCCTAGGATTAAGACAGCAGTCTTTGGGAGCTTCAGTGTTTAGGATCACTGTAGAGGAGATATTGTTGCTAATTTTTACCAACTGAGGTCTGTTCGTCCGGAAGTCCAGTATCCAGTTGCAGATTGAGTTGCATAAACCCAGATTCCTACGTTTTGGGACCAGCATGGTGGGAACAGTTGTGTTGAAGGCTGAGGTGTGATCTATTAACAGCATCCTAACATAGGTACCCCGCCTGTCTAAATTTTCTCAGATAGAGATAATGCATCATCCAACTGACCTATTTGGGTGATATGCAAACTGAAGTGGGTAAAAGGAGTTTGGGATAGTGTAATTTATATATGACAATACTAGGCTTTCCAGGCACTTCATGACCATTGAAGTGAGTGTATCACAGGGAGGCCTGGAGGGGTGCCCACGTGAGTTCTTTTAAAATAGAATTATGGCTCAGCCATCATTTAGCACTTAGGTGCAAAAGCGGTGGTGTATTTGGACAGTGCTCCCCACAAACCAACAAAACAAGTATATATAGTGAAAAAATAACAAAATAGGACAAAAATACACAATAAAATACACAAATCCTTCCTCCGAGAGTTATAAGCCAGGAGTCCCACAACACTTAGATCCTGTCAGCTAACTCTCCCTTTTCCTAGCGAAGGAGCCTCCTACAGTAAATATGTACAGTAAAAGCATTTAATGATCCATTGTATTCTGCTTTGACATTACTTCCCAGATACTGTATCTCACTTTTTGGATTTTCTTTAGCTTCTCTTCCTTTCTATTTTAGCTTTAATGTCTACTGTTATTTGAACAAACATCATATTTTGAATGTTTTTTACACAGATTTAAACAGATTATGTTTTAAACAGGTTTACACTACTCTGACAGAATTCTGTTAATCCTCTTAAAACAATAAATCTGTCTTGCTATGCAAGTCCATAAAAATAGTCTCCAAATGCATTAAATGTTCCTTACTCAAGTTTATTTGATATATATATATTTTAAATCAGGGATATGCTATAAACCACTTACATCAATAAAGTTTATGTGATTAAATATAAGTTTGTAATTAAATTAAACTTAAAAACCTATTTTAGAGTAAAGTGACTCTAATACATTTGACACTAAGTAACAAAATAAATCACCCTTTCCTGACATAATACATACAAAACATTCTATCAAGTACCAGTCAAGTTTAGTTTTCAAAGATCTTAGTGATTATTGTTTCATACCATGGGTTAGAAGTGTCTTGAAAAGAGAATCCTTACCCACTGGGTTTATCTAAAAAATGCTTCAGGAATTTCAATGAATAGGCTTTTCTATATAATCTGCCTTTAATAAACTGGAGTAGCATTTGTCTTGTCACATCAGTTGAAGATGACAGTATCTTTTTTTAAAGACTCTTTTAGCACTTGGGACACTAAGCATGAACCAATTATGAATTTTAGAATTTAATAAATGCAAAAGTCCTTGGAAAGCCCGATTCGTCAGCTTTAATTAAACAAAAGGCTCTGTTTTGGAGTCCTGCTGCCTGGCTTTGCTTTAGATAAGTTAGAAATAAATATAAATATCTACAAACCATTAGAAACACCAAAATAATCTATTCCAAACATTAAATATCTTACTTCTGAATCAAAACAACAAAAATAAAATTGTTTAAAATTCAGTTAACTTTTACAACCGCTGAATTAGAAGAACTTTGCTAAATCAACAGTATTAAGTTGTAGGAGGCTGGTAGGTTGGTGTGCTTCCTCAAGCTGCATGTGTGGATGACTGCGTAGTAAACGTGAAGGTTCAATGCACAAAATATTCTGAGCCTTACAACAATTTAGGAAGTAACAATTTTAACTTTACCATAGATTAATCTGGAAAACAGAGTTGTGCAGTTTGTGAACAATGCATTCTTTTTCGACAAATAATTTCAGTGATTCAAAAGATTTGATCAACCTTTCATGGATTAGTCATTTGTTTTATTCATTCAAGTCTTTTGGCACGGTTAGATGAATTAAGCACTAGCCAATGAGAGTCAACACAGGAAATAATTTGAAAGTTAAAACTTTTATTCCACAATTAGAGCTCAATGAACAAAGGGGGTGTCATGATCGTAATCCCTCCTCTTAAGGGCGCTCTGGCTCTATCACATTTCAGTTGATTATGTGCACCTGCCTCCTATCCTGCCCCTCTTTATTTAAGCCAGACACTCTTACCATTCTGGGCTCTGCTTTGGAAGATGGATGCCCTGAGGCCTGCCTACCATCAAATCGCCCTACGTTCGTGGCTTGAGGGCATATGCCTCCTATTGGCGTCCTGACCCTGCTGAGTCCAGGGTTCAGAGTGCCTGGCCTTGTGCTCCTGCTTTTATTCCCTGTCTCTGCACTGGATCAAGTTCCAGTTTTTAACTGTGGTTTGTTTTCGTCTTGTTTGGATTACCTGGTTCTGGACTTTTGGACTTCGATCTGGATTTTCCCTTTGGACTCCCTTGGACTACTTCGCCATGGACATGCCCCCCCCCCCCCCCCCGAGCAACAGTGCACTGTTGTCACACCCCCCGTTTGTCAACCTGCCCAGTTTCTCGTTGTCTCCCCCTGCTGTCCGTTTCCACATACTCTCGGATTATACCGTCTGCATAGGGTCCTGTTTAATGCATCACAACAGGGGAGAATCAATACAGAATATAATGGAATACAATATATATTAAACAATCATAAATGCTCAAATTTCATTGGTTCTAGGCTGAGGTATAGTTAGTTAAAACATTGATAAATGGGTGGCATGGTGGTTACTATCTAACAGCTCTTTGGTCCTGGGTGTTGTGAAGTTTTATATGTTATCCCCATGTTCATATGGATTTCCAGTGGGTTATCCAGTTTCTTCACCCTTTCCAAAGAGATGCCGCTAAGGTTAATTGGTATCTCTAAACTATCGCTGTGTGCGTCTCTGTACTGTATATATGCCTTGCAATGGACTGATGTTTTTAATGTCTCTCAGTATGTGTAGCTATGTAATTGTCAGATATGAAAATGCTCAACTGAAAATTGAGAATTTCATTATACTTATGTAAGTCTGTTGCAATTAGCACCAAGAATTTCTAGTTCTAATTAATTTTAATTTCTTGCAGGCAGATTATTCTTTATATCCCATGGGAGAAATTATGACTCAGGAATATGAACTGGAGATAAGAATAACACAGCAAGACTACTATCACCCTCTTTAACATTAAACCAATCTGCTAATAAATAAGGCATCCAAAAATACAAAAACCTAAATTTTTTTTGCCAAATTTTAGTTAGACCTGTTTGTAAAATATCAAATCTTAAAACATTGTTTCCCTTTATGCAGAAATGCGTCCTTTTTTGTATTATAGCAAACTCTTTAATGTTTGATTTTTAACAATTCATTATCTATTTTTTTCAGAAAATATTTTGTTACCAGCAATATTAATTAACAATATTTTACTTTTCTCCATCTGAAGTCCAGATCTTATCAATTTAATCAGTCTTAAAATGATGGACATTGAAGTGTATATAGTATTCTGACAGACAAATGTGAAGGTAGATGTCTGTATCTACATCCTGAGCTCTAAGAGAGAAATACAAATCACAAGACAAAAAGTCTCCTCAATTTATCTTAACGGCTGCTCGTTGGTTCAGCCCAGGGGCCAGGGGTGTCTGTGTGAAATTTGTTGTGCTCTCCAGAGAAATCACTGTGACTGCAGACAGTTCAAAACCCATTATGGTTCCTCCAGAATCAAACATGCGATGCACTGATCGATGTCAGAGGGTCACAAAATAAGACTGAAGAGCTTTAATGCTGCTGGTTGTATTCATTCTTTTGTTTCCTCCATAGAATAAAGCAAATGGAAACAAAGCAAGGGGGTGGTGGTATGGAAATAAATACTCCCATCAGACTGTTCGCTTTATTCTCCTTTTCTGATGCTAGAAGGAGGTCTTGTTTTTTTAATAATAAATCACAACAGCACAATTGCAAAGCTGAAGAAATTGGATTCAGACCCCTGGGGCAAATTAATATCCTTAGCCATAAAGAGACAGGAGCATTGACTTATAATTACTATCTTACATGTCATTTTTATATGAAGAATATTTCTTTATATATATAAAGGAACATCATGTAATTTATCTTTGTTGACTCCATTTGGTATAGTGAGTCATGTTTCCTTAGAGAGTTGTGAGAGAAAAACAGATCTCCTATTTAAATTGGCTTAAAATAAAATTGATTTATGCTAATGTCTTTCATAGCAGCCATCATCAAGTGACGTTGTGACAACATAAATCACGTATGTGTAGCTTTTAACTTCCATACAGTTGCACACATGTTCATGAAATTAAGCATATAAATAAGGTCATGGTCGATCCATTTCTAAGCTGTACACTTTTATTTAAACAAAATATGAAACATGCTTTCATGGTGAAGCAACATACTATTTTGTCTAGTATAATAACCACTTAAGAAAACAAACTTTGATTACATGCTTAATAACTTACATTAATTTTCTACCTCATTGTAAAAAAAAATATATTTAGAGGCAAATATTTCAAAACAAAAATAAAAAACAGTCCCAGCAACAAGTTTTTCATTTTTTCTCAAGTAACTCCATTATTGTTTTCTTATTTCTGGGCTTGTAGTTCATAAACGTTTTAACAAAAATATAAATTTAGATTTTTTTCACAGAAGTGAGGCGCAAACATATTCAAAAAGCTTTCCTTTCCAGGAAATAAAGTCTTTGTACAATGATTTACCCTTTTTTGGAAGGAAAAAACACACTTTCATGTAATGTAATTTCAAACAGTTATATGCATGATCAGCACTATTTTATCTTTTTGTCTGGGTATATTTAATAAAAGATATCTCGAAATAAATTTCAATGTTTTCTACAGAAAGCGCTTGAATTATGTGTTTTTTCCTTCTGTAAAAATAACAAAAAGATCTCTTTTTGGATTTTAGTGCTTTCTGAGGGGTGGGATTCTCATTTCTAAGGCTTACTCATCAGTGAAAGGCAAATCTTACAACGGATATAAACAAGTACCCTGAAATCCTTCAATAGAAAGCTTACAAAAGGGATACAGCTTCTTTGAAAGTGCAGGGCATTTTATAAACCTGCGACCTTCACATCTGAGACTGTGACTCTATTGTTATAAATCCGTAATTTGTTCATTCTGCAGTGCCTGAGTAACAAGATCAAACAGCAGTGTCAGGATCCCAGAGCGCTGTTTGTCATCAACTCTTTATTCTCAGGCAGCTGAATTGGGAAGCGGGCAAGTCTTTCCTCACACAGAGCACACACAGACACAGGCAGCCTCTTGTTGGCAGGCCTTTGCTGCAGAATGAATGCATGCTGTGAATGTAGACCATTTGTCTGTTGATTACTGCAGGCCCCAGGGGATCTGTGTTGGCTCTCATTTCCAACTCTCTCTTTTTCACAGTGTCAACTTTCTCTCCACTGCCCTACCACCAGTACCAGAGAGTACGCATCATAAAGAGTACTCCTACCCATTTTCTGTGTGATCCTTTTTATAAGTGAAATTGCGGTACTTATTTTTTCCTTTTTTCCCTAACACTTACCAAGGTTAGAAAGACCAAGACATCTAAAGTGTGCAGTTCCTATACACCTGCACACAAGCATGTAGGTAACAACATAACATTGTTTTATTCTGCAATACATTTCTTTAATTTTTTCATATTTTATGTTATTATGCGAAATTATATATTTCACTTATTAAATAATTCACAATAATTGCTTATAACACTCTGAACCCTAAAAAAGTCTATATTCTAAAACATATTAAACCCATTTGATTTTTAATTTGACATTTTATTGATAAATCGTGTGACCACAATGATTTGTAAACTCTGTTTTGTCAATCAAATTTCATTTGTTAATTAAAATGAACATATTATAAAGTTACACTACAGAAATGTTTTTAACATAAACACTTAACTGAATTATATTTTATGGGCATCTAATAACCATTATGCCAGCAAGAATTACTACTGCCTTCTTGGAAGGGAGGCTACACAAACTATCAGCTTCTTCCTACTTAAGACTGGGGGAAGGGTGGGACAGATAATTGGGCTAAACAGTCCAGGCTAAAGAGACTATTACCATTTCAAAGTAAGAAAGTGTGACTAGACACTAAAGCAGCTTAACAGCCTATATATTTACTAACTGCTAACTTCAGTAAGCACCAATTGTAGAAAAAAATGTCAAATGGCTAGTGCTCTGCACATTCATTATACAACATTAAATGAAAAATTCTTTATAAAACACTACATATATTTTTATGAGATCCAGAGAAAAACAATGCAATGAAACTATTGTATATTTGTGTATATTTATTGTAATCTTCTTCCCACAAACTATATAAGAACAGTTGGAATTTGAGATTTTGTTAATTATCTTGGTGCTTGTTGCGACAAAGTTACAAGACCTTTTTGAGAATAAAATAATACAATTTTGTGAAAATATGTTGTTTTTAAGAAACTGAAAATGGAGTACAACAACACACATATAACAGAAGTAAAAAGAAAGAAAACATAAACCACTACAAATTGACTCAGTAAAATAAATATAAATGTATGAAACTAAATCACAAATGGAAAACTCTAAAATCCTTTAAGTGAGTTTTAAAAATGTCAACCCTTGCAGAGCCTCTAGGGATTTAAGCAAAGTTCCACATACTGTACATAGTGTTTTACATGAGAACAATCTATCACCTTATTGATAATCAAACTGTTATATCAACAATCAACATATATACGTTGATTGCAAAATCCAACCCATGAATTCAATATTTGCTGGAAATACCTTGAAAGCAATTGTCTTTTTGGGTAAGTGTCTACTGATTTTGCACATTGGCTTGGTGCAGTTTTTGTCCATTCTTCTTGGCAGATTTTCTCTGGGTCCCTCAAATAAATTTGGGATTGCTTAATAGACAGGATTTCAAGCTTTTCTACAAACTATCTTTGGCATTATGCTGTGGACCATTGTCCCACTGAGAGGTTATGTTTTGTCCCAGTTTTAGATCTAAAGCATGTTTTCCTCTATGATTTGTCAGTACTTTATCTCCATCATCAAGTTCTACTCAGTCATTTTTATTGTAAATACCTTTTTATTTTCTATAAATTTGGGCTTCAGAGGTGTGCTGGAGAGTAAAAGGTTACATGTTGTGTAGCTGTTGATAATCCATAACTTTGGGGATGGTGGTGATCTTTATGATAGCACAAATTAAAAATCCAATGACTAACAGATTCAAAAAACAGCAGCAGGTCAAAAGTAATGATGGTGAAAAAGATTCTAGTTGTTTGATTAAACACAAAGACATTTGTATCACCTCAAATCTGGTCTATCCCTTAAGTCCCAAAGTGGTAAGGTCTTCCAGTTTATTTTATAAGGATCCACAAAATACAATACAGCTAGAATGAAACCCCTATACAATAAGACTTTGACTCTGTGAGATGCAGTTCTTCAAATATGTCCCACCACAACCATTATCAGTCAAATGTTGGGTATAACTAAAATAAAAATATGTCAGGATCCAGTGATGCCAGTTTATTTTGTCATTCTATATTTGGCTCATCCTGTTCTGCATAATCAGCATTATTAGTACTGTCAGCTGTGCTCAATTGCTCAGCAGTTAACCTGGGAAGGTGATCTCAGCTCCTTCTTAAACACATACTGTACTGTGATTCCGGAATATGCTTCCAGTTCCAGTTGAGTGCTCCTTTGAATAATAATAATAATAATAATAATAATAATAATAATAATAATAATAATAATAATAATAATAATAATAATAATGCTTATATAGTGCTTTTCTGGACACTCCACTCAAAGAGCTTTACAGGTAATGGGGACTCCCCTCCACCACCACCAATGTGCAGCATCCACCTGGATGCACCAGATGTGGACCAGAACACTCACTATAGTCATTTACAGAAGTCCATCAAAAAACTGAATTTTTATTTTAAAAAATCCAAGTACATCCTGCTGCATTGGTCCCATAAACCTAAACCCCTCTTTTCTTCATGCTGAATTTAAGTTAAACCCTTGTACCATGCACAATTAATTCTCAGAATATAACTGTGAATTGAGAAAGCTTAAGGTTAAAGCTATAAGGTGAAGTGATGAACACATATATACTGTAGGTAGCCTATGTTTTCAAGTCTTTGAAAATAAAGTAGACATTCCTACTGAAATCTGCTTGTAAAATGTATTGCAAATTGAAAGAGAAGATATTATTAACTATACACGTGCCATCAAAGAAAATCAGAAAAAAAGTGCAGGAATACATGATGTGCATCATTACATTACATCATTAGATTTCCAAACAAATTGACCATGGTATTCAGCCTCAGAAAAGTATAGAGATCAGTGTCCATATGTATGTAATAATGAAGCATGAAATTATTATACACAGTGCTCAATGGACTTTATGAATGGAGCATGCTCAAATCGTTCTGTAGTGCCATTTTGAACAGGATTCAGAATTAACTGGTCCCACATGAGCAAACTGCTTAGAACAGAAGCTGACATTGGCAGATGTTATACCTGCATTCACACATAAGGCACAAATCCTTTACTTAAATCTCATCAAGAAATGTTTAGCTATAGTTCATTGTTGATTTAAATTCATTTTTGTTTTCTTATCTATGATTATACAAAGGTTAATTACAAATGTTAATGTTTCATAACTTTGAAAATAAAAAGTAAACAGTAAAACAGTGCACATATTTTAATAAATAAGTGAACATTTTTTGTCTCATCATTTTAAACCTTAGATTGGGTGATACGTCAATACAAATGAAAAGTATTGACTTTGTAATATCAGGTTTCAGACTGTGTTCTTTGTTCTTAACAGATCTTTGGTGACTTTGGAGACTTTGGTTAAGGTGCTGCACGGTGGTTATAATATCCAATGGTGCATATCTGTCTGGAAAAGATATTACTATGAAGGATAAGGTAGTGACAGATTGCTTTGTGAGAATGCCACCATCTTGGCTCAAAACCTAGGCCCGGTGTTGTAACCTTGAGCCAATATGGCTGCCTGCTAATTAGGAGAAACGTCAGTATAAGGCATAGTCAGTTTGCACAAGTAATTGGCACTCAAAGTAAATTAAATTCTATTTGAAGGAAAGGAGCTGTTGGAATAGGTTCAGGTGGAATTAACTGCTCTGGGCTTATTAAGAGGCTTATAAGACTATTCAGGAGGAAAATGGGTTTAGTCTATTTCTAGTCTCTTGTCTGGTGGACCACAAACAGAAAACAGGGGCCGGCCTAATGCGGCTAGGGCGCCCGCCTGAGCCCCCGTTGCGTTACATTGGTGTCAGAAGCGGGGCGGGATAGCCCTTCGCCGGGGACGGCGATTTAAGCGGGGGAGAGTGTAACGCTTACGGCCGACAAGCAGTGTGTGTAAGAGCCGGCGTACCAGAGCGGGTGACGTCACCGCCCTTCCCTGTGATAGCAGGACCACAGCTACTGGGCTGTGAAGAGATCTCTCTTTGGCTCACGGGGCTGGGTCGCTGCAGAGAGAAAACAGAAAACAGAACACCAGGTTGCTGCTGTGTCAGAGACACATGTATTTTATAGAGATATGTCCCTGGCCAAACAGGATCAGCTGGGAAAGTTAATGAAGATAAAGAGCATTATTTAATTAGTGAAGACAGAAGGAGTTGGGTCTTCCTTTAATGTTATTCAATATCACAGTGCCTGGTTTAAACATTGAGTACTAGAGTGTAATTCAATTTATTAAAAATATTACTTTTTCTCTCTGCAAAATTATTATGATTTTACTGTCTAATATTAGACATTTTTCACACATATTATCCAATTTTGAACTCATTCTGTTATAGAATGTTCTTTACTCATATTTCATTAGGGGCATGAACTCTGGGGAGTACTGTATGTATTTTAAGTAGTATGTGAGTAGGACAACCATAAAGTTTAACATTTCAGACTCACTGCAAGTTGCGTACGACTAGAGTTATATGATGTAGTTTAAACATTACTTGGGTCCCTCAGAAAAACACAATAAGTAATTCCAGCTGGAATTCAAAATAGTAATAAAACTTTATTGTTACAATAATAATGTTTAATTATTTGAGTGTATGAAACACAAAGTAAATTCCCCCAAAACAATATAATACTCAATGCAGAGGAGTCTATACATCTTCATGCATGGGCAATATATTTATTTTGGTGCACACAATAATTGAATCACATTGCTATTCTCAGGGTTTGTTTCACATTCATTTGTACACAATTGGCAATCTTATGACATATACTTATCTTTACTGCAGGCTGTGTGCTATCATGGGCTCATTCCAAAGTGTGAGAACACTTCACCTATTCAGACCCACAAAGGCTTGTGGACAGTACTATTTGGAAACACCATTTTTTTAACCATACAGTATATAAACATAGTCAATAATATTTATAACATCATCCTAAAACTCCAGACCAGTGTAGAGACAGCAGGGAGATAAGCACAAGTATGATATAATGCATTTTAATATGGATTTGGCCTACATTAAGATTCAAATGGATGACAGGATGATTGTTCATTGTTTTCTCTCCTGTATTATACTTTCCTATGTAACCCACCTTGTGCTCATAATTCGAGCTTGGTGAATAAAGTTATCTTTGAAGAGACAGGTTTAACTTTCATTTAAAAAAAATCACACTAGATCGTGCTAGAGTACCATATGCTGTACGTATGACAGAAGTCCAATCCCTTTGATAATACTATAGTATTTTAGTTGTTTTTTGCATTTTCTTGCAAATTTTGCATTTTCTTATTGGCACTTATCTAACCTTGCTATTATTGTTAATTAATTTGAAAATAAAATAATATTAACAAATAATATTGTAATATTTTATGTAATCAAAAATTGAATAGACTCTTTAATTTATTAGTTAATAGACTAAAGTTTAATATTTGTTAACTTTGTTAATGAGAGTGTGATACAGTGTAGCTAATTTGGTCATAGAATTCAAAGGTAAATTAATTAAATTTAATTATTTGATTAGTTAAACTGTTTTTGCATCAATTCAACCTTTTGTTCCAAAGAAGTTACATGATAATTCAAGTGATAAGCTACACAACTCATAATCAGAGAATTTTTGTGGAATATATATATAATTATGCAAGAATGGAAAATTAAAAAGAAAAAGTCTGATGAATCATCTTCTATGTTCAATTGAAAAAAAGCATCTAATTAATACAATACAATTATTTTTCTTATCAGCAAGTGCTGTTCAGTGAACCTTGTGCCATTTCCATTTACAGCAAGTGCTTTTAATTTCTGACTCAGTTCCTTTCATTTAGCTGTAAAACCTCAGCAGCAACAAACCTTTTGGTTTCCTTTTGCAAACAATTTTTTGTCTGTTTCCTCATACAACAAGAAATAACCGATGCCGTTTTTCAATGTTTTTTTTTTTTGCTATCTGTGTTATTGTTATGTTGTAGAGAGTACAATGGAATCTGCTCTCAGTCTATGTAGTTAATATTCACAGCTAGCACACAGCTGTGCTCCATTACATTACAAAGGACAGGAAAAGAGACAGCAAAATAGGGTGAAGTAATGAGAAAGCTATTCATTCCACACTACACACTCACTGCTGTACAGCTTTGTGAGAGACAAAAAAAAGCTTAGTTCAGAACCACTTACAAAAGTACTCCTTTCGTTTAATTTTTAAAGGGAATAAAAAAGTGCTTTTTTCATGTTTATCTTCTATAAATAAACAACATAACTATTCATCAATTAATTATGTATAACTATGTATGACATCAAGACAGTAGCAATAAGCCTTCTTGGAAATTGATTCAGTGTGCATCTCTAACTTTCACATTATGATAAAAGTGTGTTTATCCAATAATATAAAACTGTAAAGGCTAAATAATCAAATATTCAGGCTTAAGGTGTTATGAAACATAAGGAACTTGAATTGCTTTGAAAAGTGTTTAGTGACCAGAAACATTAATTAACATTTTTGCTTAGATTACAGTAAACCTTTAATTTAAGCACATATGCACAGCTAAAACAAATCCTGAATAATAAATACATCTATAAATGTAATCGGTGGCTCTCTTTCGTGGTACTCTTCCTGTTGCCCAGCATCTTCTACTGCCCACCACAGAGTGGTGCTAACCATTAGTGCTGCCTGCTCTTTGCTGACTCACTGTTATGGAATATTAATGAGGACCCTATGCAGAAAAATCCGGATGAACTCCAGAGGCGAAGTCGATTTAACAGTCCGAGGTCTGAAAGCCAAAGGAAAACAAACCGGTGCAAAAGTACAAAATCAGAAGCGGAGCCGTAAGCCTAAGCCAGAATGATAACCAAAGTGCCAAAACAAACTAGGAGACGTAGTCGGAGAACAAGCCAGGGTCATGAAGCCAAAAACCAAGACGTAACTAATTGCAGGAAGACGGGGTAGCTCTAACCAGGAAAACCTAATACTGAGCACAGGGGGGAGTGTGAAGCAGCATTAAATAGGCTGGGGTAAAAGGGCTAATTGGGAATCGTGCTGGAATGCGAGGTGGAATGACAAGTCCTCCGGGTGCGTGGTGTAACACTCACATTCAGTCACCTGCAGCAGAAGCGCTTCTCAGGTATTCTCAGGTCCAAATTATATAGGTACTTAATCTATTCAACTGGAAATTTTTGTTTTCCTCTCCGCTGCATCCACATGGTCTTTTATTGCTACATTGTTAAAGGCATTAGTTTTTAACAATGTATTCCATCGCATTTCAGATCATGTCTCCCAATAATTGGTTCTCCACACTCTCCTGTTCCACACTGGAACCACACTTTTTTAGTTTGTTACATGCACATTTGACTAGGTTCCTGCCAAAACTGTATCAAAACTGATTTGTTCAGTGCTCAGTGTTAGAAATCTGTGTCAATATTTTGGAGGTTTTCTTGCAAGGGATATAACTAATCACTGATTTCTGACCAGCTCCATTATTTCCTCATTTAGGAGAGTTAAAGCCAAAATACTAAGCATGCTACCTATCTCTTATATTCTTCACCATATTTTGTCACTATCAGAATTTTAAAAAAATAGTTTCTGTTTAGTTTTGGATATTGAACTATTTAAAATAATACATTACCAGGTTTTTTCTTCAGTTCTGTGAAGTAATTTAAGACTAGTGTTTTGCACTATTGCATATCAGTTCTACAATAATAGTGTGAAAATGTCAGATCTTAATGATGTGCCATGCTTGCAGTGTTCACGAAGGATGTGTGCTATTCAGTTTAGGTGTGTTTAAAATTTATTGTATTTAATAATGTATATCAGAAACAATCTAAGGATTGCCAGGCCACTATGTGAATCCAGCAATTCTAAATTTAGCTTTAGCTATGGGTCAACCAGATAAGCAAGTAATAAAAATCAACACTGCTCACTAATATTAAAAGCTACATTAGGTAGCAATATGGGTAAAATGTTATTATTTCATGGTTTTCATCCAGGTTAGGGAGTTAGTTGGGGGTTAACTTAGGGTTTTGTGGTATTTTCCATAGCAATTTTAGGTTACTTTTTAAGTACTTTTTATGGAAGTTGTTTATTCTGGAGATGCTTTTTGTCATTTGCATCTTTAATTTGCATGTTCTTTGGAATATGCTGCCTTTGATACTTGATATACCAGCTTTTTCTTATGCACTGATATCCAGAGTTGCAAATTGCTGTGTTGTGTTGAAATGTTGAAGGCTCAAGAAGATACTTTTGCATTTCATTTAATCTCCTCTGATGACAGGTGCCTACAAAAGGGTTCAAACAGTGATGGCATGTCTTCACTACACTATGATGCTGTACCTGTGTTGCTGTCTTCACACAAACCTAAATCAGTGACAGTAGCAACAGCTGCTCCTGGGATAATACTTCACAATACCTGCAGATAATAATCACTGACAGATTTAACTTGAGCATCAGGAACTCTCATGCATATTTGTAAACCAACATGATGACTTGTGAGACCTTGGTCTTCTGAAGCTTAGTTTGTTCAGAGAAGCTATTTCAACTTTTTTTTTTCGTAATGTTATTCCAGCTGCAGCCTAAAAATGTGCTTTAATGGTAAGCCACATAGACACTGTGAACTTGACTTCAAACATCAGTGTTGCTGATGAATATAGCACAACTATAGGTATAGACTATAGACTATAGCATGATAACATTTTGAAATCATGGTATATCAATTATTTCATTGTTTGCTTAAATAAGTCATAGTCTGTGTCAAATTGGTTCTAAATTTACCAAACAAATATCCTCTTATATGTAACACGTCTGTAACAGGTAGAGAAAAAATATACTGTCTCAGCATTTTTCGACTCTGCTGTTTTATTCTTTTTCTTTGGCTTATTGGCTCTGGACAATCTATATTATAACATATTATTAAATCATAGATTATGGGGTAGAGAATTTTAATACCTAATCCTAAACATTGCTTTAGTTATATTTTATATGCAGAATAATATATAGTTATAATTTATGTAACAATATTTCTTGTCATTAATAACATTTATAAAGGGTACCTAAATTGAGGAGTGACCATTCAGGCTAAAATCAAGATTAGGATTTCATTAACCTGCAGTTAATCAGTCTGTGGTACCATCATAAAGTTTCTATATCAATGACTTCTGGAACAGCATTAGAATGCTATCATACAAGCACTAAGATACAGGAGTGTTAGGACTAAACCAGAATGCTTCCAAAACAGAGGTATAGAAATACAAATTAAGGGTTTCACACTTAGCCATCCTCACAGATATCACAGATATTCCATGCGGAATGAGACTTTGATATGTAGATGTTTCTCTTTTAATTTGAATTTCAAAATACTACTGTTTAATCTATCCCAAAATAAGGGTGTACAATGTCTGTACTAGCCTGTACCATATCGAGAGGGTGCTGAATGTTGCGAGGTACAAGCTGCCCTTGATCATATATACCTTCAGCAAAGCCATCTAAGCATATACAGTAAATTGATGTAAAAGGAAATTAAAATGATGGGGCAGTAGTTTGCCAATTGTAGGCACTGTTTTCAATACAAGGGAATATAATTGGTCCAAAAAGCCAGGTAAATATTCAGGTGAGAGGCCATCAATGGCAAAGGATGTATCTAGTTAACTACTTTGTTTAGCTGAAAGACAGAGGTGCTCCAAGGTAAATCTTGTAAATTACATGATTGACTGTATTAATAATTCTGTCTAGAGCTATGTTCAAGAAATTTAGTAAGATATCTACTTACCATTCATTCCTTGGTACAGTACATGCACATTCTGCATGGTTTCTCAAAACCACAATAACTAACTCTTATCTCCATGTTTGAAATCTGCGTCAGAGTTTCAGGGATACTTCTGTGGGGTTATGACAATAGTGATCTGTGCCTAGTGTTGCCATTTCCTCAGCCAGGTGACTTAATGATAGAGTATTCAGTATGGTATCCTTTCTAAATGTCTTGGCTTGTTTCACCATTATAAAAATTTGACTTTCAGGAAGAGGTCAAACTGAATTGCAGAATTATACTTTTATGAATGATACTACTTTTTCTGTAATGCTTAATTCCATGTAACATTATCAGACATACCTCCCCGAGCACTCTAAATCTACCGGTGTGAATAATCTTACACAATAAAATGATCTTGTTATACATATTATTAAGAAGTCAGCTTCAATTAATTTGCTTAATAAATCGGACAAGGACAAACACTTTTAAAGAAAAAAATTGAAATGGAAAACCATAATAAATATGATCGCCATATAAGATTAATCTTAATAAAAAAACATTTTAAACATTTTATTGTCTATATCTTTATGGGAATAAACACAGAACACTAATCTTTGTCGTTATTTTTCGTATGTTTTCTTTGGCACAAAGCAGATGTTGAGCAGATAAAAAATGAGTGGAGACTGTGTGTTTAACCAGGCCAGAAGGAAATGAGAGGCTGAAACATGTTAACGTCCCAGTCTTAGACTTAATAGCCTACAACAAAAACTAAGCAGGTCAGCTTCATGGTTCACTGATTGCTAAAAGCCTAGTGGCTTGCTCTGCATCTCATTGGCGGCCTGATTGTAACAGCTCCCAATGAGATTTGATTCACAGATCTGTCTTAGAGATGCTGTGGAAAACAGAGGCTACAAAGAGCACAAGGACATGCTTTTTCATACAAACACACACCAAATAATTCATATCTTATGATCAGATTACTTCAGATATGTTTATTTACAATACCAGAATGCAAAGCTAACAAAGTCATAAATGGTGTTTGCTATCAATCTGGCTTATGTCATTTTTTCACTTTATCACACACTCCTCAAACAAAGCATACCCTATGCTGCTCCAATTCATTTCCTTGCACTTGTATGCTTCAAGCATGATCTCATTACAGCAGTAGGTATAACCCCAGGAGATCTAGCTATTAAAAATTGTTAGAGTTAAAGCACATACAGTATGTTATCTAACATTGTGAAGAGTGTTGAAAGTATTAGACATTTTTCTATCACCTGTTACCTCCTTTTTTAAATTTAGTGAGTGTTTGTAAAACGGAACAATAGCTTCTGTACCATCATGTACTCCTCATATCTTCACACATATCTTCCATGCACAACATACAGTATATTTAAAAATCATTTTATTTACACTTGGAGATTGTAAACCATAACACTATATAAATATAACACTATATAAATTCATACTCCAACCAAGTGTGTAAGTCCTTGGAACAAGTTGCATTTTCAATACTTTAAGAATTGTTTTTGTGAATGATTGGTTAATACATTCATATTATTTATACTTTTTTAGTTCATGAAGGTAAAAAAATGTTGAGTATTCATTATTGCTGCTTCTATTCTGTTATTGATCTTATTTAAATTCAGTTGTAAAATTTAAATTTAGATTAGATTCAAAACTTTTTCCAAGGATACATAAAAACAGTTGGCATCCTTGGTGATATTGTAATATATCACAGATAAACTAAGAAAAATGGTTGTAGTGGTGCAAAAGCACCTAAGAGGCATTTCTTTAGAGAAAGATTTAGGGTATCAGAAATAACCTTTTTCTCTTCAAACATGGTTACAACAAAGAAGGATTTCCTCTTTGAAGGAGCAGATGCTCTGTGATGAAAAACAGCAGCAAAAGCCTTCTAGAATCTTTTTCTTCTCTTCTTCTGCTTTTTCTTTTACTTGGTTTACTTGTATGACTTTCTATTAAAAGTGAAAATATGTGTATGTATATTATGTTAAAATAAAAACATATATTTTTAAATAAACATTTGATTATTAAAAATCTATTCATTCTAGTTAGGAGTCACAGCACCTTGGAAGCATACTGTATGAGGCAATTGGGGACTACATCCCAGATGGGATGCCAGTCCATCACAGGGCACACATAGGGACAATTTTGTGACACCAATTAACCTTGCCAGCATGTCTTTGGATGGTGGATGGAACCGAGAGCACTCAAAGAAATCCCACATGAACAGTAGGAGAAAATGCAAACTCTACAAAGAAAGCACCTCAGGCAACAATTGAACCCAGGGTTCAACAGCTGTGAAGCAACTGCACTATCTTACTGTAAATAAGAAAACATGTCATTGTTTTTAATATTGTAATAGTAAGCTTTTATGACCACATTTGCAAGAACAGTGTTAATGTATGTGAAAATGTTATTGTCATTTATTTCAATTCATTTATTCTGGGTAAAAAAATGTGTTAACAACATCTAGACAGGGGTCTATTTTTAAATGTAGTTTTTAAGCAAATAGTCACACCAATTTACTCTGTTTTTAACATGAACAGAAGGAAGGTGAAGTAATGTTTCCATGTTTAATAGTCATTTTCATTCTGAACATATATGTAGACGTCAGGTGGCCATGAACAGACAGGGCTTTCATGTAAACGAGTTTTATTGGTGACTCCACATGAGGTAGCTAACCCCCCGGCACATATTCCTCTCAGCCCTGCTGCTCTGTTCTTCAATATCCACCTCCAACCTTCACAACTAACCTGTAAGAATATCCTAGCAACAGCCATCTACCAGTTTATGTGATATTGATTTTTTTTGCAGTCCCACATTTTCTTTAAAGAAATCACAACCTATATAGGAAAAGGAACATTATCAAATGTGTGTATCCTGAACATTGCACACGGTAATTTATTACAAAATCATCTAATTAGGCATCAGTAGATAACACTTATTGTTATCGTTCTTACAGACATAGTTACTATTTTAATTTCCATCTATGTTTTCTGCTGCACTCTGTATATGTATATTTTTTGTTTCAATACAAGTTTGAGAAATGTACCTTTGTCATGATAATAAAAACCTCATTATTTCTCCAATAAGCACCAATTTTGTTAGCTAATCTTTTTTTTCTTTTTCATGAAAAGGTTAGTTAATTAATCAGGAGCAAATCCTCATTATTATTTCAATAGAATTAGAAAGACAAATCACTGGAGTATAGCTTAATAGGACAGGCCTGTGGTTTAACCTGCCTCATTTACATAAAAGCAGAGCCCTTGTCAAGGAGCTCTTGGTGAGCAAACAGCCCCAGAACATAAGCCAGCAGATGGTCGGCTCTTGGTGCTAGCATTCCCTCCACTCTAATGCATGTGATCCCATTACATCTCTGTAGCCGTTACCCGGGTAACTGCTAAATTGCTGTGAAAGGCATGGTAATAAAGTAACCTGTCACACTGGCAATGAAAGCTGCAGAATTTTCCTGTTCACTGAGCTCTTCATCCCAACACTACACACTGCATACTTTAATACAATGGCACAGGGTCAGCATGCAGCACTAATGTGAAAGGTGTAGAAAGTGTAACATGAATAATGTTTTATAAATATATTGTGATTATTAATTAGTACCATGATAATTTAACAAATACCTTAACTATTTAATAATGGTTTGCCCATGTAGAATGGTAAAGTGCCTTTATTCAAATTTTTACTAGATTTCCTGTTTACTCATTTTCTAGATTTATGTTACACCCTACAATTGTTTATGTACATAATATTAGTATACTAAAATATACTAATACATTTTATAGCAGACTCATCAACGAAGTCCTTATTAGTGCCAGAATCACTCACAAGCACGCTTGAATTAGGAATTATGTTAAGCAACATAAATAAAGATAGTCCCTTAATCTAATATTTTTTAGAATTTAGTATATCCAAAAAAGTGAAAATATCTATGAAAATGAAGTGACCATGTGCTGTAGAAAATACTTGGACAAGAATGGACAAAAATAAACATTGTAACTTGTAAGGCGTGACCTTGACAAAATGTTTAATGTTGTAATCCTTTTTGATTCTAAATATATATATAATATATTTTTAGAAACATTTGAGGAGCACCAGTATATTTTTAGTCTATCAGCTAGTACGAGGAAAAATGACACTCTCTGTTAGCATTTTTTATTGTTTAAGTGCACCAAAATTTGGCTTATTATGATGCAGTCAAAAATTCTCCTTGCTGTAGTTTGCGGTGGAATGGTTCTTCTATAAGTACATAGAACAATTTGGAAAAATTACAAATAAATCAAAGAAGGCAAAATGACTACTAAGTAAAGAGAACTGATCTTTTCTACAAATAAAAAAAAATACTACATTGAAATGTAACTGTTCTTCCAGAACATAATTTTTTGTCTACTCTAATTGAAGTCAAGCTAAAGAAGATGATGTCTTTGGCTGAAGCTGAATAAGAGTTCCTGCATCCTCGCAAGGAGTGTTTTTGCTGTCCATAATGTTTTTTTTTTAGGCTGCTCCAAGATTCAAATGTAATTAAACCTTTAACCTACAAAATGACTGTCAAGAAATACTACTATATGTCATGGTCAACATCTCTCCCCTAGAGGGCCCTCCACTTCTCCCATCATTAGTTCTGTGTGATTGGTGGTATGTTCTCCAGGTGTGCCTTGTTTAGTCTCCCTCTATTTAATCTCAGTGCCTCCAGTGCTCAGGGCTCGGCATTAGGGTACGGATGTTGCGAGCCTCACCTATCACAAGGCTGCTGGATGCCTGAGGGTATAGGCCTCATCTCCAACATCGCCTGACCTTTTGAGCCCGGGGCCTGGGGGACCTCGCCCTGTGATCCCAGAACTTCCTGTGTTCATGTTTTCCACTTCCCGGGGATTTTAATCTTGTCATCTCAGGGTGCTTCTGACAGTATTGAACTCATGGACTGTGCCCTGACCCTCCTACTGTCTGGCTGCAGAGGGCGCTCCTTCTCTGTCCTGTTTCTCATTTCCGGTTCTTTGCTGTCCTTCCGGTGTTTCTCTCTCTCTGGGGCTATATCTTTCTGGGTCTTTCATTCTGCCTTCGCTCAGCATTGACGTTCGAATGTCCTGAGACCCGCCTAGCACCAGGTCGCCCCACGTCCACTACCTGAGGGCATAGGTTTCTATACGGCATTCCCTGAACAGCTGAGTCCGGGCTAACCCCCATTTCGCCGCTACGCATAGGGTCTTTTCGCTCTCCTGTCATTCCATGGTTCGTCCTTTCCAACATCCTTGACTTCTATGGACCCATTCAGATTTGGACGCTAGTCTTTGTTTCTCTGTTCACTGTTTCATGAACGGTCACAGTTACTTTGTTGCACTATTAAACCCCAGTGTGTTTTTCCCAAATTACGTCTCTTGTTTCCTTCAGCCCTTCAACACAACACCCGAGACGGACAGTGGAGCCAATCCGTAACACTATACCATTCTGAATTTTTTACTACAGGTACTGTAAAAATGATTCATTTAACCAATGTGCATATCCAAGATTAATTAAATATTTACTGAAATCGGAATATAATTAATGTTTTACAGTGTTGTATTTTCTACAGTGAAGAATTACCATCATAAACATATGCTATATTGTTTCAAAAGCATTTCTAGAAACACTGATGTAAAGAGTATACTGTAAGTGAATTCTGTAGAAAATAAAGATATTTGATATATATGCAACATAGTCCATACATTAGAAGTAAGAAAACAATACTTAGATAATGAAAAAAATGATAAACTTATGATTGGATAAGTGTTTACAATAATCTGTTTACAATAAGAGCGGTACTCATGATCTCAGAATAAAAGCACATGTAAGGGTGAGTTACATAGGTCAGGTAATGAATTTCAATTAAAGACCCAACCATTTAGACTAAATGGCTCCTGAAAGTAAAACAGAAACCCAATATTCCTGTGAGCACAGTCAACTCAGTCACCAGAAAATGGAAGGGGCATCATACCACCCAGAGGAACAAGTAATAGGTTTATTCCATGCTGAAAAAAAGAAGAAAGAGAACACAACGTTTCGGCCGTGGAGCCTTCTTCAGGTGTCAAGACACTTAAAATAGTGAAAGGCTTGTTAAGGGATGCTACTTGTAACCAATGAGAACTTTGGAAAAGCTACAGAGTTAAATGTCTGTGATGGAAGAAAATATGCATCATTCAGTAATATCATAGTACTTCATAGAACTACCCTGTATCGTACCATGACAAGAAGGCTACGAAACTCCTATAAAATACATTGTAATTAATTAATAGCATAAAATCAAATAGCAAGGGTGTATGTATCTCCCATATACTGTATGACTTGTCTCCATTCTTAAAATAGCTGAGAATACCAATATTTCTCCTTATAATGACAAAATGAATCTCAGCTAAATCCACAGGCTCTTATCTCAGCTGTGCCTAAGAAGTGAAGGGCTCTGTTTCTCGATGCCAGTCCACTTTGCAAGCTATTACACAACAAATAGATTATATGTATGAAAACAGAAGAAGAAGGACAGTGCATACAATATGTATTTATGGGTAGTTTTTTTTTCACAGTGAAAAACTAAGGAAGCATAGAAAATATACTATTCTCTATTCTGAGTTATCTCAATTCCATATCGCTGAAGTTTAATTGAATTGAAAAATAAGCTCAGAGCTCATTATCTTCTCAGAATAATAAGTCTATATTTGAAATTCAGAACATTTTAATAGCACAGATCACACAAGCTTGTCAAATGTACAGTTCATAAAATGTGTTCATATTGGTATACTTAAGACAGTCACACTTTACTATAAAACTAATTGTATTCTTTGGCGGTGAAAATTCTCAATTTCCAACCGTGAGCTCTGCAGGATGATAGATGAACATTAGAAATGCAGCAACTTGTGCTCTTTCATCTCTGTCAAGGGATATTTATTCTGATGCTGCTTCTAAATTATTCATTTTCTTAAGGCGATCAATATTAATAATCTGATTTGCTTCTTGGCATTTTCAGTCACACTTCTGTTAAACTGGCTGTAAATAAAGGTCACTCAGAGGCACCCTGCTGCTGTTCAGAATGTGTTTTCTATAATTAATTCTTAACACGTCTTTTCCTGTGTGTGAGAATCGGTTGCATTTGAAATTTACAATTAATTGTATACTTGGCCTGCATATTTGCCCATCTGTGTAAAGAGTTCTCTTGTGGGCATTCACAACCCTTTCTGTGAGAATGTGACACCCATTTTCTACAATAGAAAGGGTTCTTTGTTATACTGTAGATCCACTGGACAATTCCCCTCCTTTATTGTCATATGTATGTTACAATAAATAATGTTTATGTAACACCTGGAAAAAACAATGGTACTGTATAATACTGCATAGTAAAACAAATATCAGAACACCCATTGATTCTATAGCTATGATGTGCACAAGGAATCAAAGCACTCTTAATAAAACTGTAAAAAGACATGCAAGTTCTTATCTAGTTTTTAATACTTTCAATAATATACTAGTATTTTTTATTTAAACGATTAGAGAAAACTGCTTGGGAGATTTTAATTGGTAAGTAAAAAGAACAAGTGACAAAAATACATTCTTATTAAATGCAGCCAGCAGTACTTATTCAGGAAAATATTTTGTAACAATGTAGAACTTGGCTGTGCAATAATTATGCACCTTTTAACTAATTATTGAAATTGAAGAACTCCAATTGGAATTATTCATGCACCATACCTTTTAAAATAGGTTTGCAGAGTTTGCAGTTCACAGAATTTACCATCATTGCCAAACATCTGTAGTTATATCATGAAATCAGTGTTAATTTTAATTGATTTTGATTATTAAAATTTTTATTTTGCTAAACTGTCCTTCTTAGAATTGAAAGCAACACACTTTGTTATTTGTAATTCAGAATTAGTTATGTCTGAATGTAGGCTTGATTGTGCCTTGGGTGCTATGAGAAATTATTTACAATAATTCCTCTTCAAACAAACAGTTTAGGTAGGAAGGTAGAAAACAAAGGTAAGGTATGGAAGGTAAGAAAAGTGACATTTTGGCATTTAAAAATGAGTTAAATATATGCTCTCTGTAAATGACAGAAATGTAATTGTTACATGGCCATTTTGTAACTAAAAAGATGGTGAAATAAGGCCACACTGGACATAAGTAACAGTGGACACAACTTTTGTTATTGATGCCTTTTAGTGAGATACAAACGGTTTTCATTATATTTTTTCATCACTTTTAATTGCCAAATTGTCCTAAAGCTACAATCTTTTTCCAGCTATAGAATTTAATTTATATACTATTTCAACTTTCATTAATTTTATAATGCATAGTACAGTATGTTAAATATTAAATTAATATTTAAAAAGATAGAAGGGCTGTTTTATAAAACAAACTGTGGATATGATTTCAAGTGATTTGCATCTGAGGCAAGTGGGGAATTGTAGTCTTTGGTCATGTTTTGATTCAAGTTGCTGACATTTTAAAACTAAAGTACACGCTGTGAAGGAAAGAGACTATACTATCTTATAATAATAGTATTAGACCACCAATAATTGCATAAACAATATGCTGTAGAAAGTATCACTGGTGGTGTCAGTTATGCTGCTGGCATGATATATGTGTTATGCTGCAGAGCATGCAGATCTTTCAAACTACTTATGTAAAAAAGACTGCTATGTTTGATTTTGTTTTTCATTTTTCAACAGGTTCTGAGAGTCAAATAGACCAGCTAAACAAGTGCTGTTTCAGTTTGTACTCTAAACAAGATCTCTAATGTGTTGCCAAAAGCATATACAATTATCATAACTAGATATTTATTGTATATACCTACAGTATATATTGTAATGTTTATACTGTCTACATTATACACAATATATACCTACAGTATAATTGGACATTTACATACATAAAACATTCAACATTATTGTGAGAAAGTTGCACCGTCTGATCCTCAGGCCGTGACATGAGATATTATTATTGTTGATGTTGTTATGAAACAGTTTCTATATAGCTTTGAGAGAAAGACACTGCCCTGCCTTTTATCTATCATTTAATAAAAAGGTTACTATAGTACATTCTATATAATACATTTATTTTAATATTTTGAGTGTCTTTATTATCCCCTAGGAACGAGAATGTGAGAAGACATTGCAATCTTATTTTAAGATTTGACATATTGTTACATATATAGAAAATTATCTAAAATGTTAATATAGTTCGCATATTGTTTTATTGTTAGAGGAAATCTTTATTATGCCCAAGGGGCAATTTGTTAAAAAGGCAACTTGCATTTTGGCTGGAATTAAATCCAGTCCCTATTGCATGATAGTGCAGAATTTTATCATTGAGCCACAAACGCATCACTCTGATTTGTCTTTGAGTTTCCATTACAACAAATGTAGTTAAAGAAGCATGTAAACACGTTCCCAAAATAACCATAGCAAGTAACTGAGTTAAAGATGTTGAAAATATCTATGATGAAGGTGGAATACTGTTGCCAGCTACCACTACCTGCTATATACAGTATGCATATTATTTTTTATTATTGATTATTCTGAAATTGAAATCATTAATGTTGTTCAGAGACATTATTATACTTTGGTTATTTTAGCTACCAAAATTTCCCTTTACATGATTCCTATTAATATCCCCTATTTAAGTGGATTTAAAAAAATGACACCTTAGTTTTACTACTATAGTGACAGCAAGTAATCATAGAACAACTTATAACATATTAGCGTTTTATAAAGTATATAAACTTTATATAGCTAGAACAAGCATGTCAAAACTTTTCCAAAATATCCACAGTAAGTGACCGAGTTAAAGACTTTAATGCAGAAAATGATAATGAACTTTATTTTTTAACTACCACTACCACCTATGTACAGTATGTATTTTTATATTCATAAATTAATATTGTATGTGGTTTTCAGAGACATTATACTTCTGTTATTTTTATGGTCAGCTACCAAATATCCCTTAAGTTACATAATTCAATATTAATATTCCATATTAAGTGGATTTTAAGATGATAAACAGCAGGAACATTGATTAAATGAAGCAACTGTTTCACTACACTCTAACGCACCGCAATTAAACCTATCAATGTCCTTGGCCAATGAACTACACACCCTGCCGCGATGCAGTACCGCCATCACGATAATGAGGATTAACACTTATTCTGAGTGGTTGTATCTGTGACTAATTCAGTCAATGAAATTCCGGAAGAAATGACTAAAGTTACATGGTTCTTTTTCATTTAGAATTATTCTTGGCAATTCTATAATTGCAGTTTATATTTCATAACCAAACAAATATTTATAAAATGTAATCCATAGTCTACTTTAAAAGATAATAACAACTACTAAGAAAAAAAAAACTTAAAACATAACCAACACATTTAATCTATTAGTTGTATCTGTCCATCTATGTTACTCAGTTATGGTTATTATTCTGTGAGTGCTTGTAAGACAGAATCCAGGACGAACGCTCCTTTGATTATCTATATACATTTGTTCCTCCATCCCCCATTTATTTAAAGTAAAACTTTTTTTTTACTCTGGACCATAGCTGGATTTTAACTCTCATAAAAGAAATGTAGAGGACAAAAAAAATCATCCGCAGAACAAATTGTATATGACTCTTAAGCTTTAAAAAAAGTTTCAGAGTCATTTATAAATACAGTATGTCTAGTTTTCCCAGTTAAAACATTGTAACTGTTAGGATTAACAATGTGAAGATCATGTCATACTGGCATCTTAAAAGTGACTGAAAATTACTGGCAAGTGTCAAGTAATCAATAGAAATCACTATGAAAATGTGTGTCATTTCCCAGAATGTAATATCATACATAACTGTAATGATCCAATAACAAGGATGAAAGGACATTTTTGCCAGCAGATGAAATCTACAATTCTAATAGGCTTGCTCTTTGTTTCTTTGCCTAGTGCCTGACCAATATTTAAAGTTCTTTTGTCTGTTTATCGGAAACCTTTGTTTTGTATTATGATCAAAAACAAATAATAATGTTGGAGTTTAAAGGTTATGTTGTAATTTGTAGGTTAAAGGAATGGGGACAATACTGTTTTTTTAAACATACAAACTGGAAACTAACCTGTTTAGTTAGATCTAAAATATAGACATCAATGCATACATTATATTAAACAGAATTAAATAACTTATAATAATAAATATATATTATATAATAACAAATTACTACTGCCAAGAGTTAAGTGTGTAGTAGTTTCCATGCAAGTAAAAGTCATATGCTGTCATCATATTTTTTATTAATCAAATAGATAGACTCCATCTCCCCTATGGCCCTGTATTGGACACAGCTGTTAGAAAGCTGATTGAATGAATATTTGTTATAAATGCTGTGCCAAAAGATCAAACAAAAACTTGCAGTATAAGGTACTTCCTAAGTGACTGGTTAAAAGATTTTTTTTCTGAGAAGAGTAGATACTAATACTAGTGTTATTTCTAGTAATTATTTATAGTAATACTGAGAAAGCATAATATTCATCTACTTCAGCACTAAGAGTGAATGAACATTACAGGAATCATTTCTATTGTTTATCGAATGATTAAAAAAATTGCTTACAAGGGCAGTTTTTCTGTATTGTACTCCATGTGGTAACTTGTTACAAAAAAAAAGAATCATCATGTTGTGAAGTTAAATGAATCGGATGACAATTGGATTTTGTGCCTGATTTAGCTTTTTATTTGGCATAAAAATCTTGGTCTTCATCCTGTGATTTGTTCGTTGTGGCTTGCAACAGACAGTACAGGGATTGTTTTTCTTTATTTAGCTACATAAACTCTTGGCTTTGAAAAGATGACTCAGTTATGACTAAATAACTATAATTCTTAGCTCTAAATGTAGCTGTGTCTTTCTAAAACTACAAAATACAGACATTGTGAAAAATGCACAGGCATTATAAACTGTTATTTCTTCTTGATTTCTTTAATTTATACTATAGCACAATTAAAATACAACATAAATGGTATAACAATAGATTCCTGGATATTATGTACATTTTAATAGCAATCAGGTTTGTTCCGCAACCTAGAAGGTAGAGGAACCACCACACTAGCCAAGGACCATCATCACTCTTTGATCTATCAGCACTAATCATTTTTAGACTTCAGTGACTTGTGCACCAGAAATTCCAGGAAAAAAAATCTACAAATTAGCACAAAGACTGGTGTTTGCTACTGTATGTCCGTGAAAATATCTAAATGCATGGTTTCCTCTGATGGGCCTTCATGATAAATTGAGAGACAAAATCATTATATTATATACATCAGTTGAAGTGGTAATATTGAGAGTGGTTGAGTGTTTTATTCACTAAATTGCTCTTGACAGATTTGACGGAGGACAATGTGTGTGGTGACATTTGCGGTGAGTGATTTAATGGCTGTTGTGTTGTCAGCTGATACAAGAATAATGATATAGAAAGAAATCTTCTTTGAAACAGTTTGAACCAATCTTCTTTTTGGTACAGTTTGAAAATCTACCTTACTCCTCACTGATAGATCAAGAAGGATTAAAAAGGCACAACTTCAGGAAAATGATATTGAGGTTTTTGGTGGCCAGCGTGAAAGATTAGGCTTGTTCTCCTATGCCAGTAAGCCCACTTCTCTGTAAATATTCTTTTTAAAAACCTTTCATGGTTTATGGATCAGAAATTAAACACAAAGGTGGTTCTTAGGTTGAGTGCCACTCAGGAAAAGATGTTCTTCGTGAAATCACATTGGATGCCTTTAAGAAGATACATTGGATCATTTTTCTTCTTAAATAAAATTTCTTAACTGTCATGGTGCTGTCTTTAGCTAACACTATTAAAAACTAATAATTT
Source organism: Lepisosteus oculatus (assembly GCF_040954835.1). NCBI lineage: Eukaryota > Metazoa > Chordata > Actinopteri > Semionotiformes > Lepisosteidae > Lepisosteus > Lepisosteus oculatus. Next base: position 51,716,097 of record NC_090698.1, on the reverse strand, counting down.
TGCACTGGGCTGTCTCTAATCACTGCTGTTTAAAGAATTATTTTTAATGGTCTTAAGCCACCAAAGCTACAAAAGTTTTTGCAAAACTGTTCTCACCCCTGAGTACATAAACTGACTGACAGTTCCACACAGGAAACGTCTTGTAGAACAATCTCCTTGTTATTGGCTAAATAGCGTTTCGGCCTTTCTGGTGACCTACAGCTTTCTAATACAGACTCTTTTGTCACACTAACTTTTTTTTTCACAATCTGAGTCTCATAGAACACCCGAGGACAAAACTTACCTATGCCATCAACAAAAAAATGTTTATAGACAGACAGTTTTCCAAGTAAAGCCACAAAACATCCCTCAACAATCAATCCAAAGGTAGCTCAAGTCTGCAAGTCATTGCTACATAGTTTGTTTTAATGCCCAGGAATTGCATTCCTAATATTAACTTTTTAATGTTTACATTTTCAGACATACAGATCCAGCCATTCAAAATGTGCGAGGTACACTGCATTTAAACGCGCTGGGCATGGTGCAATATACCACATCATACCGCATGTAATTAAATATGATAATAGTACCCAGAAGCACCTTGTAAAACCACCAGGTAGAGCTAATAAAGCTTAATGTCTCATGTACATTATTTGAGCTGTCACCAGAAAACGCCCGGTCATTGCTGAGGGACTGTCTTTTTCTAATTAAGAATTTAAGTTGTATACTCTTTAGACTTTTAATAATTTTAAACTGTGTATTACAGCATGTTAATATTTAAACATTAAAAATCCTTAAATTAATATTGTTATTAATCTCTTTAGATAAGAGAATCCATATTATATTCCCTATTTAGCAGATTCTAAAAAGTGTGAGTTTTTTTTACTGCAATAACGAGTGCAAGTTTTGATAGAAAAGGTTAAGACATGGAATACAGAGTGAGTTTCATAAATTACACAGAGGTCTGGAACACTCCGTCTCAAAAATAGATTATAAAAAAATTGAAGTTTGTGAAAACAGTGAAAAATCACCCTGAACAAAATACAATTTTAAAATGCAAGCATTTTGAAATTATTAGTTGTTATTATTAAATCACTTAACTTTGAACGTGTTGTGGTATTTAGAGATACCAACAAATTCAATATAGTCTCTATAATATTTACTATTTCGTTTTCCAAAGAAATGTTTATTTGTTAAAAGAAAACTCATGGCAAGAACTGGGTTTGAACCACCAACCTCCAGCATGCAAGGCACATGCCTAAGCCATTACACCAATGCACCACTTAACAATTTAAGCTGTAGCTGAAAAGGGCAGGCAAAAAAGTTCCAAGTAATCACAGGTGAATGAGTCAAATTTATGCAGATGTTTACAATGAAAGTGTACTACTGTGATTATTTGAGTCTATCTGTCAATGATATAATTATATTAATAGTCTATTAATATAATTATATCATTAATAATTTCTTTAGATACACGATTCCATATTATATTCCCTATTAATCAAATTCTAAAAAGTATGTGTTTCTTTTACTGTGATAACGATAAGTATTTATAGAAAAGGTTAAAACATTATAACTTTTTATTAAGTATATAAACTTAATATAGTCAGAAGGAGCATGTAAAAACGTTTCCAAAATAACCACAGTATGCAACCGATTGAAAAACTTTAATGCTTGTGAAGAAAGTGGATTACTGAAGTCTATTTTCTATTTAAACTATCAATACCAGCCATATACAGTTTACATGATATGTTTATGTTCCTAAATTAATATTGTTTAATATTGATCATCAGATGCCTCTTCTTTTTATGCTCAGCTACTAAAATTCCACTTTAGTTGTAAAATTCCATATTCATATTCAATATTAAGTGGATTTAAACATGCATAGTAAAAAGATTAAATTAAGCAATTGTTTCACTAACAACTTGTAACAAAAAAGACTGCCAAAAAGCTATATCAAATCTTAATTTGTGGCTGTGGAGTTTTCAAAGTCTTGTGTTGTGCAGTGTACATACTAGTAGACTGTTCAGAGTGTCTTGATTATTTCTTTTAACAACTGAACAAAGAACACATATCAGACTTTAATTCAGTTCTTGCAAAAGCTATGAAATGAAATGATTTTATAAAACACAGCTGTAGGACAATCTAGGATGTACAGTAAGTACTCCAGTACTAAAGGTTTTCAGGTTTACTCCTAGTCTGCCTTTTCCATTTCTTACTAAGACAACAATCTAGCGGCTGTTTTTGTTACAGATATATCAATCTTTTGGACCTAATTTATGTTTGCTTTTTTCTATACTGTTGAGCACAGAGTAGAAGTTAAATTAATCATTAATTTCAAGTTTTATTCCTTTGTTTTAAATATTACTAACACATTACTCCACAAATTCTCTTTACCTGTGTGAAATAAAAAGCCAGAGCTTTGTATAAAGGTACTAGGAGGTACCTGGATACATGGGATTGCAGGAGGAATTTTGAGGCATGGAGTGCTACTGCTGGTGCAAACTGAATTTTATTGGACTTTATATTTAATGTAATTTCACTTTTGCCATTCTTTATAAGGAAACTCAAAGGGTGATACCATTGAAGCTGGCAGGAGGGAGTTTGTGTAACAAAATATTTTTAATATGATTTGTATTTTGAAAAGTTTAAAGTTAATAAAAATGTTGATAAAAATTCAGAAATATGTCCAATTATTGTTCTTGTATTACATTACACTAGTTTTACCTAATTTTGTTTTTTATTTTTTTACTTAAAACTAATGTGCATTTTTTTTCAGGCTAGGTGAAATCCAACTTTATTTTTGATTAATCAGATGAGTTCCACAGTTTAATATCAAAATTGAGATGACAAGCTTTAGGTTATATAGCAGCTCCAGTAGAGCAAGTACATTTATTGGATTAATCACATTTGCTTCACGGAGACACCTTACACCCAAAGTCAATAAGGAGAGATTGTTTTATTATTGTTTTGTATTCTATAAATTTGTAAATGTGGTTATAGTCGCCATTGTTGTTTTCAGAAACATTAAACAAAAAAGCCCACGGCTATCTGTCTTTTATGAGAAGAGGGCATATTATTCTTTAATACTCTTCTCACGGCAAGCCTGTAATGTGGCTGCATCCATAATTTATAAGGAGAAATGCATGTAGAATCCAACTCAACTATATGCAGAGTTAAGAGATAATAAATTCCAATCATGCCTGCCGCCTCTCAGAGAATGTTCCTGGAAGATAATTACTCATTTCTTTCTCTCCTTCCTTGTGGTGTCACATGTCATTTCAGCATGTGTTTTCTTTGGAAATGACACTATCTCACCCATCAAGGCTTATTATTACGATATTATGTCAATTTGAGTTGGAGATCTTTTTTGCTTCAGTTTGATGTGTCTAATCTGTAGTGGAAACATTTCAGAGGTGTTCCAGGAGCTCATAATTAAATACCCATTCATGGTTTTGCACGCTTTAGTGTCTTTACCTTTTAAATACTGGTGGTAAATATTATGTAGCTGTAACTCATACCAAAATACAAGATAAATGGCAATCAACAAAAATCTTTAATGATCAGAAACATTTGTTAAATGTTTCTAAACAAACTACCACAAAAGACCTATTGTGTTAGCATTTTAGGACCAATGACTCATCAAAATCTCATTACAATGTGCAATATATGAGATGGACATTATTTCTAATAACTTTAGCAGCAGTTTTTTTATTTATTCATTAATAATTATATCCTCAAAGCTTCTGCTAGTTTGACTAACTTCCAGGTGTATACAGCAACAGGTGGATGGAGGTAGAAGTGCTTCTACTGCATCACACTTAGCTGTGATTAATACTATACAGACAGCTGTCTTGAGTACACACCTGTGTGTCAGGTGATAATTGACATCCTGCAAATGAGTATGTGATTTAGCTATACGTTCACATTAAGTATTTTTTCTTGAGTCCTAGAACTTGTTCATTAACTTCAATCATGATTTACTCTTTTTCTTTTTAGCAGCTAAAATATAATTACCATTGCATAATAGTGGATATCAAAACATGAAAATACATACTTACAAAGATAAAGTAATACAATATTTATATAAAAATGCCCTATAAAATATTATATAAATCATACACACTATGCATTGGTCTTTGGTCATGACTAGTCTTCATGACAAAAGTTTACTTCTGACAAGGAACATACTGATAGTGCTGAAAACAAATCTTTTTACTCCCTGGAATCCAGCAAGGTAAAACTAAAAGAGGTCTGACAGAGGGGTTTAAAAGCATGACTGTATCACATCAAGAATGGGTGCTTAATGAAACATAAATCAAAGCTATGTCAAGTACATCAACATCAAATGCACATAAGCCTTTGTGTTTCTGCTCAAAGAGTATAGAGGAAGGAAAAGGAGCAAAGAATTGCAGTCATATCATTTATATTCTTCATCACATCCCAGCAGCTAAAGCTGTAGCATTCTGTTCTGACTCTGGACTGCTTAAAGAGAAAAGAGCAAAATCTTCGGGGCACATACTATAGCACTTAAAAGGGGAAAAGGAGAAAGGGTTATTCTAGTTCTCAGTCAGATTATCACACTGCCATTTACAAATTGGCAGTGTGATAATCTTACTGAGAGCTAGAATAACCATTTACAAGTTCTTGACACATGCTGGGGGAAAAAAAGAATGAGGACTGCAGTAAGCAGATTGCCCATCCCCCCTTCCCAACAATCCCTTTCTTGCTTTCAACCTGTTCTCTAAAATGTTGGCTAGACAGCTGGCACAGTCTCAGAGGAGAGTAAGCAGGATATAAATTACTGTTTCTTTGTACAGCCAAGATAAATTGAAGATGCAAGGTTATAACCTGGACTGAAAGTACGGTCTTCCAGGCTTGTTTCTGTAGGTGCAACAAAGAAGAATTTCATTCACATAGTGATCGAATATTCTAAGCAAGGAATAAAGTGAGCATTTGAGATCAATGAAAGCTTTTTTGCTGTCATTTAATTTTCCCCTCTATGGCGCTCCTGTGTCCTCACATAAAACCCTGAAATATTTGAGGTCAGACTTTTAAAGAAGTATCCATCATTATTTATATCACATCCTTAAACTATAAAAGGATTTACTAATTAAAGTGTTTTTAGTTCGTAAACTTATGATTTAATTTCAAAGATCTTTGCAAAAGGCTTATAGTATTCAGAATCTACTTTCCTAAGTATATTATGTTGCATTAAGTGGTATTAAGTTGACTGCAGTCAAAGCATTTGAGAAAATGACCTCCATTGATTAACATAAATCACCTGCAGGCAGAACCTGATGTGCAATTTGGCATTACTACCCTGTAAATCCAGATAATCAGTGAACTAAAATGAAAAAAAAAACGTGCAGAAAGGAAAGATGTTCTGCAGTGATGGTAGATTTTTATTACAGGCCCATTTTCTTTTTCATCTTTGTCTTTGAGATGTTAAAAATGACGGCACTCTAGTTAAACCCACTCATTTCACTCTGAAAGGGAAACAATGAGAATAAAATGCTGCAGTTTGTGTTTGTGTTATTCTGCAACACACTTACTAATCTGCTTCCAAAACAGAAAAATATTTTTCTCCTAGCTAGAGACTTTTAACTTCCCAAGAGGATTGAATACGCAATGTGTTATGTATGTGTTATGGATAATAGGTACACCAGAGAATAAAGTACAGTATGCAATGTATTGTATAACAGAGAATTAAAAACTGTTAATTTAAAAACAAAACATACCATTAGGGCATTTTAACAATCAGATGAATTGAGTCTAAATTCTTATATTTAAATGACTACAATAACTATAAACATGTTGCAAATCTCTTAAATTATAATTACCCTTGTTTTAAGCTTGTCACACAATTCAGCCAAAACTCTTATCAAAGCCATGAAGCAAGTAATCATACCCATTCCCTTTGTGCATTTCTACCTTAGTATCCAGGTTCATTTTTGATTCAAAGCCAATAAATATATTAAGTGTTGTCAGTTTGACATGTAATGAGGGATTTGAAAAGTATACTATCTGGATTTCAGTATTTTAGCCTAGTTTTTTGTATGATGAAGTGCAATTTAGGGATTTGTCTGTTGTAGTGAACTACTGAGGAGAAAAGATAGCATTTACATTCCTGATTGAGGACTGTAATTGGAGAAACGACAAGGATATTGTAGGAGAAAGCCAAGGGAATCCATTACCATTCTTTCAAAACTGAAAAAGTCCTTTGGAATCACATCCCTGTCATTGAGTATGTTTTCCTCCAAAACAGCCAGCATTTTGTTCTGAAAGGGGATTTTTAAAAAGAATAAACTGTCAAGAAAAATAATATCATCAATGTGAGAAAAACTTTAACAATACACGCAGTGTATTTGAAGAATTATGTAAGTTATTTGAATTAGTATCATTGTACTTTCTATACTGAAATTCATCAAGACTTGTTATGGCTTGCAAATGAGAACATTATGCACGGTTGATGCTTCAGGAATTCTACATAATAGTCCAACTTTGAGGTGCTGGTGAGTTATGACCTAGGTAAAGAACAGAACAAAAAAGGAAGTTTTCTGGTAAATTACTCTGGTTAGTTAACTTCACCATACATTTTTAAAACCTTTAACAGACATAGAACACAGCATAAAATACATAGACAATGTTCAGGAAAAAAGCCTTAAGTAGATGAGGACACAAACAGAGAAGAAGATACACCATCATCCTCCATTTCCTCTAAGCTTGTGCCATGTGAGAAGTCTTTGTTCTGATCAGTCTTGTGCACCATCAAGTAATCTGAACCTTAGATTGGAGAGCTTGAAGTTCTATTTACTTTTGTAAATGCTAAAATTGACTTTATTGTGGAATCATCTGATTAAAAAAATGTTCTCCCGTAGTTGGTGATGCATATTTACAATTAAAAATTTGATTCCCATTTATTTTTGGGCATCTGTGCTCTAGGATGGGAAATTTAGTCCTGAGTAATACTCTTTTGTGAGTTGAAGTGTTTTTTTAAAACCTATTTAGGTTCTGTACTGTGCATTGAGGTTACAAGACTAGTATACTATGTTTCTATACATAGTGGTGTTATCATCTGGTTAATGAATAATTGTTTGACTAGGCTGTTTCTGGTTTAAGTACCATTTCTCTGCACTGTGGCATTTCTCGTGTCAGGTAAAGACAGGCCTAAAATTATTATCTACAGCTGTGTACATTTTACTTAACAGCTCTCCTCCTAATTTGATTATACATTATATTTGTAATATATTGTTGACAATATCTGAAAAAGAACAGGAAGCTGTTTTAAGTATCTTGAAACAAACTTTAACTAAGCAAGAAATTCAGATATCATAATATAGAAATAGGAATTACTCTGTGATATTTAAAATGTAAAATATGCAAGTTATCTAAAATGTTATTTAAATATATCTTACACTATTAAAGGTTATGATCTTGTAAACTTGCTCTTGCTGCGATTACAGCTGGCCATTCAAACAAAGTCCAGACCTGAATCCAATCGAGAATCTGTGGAAAGAGCTGAAAACTGCTGTTCACAAACGCTCTCCATCCAACCTCACTGAGCTCGAGCTGTTTTGCAAGGAAGAATGGGCAAGAATTTCAGTCTCTCGATGTGCAAAACTGATAGAGACATACCCCAAGCGACTTGCAGCTGTAATCGCAGCAAAAGGTGGCTCTACAAAGTATTAACGCAAGGGGGCCGAATAATTTTGCACGCCCCACTTTTCATTTTTTTATTAGTTAAAAAAGTTTCAAAAATCCAATAGATTTCGTTCCACTTCACAATTGTGTCCCACTTGTTGGTGATTCTTCACATAAAATAAAAAATTTATATCTTTATGTTTGAAGCCTGAAATGTGGCAAAAGGTTGAAAAGTTCAAGGGGGCCGAATACTTTCGCAAGGCACTGTATATGCACAGCACTCTGTTCAGCTAGGGAGCTTTTATGAGCTGAAAGCAGAAGTGTGAGATTAGAATTTGATCAGACTTCTGTTCAATAACACCATTTACCAGTCCACACTCAGCTGTATAACTGAATTATCATGGTTATTTTAATAAAAAATGGTGAAGTTGAAAACATCAACTCCTTATAATAACGGTAGAGTTGCCATAATGCCATATTATTTCCAACCTTTGCATGTAGCTGTAACAAAGTAGACATTCTATGTAGAAAAAAGATATTGATCTGAAATAGCTGTGATGTGATCTAACCCATTATAACCTTGGGATATTAATAATTGAACATTAGTCACCTCTGATAGCAAAAATGATTTTTTTTTTAATTAAAAGCCTCCAACAATACAATGCTTCACCATGGCAAATATCAATAAAGTCTTTGTATTGCTAAATCTATTAGTAATTAAATTCAAACAACTGAACAGTTTTTGATCTTTTCTGGTGTTTGTGATTTTGCTTAGATAAGCAAAGTAATGATGTTCGAACACTTTTTCTATGGTTCTATGGAGTATGAATGAATTACAATGATTGTGGAATTTTATGTAAAATCTATTAATAGTATGTGAGAGCACTTTCTTTTATTTTCTTGAAGTAACAAAACGGAAAGTTCTTATTGAAATATTGGATTTCTAGCATTTAAGGATTTAGAACACCTAGTAATCACCCAACAAAAAGAAAGAATGCCAGGAACTGTAAAGGATCAGGTCCTCCTCATGTTGTTAATTTATAACCCCAGTGCTGCACCTGCCAGTTTTAAAAATCAATGAGAGTGTGTGGCTTTCAGTGACCCAGAGTCATTGTGGAAAAGATGCCCTGTAGAGGAAACCTTTCAGGATGTTAGAAAAAAACACAGTCACGTATGTTAACACCCACGTGTTCATCTGTGTCACTTCCAATTTACTTTATCTTACTTTGTCAGCCAGCAGAACTAACTGTTGTATTAATAACTGGAGCTTTGCATGGGAGCCAGGAAAAATATTAACCCTGCTCCAAGGCTGCTGGATGGGTTTCAAGAACATGAAGTGAAAGAAAGCAAGAGACAGCACCCTTCAAAATAATTTCTTTCTTTACAAAGCTGTAGGTGATATAGCAATAAATCATGATCTCCATAAAGGGCACTATGGTTAGTTTGCTTATAAATAAATGTAGTGTGTAGGTTGCAAATATACAAATACAGCTATATAGAGAATATTTCAGCAGCTGTTATGGCTAAGTCATTTTGTTTATTTGTGTTTATTGTTTGTAATACATAATGGAAATACAACAGACAAAGTAACATAATAGGACCAAGGTAAACTACTTTTCATCTGAGCTGTGAAATATGCATCTATTGGGAATAATATACCAAACTCAAAGAGCCATGCATGATTTTGTGTTGTTTTTAAAAGCTGTTTTAAAATGTCACGTTGCAAATATATGTTTCTTATTGCATTAATTTACTATCAGAAATTATATTTTACATTTATAGGTCCAAAATAAATAGGCCCCTTTATAAAATGTTTGAAGGAATAACTGACTGGATATATATCTGAACGTGTTCTGAAGCTCCACATACTATTTAGACACCACTATTTCTGTACATATAAAGTCATACCTAAAGCATTTTTGAATAATAATATTTGCATAATACTGTAGTGGATTTACTGATACTATTTCAACATTTATAAACATTTTTAAAGAACAGTTATACAAAGTGTCAGGGAAAAATCTGTCCAGGTTTATCTATTTAAATTGGAAAGACAGAATAGAAAATATGACAAAAATTTCCTAACATTTTATTCCCTCTTAAAGAAATGTATATAGTATACAGAAGTGGAAGATCCTCTTTTTGAATTCTGAACCTATGGAAAAATCAATAAAACCCTGGAAGATATTATGTAGTATTGCAATACAATTGTAAGAAAAGATATGGAACTGTTAAATAGATTTTTAATTGAACCATATATGAAGCAGACGGCACGCTAATGCAATGGTTAGGATTGCTCCTGTCAGCTCCTAGGCCTTGGGTTCAAATTCAGATGTGGCATACTATCTGCCTGGAGTTTGAATGTTCTCCCTGTGTGTGTGGTCTCCCTCAGGTGTTTCGGTTTCCTCCCACAATCCAAAAACATAATTGGTTAATTGGTTTCTGGGAAAACTGGCCCTAGGTGTGAGTGTGTGTGTGTCTTTGGTTACACCACCACACTAATATATTACAATATTATATTATGGCATGTTAAGGAAATTCCTGCCATGAAGTATTTCATGAAAATGAGAAAAGTTATAGTAGCTAGTTCAAGACTCACACAGTTCTAAGAAAGTGTTTCTTAGGTTGTTGGTTGTTTTTCTTGGAGTCATTTTAGCTAAGTCAATATGTTTCAGTATTTATATATTGATAAATTAATATACAAAAGCAGTCATAGTAGAAATGATCCCTCTGATACCTCATTCATTCCCCAAACCCACTCCACTCCAGAACTATTTAGATCTAGTTCTAAAATGTCATGTTTGTTTTCTTCATTTCAATGTATACTGTATGTTACTTACATTCATATACTCTGTAAACTCAATCAGCTTTCCAGTCATGATGTTGTTTAGAATGATAGTATCTTAAGCATGTGGAAGAGCACAGCCACACATGAACAGCCAGTCAGGTGACAGTTTAAATATCTGGAAGCAGAGGCCTTTAGAGTTGGCCAGTCTGTGGTATAGGAACATAGGGCGGATCCCTCACACATTCACTAGAAGGAAGGGAGAAGGAAATGACTGAGGGACAAAGGAAACTATTGTTTAATTGAGAACTTTGGACGAGTTTTTTTTTGTGAAGAGACTGAAGTTTTTGAGAAAAGTCTCTGGGAGACACTAATGTACTGTAATAGTTTGTTTTGAAGGCAGTTAAGCTAAGCTAAGCTGACCGGTTATAATTGTTGGAGACGTTGTGAAGAAGTTAGAACAGTAGCTCAAAAAGGGGATCAGACTTTTGTTTTGGTGTTTGGTTTGTGGTGTCTTTTTATTCCCTACACTGAAAAATTAAGTGCAGTGGTTGTTTTTTTAGCTTTATGGCTGTGTATGTGTCTGTTAGCCTGGACCCGCCTACTTTAAATATTCCATTATGGCACACCCATTGGGCTGTCACACATGCTTAAACTTTTGGCACTGAAAAGTGTAGGGACTTCCAAAGCTGTGTAATAGATTATTTAGAATATTGACTTCAATATGTATTTGAAACACATTAAATGAACTTCTGTTCCTTTTCAAGTAAATGCCAACTATTTTGACATATAAATCTTAGAGAATTAGCTTTTGAGCCCCATCCTTAATCAAATACATGTAGTTCATTACAGAAGCAGCTGCATCTGCATTTTATTACAATGCATGGATTATGTTGATGGAGGTTTAATCTTCTGGTGTCAAAAAAGAAATATGGAAAGATTTCATATTTTTGTGTTTACTTCATTTTTTATAGTCTCATATAATCTGATCCTATAATATTAGAAAATCCAGAACTTGGATTATTTCCCAATAGACTACTAAAAAGATGACCCCCATGATCTAGTAGCTTTATTAGAAAAGTATGCACTGTCTGCTTTCATGCCCCCTATTAAATGCTTTGGCTAAAATGTTTGCTAAAATTTAAAAGAATGTCATTTTTATAAACTATTTCATGCATAGATTACCATACTGTAAAGACAGTACAATGCACATTGTATTGCATTTAAATACACGGGTACATTTAAATACATATGCACGTGAATATACACTTCAGTTGTGCACTAGTCTGTTTTCTGTCCAACAAAAGGCATTGTTTTTCTAATAATTTTCTTAATTTTAGCGAATTGTTTCCTGAATTAGCCCATCAAAGTTAATTTGGGAAATAATACCTGGATAAATAAGGCATTTGGATTAATTCTGAAATTCTGAACCTGAATTGATTAACTCAACATGAGAAATGAAAGGAAGAAAATTAACAAATTTTCACCCCACCTTCCATCCCCTGCTGTTTGTAGTGGCCTTAAGGTCCCCATGTTTTTAGGGCCACTGTAATATCACTTTAGCCTCTAAGCCTCAGGCTGTAAGAATACCTCAGTCTGCTATCACTTTTTCTCTGCTCACCAGAGTTTTTTTTCTTTGTCCTTCTGAACCCAATTAAGATGATCATCTCATTTCTTACAGCTCCATGTGATACATTCATTCTAATGTGAATACTTCATCAGTCTAGAATACAGATGAAGGAAACATGCTGTGCTTAATATGGGGGGGCAAGAAATGATTCTGGAGACCATAGAAAAAAAAACTATAACTTTAATTTCAAAGTGTTTACTTCAGTCAAAACAGCTAAAATTCAGCTAGAATTTGTGTATTTCTAGTTTTACTATACTGCTACACTGCATTCCGCTTTGGCTTGAACCCCACAAGACAGCATAATTTAACTGAATGAATTAGATGTGAAATTAATTCACTATTTAAAAAAGGTCCACACTAGAGCCACAGGAACTCACTGGGCCAGGTTTCTATAGCTTTAAGTGGAATAGAGTGCATGTGACTCCCCCTTGGATGGGATGCTGGTCTATCCCAAGTATTGCTTCTCATCGATGTTGGTCCACAATTACTGTAGGTAACTTAAGCTATAGCTTAAGTAGCATACAGTAACTCACTAAAAGGATGCAATGGGATTAATAATTGGTCAATTTTGAGTCCAATGCTGCCCTTTACTTGGTTAACAAAATAAAATAAAAGATACAATCACTGGGTGACTTCTAAAACTGTGCAGATTAATACTTATTTAAGATTCATACAGAAAAATAATATTATACTATACAATGCTAGCTACAATGTTCCTGACAGTAAGCTGTATATACACTGAAATATTTATTTGTGTATCTGCTCGTGCCACTGTTTTCAGTTTGTTGTCTGAATTGAGACAAAACCCATGAAATTTTGCTTTGTCAAAACATATGCTTTCTAATCAGGGACTCATGGACAGCAGGCTACCAGGAGCCACAGAGAAATAATTAATTTAGAATTATCAGTCAAATCCAGCCACTTTGTCTTGGGTGACTAATGGATAAATCTAACAATTTAGTAACTAAGCCATTACATTTACCAATCAAATCGAAGTGACTCAATGCCAGACGATTTTGGCATAGTTTGATCCTCTACAATAAACATCAATAAATCTAAATGTATACGTTTTGTACTAAAACGTACAGATCAGGATTAATTGTAAGCTGAAGACAACTGGCTGGAAATTTATGAGATAATTATAAAATTGCCTTTCCATAAAGCTGGAATAACATTGAATGTAAAAAGTAGACCAACATTAAATGTACAAGATTTCTGAATGATCTTAGCAAATAAAAAGATGTTAGATACCAGTACCTGGTTTAACAAATGATTCATGGATTAGTTTTCCTTCATTGTGGATGAATATTTCTGGTATCACACCTAGGCCAGTGCAATTCATTAATTAGAAGATTTTTTGTTGTTGTTGTAATACAATAATCAGGAATAAAAAAAAATATTAAGCCTCAAGGCTCAGAGCTTCATAAACATACAACTAATTTTAGTAATGTGGGTGGAATAATTAATGTGCAACTGCAGTCTAATTACATTGTTTGTGGACTCTTCCTTGTGATACATCCAGCAAACAGTTTAGATTTTAAATGTTTTAGAACATCAATCTGGTTTTCAGAATTATGGGACAATATCTCATATCTAAGATAAATAATCTTCCTTTAAATTTGTATATCTAAATTATTAAAAGGGATGTAATTAATAATAAAAAATATTAAATGAGTAGTCTTGTTTACTGATAATGCTCTGCCTCAAGGTCAGTTAATGAGAGAAAATTAATCTCTCTAAGCAGTTCCACTAAAGCTAATATTATTTTATGAAGAATAAATGCATTTCAATGGACTAGAATATTTAAAACTACGGTATGTAAAATATAACCAAATTTCAAAGTAAACCCTGGGTTAAAATAAAATAAGATTGTGTGGTGTTGAGACACACAAGAATCTTTATGCTCAGTAAATCTCACAGTCCCTCTGTTCACTGGCTAACTCGATTTCTCAGTATGCTTAAATGGCATGATTTTAAACATGTTTTTAAAACATTATACCTTATTCCCCCAAACACAATTAGCAAATATTTATATTATATTTATATTTTATATTGGCATCCATCTTGATCACCAAATCTGTCCTGAAAAATTGAAATTAGTTCTTGTAAATCTTCATCCCTTCTGGCCCTTGTGTGCTCTTCTCTTTCCCTGTTTATTTCTCAGTTCACCCAGTGAATTGCAAGGCAACACACCCTTCATATTTGGAAACCACTTCGGGAAGCAGTTTGGCTTTATGTCACTCTCCTTGCATCCCCCTACTAATCTTTTGTTCCCCCCTTCATTCAATAACCAGATATTCCTTAATTAATATTACAATTAAAATCTCCCCCAAACTCAATTTTTTTTACATTAATAAGTAGACTCTTTATATATATTTTGCCTTGTTCTCCTCGTCTGCCCCCCCCCCCCCAAACTGACATAGATTACCTTATCATTATCATTGTTTCTTTCATTACATTATCCATTCTTTTCCATAGATGAAACTTTGTGGGAACAAGAGTTAATCAAGAGAACCAGTGGGAGTCTCTTTTAGCCTGGGTTCACTCTTCCTCCATCTGTGACAAGGATGGTCTCACAAAATTTAAAACCACCGCTTACATATATCTAAATCTAAGCTTGATAAACTTTTTCCTTATTTGGACCCAACATGTGACAGATGTGGGCAGGATCCTCCCACTCTCATGCATACTATATATATATTGGTCTTGTCCTAATTCCACAGGCAGAAAAGGGATCAACTGATTGGCCCTGAGCTTAACTGGGACTTTCCCCAGAAGTAGCTGCAGTCACTATAACAGCATTCAGACACAGAGGGTAGAGGGATGTGCCTGTTCAGGGAGAATATGTAGATACTGTAGAGCTTTAGGGACAAGGGAAAGGCTTATGGCCTGATTTCTTCTGGGTGGTTTCTTACATGGTTGTCTAAGTTTCGTTTAGTTAAAGGTGATCCACTGAAAGTCTTGGATGATGATGGCATTTAAACCTGTGCTTAGAGAATACCTGTTTCATTATATGAAGACAGAAATGGTTATGGTGGTTTAAAGCATATTCCTTCTTTAATTGTGGTGTAACAGAAATAATAAGGTTCTGGATCCCTAGATGAAGTTAAACAGAAGAGTTTATTGCATGCAAGGAAAAATAAAGCCGAAGTCTTGTTTCCCGCAAAAAAAAACAACAAAACCAAATATTGTTCAAAGGGCTGGTACAAACTTTAGGTTTATATATGCTTTCCTTGCCGCTTCTGATTTCACTCGTTATTATAGTAAAGGGGGGAGGTCACGTGTTTGGCCAGTTTACAGCTTTTTGGCCAAATGGCCAGGGGTTTCCTAGCTCTCCTAGCTCACATCTGGAATCCTTATTAGTTCTCCCTTTCCTGCCATAAACCCCTGTTGCTTAGAAGTCTAATCTTCAAGCAGAAAGGACTTAATTTAACCCCCATCTTTACTTTTACTTCAATTGTATTCTGTGAAAATCAGGACTTGGTGTTTTACCTAGGGTTGCCAAAGCTGAGCAGAACTGTAGAGAGTTGGGTCATTTTGTGGAAGCCTACACAAAGGTTGTATGTGGAAAATGTAGGGAAATTGGACATAC
Organism: Lepisosteus oculatus; assembly: GCF_040954835.1. Classification (NCBI taxonomy): domain Eukaryota; kingdom Metazoa; phylum Chordata; class Actinopteri; order Semionotiformes; family Lepisosteidae; genus Lepisosteus; species Lepisosteus oculatus. The sequence continues at coordinate 51,700,467 of NC_090698.1, read as the reverse complement.
ATATGCAGAATGCACAAATGTAAGGAAATGTAATCTGTGTGGGAGTGAAGATCATTTGTTTAGTGACACCAAATTCCTTTGCAAACAAAGCAAAACAGGAAAGGCCATTAGAAAGACAGGAAATGTTTGAGTAGGCATTGAGAGCTGAAATAGTTGTTATGGAACAGAATAAAGAACAGGAATTAGTGGTGGGTGATGATGGAAAGAGCAGCAAGAACGGAGAGGATGTGGAGAGTTCAGGAAGTACTGAGAGGGCAGAGTATGTAGAGGAAAAGGAGGATAGTGCTCTGGAAAGCTAAGTGGAATTGGATTTGATTGGCAGTATTTCTCCTGATAGTCAGACATCTTTGGTGACTGACAGTGTTCAAATTTAGGATTTGAGGGAATACTTACTGGGGAGCGAACCACTGTTTTAGCAGGGGATTTTAATTTTTTTTCTAGAGAAAGATGGTAGAATGAGTGTAGGGAAGCACAACAAATCTGATAAGTCATTAATCTTATTGCAGACATTATGTAAGGAATTTAATTTAAAATATATTTTTAAGATTCAGAGTAAAGGTGGAGTATGTTTTACATGGCACAAGGCTGATGGGCCCCAAGCCTCATGCATAGATTTTGTTTTTATATGCGATTTTACCAGCACATCTACAGTGTTAACCCATCTTTTTCTCTGACCATTGTTTACAATCATGTACGTTTTAGATGCCAGCAGCTGTTACTGTGGGGGAGGATGTGTGGAAGCTGAATATTTCTTAAGAATTTGAGTATTTAGATTGGCTACCAGACAGGGGGTGTGATTTTATTGTTTAAAAAGAATGATCTTTTTAAACAATAAATAGACATGGCTACCATAGATAGACATGGAGACCCATAACTCTCTTGATTTATGATTTTAAATTGTTTTGTAAGTGTCTAACACTTAAATTGAAATTTGTTTTGGGGGAGGTCATTCATCCAGATCAAGTTTGTGGTGTGGCACGGAGGAAGACAACGGACAGTCTGACACTGATCAGTGATACCATTTGTTTTGCAAGAGAGAGGCATATTAGGCTAGCTGTTCAAAATTTGGATTTAAAAAGGTTTATTATTGTGTTTCACAAGAGTACTCCAAATGATATGGCTTTCATCCAGGTTTCTTGCTTGCATAAGGTTATACTATAAGGGTGTAGTTCACAGACTAAGGATAATGGTTAACAGATTTATGTCACAAGCAGTAAATGTGAACTGTGAGGTCCATCAGGGCTGTCTCCTTTTGTCCTTTTTGTTTGTTGTATAGAACCACTGGCACAGTCCTTGAGAATGGAGGCTGGGATTGATGGGATTAAGATTCCTTGGAATGGGGGCTTAGAGGTGAGAACTGTACTGTACATGGATGATGTAAATGGTTTCTGTACAGATTGGATGGGGATTAAGAAACAAATCTGTACTGCAGACCATCAGGGGCTAAGATGAACAATAATAAATTTGAGTTAATGCAATTCAGAACCTGATATGAAAAGGAAGATTTGGGAGTTACAGTTTGTAGAGATGAAATCAAGATTCTGGGAGTAATATTGGACAGTAATGGGATGGGGAACAGGAATTGGGAGGGGGTGGTGGGGAAGGTCAAAAGGAATATTGGACTGTGGAGTTTATGACAATTGACTATGGAGGGTAAGGTTTTGGTAGTTAAAGCTGTAATTGTACCCTTACTATTGTTTATTGGTATTGTCATTATGCCATCAAGATCTGTTTTATTGGTTATGTTTTTATTTCTTGGAGGTCAAAGTGGGAAAGGTTGATGGGGGAAGTTGTGGCAAAGAAGGTGGAGATGTGTGGGAAAGGGATGCCTGAGTTGTTTACTTTACTAATGTACAAGTATGTTTCAGTGCATCTGTCTTTAGCTGTGGGAAATAGGGGGAAGGTATCCTTCATGTCTCGTTTTCTGTGTGGTTTTTATTTGAAGACTTTAAAAGGTTTAGAGATTCCTTTAATGGTACCTGTTGCTTTTAACCCCCTGTATTCACGTACCATAATAAAGACCTTTCTGAATAAATGGATTTTGTAAAATGTGACAGTGGATGTGTTGACACATGCAAGGAGATCTAAACATGTTGTGCAGGATAGGGAGCAAGTGTGTCTAATTCATAGCCTTGTAGCTGGGGACAGCAACTTAGATGGTTTTCCTGATCTGTTGAACAGACACTACGATATGTACTGGCTGATTGTGCATGGGGTTCTGCCAACAAGGACTGTGATGCACTCCAGGAGCACAGGGAAGACATCAAAGTGTCCAGTGGATGGATGTGAGCAAGAAGAAACCATCCATCATGTGCTTTGGGAGTGTGGTGCTGCAAAAGAGGTATGAACAATGGCAGAGAGCTGGATAAGGTGTTTCCTGGACTGTGGCATAACTGACCCCCAGGACGTACTCTATGGACATGGGTGGAGAAGCTAACAAAAACAGGAAAAAACAGAGCCTGGAGGGTAATTTGTTGCCTAAGGGAAGCCTTATGGAAAGACAGAAATGTGCTGGTGTACAAAACGTAAAAACATCCTGCTTCTATCAGTGATGCCAAAGGCTTTGTACTCTTTGAGGGACTAAATCCTGATCCATTGGAGGAAGTTTGGGGAGAGAGAGACTGAAAAGTTGGTATTATGGTCCAAGTATATTGCAATCAGTTTGTGATGTGTTAGAGTTATGTTTCAGCAGGTCACGTTGGAGACTATGTTTCCTGCCTTACACAAGGAGTGTAGAATGTTTATGTTCTTTTTTTTTCTTGATGTTGTACAACTGTAAATTGTCAAATTTCAATAAACTTAATTAAAAAGTAAATGGTATCCTGAATTGCAGTGAGTTTAGATAGCAAAGGAGTGTTTAACTCCTGTGCTTTAACATCAACATAACATAAATATCATATAACATCTGTAACAATAAACATCAAAATCCAGCCAGCAGTACTAAGTCCAGTTTAGGCTTGAAAAGAGACAAAATAACTATATTTTCTATATTTTGTTTATCTGGTCCTTTTACATGTTTCAGTCAAAGCAATGTTAAAAAGCCAGCTTACAATATATTTTGTGACCAAAAATAGGATATTATGCACAGCATAACAGAACTACTACTACTACTACTACTACTACTACTACTACTACTACTAATAATAATAATAATAATAATAATAATAATAATAATAATAACAACAACAACAACAAAAATGTTAAATATAGTAATTCATTTTCCCCATATTAAGTTGGTCAGTGTAATAAAATTATTTGGGGTTTTGATTAAATAAATTGTTCAATATCTACCATAAATCAGACATCTTTCTCAGTACTTGTGAAGCTGTTTTTTTTTAACAGATCCTTTTGGCTGTGCAGGAAAAGTTCATAACCCTATTATTTTTTACTCAGACTCTTTGTTTGGTGGTCTGGAATATGTTCTTATCATTGTTTCTTCATAGGCACTTAATCTCATTTATTCCATAGCTTAGTAAATGAAGGCAGTACTCAGGAAACACTGTAGATGATTAAATAAATGTTCAAGAGGAAAAAAACAAAAATGATGAATTGCTTTAATTATGTGCAATCATCACAACTCAAATTCATCCTGCGGCTTCTTGTTCCATTTGGTCACCTGCCAGACCAATAATCAAATTTAATTGAACGTTGTCCATAACTCCAATTTCCACCATGTTTAATCAAAAAATGAACAAGCACACACCTGATTAGCATAAAGTCAAATATATAAATATATCTAGACCTTCACACAAAACACATTTTGAAAGCTCTTTAATTTATTTCAAGGCTTTGTAAAGAAGTGAATAAGAGATTTGAACAATCCAACAGCTTTCAAAAAGAAATTGTACAGTGTTCCTCAGTTTGAACTAAATATTATTAAATTGAGTATGTAACAGTCTTCACATATGTGTCTTCTTTTAATCTCCTGTTAATCTGAACTAATCATCATATTACATGGTATGTGACTAATGTGCTATTCTTAGCAAATGTACTTCAACTGTGGCTTTAAACCAAGGAATTCGTGGTAAGTTGATGACAGCCATTTTTAAATAGAAAGTATATCATTTTTGACTTTCCATTAGTTTGTAATCAATCAATATTTTGGTATTAATGAAAGGATAAAAGGAAAAGGATAAAGTGAAACTGCCAAAAAATGATTTCTGTTAGAAGATTCAGATTTGTTCTAATTAAGTTACTGCATAAGCAACAGTTTGTCTAAGCCCAGCTTTATCTACACAGATTTGAAATGACTCAATTTCACTCGTAGTTCACAGATACATTAAATTGGGAATTTATTATGTCTATCTTTGAAAGAATCTTATAATAATGTCTTATAATCTTATAATAATATAATATAATAATATTATAATCTTATAATAAGGTATTAATTAATACCTTATTAATTAATGAAAATTCAAATAAACTGAGAGGTCTTTGTCTTAAGTTCATACATAGTAACAACAACAATAATAATGTAACTTCTGAATTTCTCCTAAACAAATATGATTTATCACTTGCCAAAAATTGGCCTTGAGTATTGTGTGGGAATACAAAGAGCTGCCTCGGTATATTTTAAAACTATAATGAAAATGCAGTAAATGAAATACAGTAATATAATCCATACTTATGTGATCATGATCAGATTTTAAAGTGAGTTATTGGCTTTGTTAAGATACAATTTGTATATGAATGGCTTTGTGGTTAAAGAAGTTCCACAACATCTGCTAAACAAGCTGATAAAACACTGCATCAGCTGTTTTTAAAATCCCACAATGCAGGTAAAAAATCCTTATTTATATTCCATAATGGCAGTTTTAATTAGATATTGGTGAAAGTCATAAAGCTTAATAAGTATATGCTGATGTTTCCACGTTCTTGAACAGGCAGAACAAAGACTTTTTAGTCTCTTTGCAAAATAGGACAAAGGTGATAAATCAGTAGTGACAATTATTTACAATAATTTCTCCTCATAAAGTTGCAAGAAAACAATAGTCTTGCTATACTGTATGGTATTGGTATGTGTGTTTGTATGTTTAAACATGTTTTGCAATGTTTAATACACAACCAGTGGATTAATGGTTTGTGTAGATCTAGATCAGGTCTGGTTGAGACAAGGCCATCCATTATGCCTCAGCCCATTGCTGAAGGCAGCTTTATGTTTATCATTACAGACAGCTCTCAGTGGGTATGGAGCTCTGGCTCAGAACTAGGTTTTAAATTCACTGCAGCTGTGCTGTAAATGGAATCCTTAGTGATGTCTCAGGCAGCCAAGATCTGGCAGGACTGTTTCTCTTCTGAGAAGGAATTACACCTACTTAAAACTGGATTATCCAAGAGCTAAGAATAAGAGAATAGAGAATGTTTTTATTGTGAACAGAACACTTTTTAAAGAAGAAAACATTATTTTCAGCAATCCAAAATAGTAAAAAACAACATTCAAGCAATATTTTCTTCTGGAATGGTGACGTATTACTTTTTCCACACATCTGCAACACTACCCAAAAAGTCACATGTACTGTAAAATTCTGAAATCCTTACACAACACACCTACCTCAGTAGGTCTCAATGCAAACACTGAAAGAAATGTTCTTGGAAATATGTATTTAAAAGAAGAAAACTTCAAAGCACACTATGCTGTGAGTAAGTAAATAAGCCTTGGCAGATTCAAATATACATTATATCTCCAAGGAAAAGTATGTCCATTGTGGGTTTACCCCATTTTTCAGCAGGGTGATGAGTCTTTCCCTATTCACATGGTAACCATTGGTTATATTTACAGAGGAGTCGCTTTCTATATGCACCCTATACTGTGCTACTAATTTAAGCTAATGTATTTATTTAAGGTGAAGCCTTTATTTCATGTTATAATATTAAATGTGGCTGGAATATGTATATTGTTATAGAATAGGTCAGGTAATTGAGCATATCCTGGCATGTTATTTTAGTAACGGGAATCTGCTATGCACTTTCTGCTAGGACAACAATTAGAGATCCATTTGCAGGATGGGTACAGTACATAGACTACCTGATAACATCCTAATCAATCACTAACGATGAAGTTTTACCTTAAAAAGTTAGCACCCATCTAATTTCATTGGTGAACTCATTGCTTATATTTCAGATACGACCCTACCTGCATACCCGATTCCGCCTAGCCCTACTGGACTCGTTCACTACCCGACCTGCAGAGGGTTCATCACACCACTCATGACAATTAACATCTGCAACAGTGTTGTTTCTGCTCATACCAACTGTAGCAGTGCCCATTGAGCTTAGGTCCGACCAGCTGCCCAAGTTTGGTCCTCAACCCTTGCCATTCCTCTTGTTTTAGATCTTAAAGTAATTTGTTTAAAGCACTGGTGGATCCAGTTTGGCCTGAAATCGGGACCTAACCATTAGTCTAACCATAGTTAGAAAATCTGGTACAGCAACCGTTGGCATGTTTTTAAGTTACTTTTATTAATTGAACAGACTATTAACAGTCACTCTGAGTAACATTTAAAATGTCTCTCTCATGATGTCACTGTTCTAACTCCCTGGGAGTACAGTAGATGTAGTTTTCTTTTATAAAGAAAAAAATCTGCTCACTACAAGTGACGCTTATTTCTCTAACCACCTTGTGCAGTATGCTCACTTATAATTTCCTTTGCTTCTGGAGTGCTTACTCACTCCAGTTTGAGCCAAGTCCATCACTCCAGATTCCTCTGCTCTGTCAGATAAAAAAAATGCAAATCCACTGCCTTACAATTGGAGCTGCCTCTATGTTTTGTCTTCGTTTTGTGGAAACTTCTCCGGCAGGATTTCTTAAACCCACAAACCTACTGGCGTTCATAGCACCTGAACTCTTTACTTAAATGAATCACTGCTTGACTCAGCAACTTGTTTGCTTAGAACTTTTTCAAGTTTTTTTTTTTCTACTCAGATGTTGGAAATGTTAATTTACCTAAGAAACATAGTAGTTAAAAAACAATATGGTCTGTGGGTCCCCAGGACCAACATTGAGAACCCCCGCATTTGGAACTCTGGACATTTTTACAAGCCTTGCTTAAAGACTTATCTGTTTACTAAAGTTTTTTAATATATAATTTTATTTGACTATTTAGCCAGTTAACTGTGTGGTTTTTTAACGTCCGTTTTATGTTACTTGTTTAATTGTTTTGAAAAGCACTTGCAAATAAAAAGTATCATTAGCATAAAAACAAACAGAATTGTCTAACAACTTGTCTGTAAAATGCAATCTTTGCCAAAGAGAAAATCAAAGTTAACAAGCCATAATAACGTTATAATTCTAAAGATTGTACAGTGCTGGAGGAAGCAATTTGTTAAGAACAAAATCCACCTGTCAGGGAATCAACTGGGGATGTAATATGTTTCTTTTAAATGTTAACCCTAATAATTTCATAAATTGAAGCAGCTGAAGATGATTCTTTTTAGTTTATTTTTATCTTACACTCTGATCAGGACAATGAGTATGCACTGGATTAAATCTATGTAATATCATATTTCATTTTATTTTCTAAATACACCTACTCAGAATTTTCACACATGGCAAACATGGGACTGGTTTATCTCCCAGGCATATATACTTCAAAGAGGTTCTTGCTGAGCTGGCTAGAGTAGTATGTCAAGTATTTGTTCCATTTCACTAATTAGTTCAAACAGAAGTACTTGTTTATGACAATTACAGTGGCAGTTGTGAAAAAGACAGTATAACAAATAAAGCTCAATAATCCCCTTACATTATACAGCTGCCAAAGGCTTTTAACAAGCCCATTAACAAGCAATATTCATGTCTGTTTACTGATGCTGTTAAATCATGAATCTGTCTTGCTACCTGAGGCAGTTGCTTAATAGAGATCTTTCATAGAAGACTTTGCCTCTATTAAAATAGACATAAAATAGAATAATTTAAAATATGTCAGCTGAAGTCAGAGTGAAACACCAAAACAAATGTTTTCAAATCTTAAAATTACAGCCTGGTCAAAAGCAATAAAGCTTATACCATGGTGCCTCTAAATATAAATATGTATACATAATGCATATTTTAAAGGTGCTACAGGATACATTGTCTGTACAGAATCTCATTTTTATGACTGTTCTCATTTTATCATTTTTTATCAACTGGATTATATTCCTTCTTTCTCTCCCTAGAGTAAGGAGTCTGAATCACTAAGAAAAAATAGATGACAGAAGTCATGTTCTCTGCTTTTCATATTTATATATTAACTGTAGGAATACATATATATTTAGAAATTCAATGATTTGCTAGTGAGTGTTAAATTGGGCAAGTATCCATATTTATGAGTTCTCTTAGCAATTTTTAAACCAGCTGGTGTTAAAGTGTCAAGAAGCTGCCAGTAAAAATCTTACTGGTGGCCTTAAAAACAATCTGTAGTACTGCTGTGTGATTTATTTTTAACCTCACAGAGATGCAGAGTTAATCCATTTTTAATTAGCAATTCTAGGTCAAGTTTGGAGTTCAAGCTATTTTATCACTAACACACCCCCATGACAATGTCATTCTTCAAACCATGCTCTCAATTTTTCAGACTTTTAGAAGGAGCAAATTAAACAGAGCACATTAAAATCTGGGACAGTGACTCTATGACTCTAGACATATTAAAATAACTAAATAAAAAATATAAATATTTCAAGAAAAAGATGGAGTTTTCAAGATCAAAATTAGTCCAAGCAATAAGGCCTTAAAGATTAGTTCATTATTTAATTGAAATACATATTGCACAGCTTTGTGGGTCGTGTCTTTTCACCTTTACATGTATATGTTAGACAGTCTGTCAGAGCCAAATCCTGGTAGCTCAGGAGATTAACTTTAAAAGCAGATTGTAAATCAGAAGTCACAATAGGCATACTTGCAACTGTAAAAAAAAGTTTTTTTCATTGCACTACACAAACAAATGCATATAAACTCATAAAATAACATACAGCATTTTAATTGAGTAGTTAAGAGATGTGTTGCCGTTTTTCTGGCACTTTTCAAAGGAACAATGTTTTGCTAAAATGTTAAACAATGACTGACAATATATAGCATCCAAGTTTGACATTGGATCCAAACGTTTCCATAATGCATTAGCAGTCTCCATAGAAACCAAAAAATAATCTTAACATTTTATTTTTATTTCTGAACTAAAAAAGGATAGATTAGTGGGAAATTTATCTATTACTGTCATTACTAGCATAAATGTTTAGAGCATTTTTATTCTGTCAGGAGACCAGGATTTGTAAAAAACAACTCTTCAGCTAATTTGACAATATGTAACAAAGCACTTACAGTAAACAGGAGGCAACCTTTTGTGTGAATAAATGCTTAATGAGACATGAAGAAAACAAATTACCATTTTATCCCAATTTACTTTGGGAACTAGAAGGCAAATGAAGGAGAAAGAAGAACTATAGTTTATAATGTAGGACTATTCTTAAAAGTGTTGAGCTCCATTTGCACAGTAAGCATGTTTTGTTGAAGCAATAACATAAAAGAACAGCTTTTAAAATCCCTCATGGTAGATTCATTTTATTGATCAAAGAGGTTACTTTGCCACAAGAATAATACTGTTGATGGGGACCTAATTTTGGAATTCATTTTTATATGAAAGCGTTCTGTTTAGTGTGCTTTACTGTAAACTTACATATGCAAGTCATCTATTTGTCTAGTTAACCATATATATATGAGGATTTTTTGGAGACCCACACATATTTTGTGGAGCCTCTTAAGGATCATGTTAGGTAAATTAATGCAAATAAGAACACAATCCTTGAACAGTAAAGGGTTTGTACTGCAGCTGTATGATATTGTAAATACATTTCACTTTTAATTATCATATTGATATGGTTATCAACATTAATACATGGTGTTTTAGTCTCACATTAATAAAGGTTAAATGTTGACAAATTGCAGGCTTTCATCAATTAACTAAAAGACAGATGGGGTGGCTTACTGGAAATGAAGAAGAAAAATATATGTGCAAAAGGATTTGTTAGGGCTGATGGAGGAATTGAGCATTAAATGATGAACAAAAATGATTTGACCTGACTGATTGGTCTTGCTTTCCACATTTTACCACAAAACTTTGGAAGCACAAAAAAATATCTTCAACCTTTTTGCTCTTGATCTCCTACAAGCACAAGCTTTTACTCTTATTGCTCACTGCAATTATGCTGTAATCACCATCTTACAGGGCATTTTCATTTCCCATCTCCTCCTTAAGAAATTAATATGCCTCAACGGAGTATTTAATTCAGAATTCACGCTGCCTATATACCAGGTTATCAAACAAGAATGCCAATTCTCACTGTCAGTTCCAAATATTCTAGACCTTGAATCTGGTTCTATGTACTGTAAGTCAAGGGCGTATGTGAATTCCCCCTGTTCAAAATCCATGCTTCCATTCTATTCTCCATCATTCCCAGCACTCTTCACTGCCAATTAACCTCAATTGCCTCCTGTATAAACAGTGCCCTGTTGAGACAGTGAAGTCAAAATGTTTTTTTTTTTGCTGCATACTCAAGCAACTTTAAAATGAAAATATGAAAATGAGCCAAAAATACAGAATGTCAACTTTTATTTCTGGATATTTATGTATTTACATTTACTGTTTAATATTCTTAGGATTTGTTGTGTTCAATCCCCCATTTCAGGTGAGCATAAGTATTGGGATCATTGGATGCCAGCTGTTTCTTATTGATCAGGTATTTCCTGTTGCATTGATTGTGTATACATATACATTTGGTGTCTATCGTTTGAGTCAGTAAATCATTAAGACTAGAGAACTGTCTATGAAAGAACAGCAAGAGATTTGGCTGCTGAAAGAAGAATTCAAACATAACCTTAACACAGAAACTGGGAATAGCAAAATTAACCATTTGCAATATCTTAAAAAAGAAAGAAACCACAGGCGTACTTAGCAATTGGCAATAACCAATTCATCTGAGGAAAACTGCTGCAGCCAATGATAGAAAAAGTGAAGAACCATGAAGAAAAAATATAAAATAACTTCCTGAAATCACCAACAGCCTCCACAGTGCAAGTGTGAAGGTATCACAATATATTAATAATAATAATAATTGCTTACACTTATATAGCGTTTTTCTGGACACTCCACTCAAAGCGCTTTACAGGTAATGGGGACTCCCCTCCACCACCACCAATGTGCAGCCCCACCTGGATGATGCGACAGCAGCCATAGTGCACCAGAACGCTCACCACACATCAGCTATCAGTGGGGAGGAGAGCAGAGTAATGTAGCCAATTCATAGATATTGTTTGCAGCAGGTCTACACCGTAAGATGCAAACATCTCATCAGCCGATCAGACTAAAATTTGCTAACAAGTGTAGCAGCAATACTCAGAAATAAAAGGTGACATTCTGTATTTTTTCCTAAAAAAGGTCAAATGTTAGCATGCATCTCCTAACATCTTTGACTTTGATGAGGGTGTGAAAAGATGGATGTAACCAGGGAGATTGCAAGTGATGTACAGATCCTGACATTCAGAATGTATGGCAAATAATGCAGTAGAATGTGGTGTACATACCGTACTGCACCTTTAAAAAAACAAAAATCGGTTTCAGGATTGCACTACTTTGTAAAACCACTAGGTGGCGTAGTGAATGCTTAATGTGGCACATGAAAGCATTTGGGCTGTCACCCAAAAGGGCCAGGTTTCGAAACCCCTTCAATGCTGACCCCCATAGGGACAATCTTTTCGAACTATAGAATTGAAGTTGTACACTGTTTACACTCTTATTCTTTCTTTAGCTTTTGCACTGAATGCCGAGCCAGAAAGCAGCATCATCATCAGCTAGGTGTAAAACTGACAGTCCACTATTGAAGCGCACCTTTTTACAGTATCGTGTCCCCGTCACTATACTGGGGCATTAGGACCCACATAGACCGCAGGGTGAGCACCCCCTGCTGGCCCCACTAATTTATTTCACTCCTCAATGGTCTGTTTTCTTTGTCTTCCAGTGTTCAGCAGAAACACTCCGATCTTTTGATGATCAAAGAAAATGATTTGACATGTGACATGTCATGTCAATTTGACAGACTTCAACATAGTAAAATAATAATGAGTCTATAACAGAATCATGAAAACATCTCCAACTTAACTACCACAATGCCAAGAATGGCTTTAAGGTTTCACTTGACCCATCTACCACAAACAGTAATTAAACAATTTCATCTGTGTGATAACATTCTATCAAACAGCACATGACTTTCTTGAAGACTGTAAAGTATATCAAACTGAGAGGACATTGATCAAATATAAGAAATGTGTAATAAAAGTGAATAATACTATATCTTATGTTACAAGTCTTTCCTGATAAGAACATCTATGTTAGCTTTGTTTATAATTATTGCATTTATATAAGGTTTTTAATACTGAAATTATAATAATTATAATAATTATTGTACAGGCTACTCAAAAATATTACAAAACAGACAGGATGATAGGTGCATCTTTTAACTTACTGATATAAAGTTATTAATAACTAGCCCTTTTGCCACCATAATATTTCAGTGCATCAAACTACCACAGTTTAAGAGCAATTTAAACTGCCCTTCTGTCACTTATCCCTGTAATCAGCGTATGATATGCTAATGACATCATCCTAGCATCATACTAACAAATTGACATGATTCTCCTTCATGTCTGTCACAGTGCTTTCACAATACACTGGTTCTTCTGAAAAATAAAAAGGAATGTCTGCACAAGCTATGGAACATTGGTTCTATTATATTTTTTTCTCATAATGTTTTAGAATAGCTTCTCCTGGTTTTCCTTCAGGCTGAGCAAGGGTCAGAATAAGTAAATTCTGTCTTCACTTATAATTGTAATTTATATATTGAAAACAAAATACTTTTTTAATCTTTTAACTTCAGACCAATTTAGGCTGTATTTAAACCTGTCTAAGTTTTTCATGCTTTCTCACCCACCAAAAACATTTAGGGAACAAAATGCACACCTACATGTCACATAACCTTCACATTTAATAAATTGCACCATGTTTCTAGGGGACTCTATTTTATCTTTATTTCCTTCATATTACTGTTATTATTATTTTCTAAATTCATTTTTAAAATGTCTAATTCCAAATCAATTAAAAGAATAAAAACACCATATGTTTTTGAGTATGGTATAGTTGTGATTATATAATATCAGTGAATAAATTGCCTAGGGTTTATCTAAATGCATTCAAAATAAAATGCTGATCATCAGTAGATGTAGGTTATAGAGTGATTGTCACGATTGTAGTCCCTCCCCCTTAAGGGTGCTCCGGCTCTTTCACTTTGGACTTGATTTTGTGCACCTGCCCCCTGTTTCAGCCTGTTCCCAGCCAACCTTAAAAGCCAGACGCCAACTTAGTTTGGGGCTCTGCTCTGGTTTCCGTACCAGGCAAGTCTGGGACCTGTTCCCGTTCCTGTGCCAGTTCTGAACCGGTTCCCGTTTTTAATCGTCTGTCTAGGATGGACGGCCGGGTTTGGACTTTTGCCTCCCTTTGGATTCTCCCTTGGACTTCTTCCTGGATTGTTTGCCTCGGCCACACCTCCCACGAACACCAGCACACCGTGGACATGCCCCCTGTCTTCATCCCCATATCCTGCATGCCTTTTTTCCCTGTGTTCTCCCCACTCCTGGATTGTGTTGCCTGCATAGGGTCCTGAAAGAACTCGTTATTTACAGTGACAATTGATTGATCAGGAGAGTATGAATTTTTGTTCCATTGTTCAGTAAGTTTCCTACACATCACTTGATATAAAGAATAATTCTAAAAGGCATTCAGTCTATACCTTATATTATTTGCAACACCTGCAAAGAAGAATTTGATTAGTTTTACACTGAAATTACAGTAATCACGCTATCCTTGTGAAGATCTGAATTGTCATGTTACAATGTGTGCTACACTTCAAGGGGAACAGCAAAACTATTTTTATATTTCAGGGTTACAAAGAATAGGCACTGATGAGTTCATTTCAAAACACAATGAAAATGAAAATAAAATAGACACAGTAACATGTTAAACCTCTAATTTACATCACAAAATTAAACTCCCAGGTATATAAAGCAACCTTCTGCCGTCATTGTCTGAGATTCAGAATGAGGCAACAAAAATCCCGGTGATGTGATAAGGCCCTATTGTAGTTTAAACAAGCAGATCCAATAGAAATATTGCTCTCAGTTTTGAGATGGCTTTGCTGACAAATACTAAGTACCTGTTAATACTAAGTGGATCTTGTTGGAACCTTTCGGCAGTGAAATGTATACTGTACGACCTCTACTTATTCTCTTGCAAATCATATTACATTAGCTATTATTTTGACTAGCTAACAGGAAGGGGTTGTTTAATTCTCATTCTTGGCCATGGTAAGACCAGCGGTTTGTGACTAACTGATAACAACGGCATATGTAAAAATTTGTAATGCTGTCAATCAATTTCCCTTGTTACTGTGTTTTAAAACTGGTCTGAGAACTTAGGACTGTAGTTCCCCTTTAAAGAAATCTGAAGTACTATCCTATAAGGCTAGAAAAATAACAGCAACCTGTGGTCCATTACATTTCTTTTTAAATCTATAAAATGTCTCCATTCAAAGTAGGCTACAGCACTACACCATCATGTCTCCACTAATCCACTGTCTACAGATGGTAGCTCAAAAGGGTCCAAGGTCTGCATGTGTGCTGAAAGTACCAAAAAAGGTATAGAATCATGTAAGAATAGTTATAAACAAAAGGAGGATATTCTAACACTTTTGTTAGTAGCCCAATATCTCATTCAGCCATTTTGTAAAACAAATGTAAAAAAGGGTAGTGCTTGAGAAATATGGCTGGGTAGTTTGTTACATAATACCACAACCTTTTTGGGTAAAGAAGTGCCTCTTGTACTCTTTTTAAATAATCTTTCACACAGTTTCCACTTCTCTAGTTGGGTTCTCTGATTAATATTTCACTGTCTGTTTGGAAGAAATCCAGTGTGTTGTCTTTGTCAATGACTTTGAGGAATTTGGGTACTTGTATTAATTCTACTTGTACAGACTTTCAGTAGTATTGAATTTCCTTAAGCCCCAGAAAATATCTAGTTCTCTAGATATCTTCTCTGGGTGGATTCCAGACCAGCAATATCATTATATGATTTAATTTTAATTGTGGTTTGGTCTTAAGCAAAAGAGATAAACACTGTCCACACAACTTTTCAGCATATGAAAGAAGGGCACGTTCATGCGGAAAAGCTTATACTTATAATTAATATTTTCCTGGGATTATATTAATTCTGAACAATTTTGTTTGCTTACAAAACCTAAAACAATAATGTACTTAAACAGAAAAAAAAGAGTCAGGAAATAATATTAAAATGTGGTAGTCATACTGCAAAGTTCAGGTGAGTGTACAGTGTCCACAATTCTATTGTGTACAATAGAAATACTGCTCTCAGGTGGGTAGCTTCGTCAGCATGCGTAGGCTGCAAAGGAACAAGTAATAGGTTTATTCCATGCTGAAAAAAAGAAGAAAGAAAACACAAACATTGTTTATTTATTAAATTATTTTTCATTATTGTAAATTACAAAGAAAAATCCACAGTACACTACAATAGTCTTGTCAGTGGCTTTAGAACAGTATAGCACTCTTAATTGAATAGCCTTTTTCTATGAATATATATACAGTGTATACTGTACCTACAGTATATGCATGGTGCATATGAACAGAAGTTTGTATAACATTATGCTGCCAATAATAACATGGCTCTCGTAAAACGTGAGGTTTCATTTAGACTAAATTATTGCAGGCAACAACTAACTTTATTGCCATAAAAGTTTATTTTGATACTTTTCCAAAGCATTCATTCTCATTAAATCATTTTAATATGTTTATTTGTACTAACATCACAGTGAAGAAAGCACAGTTTTTATATTCCTCACAGCAAGACAAGGATACAAAAACACAATACTAGTGTACAGTAAATCAGGGTCATGCATACACCTCAACTAAAGTGGATAAGTTTGATGATTTTATTTTTATACCTTCTCTATTTGGAATCTAGCTGATGCATGCATAACAAAATAGACAGATTGCAAAAGCAATATCTGGACTATGGTGCTCCATCTCTACTCTGTGAAAATCTGTTTACTTTACTGATCAAAATACACAGGAGTCCCTTAATAATTGAATTGAATGTTTCCAGCTTTGGCATTAAATTCTAGAATGGCCTTATACTTCAATAATATCCATATAAGAAATGTATACAATATGTAGATACTACTAGATAAATCACTTTACTTATAAATGTATTTGTCATTTGTGGTCTACAAACGACACTGATATTCTTTGATCTCTAATAGGTTGTTTCCATTTATAATCTATGGACGGTGGAAAATGTTATGTGTTAAATACATGACTTATAGGTCATGCCCCATTCATTACTGTTTTATACATATGGCTCCAGAAATTCAATAAGCTGTGTGAGACCTCTTTCTTAGCCTTTTAATTGATTGCTAATTGACAAATCCATTTAAATTAGGTACTGAGACTAATTAATATGACAATGCAAATGTACTTATTAAATATGTTGATATTGAGATTATACAGTATACGTTTTTTAGTTGGACTGCAAAAACACTTTCATTAAATATTGGCAGGAGTAATCGCTAAACTAAATTATACTTTTAAAAATATAAATGCTAAATGCTAAGGCAAATGTGAAGGCTTTTGTAGGTGCATTGTTCTGCAATATTTCAAGAAAAGGCACAGGAAAACGGCTGAGTGCATAATACTCCTGAGCTTCCTGTAGTTCATTATATTGATCTGTTCAGTTTGCCCTCTGTGATCTCCTTTTTAGTAATTGCCTTGTTTTCTATTATTGCAAGGATATTAAGCTGCTGACTTTTAAAATAGTCAGGTAGTCTCTCAAACCTAATGCTTAATTTAGTGCTTTACCTACTGTAGCTTTGTGGCTAGAAAAAATTCCAATGGTCTGCCCTTAGTAATTATGTTTTGGCAAAGACTTTTAGTATATAAAATATATTTTTTACTGGATTTAAAGGCACATATTTTTTAATTAGTTGTACTGCAATGTATTTAGTAAATGCATTATTAATTCCCTTGTTTATCACTTAGATTGTCACGGACGTCCAAAGGGACTAACCGTGGGGAGCAGGAGAGCAGAAAAAGACCCATATGCGTAGCGGCGAGACAGGAAAAAGGCCCGGGCTCATTAGTCCAAAGAGTTCAGGAATGCCGTATAGAAACCTATGCCCTCAGGGAGCAGACGTTGGGCGCCCTGGTGCTAGGCGGGTCTCAGGACACCCGAACGTCAATGCTGAGCGCGGACAGAGTGCAAGACCCGGAAATATATAGCCCAAGGGAAAGAGAGGGACAGGAAGGACAGCAGACTGGAAACTAGGGAAAGGACAGCGAAGGAGCGCCCTCTGGCTGCAGAGGGCGTGACATAGATAGTGAACAGAATGTCAACAACACTGCTAGGATGTGATCAGTCTAGATTTCTCTAAGTATAATACACTATAATGAAAAGTGGAAGAAACCTATTATTTTGTACATCTCAATGAGCAACCAGGAGTGCAACTGGTAACCATCAAAGAGCCATTCACTCACAAGAAAAACCCTCAATTGTATTCAACAACCAGCAGTGCTTAAGTGCTCAATTTCTTTTCAGGAACTTTAAGGAAAGAAATTTCAAAGATAACTTAAATAACTGTTCACACTAAAATATGTAAATGTTCATTGTGCTATTTTTCCCCCACTGATCACTGCCCAGTATGCTAACAATATTGTTTCAGATACAAAAGTATGTTTCAGAACTTTACGTATATTAAAATAATTGTAAAGGAAAAACCAAAATATGGGGTCTACCTCCAGTAAATAACATAACTTCTATACATTATACAGCATACATACAGTACTATTGTCAGGAATGGTAAAGTAAAAAGACCCTGTGCAGGACTAAAAGGGAAGTAGCAAAGTCCAAAAACACTAGGCAAAAAAATCCAAATCCAATAAATGAGCCATAAATCCAAAAACGGTAGAGGGCAATAGAACGAGGCAAACAAATCTGAAGATGTAGGACGAGAGCGAGAAACCAGGAAACAGCCGAAGGTCGATAATAATCCAAAAAAAGAAAGGAGTTGGAGAAGCACGCCCACTATGGGAGCTCAGGGGGACTAACAGCAATAGTGAGCGAGGAACAGGCGGAAGAGGGGAACTAAAATAGTGAAGGCAGGGAAAAGTGATAGGCTGATCACTTACGGAGAGTGTTTGTGAAAACGGATGTGGGTGGATAAGTGAGAATGAGTGGAATGCGAGCATGTGGGAATAAAGGTGCGTGTGGAATGCTATTACAACTATATACAGATGCAGCCTTCTAAAATACCCATCAAAACTCACATTAGCGGAAAGTACTTTGTGGTAATCTACAGCCCTTTCCAGTAGCCCTTTCTAGCATTCCAGCATACAGATGCAGCCATTCAAAGTGCGCGGTACAGACACCGCAGTACAGATACCGCAGGTAAGATGACACGCGATACCGCGGTGCGTGATTGGTTGACCGACAGGGGCACTCGTGGTCCGTTGGTCTGTCGTAGAAAGACTTACTGTACTGTAAACGTCTTTACTGTGCCCGTTGTAGATATTGAATTTTACCACTGAAGGGAAATCTTAGTAGCTGAGCATAAAAAGAATAGGAGCATACTGTAACGCGTGTGAAGGCCATAAACGATATTAATTTTGGAACGTAAACATACAGTATATGGCTGGTCTTGGTACTTTAAAGAAAAAAATACACACCAGTATTCCATTTCTCCCTAAACATTGTAAGCTTCGAAGTCTTTAACTAACGTGATACCGGAGTCAACAAGCATACTTTTAGAATTTGATTAAAAGGGAATATAATATGGAATCGCGTATCTAAAGAATTTAATAACGGTATGATTATATCCGTGTACTGCGGCAGGACTGTGTAAGGCTGTTTCGCCTGCCTGATCATGCGAGCTGTCTTGTAGCCTACTGGTCTAGGTGCGTGACAACCAACTGGCTAGTTGGGTGTTCGAATCCAGCTGGTGCTGGACTTTTCATTTTTGTTTATTTATTTTTTAATCGCGTAACATAAACATATTACCATATGCAAACTGTACTGTATACAGTATGTATATGTATATTTGATGTCTTAACTGTGCCCGTTTAATTGAATTAAAAAAAAATTATTTAACACGAACATTAAGCTGTTTACATCTTCCGCCTGAGAACAGTCACCCGTTGCTACCCAACGCAGAATGGTGATTGGCTGACACTATCTGACACCCCTCTGATTGGAGAAAAAAGACGTGCTGGCGTGCTATACACACTACCAGGAAGAGGATTTCTTTCTATTCAAAACGTGTATTTTAAAAGTTTAAGAAGTAAAAACCTTACAGCGTACACAGATTTCTAAACTGATCAGGATCGTTATCTTTGTCTTATGCATAATAATGTTCACCGCTCTGTCCAGCAAATTAATAATAAACTTTATTTTATATAGCGTTTTAAACGAATAAGTAATTAGATTGCTCATAAACCTAATCACTTGCTTTTTCTTTTTATTTAGGCTCAGATTTCAACTATAGATCGTATTATTAATAACCATAATAACAACCAACCAACAAAAACAACCATATAAACATAATGGTGGTGCTGGACCTTCCAGTTTTATTTATTTATTTTTTAATCGCGTAACATAAACATATTACCGTATGCAAACTGTACTGTATACAATATGTATATGTATATTTAATGTCTTAACTGTGCCCGTTTAAGTATTGAATATTCATATCTAATTTTACCACTGAAGGGAAATCTTAACATAAACATACAGTATATGGCTGGTCTCGGTACTTTAAAGAAAAAAATACACACCGGTATTCCATTTCTCCCTAAACATTGTAAGCTTCGAAGTCTTTAACTAACGTGATACCGGAGTCAACAAGCATACTTTTAGAATTTTATTAAAAGGGAATATAATATGGAATCGCGTATCTCAAGAAATTAATAATGATATAATTATATTCATGTTGCAAAAGAACTGCAACGGACATAAAAACTCCCTTGCATGGTTTCATTACGACCAGAATCGGTCTTGAGATATTTTTAACTTGATTTACAGTATTTGAGAGGTATGTCTTAACACTGATACTACAGTGCTTAAGTACTGCTCACATATATGTTTCTAGGTTTATATTATGCATTTCATACGGTCAAATTACTTTTGAGCAATAAGAAGCGAGAAACGGTATGCGTTTTACTTTCGTTTTGTGCTGGGACCCGTGGATTGATTAGAGATATCAAGTACATACAAGTCATTTTTTAAATGTTGTAGTTCGTCTTGAAAAAAATGTTACGAGTACATCATCTATCAACAATTACACAGGTTCTGTTTCCATATTGCGGATTTTGGTTACGTAATATTATTTTCTAGATTTCACGTTGTGAATATGATGGGATGTCTGATGGGATGTTTCTAAAAATCCACCCTCTGTAAAACCTCTTCTCTAGTTGTCCTGCATATGTATTCGCTAATGAAGCTGTGTGTTCTGAGCCTAGATCTCTACATTTCTGTATGAACCAGCTTAGAGGGCTAAAGACAGCTTGTGTTTAAATTGAGTGTAAGGCAATTTATGCTTCTAAAGTCATGGTCAGCATTTATCTTTGTACTGTGTTGTAAACTTGTTCTGTGCCAAGTCACATTATTTTATAGCGTTTTTAAAGCGTTATCAAATACGGTGTTACTGTAGTTTACTGAGTCCCATGTCACATGGTCTGTGATTGAAACCTGTAAAACCGGTTTAATTCGTCACAGCCAGCACTCTTCAGGTGTGAGGGTCTTCTGCTCAGAATGAAATGCTAAAATGTTTGTGTATATTCTAATGGTAGTGGGGGCGGGGTGTGTGGGAACAGGTTTGGTTGAAACATTTTCTCTGAAAGCATTTTCTTCTTGTTACAGCATGTTACAGTTTACTATTATTAACCATATTAATTTTAAGTGCTTAATGTAAAATCTTGTAAAAATATATTTTCATTGTTCAAATATACATTAAGTCTGACTATCATATAATAAGTTAAATACAAAACTAAAGAAAAAATAGGGTTAAATATAATTCAAAATATTTTGCTAACAATGTTAACTGTTTATGAATAATAAAATGTATTAACTAAGGAGTAGGATGGCACAGTTGTTAGTATGTTTTTTGTTTTTTTTTTAACCCAATCTCCGGGAAACCATTAGTACGATGGTGAATCGGAGATTCTCAACCCTTGCTGCGTACGACTGGAAAAGAATTCGTGATCGGATCAACGAAATGCTTCGTAGGAGGAGGCGGTCTTTTCCTCTTGTCTAACAGTCTGTCCACAAACAAAACATTCCTGTTAGACAAGAGGAATTGAAAAAAAAACAATGTTGTCAATGAAAACCGGTGTGTGTGTCTCTCCCTGATGGATGTCCCTCTCACAAACTGCTGAATGAATAAAATACTTTTATTGAAAACGAGTTTGCGATTGTCTGGTCTTTAAATTCTGGAGATACGCGATTCCATATTATATTCCCTTTTAATCAAATTCTAAAAGTATGCTTGTTGACTCCGGTATCGCGTTAGTTAAAGACTTCGATGCTTAAAATGTTTAGGGAGAAATGGAATACTGGTGTGTATGTTTTCTTTAAAGTACCGAGACCAGCCATATACTGTATGTTTAAGTTCCAAAATTAATATCGTTTATGGGCTTCACACGCGTTGCAGTATGCTCAGGCACTAAGTAAAAGGAGATGCTTCGTATTGCTTGACTAATTTTAAAACTAAGTTATAAATATAAAAATTGCAGGCGCTGCTCTGGTGCGTCAGCTCCTACACAATGCCTGTCTGCCGTAAGCGTTACAATATACATACAGTACCCAACACTGCTTGTACCCATCTGTCATGCAAATAAAACACCTTGAATTGAATTGAATTGAGGGGAGAAGGGGGGGATACTAAAGCCAATACTGGCTCAATGGGCTTTGACGTGCTAATGCGTTGGTTTAACGGTCCGGGTGTGGCAGGCTTCCAATGTCAACTTGACTCGATTAGAAGACAATGAACGTATTTTAGCCCTAAATGAATTAATAGCAAACATGGTTTACATAAAATACATTTTTCCAAGAAAGTTTATAATAATACGATCTATAGTTGAAATCTGAGCCTACTTTAAAAATAAAGGAAAAGCATTTTCAGAGAGCAATCACGCTGTGTTTATGTAGAAAAAGTGATTAGGTTTATGAGCAATCTAATTACCTATTCACTTAAAACGCTATATAAAATAAAGTTTATTTAGAGATGAA
This sequence comes from Lepisosteus oculatus, assembly GCF_040954835.1. Taxonomy (NCBI): domain Eukaryota; kingdom Metazoa; phylum Chordata; class Actinopteri; order Semionotiformes; family Lepisosteidae; genus Lepisosteus; species Lepisosteus oculatus. Next base: position 51,678,106 of record NC_090698.1, on the reverse strand, counting down.
TGATCAGTGTCGCAGTTTAAATAATGTGAGTCAGGAAACTAACACAGCACCACCGGATTTAATAACGCAATAAAAACGCTATAAAATAATGTGACACAGTACAGCATAGTACAACAATACTGACCATGACTTTAGAAGCATAAATTACCTTACACTCAATTTAAACACAAGATGTCTTTCTATATGAACCTCTAAGCTGGTTCATACAGAAAATGTAGAAATGCATTAGCCTGATCATGATTAAAAAACACATAATTAAACAAGCGTTTGCGATTTAAATCAGAACACGATTTAAATCAATATAAATGTTTATATTGTAACGCATACTGTCCAGCCTCCATTTCTCTATAAAAATTTACTGTTGCACACACACACACAATAGAAGCAGGAACCGCTGTCAGAAGGGAAGATATATTCAAAATATCGCAAATATCGATCATGTTGCGATATTTTGAAATATAAAAGTCAATTGATTGTCCATAATAGCGCTTACCTATTTTTTCGAAGAAATGTTTGTTAAAATAAAAGTCCAGCACCAGCTGGATTCGAACACACAACCTGCCAGTTGGTAGTCACGCACCTAGACCAGTAGGCTACAAGACAGCTCGCATGATCAGGTAGGCGAAACAGCCTTACACAGTCCTGCCGCAGTACACGGATATAATCATACCGTTATTAAATTCTTTAGATACGCGATTCCATATTATATTCCCTTTTAATCAAATTCTAAAAGTATGCTTGTTGACTCCGGTATCACGTTAGTTAAAGACTTCGAAGCTTACAATGTTTAGGGAGAAATGGAATACCGGTGTGTATTTTCCTTGTGATATTTTAAGCTCTAGTTGAATGATAGGTGTCGCATTTTAAATCATTTTCGTAGCTAGAAATTATGAAACGCCCTGTTAAAAGCAAGGAAGTTTTTATGCCCCGTTGAAGTAAAACAAAATGCCTGACAAAGTATGGCTTGGACAGATTCCAAGTGCTTGTACAAATGTGCTAAAGAAATTATACTTTGAGTATACAGCTTGTCCAAAGTCATCCATTATTAATACTATTAGTAATATCTTCAGTAAAGGCTTTGATGCATAAATATTTCTGATAAAGGTAGGTTGTGTACTTCTGTCCAACTGAGCAATCTTGCTTTCATAATATATACCAACATTTTAATGACTGATGATTAACATGCTGTAATACACAGTTCAAAATTAAAGGCTCAAATGCTGTACATGAGAGGTTAAGCTCCCCCTGGCGGTTTTACAAGGCGACGCCGGATAGTTAGTCACGTGACACGCGTGACACCGCGTGACACCGCGTGATACTGTGACACGCCCACCGGGGTATGCCGCGAAATACCTCACCCATTTTGAATGGCTGCATCTGTAAGTATTTTACTGTTCAAAACAGATTGCTAGGTGGAACTTGTGTTGCATTAGATGTTACTGAAAGTTTACCTTCATTTAATATGATTTATTTTTCCTGAGTCTAAAAATCATATTTCTTGAGTATATAACGTATTTTATATGTTATATAATCACATAAAATCCATAGGCTAGCTAAAATTTTAAAATGTAACATGGCTGCACATGTTTTCTGAAAAGGGGATTACATACCATGAATGAAGCCTGGATCCAATAGATTGAAAGCTCTCGCATTATACCATTATATGGTACTTTGATGTACATTATAATCATTTCTGCCATGACGCCATAGTTGCATTCATGTGATACTTCTGATTTTTTAAAACCACACTATATAAATTGTTTTAATGGGAAATTAGGGTTAGGGGCAGACAGCTTCAGTATATGCTGCTACGCTGCGCGTGCGACTTTTCCTATGCATGAAGTGCTAGTTCCAGAATAAGACTATATCCAACAGACGAGAGCACAAAATAACTAATATTCAGTTATTTAATCACACTATATCCAATTTGTGCAATGTAAATGTTTTAGGAATAATGACTGTACTGTAACATGCATGTACTACTTTTTAAAATCCACTTAATATGAAATCATGTAAGTAAAGGGAAATTTTGGAAAATAAAAATAACAGATTTGCCTGGTTTGCCTCTGCCTGGTTTCATGGCAATTGACAGAAAACAAGTAATTTCATTGAGTGATTATATACAAAACAACAGAATTTGTTAATAATTGAGGTACCACTCAAAAAATTGATGAAGACAGTCTGCAAGATTGACCATGATAGTTGATGTACAGATGCAGCCATTCAAAACAAGCGGGCAATACCGCATTATTTTGCGGTGCACTTTACGCAGTCTACCGCGAGTTACCGTAAATTCTCCTATAATACCGCAAGTAAAATAATAGTATCCAGAATTTCCGCAAGGTGGAGCTAATAAAGCTCAACCTCTCATGTTTGAGCTGTCGCCATCAAAGTCTTTTACAAAGATATTACTAATACTATTAATAATGAATGACCTTGGAAAGCTGTAAACTCAAAGTATTGCCCTGGTCCACATTCTTTTTTTCATTGACCCTCTTTGTAAAAGTAACACCACAGCATTTCGCAATCACGCATTTGTTTCCAATCATGCAAAGTACAGTACTTTTTGAGAATCTCTGATTCACCGTGCCTTTCACATGCTCATAAAAGAGATTGATTTAGGACCATATTACTGTATGCAAACTGTACTGTATACAGTATGTATATGTATATTTAATGTCTTTACTGTGCCCGTTTAAGTATTGAATATTTATATGAAATTTTACCACTGAAGGGAAATCTTAGTAGCTGAGCATAAAAAGAATAGGAGCATACTGTAACGCGTGTGAAGGCCATAAACGATATTAATTTTGGAACATAAACATACAGTATATGGCTGGTCTCTGTACTTTAAAGAAAAAATATCGATTTTAACGAAATAACGATATAATTATCCTTATGTACAGCAACACAAGAATTGTTACATAATGTTTTGTAAGGCTTTTTCAAAACTCTTCATGCGACCTTGCCGGTGGCGCTGTGGGTTAGGTTCCTGATTCCCCTCTCACATGCTGTGTGTTCAAATCCCGCTGGAGCCATGACTTTTTATATGATCAAATTTAAGTCATTTTAATAACAGTGAATAGTCACCTAGGCGTTACAATATAAACATTTATATTGATTAAAATCACATTTAAATCACCTTTATTTAAAACCCATAAATCAAGCTGATACTGTTTAGACTTTTAATTATTTAAAACTGTATAACAGCAGCACAATGCACAATGTAACGTAAATCGCTATCTTTGTCTTTTGTGTAATAATGTTCACCTCTCTGTCCAGGAAATTAACAATAGTAATAATAATGAACTTTATTGTATATGGCGCCTTTAAAGCTGGCTCCTCAAAGCGCTTTACAGGATAAAAACAAAAACAACAATACTGTTAAGCTGGGCAAATTTTTTTTTAAAAGAAATACAAAATGAGATATAATGATGTGTTCTGGCTTAGACATTAACGAAGAGCATAACATGTGGGTGGCCAGCCGGAGTGCTGGCTGTGACGAATGAAACTGGTTTCAAAGGTATTTACAAGTAGAAGGGGGCGAGATTTCCAGCGAAAGACACCCCCCCCCCCCCACCAAAACCAAGGAAGTACAGTACTTACTAGTTAAGAAAGCTAGGCTCCTCAATGAAATCGCTTTAACATGCTAATGCGTTGGTGTAACAGTCCGGGCATGGCAAGCTTCTAATGTCAACCCGACTACGGCGAAAGGAACCCTTCTTTCATTGGAAGACAATGAACATATTCTAGCCCTAAATGAATTAATAGCAAACATGGTTTACATAAAATACATTTTTCCAAGAAAGTTTAGCCTTTGTCACTAATGAAACCACTAAATAAAGACATAAATAAAGAAATCTTAAGATTTTTAAAATACATGACTTTTCTAAAATTTATTTTAAAATAAAACGATTACAAACGCCAGCGGAGAGAGAGAACAGGGGAGGGATGTTGGTTTTGCATAAGGGGCGGGGCTATGGAAATGGGGTCTGTTTGGGAATGTGGAGTTACATGTTCTGGCTGTTTGTGAATTATTGTTGTTGAGTATGGAGTGTTGAGGTATTGATTTTGTGTAATGCTTTATGTTGAAAATTGAGGTGGATTTTGTTTATGATAAAGAGGATAAACTGGGATTATCAACAAATTGTAAATACGACGTTTACATTGGCAAAACTAATTTTTCACTTGAGTGTATGGAGGATTGTCAGCTGTCACTGAGAGCAGTTAATTAAATGTATTTTTTGATTCACAATCAGACAAATGCAACATAAATTAGTATCTTTATCTTGTAAGTATATTAATAAACTTTCAGCATAGCTTTCTCCCCGTTTAGATTTTTCTTGGGATTTTGGGATCAAACGTTGAAAGATTAGATTAGTAATCGTTTTTATTTTTTAAATACATTTTAGAAAAGTGTAATCTCAAAGTCATGGCCCCAGCGGGATTCAAACACACAGCGTGTGACATGGGAGTCAGGAACCTAACCCACAGTGCCACCAGCAAGGTCACATGAGGAGTGTTGAATAAGCCCTACAAAACATTATGTAACAATTCTTGTGTTGCAGTACATGAGTATAATTATATCTTTATTAATTTCTTTAGATAGGCGATTCCATATTATATTCCCTTTTAATCAAATTCTAAAAGTATGTTTGTTGACTCCGGTATCACGTTAGTTAAAGACTTCGATGCTTAAAATGTTTAGGGAGAAATGGAATACTGGTGTGTATGTTTTCTTTAAAGTACCGAGACCAGCCATATACTGTTTGTTTATGTTCCAAAATTAATATTGTTTATGGCCTTCACACGCATTACAGTATGCTCCTATTCTTTTTATGCTCAGGTACTAAGATTTCCCTTCAGTGGTAAAATTTCATATAAATATTCAATACTAAAACGGGCACAGTAAAGACATTTAAATCTTTCTACAACCGACCAATGGACCACAAGTGCCTCTGTCAGTCAACCAATCCTGTACCGTGGTATTTTGAGCAAGGCCGTAGCCAATTACCTCCAGTACATGTCTGTACCGTGCACTTTGAATGGCTGCATCTGTATTTGTTTCACAACCTTGGAACACATTGTCTTCTCTTCCACTGCTTATGGTGTTCTACTTCACTAATCAGGAATTTAGCCTTTACATACATCCTTTCATTCATTGTTAACACGGAGACCCCCGAATGGGCACAGTAAAGACATTTAAATCTTTCTTCGACCAACCAACGCACCACGAGTGCCCCTGTTGGTCAACCAATCACGTACCGCGGTATTTTGCATCGTGACGTGCGAGGCCGTAGCCAATTACCACCGGTACGTGTCTGTGCCGCGCATTTTGAATGGCTGCATCTGTATGAGTAACTGTGGACATTTCTTCTCAATCTAACTCTCTCTCTTTGCCTCCTCTCTTTATAATGTTGTCTTACCAAACTTTTGGAAACACTGATGTCCACGGAAGCCAAATGCTCTTCAGTGTCTCTTGACTTTCAATTTGCCTTTATCTTCATTATCTGTTGCAAGTGTGTCTTGTGTCATTTTTTGAATGTGTGGTCTGATCTGACAAACTGTACAGGTGAACTTACACAAAAGAGCAAATATCTGGGAAGTGGTATATTTTTAGAATGGAACGCATTAAAATATTGCATAATGACACAATTGCCAAGAAACAGAAACAGAGATTAGTGACTTTGCAAGTAAATGCAAGGAGAATAATCAGGGTGCAGCTAGGCTGAGTATTAATGGCCTATGAATATTGCACATTCTGCTTGTCTTGCATGAAAGGAACCAGTCTTGCATAAGTACATACAGTATTTTATTCTGAAAAGTGAATTACAGTACCTGCCATGAGCAGAGGCTGGATCAGACCTTGATTTTTTAATATGCCTGGTTTCACAGAAATGTTCAGAAAACAAGGATCTTCATGGAGTGAGTATAAATTAATTCAAGCATCTGAAATTGTAAATACTGTACTTTGCCATTATACTGTTGAGGTATAAAATTAATTTAATTACCACTGTTTTGCAAGCGGTCATTAAATTGATATTAAAAGCTTCTGAGTGGTGCATATAGTTCCTAGACAATACAATGTCACACCCTCTGCAGCCAAAGGTCACTCCTACTCTGTCCTGACCCTAGTTTCCTGTGCTTTGCTGTCCTTCCGATGTCTCTCTGTCTGGGGCTATATATTTCTGGGTCACTCATTCCCCTTCGCTCAGCATTGACGTTCAGATGTCCTGAGACCCGCCCAGCACCAGGTCGTCACTCCGTCCATGGCATAGGTTTCTATATGGCATTTCCTGAACTCCTGCACTGCTAAACCCCCGTTCCGCCGCTTCGCATAGGGTCTTTTTCTGCTCTCCTGACATCCCATAGTTCGTCCCTTCCGACATCCGTGACATACAGTGGTAAATTGCTATATTGCCAACTTAAATATATTGATCTAAACATAAGGCAGATTTCAATAAATTTCAGCAAAGTGAGAATCAGAGTGTATCAGCTAACTTGCAATTTACAGCAGGTGACAGTTATTTAAATCACGACCTAAAACTTTTAGTCAAACCTGGCCCCTTTTTTGTTTTTACATGTTTGTTTGCTTTTAAATATATGTTAAAACCACTATATATAATATATATATATATTTAAGAATCAAAATAAAAAATATTTGTTTCTAATTACTATTTATACACAATTATTAATAATTATGTGTACTTTTCTAATTAAAAAACATAAATTATGACATTGTAGTACATTATTGTGACATATCTCAGTTGGAGATGTCATAGCAACATAGTTGCAACATGTATTTAATGGAACTCTCGCTAGTATACATACATTATGATTAGTACAGGAATGTACAAATTGGCTAATAAAGCATTTAAACGTGTACCGATTTGTCTGATTGTTACACAACACCTCCTGTGTGGGTAGTGTAGGCCAATTCCTGAAGAAAAACACGCACAATAAAAATAAAATAAGAAGTCCTGGTTTGTTCAGGGTTATTCCTCAACCACCCAAAACACCTCTGAGTTCCTTCCCCTGGGGAAAAATCCAAAATGATAACAAAGAAACTATAGGTTATACCTCCCCTTTTCTTTGCAAGTTCTTTGTATTTGCCCTGGACACATAAAAAAGAGCTCTGATATCACACAAAAAATAACAAGCTCAATAGGTTTTGAAGTAAAACACCATTTTCTTCACAAGCACTTTGCTCTTACTTGACCTCCTTACACCAACACATCCAACTCCTATCTCCAACAACCATGAGTACTTCCCAACTTCTTAGATACAGTATAGAGAAAAAAAGCACACAGGACAACACATACTACATTCAGTTGTAGTCTGGACTACTTGGACAAAGACACATATATACAGACAGTACAAACAATAATAATTTCAGTATTCAGTTAATATCTGGACATTTAGACATTCCTCTCCCCTGGCCTATTAGAAATGGAATGTTGACAACCCTGCCATCATTCGCTGGTTACTCAGTTCAGGGTCAAAATGGTACAGCACCTGTTGTTGATGCTTCTTTTCCTGTGGCGAAGTGCATGTCGGCAGATAATTTTTTAATCAATTTCTAATTGATTTTTACATTCTCTGCTCACAGTTTGATTAAATTGAGTTTCATTTCATCTATCCCTGGTCATTCATGTTAAGGAGGCTCAACTCAAATGACTCAAAGTGGGCAAAGCAAACTCAGTAAAACTTAGTAAAACAGCTGTTTATTCAAAGCTTCGTACATGTACCACTAAATACATTTCATAACATCTGTCCCAGTACAAAAATGACAGTACAAGGAATACAACAAGTTCTAAGTAAACTAAATATGGTAAACTTTGCAAAGGCTCAAAGCTTTGTACTATTAAATACTGTATATGTACTACAAAATATTCTGTGAACAAAATACACTGCAGTTAAATGAATATTCATTAGTTAAAATGAAGTGATGGAATAAAAGCTTAATGTTATAATTTTGTACCTAGAATACATACAGTATGAATCTAAAGAAGCCTAATGAAATTTTGTTCTTACATAAAATTAATTTTAAAACTGTAAAAAAAAAATTACTAACATCCATGGCAACTTCTCTCCTCTCCTTCTCTCCACTGATGCAGACTTCAGAGAAGTTGCATTTAGGGCACATTGGGGGTGCCTGTGAGACACAAATTTAGAAATGGGAGGCCCTAAGCCCTTGCAGACTTGAGTGGGAACACAAAGACAAAGGATGCAAGACCACAGGTGTCACAGTTAGGACACGACCTAACTAGCTTTCTACCTGTGCATGGCCCTTTCTTAGGACTTACCCTCTCTTGCAAATAGGAACTGGGCTTTTCTTACTATGTCTTTATTAATACTTGTTGTTTTATGGTGAGAATAGGCATTTTTTAGTTTCCCCACTACCCCCTTTTCTTTCTTCACAATCCACGTGTGTATCCACTGGCTGCGTAACAAGGGAAGTAGGAGTGACATATTTCTCCATAATCTGCACCCACCTTGCCTGTACACATTTAGTTAGGAATAGTGACAACTTGCTCTCACTAACAACTACATGCATATTCATGCTTTAAGAATTTGCTGTACCATGTGCCAGTTTTACAGAGAAGTGCAGTCCTACTGTACTGTACATCAATTTTTTCAAAAAAATAAAGTGATGCTGCACGTAAGACTGTGAAACCACTGTGCTTACCACAGTATGCCTACTGATGCCTTGTGCTTTATAGATGGCTGCGTCTGTACATGATTTCTGTCATTAGAAGTAGATAACATAAACTATTCAATTTACATAACAATAAATAGAATTGTACATCCTCTTCTCTGAATAATTCTAACATGTATGATTGGTATTATGCTTTTTGCTATTTTTTAATGTGCCTAAGAAAAATGCAATCCCTTTATTACATTCAAACATTGCCAAATCTGATATAGATTGGGGAGGTTAGTGAAGATAACCTTAGTCAGCTTACTTCTCAGCTAAACATGCTGTAGACTAGCCATCTCAGAATCAAAGAATAGAGAATAGAATGGTAGACATGTATTTGGCATTTACAGCCAAAGTTTATTTAAAACATTATTTATATAACCCCAGTTAATTCAAAAGTACAAGTCTCTTTATGTCTTTATGTACCAGTAAACAATTGTTAATTGGCACTAGTATTTTCTTAATACTAATTTAAAAATTTAAAGTAAAAAAAGTTTTCTACTTTAAAAAAAATAGTGCATTTAAGAACACTAACTAGTCTCCTTTATAATGCAACGTTTGTTGCACATAATGTGATTTTGCACACTATTATTACAATAGATCATTGGTTATCTGGTGTCTTAAGGGGAAAGGGGTCAAGGGCTTTTCAAAAACTCCATATAATCACATTAAAGTTTTTATCCTAGCTTAGTTCTGCACATAGTATTATATATTGCACCCAGTACTAGTTATGGTTTTTAAGGTTTTGAATGTTTATATATAAAACACAATATAGACTGAATGCAAACTACAGTGTACCTTATTTTCTAGTCAAATGCAACATTCATTAGATTTAGTAAGTACCTGTTTAATGAGAAAAATATTATATGTTAATACTGTTTGATATAATTATTGTACATGTATGGAAAAAAATGCTGACTTTACATTACAAAACCCATAAACCATTGGCCAAAAGAGCAATTTATATCAACATGTTTCATTGGATTTCTTCACAGAATGCTGGACTGAGTTAGGGAATTTTGGTATTTACATTGTTCAAGTCATGACTTGGTGTTTATGTGCTCATTAGCACAATCAAAAATAGCATTTATGTATTTCTCCCATGTGGTGCCTCAGCAACAGACTAATGCTGCCTTTAGGGTAGGTATCTAGCAAAGGGGAAATGTTGGAAGCTGGGTTAGTTGCCTAATAATCAATAACCTTCTGTATAAATAATATTAAAATTATTAATGTTGTTATTTAATAGACGTTCAGGAGGAAGTCAAATTCTAGTCTTATACTTCTGCTCTCCTACACAAATGCTCCCAGGATGCCTAATACTTTACATTTGTTTTTTTCAGTATTTTGGTCTCTCATGCTTGGCATTGCTAAGACCTTTGTTACTTTCCTTTTTTCTCACTGTTTCTGATTGATCATATAGCTTTCCACGTCTTCATTGTTTTGTCTTTTCATTTCTCTTCATTTTCGCTGTCCCCATTGGAACCCCCCCCTTTTCACTGATGCTCACTTCACCCCAAATGTGCAGGCGCATGGCACCATGCAGTCTGCTCTGGGTCCAGACCCCCTGGTTTCCGTTCTCTGTCATGACCCATGTTTCTATGGTGACGGTTTACCCCCTCTCTTGGCATCTCGTTGGTACTGTGTCAATCCTCAAATTTTTCCACTTCCCAAGCCTCCAATTGCAAACCTTGATATTTTGTCTTTTTGAGGTTCAACTAGCAATCCTCAACCGTTCAGTCCTAGCAAACATCAATAAGTGATACAGTAATCACTGCCAAATCCTATCCTACTTCCACGTCAATACAGTTCACCAGAGGTTGATTTTTCTGGGTCATTTTAGTGTCTTCCAGTTTCCAAGAGAATTCTAATCTCAAAGTAGCTATGGTTTGGTGGCTGTAGTGGCAACAATTGTCTCATCTGCACTCCATTGCTTGTCATTCACTTCTTTAATCATTGCTGTTGCCCTGAAACACTGCATATCAATTTTCTCCATCAAACAAAGCTCACATATGCAATATATACACTTTTCATTCATTCCACACAACTGTTCATAATCTGTGAACATAGTTTAGCCAAATCTACTCACTCTTATCTCTGTGTTAGAAGAAATCTATGTAGGTATTTTGGGAATATTTTTTGGAGTTGTGATGGCATTGGCCAGGACCATCATTTCTTCAGCCAGGTGAGTTAATACCAAAGTATTGAGTACACTATCCCTTTACTGTATATTCATCAGCATATTGCAACTCAATTAGAATTTTACTGAGCTCAAATTCTGAAAATCAATTTAGAATTTCTCACTTCTGCTCTTTTATGTATAAATACTCATTGGTTGCACACAACTCTGATTCAAATCTGAACAAACTACCGATTAAAGAATAATACTATATTATACTTTTTTCTTCATGAATTGTCCCAAATTATAGTACAAAATGTAAGAACATAAAAGTTTTAAATGTAGAAAAACAGCAGTGAAGCATATTGGTAGCTTTGTGTTTCTAATTTGCTAATGTTGTCTGTGTAATGTGTTTCAAGTACCTTGTGTCTACAGCAGCTTGGCCTGGATGGAGTAGGTCAAACTTGACTGAGCCAAGGCAATAAATATATTTTTATTTATTTCTAGTGTTTGAAAGTTATCCTTCTGTGTGACAGATTAGAGGGGGGAGTATTCTGACATGATTTTTACAATATAGATGATACAAAGTTGACTTGCAAATTTTAAAGTACTTTTATAAACAATTAATTGCTATTCAGAACCAATTTTATTTTAATTTTCACTCTTCATTACACACAATTTGCACTTGGTTCTATTATGTTATTATTTTAATAGCAGATTTATTAAAAAGAACAATATAAATTATCTGATTAGACAAAAAGCACTTATTAAAAAAAAACATCTCTTCATTGACCCACCTTAAACATTCAGCAGCGACTAAGCCATCCCTATGGAGGTCACTAAGACAGTCTCAATAGAAACGGACCAGTATAAATACAAGAGCTGACATTCAAATATATGAGTGAGGGGACAAAAGGAAAGAACAGTAAGATGAACCATAGGAAATAAGGTTAAAATGAATTTTCCAACACTTGAAAAAATTTGTGAAAATAGATCAGCCCAGACAGTGAAATGGTAAACATACTAATAAATTGGTTACAAGCCAGGGTGATTGAAATAGGAAGAGTAATTGGATTCTTTAAGAGAGTAGGTCGGGGGTCTCTGTGTTAACAATGAATGAAATGATGTACATATGCAGCCATTCAAAACAAGCAGGCGATACCGCATTATTTTGCGGTGCACTTCATGCAGTCTACCGCGAGTTACCGTAAATTCTCCTATAGTACCGCAAGCAAAATAATAGTTTCCGGAATTTCCGCAAGGTGGAGCTCATAAAGCTCAACCTCTCATGTTTGAGCTGTTGCCATCAAAGTCTTTAACTAAGATATTACTAATAGTATTAATAATGAATGACCTCGGACAAGCTGTAAACTCAAAGTATTGCCCTGGTCCACATTCTTTTTTTCATTGACCGTCCTTGTAAAAGGAACACCACAGCATTTAACAATCAGGCATTTGTTTCCAATCATTAATCATTATATGGTACTTTGATGTACATTATAATCATTTCTGCCTTGACGCCATAGTTGCATTCCTGTGATACTTCTGATTTTTGAAAACCACACTATATACATTGTTTTAATGGGAAATTAGGGTTAGGGGCAGACAGCTACAATATATGCTGCTACGCTGCATGTGCGACTTTTCCTATGCATGAAGTGCTAGTTCCAGAATGAGACTGTGCTATATCCAACAGACGAGAGCACAAAATAACTAATATTCAGTTATTTAATCACACTATATCCAATTTGTGCAATGTAAATGTTTTAGGAATAATGACTGTACTGTAACATGCATGTACTACTTTTTAAAATCCACTTAATTTGAAATCATGTAAGTAAAGGGAAATTTTGGAAAATAAAAATAACAGATTTGCCTGTTATTGACAGAAAACAAGTAATTTCATTGAGTGATTATATACAAAACAACAGAATTTGTAAATAATTGAGGTACCACTCAAAATTGATGAGACAGTCTGCAAGATCGACCATGATAGTTGATGTACAGATGCAGCCATTCAAAACAAGCGGGCAATACCGCATTATTTTGCGGTGCACTTTACGCAGTCTACCGCGAGTTACCGTAAATTCTCCTATAATACCGCAAGTAAAATAATGGTATCCGGAATTTCCGCAAGGTGGAGCTAATAAAGCTCAACCTCTCATGTTTGAGCTGTCGCCATCAAGGTCTTTTACGAAGATATTACTAATAGTATTGTAACGCCCTCGCCTGGTGGTGAGGAGGAAGCGCCCCTAGGCGCTCGTAGTACCGCTGGGCATGCTGGGAGTGGTAGCCGGGAAGAGTCTGAGGGTCAGCACGATGACCAGCGGCTGACCCTGCCTGTGTAAATAATGTCCTAGTAATTCTAGTGCCCTGTGTAGTCCTGTAAAAGTAGAGTGTGTTGTTAGGTAATTACCACCCTAAATGTGTGTACGTGTTCGTCAGTCTCCTCATGTGTGTGTAGATCCTGTGTTTGGTTTTGGTGTGGTTGTAAAATAAAGCCAGTGCTTGGTTAATCGCGTCTCCACTGTTCTTTAGTTCTGAGAAAGAACCTGCAAAACGCTACAGTATTAATAATGAATGACCTTGGACAAGCTGTAAACTCAAAGTATTGCCCTGGTCCACATTCTTTTTTTCATTGACCCTCTTTGTAAAAGTAACACCACAGCATTTCGCAATCACGCATTTGTTTCCAATCGTGCAAAGTACAGTACTTTTTGAGAATCTCTGATTCACCGTGCCTTTCACATGCTCATAAAAGAGATTGATTTAGGACCATAAACATATTACTGTATGCAAACTGTACTGTATACAGTATGTATATGTATATTTAATGTCTTTACTGTGCCCGTTTAAGTATTGAATATTTATATGAAATTTTACCACTGAAGGGAAATCTTAGTAGCTGAGCATAAAAAGAATAGGAGCATACTGTAACGCGTGTGAAGGCCATAAACGATATTAATTTTGGAACATAAACATACAGTATATGGCTGGTCTCTGTACTTTAAAGAAAAAATACCCACCAGTATTCCATTTCTCCCTAAACATTTTAAGCATCGAAGTCTTTAACTAACAAGATACCGGAGTCAACAAGTATACTTTTAGAATTTGATTAAAAGGGAATATAATATGGAATCGCGTATCTAAATAAATTAATAACGATATAATTATATTCATGTACTGCAACACAAGCCAGAATTTAGCCGGAGCCATGACTTTTTTTTAACAAACATTTCTTTGAAAAAATAAAACGTTTCCCTGGGTCAGAGATTAAATAAAACTTCACTCGCACCAAACAAATTTATATTTATAAATATCACAACATGATCAAATTTAAGTCATTTTAATAACAGTGAATAGTAACCTATGCGTTACAATATAAACATTTATATTGATTTAAATCACGTTCAAATCACCTTTATTTAAAACCCATAAATAAAGCTAATACTGTTTAGACTTTTAATTATTTAAAACTGTATTACAGCAGCACAATGCACAATGCAACGTAAATCGCTATCTTTGTCTTCTGCGTAATAATGTTCACCTCTCTGTCCAGCAAAAGAACAATAGTAATGATAATGAACTTTATTGTAAATGGCGCCTTCAAAGTTGGCTCCTCAAAGCTCTTTACAGGATAAAAACAATAACAACAATACTGTTAGGCTCGGCAAACAATTTTTTTTAAAGAAATACAAAATGAGATATAATGATGTGTTCCAGCTTAGACATTAACAAAGAGCATAACAAAGGTCATAAAGGTCATAAACGATATTAATTTTGGAACATCAACATATTATGTAGACTGTATGTTGCTGTTATTGGTATTTTAAAGAAAAAATACTGTAAAATCCTGGGGTCGGTGCAATGTTTCAGGCATTCATGTGAAGGACAGCAGAGCTTTCACTGGCCGATTATCAAACTTTATTGATAAAACAAAAACAAAAACTATCTGACCAAGCCAGAAGAAGACAAATAGAATAACGGACACAGCGCGAGCCTGCATTCTCTCCACAGCTGCCCACACCACACTTTTCCCTGGGTCAGAGATTAAATAAAACTTCACTCGCACCAAACAAATTACCACACACTGAACACTGAACATGTTAACCCAAATATGTCTCACAATACTTCTATGGTACATTACTTTGCTAAAATGTTTTTTAAAATAAAAACGATTACAAACGATTAGAGAGAGATACACACACAGTTCTTCATTGTCAAAAAGTAATTGTTTTTTACTTTGTCAGCACCCAGACAAACGCAAACGTGTTATTAATGAAATGCTTTTATTCATTCTTAATCGAACTCACAAGTTGTCATCTGCTGTTGAAGCTCTGTGAGACTAGACTCACACATGGCTAGACTTGACTATTTAACCATGAGATTATGTTTATGTTTATTAATCTTCCTTGTTATGCACTGAGAATGATAAGCACCCCGAACACGGGGGGGAGGGCGTAGCGGTCGGCTCTGGCTTTCCAATCTATACCGATCCACTGCATATACAACCCCCCTCTCTGCGGGAGTGCTGGCTGTGATGAATTAAACTAGTTTCACAGGTATTTTCAAAGTAGAAGGGGGCGAGATTTCCAGCGAAAGACACCTCCCCACCTCCAAAACCCAGTAAGTACAGTACTTACTAGTTAAGAAAGCTAGGCTCCTCAATGAAATCGCTTTAACATGCTAATGCATTGGTGTAACAGTCCAGGCGTGGCAAGCTTCTAATGTCTCCTGACCATAGCGAAAGGAACCCTTCTTTCATTGGAAGACAATGAAGATATTCTACCCGTACATGAGAATATAATGCTGGCCCGTGGGCGCGGTGGGGTGCTGTACCAGCTGTCAAAAAAAAGTCAAAAGGTCAATTGAGTGTCCATAATATTGCAGTAAGTGAAAAGACCACAGGCATTCTTCCTCCCCCTACATTCTCAGAGTAGAATATAATTTATTATTAGCACAATTCATTACAGTGGTAAATTTAATATTATTGATTACTAATAATTTATGCTAACACCTAGCTAGTACTAGTAAGTACTGTACTTACTGGGTTTTGGAGGGGGGGGTGTCTTTCGCTGGAAATCTCGCCCCCTTCTACTTTGAAAATACCTGTGATCTGGTTTAATTCCATATTAAATTCCATATTAATTCCATATTTAATTCCTTCACTTCTGCATAAGCTTTCTGGAGGAACAATGGATGGGATGCACAAGCGCCTGACTTGATGGAATTCACATTATCATATTCACATATCAGCCCCCCCTCTCCCTCTCTGGCTTGCCCTCCCCCCTGCAAGCGAGAGAGTGTGCTGTCCTTTGATAAAACAAGGCTCGCCAGATAATGTGAATCGAAACCTGTTTTTCTAGCTTTTAAAGTCATGCGATGTGTAAGCAGGAACACATCATTATATCTTACATATGAAAAATACATAATATAGCTCCCAAACAAACGCAAACGTGTTTTTTAAATAAAATGCTTTTATTCACTCATAATCTGACAATTTCAGGACTAAGGCAATTGTCATCTGTTGTTGAAGCTCTGTGAGCTCGGTGACTTCGAGACCACTTGTTATCCCAAGTTGTTTGAAGCGCCACAATTCAAATAGAGAAAAAAGAGCTGACTGACAAGATTTAAGATGTGGCTGTCAATGTTGGATTAAAAAAACACGTTGCTCGACGTTAGTTACATTGCTTGAAAAATATTTTTATTTAGAGAGACTGGATAAGTAATTCAAGTGTTTTTTTAACTTCCTGAAAAACAAGTAATAATTTAACAATATGTGCAAACGTTTTATGATATGTTGCTGTTATGAATGTCTGTGGAGTGTATCTTATTTGCCTGTCTGTCCTGGCTGTGCTCTCTCGTTCGCTAGCCCTCGCCCTCCCCCTCTCTCTCTCTCAATTCAATTCAAGGTGCTTTATTAGCATGACAGATGGGTGCAATCAGTGTTGGGTATTTACTTTGTAATCTGTATTGTTTTGAGATGCCACTTTTAAAGCTGATATATAAAATCAAGGCTTTAACTTGCTTTAACTCCGCAAGTCTGAGTTCTTGTGTCTGTCCTATCCAAACCCAAAAGTATTACAATATGTATCTTTATAGCAGGTGGTGTACAGCTTTTTAGTATAGATTACACTTTTCTAAAATGTATTTAAAAAATAAAAACGATTACAATCTAATCTTTCCACGATTAATCTTTCCATGTTTGATCCCAAGATCCCAAGAAAAATAAATCTAAACGGGGAGAAAGCTATGCTGAAAGTTTATTAAGATACTTAGAAGACAAAGATATCAATTTATGTTGCATCTGTCTGATTGTGAATCAAAAAACACATATTTAAACACACTTGCGATTTAAATCAAAACGTGATTTAAATCAATATAAATGTTTATATTGCAACGCATAGGTGACTATTCATTGTTATTAAAATTACTTAAATTCGATCATGTTGTGAAATTTAGAAATATAAATTTGTTTGGTGCGAGTGAAGTTTTATTTAATCTCTGACCCAGGGAAACGTTTTATTTTTTCAAAGAAATGTTTGTTAAAAAAAGTCATGGCTCCAGCTGGATTCCGGCTTGTGTTGCAGTACATGAATATAATTATATCGTTATTAATTTCTTTAGATACCCAATTCCATATTATATTCCCTTTTAATCAAATTCTAAAAGTATGCTTGTTGACTCCGGTATCTTGTTAATTAAAGACTTCGATGCTTAAAATGTTTAGGGAGAAATGGAATACTGGTGTGTATTTTTTCTTTAAAGTACAGAGACCAGCCATATACTGTATGTTTATGTTCCAAAATTAATATCGTTTATGGCCTTCACACGCATTACAGTATGCTCCTATTCTTTTTGTGCTTAGCTACTAAGATTTCCCTTCAGTGGTAAAATTCCATATAAATATTCAATACTAAAACGGGCACAGTAAAGACATTTAAATCTTTCTACAACCGACCAACGCACCACGAGTGCCCCTGTCGGTCAACCAATCACATACCGCGGTATTTTGTGTCAACGCGCGTCACGATGCACAAGGCCGTAGCCAATTACATTCGGTACGTGTCTGTGCCACGCACTTTGAATGGCTGCATCTGTATGTTAAGGCTAAATTCCTGATTAGTGAAATAGAACACCATAAGCAGTGGAAGATGAGACGATGTGTTTCAAGGTTGTGAAACAAATAAGTGCATTCTTTCTGCTGCAGAATCCACATTACTCTATACTTTCAAATGTTGTGAAAGAAGATGCTTTGATACTATATTATAAGACTTCCTTAAAATACACTAAAATGAAAAAATGTCAGGAATGTGTTGAATGTGTTCATTCATAATTTGTTTTTGAAACCTTGTTTTTTCTTCATGTGAACATTCTAAGTCAATTACTTTTGATTTTAAAATGTATCTTTGAAGTCACTGTACCACTATGCAATTAGACTATTTTCAAAACATATATTAGAGTAGCATGGTCAATACAATTCTTGGGCACGTTATAACTATTATTGTCTCAATGTTCAAATTCAGTTAAATAGAAGAAAAAAGTTAGATTGTTTACCTGACCTTGTTTTTTTTTTAAATACTTCCAGTGAATGTGTAATCTGAGTCCAAAATAATAACCCCATTGATTTGTAAACATTGAATTGCAAATCAGTGCTGAAAACATCAAATGCAGGATACAGCATAGTTTCTATAAAAGTTCCCATGTTTATGGGAGTTGCATACTGTATAGATCTACTTAACATCCGTTGTGCCAATCAGATGAATGTTTCTCTTTTTGACATAATCATTTCCCAAACCACTGAGCAATTTCTCATGCAAAGGCAAATTAAATATAATCTGGACAAAAGAATCCAGCCTATTTCAACAAAGCGGGACCCATCTCAGATTCTACAGACATTGTGGTTACAGTGCTGTATTTAATCTTCTAAAGTACAGAGTCAAATTTCAGAAGCTGCACCACAGCTGCATATTTTTAATGGAAAAGGCTCTTTTCTGCATGCTGCCAGAGACTGTAAATTTAATGAGAGCACCTGCTGCCCTCATGCCTGGTTAATTCATAGCATACAGTCTCTGCTAAAAGAATTTTCTGAACACCCCCTGTTCTTCAGTAATAAATTGCCAGTCCATATTATGGCCTGGAGGTTCTTTGATTCATGTAACATTATACTTTGGCTGTAAGCACTGTTGACAGTGCTCACATTTAGCTTCATAAAAATAGATTGGAGCTGGTGCAGGGGAAGTGGATAGATTAAATAAAAATGAGAAGATCAGTTATAGACTTAATATTGACAGCTGAGGGAGGTCTTTGTCCTTGACCTGACAATCAAAGACTCCTATTCATTCGTGCTTAAAGCCTGTGGAGAAAGGAAATCACATGCTGCAAACTGACAGAATACTGTAAAGGGTTGTTTAACATTTTTATTACTACATAGATTTTTTTTAAGTCACAGGACCTGATTTTTTCAAGTACTTTTTCTTGAAATGTGCCCTTACCTAATGTATTGTGAAAAAATGCATTATTTCAATTGCTTGTCAGTTACAGAGGTGGACCTATGTAAAAAACATTATGCTATGTAATTTCGCACTAGTAACAGCGTATCCTTTTAGTATATTTCGTGTGTGTGGAGGAAGTCGGGGAAGGGGCATAGATTACATTTAATGTGGGGATAAAATATGAGCCATGCATTATAGTGTCTAACAGATGTTTTGGGGTGAATCTCTCCATTGTGGAAATTTCTGTTTTTATATTCCATTTTGCATATCACAAAATGCTAACAATATTCATTGTAGGTCTTTTTTTCATCCAGTGTGGGTTTTCATTGTGCATGGAATTTAGAAAAGTAAATAAAAATAAAATGACTGTCAATAAAAGTACCCATACATGTACAGTACAATGCAAGTTAATACTTTGTATGAAAAGAGCGCTTAACAAATCCATCCACCAAGTGTGCTGGGGAGCTACAGAATGCTTGGTTATTTAAAGTAGATGTCCAAGTTTGTACTTTCTTGATACAAAGCTACTGCATATTAAGCCTTTTTAAAATAAGAAAATAATTGTTAGAAAAATTAAATATTGGTCTCTGGATATCTAAAACACCTTTATGGTTATGGCTGTGTAGTTTAGAGTGCAGTTTTCTTTGTAATAAAACAAATGGCAACAGACTGAAAACCATTTTACTGAGCTTTTTTATTATTAATCATAAAAAATTCAAACAGTTTTTGCCACTTGAGTTACTCGAGTGAAGGAAAATGGTGCATGATTTAAAAAATGTGTTTCAATAACAGGGAAGTAAAATGGAGAATGACCATCTAATGTTTCCATTTCTTCCATGGAATCACAACTTTTTGGTTTAAAAGATTGGTATTAGAAAAATATTCATGCAGAATAGTGTTTCTGGGATTTATCACTTTGATCAAGCTTTTCATTTACCAATGAAGCAGAAGCAGATTTTGATCCTGGTAGTGTGTCCTGTGTATAACATGACATACTGTAGTTTGGTATTGTTGACCATTCAGAACAAAAACGCCTCTGAGCATACAGTATTTTTGAATATGTTTAAATTCTGTAAAAATGTAAAACATGCACATGTGCAAGTCAGAACAAAACAAAATGTCAAATCTCATTTTTCAGCATTAAATAAAAAGTTCAAATATATTTTTAAAATACATATTGGTATTGTACCTAAACATTTTTTCTCTTCTATGATGTTTAATTATTATTCAATTTGTATGCAGAGGAATACCTACAATATGAGAAAAAGTACTCCAAAAGATTGTAGCAAAATCTGAATTTCAAGATAATTTTAATTAAGACTGTTTTAATATTTCTGTGACCTGACTTTGCATGAAAGTTAATTCTCATTACCTGAATGATTTATATGTGATTTGTTTCCCAGTTAATTCTTTAAATTGAAGGCACCAATAACATTTTTGCTTGTGATACAAGTAAATTCTATAATATTATTACAAACTAGGATGGACTGGGAAATAAAATAAATAAATCCAAATGTCAAAGACATACAGTACCAAAGAAGATAGTATAATATGAAGCATATGAATTATTTATTCCCTGGCACAGTTCTGGCAATAGAATTCTGGCAAAAAATGCACTGACAAATATTTATTAACAAACAACATAACACAATACAAAACAAAAAAACATTACGCAACATAGAACTTTAATCTTTAAACTAAAAACAAAACAATGCATCTCAGAGGTTCATGTTCTAAAGACCCAGAAACCCAGAATGCTAGCCTTTGTAACTTGAAACAAACAAGATACACAATACCTTAACAGGTAAACAAGAGAGAAAAAAAACTGCACCCTAAGTAAAAGAACAGAACCCAGGACCAAATATCCTATGTGGATGCCCAAAAGTGAAAATAAATCTCCCTTTTCTAAAAAGATACATACAGTGGTACATCTAAGTCATAAAAATAGATAAAGAGAACCCAATGAAACAAATAACACACAAAAGGATATACTTTTTTATTCATTTATTGATCAAAATAACCCAACATTATGAAGATGAAGACCTGATCACATTGTAGGTCAAATTTATGCAGAAATTCAGAAATTCTAAAGAGTTCACAAACTTTCTAGCACCACTGTAACTAAATTGGGAGGAAACATTTTTAGCCTGAGGATTCCAAAAAAAGAAAAAGGAAATCAGAACTTCTTAAAATACATATGATAGCAATTTCTCTATCACAAGATTCAAAGTATTTAGCCAGTATCTGGTCTCGAAAACTGATCAGAACAAGATCTCACATGGCACAAGCCATGTCAAGAGGAACAGGAGAGTGATGATGTTCCTTCTTCTCTCTCTGTCTCCCTGTCTTTTATCATTCAAATATAAATAATTCAGTTCTCATAGAATCATTTCAATATCAATACACTCAAAGACAAGTAAATAGTTGCTGCTTTGAACTACTAAACTTCATCAAAGTGTTTGGAATAATAGTTTAACTGAAGATTTATAAGGTGAACATTTAAATTAGACTTATCCAGAGCTGGATATTACAGTATTTTTGTGTTGTTGATTAAGTGAAATTACAATCAAGTTAGTGACAAGGTTTGACCTGATGCAGAAAATATCTTGGGCAGAATTCTGATTATATATGGATTAATGTTTCACCCTATGTTTTTTAAACAAATATTGATTCACTGAACCTTGAACAAAAGGGGTCACAGTCACAGTGATTGATAAGCTTGTCAGGTCACCAGGTTTCAATTGAGAGAGAAGGAGCAAATTTTCACTGTTTCAAAGTACCTTTTAAGTCCAATAATCATGTGTGGTGATTGTCATCAGGTGTACTGTTCTTCCCCAAGCAGCAGGGTGCTTATTTGTTGGTTATTCTTGGATGATTGAAAGGTGACCAGCAGCTAGGGTTCCACTTCAGATGGGTTCCCCCTTTGGGGTTGCAAACAAAAAGGCGAAGAGTGCTGGGCACTCCATCACTCAATGTGTCAGGATAGATCAAATTTATGATGTCCTTGGTCGGTAAAAGTCAGATCATGCTGTTAATCAAAGACCCCACCTCAGACACATTCCTAAGGCCTAACACAGAGGCTAGGGTTATAAGCCATTCAGGGCAATTGAAAGCTGGTGACAACTTTTTCATTATAAACCTCACAATAAAACTTACTACTATATAGACCAGCAATAGAGTGAGAAGGGTACTGTGAAACCAAGACAAACATTCCTCTATGTTAAATCCTTGGCCAGAGTCAGATTTCATCAGAAAAACCGGAATATTGCCAGGAAGGGATTACATTTCCTTAACCAGATTAATAAATACAGTTTTATCTGGTAAACAAGATTTAGGTAAACAAGAATAGTATATAAGCATAAGAAATCAAAAACATACAGTAGAGAAGATTTTTAATATCCCTATGTTCTGAGAGTCTTGTTCCCACTAAAGGATCAAGGACATGACCTGTGGTTGAAAAAATACAGAACTAAAAAATAAACAGTGAATATTATATGCTCAGGTCTTTATATTTTTCTTTTACCCAGTGTAGTGATGTCAGAATTGTAATTTACTGTGACAATCAGAAATTGTAATAGCAAATTGCATGACTACTTAATGACTTTCAGGAATTAATCAAACATAGTAATTTACAGTTTCCCACACAAATTATAAATATGCATTATACATTATATTTATTTATATAACACCAAAAATATGCATAGCAAACAACTAACTTAATAGAATGTTTTTTAAACAATCTGTCGTGATTCAAAAGCTGTTCGTTCACTCAGGGATTACAAATTTAACAGTTTAACAGCTTCAGAGTTAAACTACATCAACTTTATTGTGTTATGGTCAAACGTGACGGTTGTATCAGTCTCATTTAATTAT
This sequence comes from Lepisosteus oculatus, assembly GCF_040954835.1. Classification (NCBI taxonomy): domain Eukaryota; kingdom Metazoa; phylum Chordata; class Actinopteri; order Semionotiformes; family Lepisosteidae; genus Lepisosteus; species Lepisosteus oculatus. The sequence continues at coordinate 51,654,921 of NC_090698.1, read as the reverse complement.
GTCACATTCATTTTAACAGGTATAAGTAAATGTGTTTACTATCATGAACTAAAAATCAAACATATTTGGAATAATACTGAATAGTGAAGAAGTTTTATATCCAAAGATCCATTGGTCAGAATTCCTCGGTGAGTTCAAACTTCTTGTTGAGAAGGTGGAGCTTGGCAGTTTTGTTCCAAGGTTTGACTTAGCAACTGCTTGGTCTGTACAGAGAGTGTCACAGTGCAGACAAGAGAAGAGAGCTTTGCCAGGCATTACATGGTAGATCTGCAAGATGTAAGCATCACTCAACTGCTGTTTTTAAAAGTATTTAAAAGAGTCTTGCACAGTTGTCTTTTTCGGTACAGTCGCAAAGTAGACAGGTGGGAGAACTTGGTTCATCCCAGTTTTAGCTTAATATGAACTGAATATTGAATATTGTACTGAATATGGTCTGATATTCAGGATGCCAACACTAAGAGTCTAACTGACTTATTTTGTTGATCAGTTTAATATAACAGTTGGTTTGCAAAGACAAGATTTCTTCTGTTGTAGAAAGAATATCTTGGACAGAATTCTGTACTTTACAGACTCAATCTCTTGGCCTGGCACCTCAGAGAAGAGTTTAAGACCTGGCTAAGACTGCTGCAGTCACATATTTAGAAAAGTCAGTTTGGCAATTTAGTTGGAGTGAGATGAGGAGTTAGTGAGTTTAAGTTGCGAATTCACAATTGGTGTTTGATCAGGATGCCATCAGGTTTGGTTCTGATACCTACCCTGTAGATCCCCCTTTGGTGGATCCTCATTTGGGTGATGAACTGCACGCTTGATGGAGCCCATTTACACTATATATATTTAGATGGTTCAGCTTTAGATACAGATTTACAAGGAATCTTATAAAAGGGGCATCTTAGCTACATTCTTCTGCATTCATAGAGAGGTGCCAAGCTGCTTGGCCAAGGCAACACAAAGGTTATTAGACATTTTTAATAACATTTAATTCTAAGTGTAATAATATGCTTTGCCACTACACCAGTGTCAAGCATAATTTTTAAAAGGAAGTTTTTCAACTGGTTAGGTAACTTTTATCAAAAGTGAGTATATTTGAGAAAGAAGTTTAATGTTAACTTACAGGTGCAGCCATCCAGAATGTGCCAGGTGTCAGAAATCTGCTACATGTTTCTTCTGTCTGCCCATGCACAGGCCCGTAACAGTCTGTAGTAAACATGTGATATCTTCTTTTCAGGTTTACTTACTTATTACAATGATTTGTATGTAATAAACAAGATAAAGAGACTCACACAAGCTTTGTCAACATTCTTTTGGCTTTCCTTTTCTTGTCTAAAGATACTGTTACAAATGGGGGGTTACGGAAATAGTGAAAATCAGGAATCGACTTAGCGGTTTAGTCAATAAGTAAAATAATTATTTGTAACCCCCACCTGGTATTTGATTTCTCCAGAATATACCAGAGCCATTGGTATAATTAGAGGCATATGAATTCTTTGTTCTCTGGCACAGCTTTGGTGAAAGAAGTAATAATTTAGGCAATCCACACTTGATTAAACACGTCTTGACATGTTTTTGCTTTGTGTCTTGACAATGACAAGACACAAAACTACACTACACACAAAAAAAACTAAAAGGTATTTCAGAGCCCTAACATTTTAATCATACAGAAAAAAAAATATTTTACTAAGTATGAAACTCTTACATAAGTCCCATAGAGGCCAAATAAGAGATAAGATGCCTTCTAAATAAATATAATACAACCTGAAATTAAATCTTTCTCTCTGCACCCATGATGCCAAAAAATAAATGGGAGCCCTATCTAAATATATTGGATCTCACTATTCTAAAAATGCATCCAAAGCATGGAAACACATCTCTAACCAAGGTATCTCTTTACCCCAGAAACCCAAGTTCCCTAAAAAGACAGAATAGCAAGCTCTCCCTAACAAGGTCAGATACTTCAGTCAGATTTTGTTTGGATGATCATGAAGTAGGGCCTCTCGTCTGGTGCAAGTTTCAAGTTCCAACTTCTCTCTTGTGGTCTGATCTTCTTTCTCTCTCCTCTTCCTCTTATTGTTGTTTCTCTGTGGTCTTACATGGGGTATCTCTGGACTGCTCCTTGATAATTATTTACCTACGACATAATTAGCTAGGTATACATACAAAGGTAAACTTTGCAATTGTTTTTGATCAGGGGTATCCCCAGATCTCAGCAAACATCCCCTCTGCTTTGAAGCTAGAAGTTTTTACTCTGCCAGGTGTCACAAACTTGATCTAAACTCTAAGAGACACTTCCTAGTCACCTATACTGTACCTGTAACAATAACATAAGCCTTCATTCATGTGGTAGAAATATGTAAATATGTTTTGAGACAGTTTTTAACATGCACAAACAATGGATTCTTTTTATTATTCTCTTCAGCAGTGAAGGACAAAGGAACAATCCCGTTCTGTGACTGGTATTGAAATTTATCCATAATTAAGATTAATCTGAGACATGTTATCTTCAAATCTGGTATCATTGGTATCCCCTTCAGATTTAAATATAGCTTACTCCCACAATAGCTGGACTTGTACACTGTGAAGAGCTCTGCCTGTCTGTCCCAAGATACCCAGAGGATATGCTTTTACAAAGATAGTGCCTGTCTGTAGATTTTTGTATCCCCTGTTCATTTCACATTCATAAGTAATATCAAAACACATACATAATATCTGTAATGGCCCTGTCCACATAGTAATGTACACTACACTTTAGACACAGAAAATTATTACAGTTTGTTAAATGTTTATTTTAACATGCTTCACACAAAAAAGCGCCAGTTGCTGTACTGTATATGATTTCATGCCCAAATAAATGATGTGAAACCAGCAACTGCAGATATCAAATAGAAAAAGTGGAAAATGAGTTTTGTGCAAGTAGTGTTTCATCTCAAGTTCTGATCTTGACAAACTGACAGATACAGTTAACAGTTATGTTATATTTCATATAAACACTGTCATATCTTTGAAATCTTGCACTGTATTCCCTAATAACAAGCCTTGGGTGACAAAATCTCTCAAGTCAGCTCTGAATATAGGAAAACAAAAATCACATTTCACCAGGGGAATGCTGCTCGGAGTAGGGAGACTCAAAAGAATGTTAAAAAAATAAGTTAAATTAAGGTATAAAGATAATGTTGCGGGTAAAATGAGAAAAGGTAATGGTATTGGTAGGTGAAAAAGAACTATTCTTCCTTTGTGCATAACTACATCACCTAGAAATTTTAAAAGAACCTAAGACCCTCCTTTTCCTGCCACATGTTCCATTTATCTCCTAAAATCACAAGAGAACACAGAACAGCCACAGACACTAGGATGACAAAAGTGCCCTTTTATTTTCAAGTGGATAACACAATATTCAGCACTGTCCAGTGACCACCCAGAGCAAATTGTATGAACACCAACTATATAAGATACATCCTAAACCAGACTCAAGTACTTCTTTGTACTGCAGTTTCCAAACAAATGTTCCACAGTAATTCAGTCCAGCACTTGTGTCCTGTGTGCAATTCCTTAGGTGGTTCTTAGGCATCTCTCCAGTCCTGGCCATCTCGAGGGGGGTAGGAAGATAATTACGCAGCCTTCCTTGGCTGCTTCTTGTAGCGTCCCTTGTGTCAGCGTCCTCTCATGGGACCAAAGCTTTGATCTGACCCACAAATCTTCCTTCCTCTAAAGAGTTCCAGGTCTGTCTTGAGTGGGGCATTTTCAGCCTTCTTAACAAAGGCTCTTGCTCTTCTCCTGAGGGAGTGGAAGCATCCCTGCGATGCCTTGTGTGGGTAGAGTCAAATTCCCAGTGTTCCTTCAGGAAATGGCTTTATCTACCCTAATGGCCAGATATAATCATGTATTGTTTTATCTGCTCTAAGGCCTCCCTCTCAATCACAGGTAAAATCAAACCTGTTTGTACCCCACACATTACCTTAAATGGTGTGATAATTGCCTGGTGCTAATGTAAAGAGGGCCTTTGATGAGGGCAGGAAACCCTTTGCATGGGAGGGTATCAAGCCAATGGTGGGTATGCATAAGAATGGGGACAGGAGCATTAAAACAAGTGGAAAATAAATCAGATGCTGACGTTGCTGTTGAATTAATTGTATATTTAGTTTTAAATCCACATTTTAATAATGAATATGAGGTAGATCTCAAAGGAACAAGTAATAGGTTTATTCCATGCTGAAAAAAGAGGAGAGAAAACACGTTTCGACCATGGAGCCTTCTTCAGGTGTTGATAGGTGTTTTCTTCTTTTTTCAGCATGGAATAAACCTATTACTTGTTCCTTTGCATTATAAATTCAATACTTTATTGGAAGTTATATTGACAATTAAATGAACCCAACCTACAGACCACACAAAATAAAGATGATTTTTATCAAATATATTTGACAACTCAGATAATCTCCAAACATATTCTGTTCACCACACAAATGGCACAGGTCTCTCAGATTTTCTGAATTTTAGAAACTCTGCAAGTAATTACATGTACTCTCTTTGCATCATTTTTCTTGAGAATACCATCCTTAATCATACTTTGATTCTCCTGATGTTTACAAGGCAAGTTTTGATAAAAATTTGATACCTGATTCTGTCATTAGTTATAGTGCTATGTTCCTCTGGATCCTATTTGGTAGGAACTGAATGGACTCCTCTTTCAGAAGGTATTCCCACAATCTAAAAAGTAAAAATGTTTACATAAGTAGCCGAACAACAAAGACAACAAAGTACCATACTTATTTATACTACTTAGTTAATTAAGCATTTGTGCGGCACATGTATGTGTTAAAAAATGTATGGCATACCGTACATACTGTATTTAATTTCACATAAAATCAAAGGCAGTTATAGACATTGTGACCTTCCAGACAAATACACCACAGGAGACACTGTCCAATTGGTTTGGGGGAGGAACAGTTGAATGTGCCCAGTGAGAAACAGCACTTTCCTCTCATGAAAGCCCTTGAAACATAAAACATATGCATTCTTTAAATTATTAACTACAGGTTTAAAACAATAATAAGCAAACATGTAGATGCTTTCATGCAGGGCAAAGACAGTTCTATAACAAAAAAGTGCAAACAGGGAATAATCTGAATAACAACATAGTTCTGGTGATGTGATTATTAAATAAGGCTCGGAGAAGACATACATATATTTATTAACTATAAACAACAATCTAAAAAGCATAACATTAGAAGACATATACAGACATTGGAACACAAGAGGTCATCAAATCAAGGGGAAAATTTCTAGGACTGTAGGTTACAGAATTTAAGTATCACAGGTGTTTTATATTTGTATTTCACATTCCTTGTACTTTCCTTGAACTTATTCAATACATTTTGCAATTCCTCTATGAAGGACAGATAGACTGTAGGGAAAAATAGACATTTTAATTTTGTTATTATTTACTAGCAATGCTCATATTGCACATTGTGCACATATTTTATTGTTTTTACAGTGACTATGATCATCACATTTTGCACACACCTATGTATTTATTTATTTTTTATTTATTTTTATTTATTTTGTTGTCTTTTGTTTTATAACTATTCTGATGTCTGTTTTTGCTTGTCTTGGGCTGGACTGCTGTAACACATCAATTTCCCTACGGGATGAATAAAGTATTATCTATCTATGTATATCATCCAGCAGGCATTGAAAGTCAACAAAGCTTAGATTTGGAAATACTTAATCTTTCCATCTTAGAGTCTGTTATAAACTAATAAAAAAGTGTTCACCTTTCCAGTGTGAATATATGACTAATGTCCAGTGATAATGCTAATAATAATATCTGCAACTCTATTTTTAGAAAACATCTGTAAGCCCACATTTTACAATACTTAGATTTGTTTGATCCTTCATAAATTCCACAGGCCTCCGTTGACTCTGTGTCATACAGCTTCTTTCTTGCACTTGCCTCCACAGATCTTGTCATAAAGCTCTTCGCTTGCACTGACCTCAAGTAATCTTGTGTCATAGAGCTCTTTGCTTGCACTCGCAGTCACGGATCCTGTGCCTTTTGTTCTATGTTGTAGTTTTTGAGATCCTCTCAGATGCTTCCACATAATGAATTAAATGATCCACATTAATTGTATGTGTAGATTTCACACTCTTCAGTAAAAGGATAATGTGTTTTCCACTGATGTTTTTGATGACACAGGGGCCCTTGAAATCTTCATCTGATTTCCCTCCATTTCTTGGTGACTTGCTACATGTTTTGAAAAAACAAATGTCTTCGAATTTAAAGTTGCTGGTTGTCCCTTCTTCTGTCTTCTCTTTCTTTCTGAGTCCATTTTGCTCTTTAAAAGAGCAGAAACCACACTCTTGCCATAACAAAATGTTTGTGACTTATTATATGCTGTTTTTTATGTGTTTCTCAGTCATTGTGTGTAATTTCATGTAAGCTTTTGTTCAGCTATTTTATTTATATCAATTTATTTTCAAAACACTTCTCGTTTGGTTTCATTTCTTCTGCATTTAATTATAACCTAAGTTATTATATATTTTATATAATGTTTCTTTGAAGTGTAATAGAAAATGAAGCTTCCTACCAAAAACATCATTTATTAACACTTGTAGCTTCTTTTAATTTAGCATGTGCAAAAAGTAAGAAACTAGCTTTTCATGCAGGAGGATTCAATTCCTGGCCAATGCACAAGTTGTACTTTATTCAACAAATTGCTCCTTGGGGACAATAAATTCTTTGTCTCTAATAATAAAATAAGTATAATAAAAAATATACAAGTAATACGTTTATTAGGTTGTCACCCTGAAGAAGGCTCCACAGCCAAAATGTTGCATGGAATAAACCTATTACTTGTTCCATTACAAATTATTATTTTGTTAGTGTTATACAGTATTATGACATTTATTATCTCATTAAGATTTGTGGTAGCAACATGTTAACAATAACATGTTTCAACAGTTTTACTGTTACAAGTAATTTAAGAGTTACAAATATTTGATTAAATTGTTTGGCACTAGTACAGTATGCATACAGCATTAATGAGTTAATATGCATTTAATGTGCTAATGATTTTTCTGACAACCACACACAGCTGTGGTACTTTAAGACAAACTTCAGTCTTAACAATATGAGTTGTTTTGTTTAGTTCATAGTTACTCCACAGAATTCAGAAAATAATCTACAGCCACGTTACATTTTAAAATGCTAGGCTATGTAATTTATATGTTTATATAACACATGAAATGATATATGTTTAAGAAATATGATTATAAGTCTAAAAAACAGATTGTAAAAAGCTACAATTTCACTACTACTACTTTATCAAGCACTACACAAGTGCAACATATCGATCTCCGAGCACTGAGTGCTAATGTTGGTATGCCAAATCAAATTGTAGTATACCACAGCTTCCTTATTGCTAACATTCTGATGCAAAATTGTGTTTGTATAACCACTCTGATATAGTCACCAATGGTAACTCCAAAGGATATTACTAAGGTCATAAACCATGAAATTTGGAAATTTGTTGAAGAGATTGTCCACACCAAACTACACGCCCAACAAGGAAAACACCACTACACAGAAAAACCCAGCTGAAAAGTCAGAGGATTATTAATAGCTCAGAATCAAATGAAAAACAGCTACTAACTCTAAGCCTCAACTTTGGCTCCTTCAAATGAGCAGGGCAAGACTCCATTTTCATGCATGTGGTTAGTATCTGTAGCCCTTGTCAGTCAGACTTTCCATCATATATTGATTAAAATGAACATAATTATGTTATTAAAAAAATCCTTAATCCATTGGATGGTTACACTGCATAGTTTATGCATACATATTTTATTATTATTTAACTTTAATTATTGATGTAAACATAAAATGGAAATTGTAAAGTGAAGTTTGAGACGAACAGTGGCAGACATGCCACCCAGCTGTTCCTAATTGCAATCATTATCCAAATTTTTGCTACTGCTGCATGTAACTGATGCACAAGCCTCTTCACACATTTTTTACATTCATTACCTGAATCATGCTTCAAAGAACAAGTAGGCAAGTGACAAGAAGAAGGTTGAGAAACAAAAAGGAAAATATGTTTCTTGTTTCACATTCTCCTCTCACTTTTGTTGCTTTTGCATTTAATATGCAAACTACTGTATGCTTCAAACAACAGGTAGGAAAGGATAAGAGAAAATATTCTTCTTGTTCACCTCACTTCTTACATTCATTCTATAGGTGGAATGTACTTCCAATAACAAGCAGGAGTGTTAAAACAGGACAGAACAGGTTTTGGGTTAGGATTAGGGTTAGGGTGGGATGCGTTCCAACCTCTTTTTGAGGGTTAAGCATCCTCATCCTATGGCCAGGAGCCTATCTCTTAACCAAGCGGGTTAAGCCAAATCTTATTATACTTATTATACTCAATACTCTTTTTGTGAAGCATCTCTTTCTTGGAAGGCATTATTCCCTGTGAAATTAAAATACCACAATTAAATAAATTAGTGAAGTTGTTAAATAAAACAAAGTGCTTTTCGTGTCTCTTTTAGAACTGTCAGGTTATATTGTGTATTTTTAATGAAACTAACAGTTACAACTTTTACACAGCTGATGGTTTCTCAAATTAAAGGTGTTAATATGAATGTAATGCATTCATAAGAGTTACAAATATTTTAATTTGTCAGTGTTATTCAAAAATTAGTTTGTTATCATAGTTTCTACTTAAATCTATGCTTCACTTACTACAAAATGTAGTTTTTAACATTTGTTTATATTTTAATGAATGTATCATTATTGTTTATAGCACATGGTACATGTGTTCTGCTTGCAATAACAGAATTATGTGATAGCCTGCAGTTTCTTAGCAGAAATCATTTTTAGTGGAGTCTGTAATATACAGTACTGTACTGTAGGATTTTTTTCTCCTTCCCTCAGTTTAAAAAAATCATTCACCCAAACATACATGACCTACATAAATACACAGTAAAAAGCATTCCATCTTTTTAACATATCCTTCAATTTTTTTTCAAGGGTCCATAAATGCATTTCATTGAATATGTTGCCTACTGCTGACAGAAGGTTAATGCACAGTATTGTTTCAAGCCTAATGGATTTAATGTCAGCTTTGAATTACTAATCTAGCAATCAGCCTGTGACGTTGCCTCAGTTGGCCCTTCATGTCTGTGCTACTGTGAATCTGTCTTATAATTTCCAATGCTGTTTTTCTCTACTCTCTGCTTGCCAATTAAAATTCTAATCACTGAGACTGTCAGTGGTAAAAATCATCCCTCTGTGCTAGAGAAGGTAGTCTTGCGGTTTTCTTTGCCACCAGGGAACAAAATGAAATGTGACAGAGAAAATATTGTAATAGGCTAAGATATACAATTTTTGTCTTCTGACTGCTAAGAAGAGGGGGAAATAAATTATTTCACTCTTTAATGCAGTAAACTAAACTTAAGGAATTACAAACTTCTGCTATTATGCTTTCACATAAGGCACTGAATGTGGATACATTTTCGAAAAAATAGAGGTGTGAACTATAAATCTATTTTTGGAAAATTCACATCTAAATAAACTAATCATCCATCATTATGAAGGATTCATTTAGTTTTTATTGAATCTTCAAAAAGCATATAATCAGTCCTGCTATTTCAATCTATAAATTCCACCCATAGTATGAATATGGATGTTTTGTGCATCAAAAAGAAACCGTAATATCACTGAATTAATTGCACAGTGGAACAGTGTTCTGGGGTGGTTATGTTGTTTTGTAGGTCCTAGGAGTTGGTATGTACTTGGCGTATTCATGTAAGATTTCTCTCATCTTCTTCCAACTTCCAACTTTCAAACTACATGCTATGGAGAGCAAGATGGGTATGCAAAAAAAACTAATTCCTAATGCAAGAAATTATATATGGCTAATAAAGTGATCTTATCTTATCTTACATGCTGGCTAGGTTAAAACCCCCAGATTGTGCATTGTGTGCTTTTTTACCTCACAAGGCTAGACTAGCACTCCATACATGTTGTAACAATCATGCAGTGTGCCATACCTATGCCATACCAATGCAGGGTACCATTCACTCTATGCTTCAGGAAAAAGGACAAGATTTGACCATACAGCATGCCCTTTAATGAAAACAAATTCTGAAAAACTAATTGCACAGGGAACAAAAGGTACTATTAAAAATATCAGTAACACATCTACATGAAAAGAATGTTACTTTTCTAGCCATTAACTTTATACATAAGGGTACAACAACAGCAGCCCACTGGGGATTAAACCCTACAGTCCTCCAGTGTTCAGTCTAGAACCCTAGCCACTTCTGTACACTTAGAGGAAAGGGATAACGAAGACTTAGTTATTTTACAATGCCATATAAAGTGTATGCCATGTATATGTTTAGCTTGGCACTGTTTAAAAGCAAGTATAGCATAATGTTTTAAGTGTTTTCTTTTTCTAAGATTAAAACATATTTTAACTTCACTTGCTAAGGACACATGTACAACAGAACTGTTTTACTTTAAAATTCAATAATATGAGACAGTCAGCTGTCCAGTTAAGGATTGTTTTTAATTCTTAAACTTATTGTGCTGGAAGAAAATATCTGTGCTTGAAGTTTGTACAATATGTGACCTACCTATAATCTTATTATAGGAATTTATATTGTTGTAATAAATGCTGAAGGAGAAGCTAAGCACCACATTTTCTTTTTTCCAGCAAAATTAGATGTTGTCCAAAGAGGTTAAATTAATGCTTATAGCTATCTCAATAATGCCTAAGTTACTTCAAGAACAGAATTTTATCTTAATATTCTTAATAGGCAAGCTATACTACTTATAATATAGCTCTGTGGTTCATATATTTGTCAACTGGTCACATAATTTATGAATATCATGTCACCCACCAATATAATTCTTCAATCAGTTATTGCTATTATCAGGTCAAGACAACACACTATATTTGTGGTATGTATGAAGCTGAGGCTTGAATCATTGTGTAACCTAGAAAACAGCAGTGGGTGGGAGGATAATTTATTTTTCAATAATTAAATGCATTTTTAGATTCTTTTTAATAAAAACAGAATTATAGAAGTCACCCAATTCCCCCAAGGGAGTACAAAATGCATTACAAATAGGAAGGAACCCATACACTTCTGAAGTGCAACACTCATCTGAAAAAGTATGAAGCTGCTTGAACTGTTGAATTAAAGCAGGACTCTAGGTGGGCCATATTGTGCACGCCCAGAGTACTATTTAATCATGACAGCAGGATTAACACCATATTCTACTCATAGTGCCATGGAATCCAGACCAAGTAGTCTGGACCTCATTTTATCATTTCATCCAAAAGATGACTCATCTGAAGCACAGTCAACCCCTTCACCAATTCTGTGACATTAGTTTTCAAAACATATAGAGGGAAGAGTGACACAGGTCCATCAACACCCTTTGCAGCAGAGATAATGTTATTGTGAAAACAACATCCTATTGTAATTAACTGAAGGTGGACATATTAAACAGGTGTAAAAAAGTAATCTGCTAAGCTACATAAATACTATTAATACAAAACACACTAAATTGAGAAATAAATGAAACATAATAAATATAAGAAACATTATGCACATACTGTATGTAAGATTCACTGTCCTGAACCAGGTATTTAATATTATAGGATGCAAAGAACATAAAAACAGTTGCAAATTAGAAGAGGCCATTCATACGATTTAGCCCAATTGGTAGTTAGTAGCTAGTTGATCCAAGAATCTCATCTACCTATTCTTAAAAGAAGCTAGGGTATTGGACTAAATAGTATGGCTGTATAGGATGTTCCTTATTCCACAACCTTCACTGTAAAGATGTGCCTCCTGTTTTCAGTTTCAAAATGCAATTGACAAATTCCACATAGACAAACATTGTACACAATATTCTAAATCAGGCATAAAATGCCATTTTACAATGCAAGTACTATTACACTTTTAACTATAGATCTGTAACAGATCCCCCTGGATGGTAACTGAGTGTGGGGGAAATCTGCCACATTAACATCCATGTAACCCATTTAAGGCAGTGTCTTGACCTAAGTTATTATATTTTAACTGGGTTTTGAACTTAAGTCAGTCCGCAATTGAATCCTTACTAACGGTGAAGTACATTAAAATAGAGTAGGGGTGGAAATAAGCTTGAAACTATAGTTTCTGTTTGTACAATCTCATGCTTTTCCTGTCTTCTCTTTACTAGTGAGCCATCACAGAGGCTGCTATTCATGTGAGCTTCCCTGCTTTCGATAACTATGGAGTCTCACTATTCCCAGACCGCTCACTCCTTACCTTGGAAGCTTTCAACTTTATACTACTAACCATAATTCACAGGTTGTCTCTCTCAGAAATGGAGATTACCTGAAGCTATCAACCAGACTCACTCACCTGAGCGGATACAGTCAGACATCTCACTGTGGGATGTCGGTTTTTCACTCGGACAGCCCTGTTAGCGCCCTAAACTAAGGCTGTCTGTTGCACTGATCAATCCCTTATGGGACTGTACTAGAACCTGCTCCTTCTGGGTTTTTAGATGGAACCTCCATGTCTCCTCCTGACAGTCAGTATCTCACTGACACTTGCCAGTGAACACCTTCTACAGATGCAGCCACTCAAAGAGCGCGGCACAGACACGTACTGGAGGTAATTGGCTACGGCCTCGCGCATCGTGACGCGCGTTAACGCAAAATACCGCGGTACGTGATTGGTTGACCGACAGGGGCACTCCTGGTGCGTTGGTCGGTCGTAGAAAGATTTAAATGTCTTTGCTGTGCCCATTTTAGTATTGAATATTTATATGGAATTTTACCACTGAAGGGAAATCTTAGTAGCTGAGCATAAAAAGAATAGGAGCATACTGTAACACGTGTGAAGGCCATAACGATATACATTTTGGAACATAAACATACAGTATATGGCTGGTCTCTGTACTTTAAAGAAAACATACACACCAGTATTCCATTTCTCCCTTAACATTTTAAGCATCGAAGTCTTTAACTAACGTGATTCCGGAGTCAACAAGTATACTTTTAGAATTTGATTAAAAGGGAATATAATATGGAATCGCGTATCTAAAGAAATTAATAACGATATAATCATATTCATGTAACGCAACACAAGAATAGTACATGCTGTACATTGTCTTTTTATAATGTTTCTGTAGGGCTTTTTCAGCACTCTCCATGTGACCCTGCCAGTGGTGCTGTGGGTTAGGTTCCTGACTCTCATGTCACATGGTGAGTGTTCGAATCCAGCTGAAGCCATGACTTTTTTTTAACAAACATTTCTTTGAAAAAATAAAACTTTTCCCTGGGTCAGAGATTAAATAAAACCTCACTCGCACCAAACAAATGTATATTTCTAAATATCACACATGATCGAATTTAAGTCATTTTAATAACAATGAATAGTCACCTATGCGTTATAATATAAACATTTATATTGATTTAAATCACGTTTTGATTTAAATCGCAAACGTGTGTTTAAATATATGTGTTTTTTGATTCACAATCAGACAAATGCAACATAAATTTATTTCTTTGTCTTCTAAGTATCTTAATAAACTTTCAGCATAGCTTTCTCCCTGTTTAAATTTATTTTTCTTGGGGTCTTGGGATCAAACCTGGAAAGATTAGATTGTAATCGTTTTTATTTTTTAAATACATTTTAGAAAAGTGTAATCTATACTAAAAAGCTGTACACCACCTGCTATAAAGATACATATTGTAATACTTTCGGGTTTGGATAGGACAGACACAAGAACTCAGACTTGCGGAGTTAAAGCAAGTTAAGGCCTTGATTTTATATATCACCTTTAAAAGTGGCATCTCAAAGCAATACAGATTACAAAGTAAATACCCAACACTGATTGTAACCATCTGTCACGCTAATAAAGCACCTTGAATTAAATTGAATTGAGAGAGGAGGGGGAGGGCAAGTGAGAGAGCACAGCCAGGACAGACAGGCAAATAAGATACACTCCACAGACATTCACAACAGTGACATATCATAAAACGTTTGCACATATTGTTAAATTATTACTTGTTTTTCAGGAAGTTAAAAAAACACTTGAATTACTTATCCAGCCTCTCGAAATAAAATTATTTTTCAAGCAATGCAACTAACGTCGGGCAACGTGTTTTTTTTAATCCAACATTGACAGCCACATCTTAAATCTTGTCAGTCAGCTCTTTTTTCTCTATTTGAATTGTGGCGATTCAAACAACTTGGGATAACAAGTGGTCTCGTAGTCACCAAGCTCACAGAGCTTCAACAACAGATGACAATTCCCTTAGTCCTTCCTTAGTCTTCCTGAAATTGTCAGATTATGACTGAATAAAAACATTTTATTAAAAACACGTTTGCATTTGTTTGGGAGCTATATTATGTATTTTTCATATGTCAGATATAATGATGTGTTCCTGCTTACACATCGCACGACTTCAAAAGGTAGAAAAACAGGTTTGTATTCACACTATCTGGCGAGCCTTGTTTTGTCAAAGGACAGCACAAAAAAAAACAGACAATACACGGGGGGGAGGGCAAGCGAGAGAGAGAGTTTTTATGCCCTCTGTCAAAAAACCCCAAATCACTCGGGGCAGAGACTCTGGGGGGATCATTGTGTGGTACAGAGCGGAGCTCAGTCACTCCAAACAAGTAGTAAAGAGAGAAGAGTCAACAATTGATTTAAGGACGATCTGTCAAAGTGCAATGAAATACAATATTGTTGTTTTTGTTCTTGTTGTTTTTATCCTGTAAAGCGTTTTGAGAAGCCACCTTTAAAGGCGATATATAAAAGCGCTGATTCTTATGGAATGTGTTTTCTTTCTTCTTTTTTTCAGCATGGAATAAACCTATTACTTGATTCTTATGGATGCCTGGTTCCACCGGGGATTCAAAAAAAAAATTTTTTTTTCAAGCGTGTATCTAAGGAAATAGCCGTATAACCTTGTTCATGCACAAACAGTGACATTTTACATTATTAATTTGGGTGCCTCCTCTTGCCAAAAAGCTCTAAATTGCATTTTGAGTGCAGTTTTTGACTTTTTTTAAATTGCAACCCATAAATAAAGCTGATACTGTTTAGACTTTTAATTGTTTTAAACTGTATTACAGCAGAAATGCACTTGAATGGCTGCATCTGTATACTTGTCTCTCACTGACATACCTGCCACTGAGTAACTTGCCAGCTTGGCACCTCACCTTGTGACCTGGTCTCTCACTGTCCTTGTGACAGTCAGGGTTTAGCTTCCTATGAGGTGGTCATCAGGATTTCCCTGTGAGTTCTGCTACTCGCTGTCGGGTGTGAGTATTTTTGTTGTGAATAGTCAAGCAGGACTATTCTGGTTAGATAGTCTGACTTCACACAGCTGAGATGAGCTCTCTCATAACCTTTTGCAAATGTATTATTCATGCTTTTCTCCATATAGCTAGAATGTCTCACCTTTTGGTGATTTAACCGTTTATTTGACACTCCAGATCCATTTGCCCTTTTACATTATCCTAACATTTTCTTTTCCTTTTTTAATGCTTCCCCATGTCATTTATATGTGTGTCAGCATACCAAAAGTATTTCTTAAGTAGCCTCTACTATCTCTGTTTTTCTCATTTTGTATTTATAGTTTGTTTTTAGTATCTGCATGCAATTTTCTACGTTCAACTCCATCTGCCAATTGTTTGCCTAGTACTGACTTGCTGCTTCTACATTGTTTGCTCATCCTCTTGTTTTAGTATCATCTGCAAATTGAATAGTTTTCTAACAATTTCAGAATCTATATCATGGATATAAATTAGGAAGTGCAGTGGTTTAGTACAGTTCCCCATGGCACTGTAATAATTATATCAACTTGATTTTCACCCCTTATCTGTTTTCTATTTATTAACCAATTTTCATTCCAAACACACTCATTTCCCTGAATGCTTACCTAGTCTTTTCACTGTATGAGGTCTGTTGTTTACTTTTTCCTGACTGAAAACCTGAATGAAATAAAAATAGTGGATGTACTAAATGTTTGTTTCATTGTCTGGAAGCTTCTCATGAGTCTTAGATAAAATTTATTTCCTAACAGTTATTTTTCAGTTTCAAAAATGTGTCGTGTAAGCTTACTTTTGCATGGGCTATAATTTGGTGTCACCAAGGAACCATGTTATTTAACTTACTGTGCCGGTATATAGAACATTGATTAAATCAATTAGAATACTGGTCTTTATGCAGATACAAAGGACTGTGCAAGTATGGAACAGAAGACGTAGCCATGTTGTTGAAGGTGATCAACTGGTTGAAATTGCTGGATCAATTACCTACCAAACAGTTATCCTTCCATTTCAAATAGTTCTTATGATATTTTCTCATGTTATCACATCACCCCAATTTAGGCATTTAGCCTTTATCTGTAATTTGTCCATTTGTCTATCAAATCTGAATACAAGTACATCCATTACCTTGAATGCCTACTGCCTTATTTTTGAAGATTTTGTAAAAGCCTATGAAAATCTAAGTATATTATATCACAACTCTGTTTATATGTAATTTTGCTGTTGCTTGACCAGAGTTAAGGTAAACCTTACTTTCCTAAATAATATTATCATAAAAGAGAAAGCAGTTTAACAGGAACTAGACACACTTAAAAAATACAGACCTCCAATTAACATAATATTATTCATAGAATATTAGCCAAACTCTTCCAGTAGACTTAATATACTTAAAATGGGTAATACTCATGGACTGGAGGGCAACTAAGTAGCACCCATCCATAAATAGGGTGACAAATTGGAAATTGCTAATTATAGACCAATGGGTCTTAATTCTATTGCATGTGAGGTTGTTGAAACGACAATCAGAACTAAACTAGAGGATCATCTGTTTGACATTAAGAGTCTAGGGGTTATTTAACATTGGTTTATTATAGAACATTATTTTTCTTTAGCCTGAGGGAAGTTGACTACTTCCTTGGTAAACACCAGAGTAAAATATATTCATGTAATACTTCAGTCACTTATTGCCTAAAGGTTCACGATTTCTACATTATCTATAATTCTTTAAAAAGAACTTTTAAAAATTTTAAAAATTCTTTAAAAATAACTGCACCTCCACTGCAATATTATTTTATTTTCTGTTTTTTAATTCTTTTTTATTACCTATGTTATCAGTTCACTACATACCTTTACTTTAAAAGGATTGTGTTATTTGAATGTATAAAGTGCTTTGTTTCTCATATGTTATTAAGAATGGATTAAAATGTATATTTTAATTGGGTGGTGTGTAGCATATGTCTTACATAATGTCTTTTGAATTACAGAATTTAATTTTTTCATTTAGGTTTGTGTGCCTATGTCTTTAAAATGCTACGTACAGTATTCCCTAATGTTGTATTCATCACCATATCTCTGTGTTAAACATGCTTCAGTGATTCCAATTACATTATTATCAGCTACTAATGCAGTAGTTTCTAACAAGTTGCTCAAGACCATTTTTAAAGAGGATGTTTAATGGGACTTTTATATTTAAAAATTAACTGATTTAGGGAAGTTAATTTTCTCTTAAAATAGAAAAACATAGTTATTGGCTCTAGCACACAATATTTTAAACTTTTCCTCTGGTTTCCTTCCATTGGTTTCTGTAGGATCACCCTCTCTAGTGAAGTGGCTGCCTCATAGCTCTTGGGTCCTTAGTTTGATACCAAACTGGGGTACTGTATGTGTGTATTCATGATTCTGCATATCTCTGTTGGCTTTAGTGTCCTTGGGCTCCAGTTTGCTGTGAAACATACGTTTGTGAAAACAGGTGAATGGAAAATATGGAGTTCTAATTTCAAATTACAAGAAGGATGATTTTATATCACCAAGTCAAACAAAAAAAATATGTGATATATTATCTTTTGGAATAAACAAGGGTTTTTAACACAGATTAAATTAAATCTCTGAAATATGTTTCTAGATATAATCAAATTGGAAATATTTATTTTAACAATGATAAGTACTACAGCATTTGGAATATTGTAAGCCAAAAACCTAAGTATCCCTGTTTTGTTTAAAGTGTATTATTAAGAAGTGCCACTGTTGCAGTGTTCCACCTTCCCTTGTTTCCCCAATATGGAAAGAACAAGTTGAAAGATTTTTTTGTTTACAGAAAGCCATACATATAAAAAAAATTGGGATTAGTTGAATTGTTCATTAAATACATATTCTTCTGAAATACAGCCTACAGTGTAACCAACACATGTACAGTAGATCTGGCTGGTCTGGTTTGTTAAGGTTGATTTTGAACATCTGCTGTTTAATTATTATTTATGTTGTCACTCACTCAGATTTATATAGCACTTTGCTTGACTCATTCTGAAGGAAAAATCACTCAGCCATTAAACCCAGAGTCTTTTTTATGTGAGAAGAATGAATACCTAAAAATGTATGCACCTGAAGAATTAGATTTGACTAATTGTGTAATCTCAAATTGCATTTCTCTCAATTTAAAGAATCCCAAACATGTTTTTTTTAAATTTTCTGGCAGAGTTTTGTAAAAAATAACACTAAACAGGAATAATTCTGCATCACGAAGGTACAGTACTGTTAGGCTTTAAGGCACTTCTCAATCATAATCATGTAACGCATGCTAGTGTAGACTTCCAGAGTGTCTTTGCCCAAAAGTCAATTTCATCTGAATTCCCATAGAGCTTGTTAGTTTAAAAAATACATTTACACAGTTTATAACGTAAAAGGTCTTTGCCCTGCTGGAGAGTCATTTAAATTAATGTTAGAAAGGTTAACACCACTGAGTGCTACAAATACCTTGCTATTAAAACACATTAAAAGCTACATGCTGTCAAAAACTGTCATGTTGATCATTATTCTGTCACTCACAGGTACAGTGCAGTGTCCTTGCTATTAAGGAGGAAAAGTCTTGTGTATGACTAGCATTTAGTTTCAGTTATTTTTCATCAGTGCAGTGGGGAACAGGACTGTTGCTGGAGAGGCAAATGCAGTCCCTTTTTGACAGGTACTTATTGCATGCCAAATGCCCTTGTGTTTTGTGCAAGTTAAAAATATTAACTGTTTTATGCACATTTTGCCACATTCATACATACACATTTGAATTGTTCATTTAGTTATTTTGTCTAAAAAATTTCACACACTTCAATAATTAGATGTCAAACAGTGGATCCACAGTTTGCACTTAGGTACCAGAGTGAGACTTGTGCATCTGGAAGCTTAAATGAAATATAATTGCCTAATGTAAGTGTAATAAATATGAAAGATTGTGTGCATGCACATTTGGGGGGCAGGCTTGCTGCCAGATTCACAGCTGTAGCTCTTTCATCCACAGTAAAACGGGAATGCTTTGTTTGCCAGCTTTCGGATGTTATTTGTTGTTGTTCTTTCTTTAGTCTCAGAATTGTTACTTATATCCTATTTCATATCATAATTGACATTAAAATAGATTGACAGTAGAAAAATATTTGGTATGGAACTTTAGTGGGTGGCAGTTTTTAATTAACAGGGTCCAGAAAAGATGAACAGCAAACATAAACACAGAAATAATCTAGGCCTTTTAGACTTCTAAAATCTTTTCTCATTACATGTGTGTTTTCTCAAACAAAAAATATGATCACTAGCCTGTAGCTTTTTCACCAAATCTTTAAAATCATTATTCCACTTTTAGTTTTTAGCATTTTTATCTGAAAGGCAAAATAACAGATTCTGTGCTAAATAAATTTCCTTATTTAACTATTTTAGTAGTACTAAAAATCTTATGTTCATTTTGTGTATTTTACATTCTTAATCTTGGTTTTGATGACTTATGCTTGTGGAAATATGTATGTTAATATAGGAAAACCTGTTTGTTGTATTATAACTGACTTGTCAATCACCTAAACTACATGCACACATGATCCAGTGAAATATGGTGGGCTGACTGGCCTCTTCTCATGTGTAGCTATTTTTATATTTGTATGTTCTAAGAACCCTCAAACTTCCTAGCTCTATTTATAGCTGATGTTCAATCTGACAGGTATTGCTTACATCTCAAAAATTAAAATAAAACGAAATTACCAAAAGGTAATACAGAAACCTTGAAGAGATGCCTTGTTGGCTATTAGCAGCACTCACAGCTTAACAGGTTATACTGTAGGAGATAAGCTGATTTGAGATTTCATCTGCAGTTGGGACTGAAGTTCTTAAAACAATCAGGAATTAAACAGTTTTAATTAAGTTTCTTTAGCCAATTATGACTCAAAGCTCTTTTCTGAGTCAAGGGGAATATTGTCTTTAAATATATGTTTCATTATGTAAAAAAATGGTTAGCAAGGATATAGATGCATCAGTGTTTAAAACAGAGACTCAGGGTTGCCTGACTACCCTGGCCACATCAACCTTATCTGTCAACCAGACAGATTACCAAGAAGGAACAAGGATTGCATGCAGTGTGTTTATAGAATCTCGTAGAAAAACAAAACGTTTATTTTATTTGAATTGATGTCCAGTGACAGTGGTTGTATGTGAAAAAATGTATCCAAGATACAGGTAGAAAAATAAGTATCATCACTCCTGAAGGGCAGAAAAAGTTATCATGTACATACAGTATCTGTTGCATAATTACACCATCATCCGTGTGACATCTTCAAGAAGAGTAAAACATTTTGACAAAGCAATTTCTTATATATTCTCTACTGGTAAATTCCAGCAAGGTATTAATCTATAATATTCAACAAGGAGCACCCTAGTTTCACTTACGTCTCATAATCACTTTGATTTCACATACAGACTTGAGTGCTATCTTTTTACATGCCACCATTATTGTTGGCCAATCTTTAGACAAGAGACAAAATAAAGAAGTGTATGCTGAAAGAATGTCAGCACTTTTGGAAAAAAAAAAGTTTGAAAAGTTAGAACAGCAGAAACTCTATGTTTCAACTATGTCACAACTATGCTGTGAACCAGGTCAACAACCCAGGACTTGAATGCTGAGCAGCATGAGGATATCTTCATACTGTCTACCCCCTAACCCAGTGGTTCTCAAACTGTGGTACACGGACTGCCCCTAGGTGGTATGCCAGATGACCCTGGCAATTTGTTGCATGCACTGAAAAACTGGGAATTTAAAATTGAATACTTAAAAAATATGTAAAATTTTAATCTGCAATTTAATTAATTGGTTTCAGAAAGCTTGAGACAGGTTTTCATATTTTCTATTTTAATAAAATTAGTTTATGTGTCAAATACGCACCCTACGTATTTAGCTACGTTATTACAGCTGTAGCGGAGCTGGTTGCAGTGCGGTGACATCACCGCCCTCCCTGCCCATAACAGGGACCTAAGCCACCTGGGCTCAGCCTGCTGGTTCTCTGTTGCATGACGCTGGAGACCCAGGTTCATGCCCAGGTAGTGAGGGATGAACCAGCAGGGCGGAGCAGCGAGGGCACGAGCCCGCGCAGAACCGCAATGGTCACACAGCGTTCGCTAATACTTGAGCGTTCATACTCCTCTCAAGCTCCTCTCAGCGCCACATTTACCAACAAAACAAGTGATCGAAAATGAATACCTCGCAAAAATCAAGCATTATGTTATGGCTGAAAGGAATTGGCGCCAAGAGTACTGATGCTAGCTCAGATAGATCACGCATACCCATTGAGAACAAGGAGGATTATACATCGGCCACAATGTTTGAACATCAAAAAAAGGGGACACCCTGAGAAACTTTCCTATTGCCTTATCAGGGATGTGGGTCGGGATGGAGAAGGTTTTCAAAATATCCTACATTTTATGTTCATTGATAAAGTAACTGTGATGATGTTTAACTGTGTGAAATGCATAAATCCCCTCTGCTGTAATAACAGTATCCTGTTTTGCTGCCAGATTTTACAGAATTAACAGATTTTAAGAATCTGTTAATTTGATTGACAAACTCTCTCCTCAAATTGCCTTTTTGTGTTTGTCTGAGTCAACATGAGCTTGCATGTTGTACATCTTTATTTGCCATGCAGACAAAAGTACCAGGCTTACACACCAAACATTCAGCTTCCCAGTCTTCTCTGCCACTTCGAAAACACAGAAATTTATTTTTTAGTTCTGCTGTGAATTTAAACTTTCGCTTTGGCATTGTGTTTGAGGGTAGGAAAACGAGAAACAAAATAGGGAGTCTTTCGTGTGGCTGCTTCTGCACTGCACAGACTGAGCAAAGACACTGAAATTGACACCCGATTTCGGTCTCTCATGACATAGTCATACACGAACAGGACCAAAACTGACTGACAATGTATGTCGCGAAGCGAACTAGAGAAGTTAAGAAATTTTCTCTCTTTCTAACTATCTTTATAACTTTTGTTAATTATTCTTCATGGTGAAAATTATGGGGTCAAAATCTCTGACATTTGTGTATATTTGAAAATTCCCCCCCCCCCAAGGATGGAGATATAAGGATCAAAATAGAGAACATGGCCGGGAAAAGCCATGACACTAGCTCTTCTGCTGAACCTGAAACAGACAGAACTGCTAAAGTAAGCAAGCATTGGAAAAAAGGCAGTACATTCCAAATTAACTAAGTGCTCAGTGCTATTTTTAGCACACAGTGTGTGTGAGTGTGTGCACACATGCTCATGTTGGTCATTGAGATTTTCTTGTTATTGAAGAACTGAGAGCACTGTAGAGCACAAATACAAAAGGCAAAAAAGTAAAATACATAAGTATATATTTTACTTTTTTCTTTTTACTATACAGCTTGATATTACTCTGTATTGTTTGTTTTTTTCTACTATTGTATTTGCAAGGTGCTAGACTTCAGAAGTTAATACATTTTTTTAATGTCCTTTGGCAACAAGAATTGCCCTTTCAATCACATTTCATACTCTATTCATAAATGGCTCCTTTAGTTTGAACTTGATTTTAATTAACCTCCATGGACACCTCATAAGTCAATACATTCTGGCAACATGAAGATCTGAATTATCAAATTGTCTTTGAAGCCTGAGGAACACTTAGGAAATAAGATAAGGAATATCGTTGATCTTAATGTATGACTTTACTGAGGGATTAGTGGCAGACGTCAGTTGACCTTTATTAATCACAATTATCTTTAATTAGTTGCCTATGGATGAAATTCCATAACTTACTCAAATTTAACTACTGACAAATGATAATCCTTCATTAGACATGATAAAAACTAAAAAGGTCTAATTCCTTATACTTTTATAATATTAGTAATTTTAACTTTTATTTATTCAACTTTTGAAATTCTGCTAAATTGAAAAATTGTCATTATCAGGTTTTATTAAGGGTTTAAAAGGATGGTGTTAATGCATTTTAGGCATTTTTTTTTTAGTCATACAAATGTGAAATATAAGAAGAATAATATTAGTATTTGGTAGCATTATATTTTAGTTTTTTTCTCATGTATATTTAAAAACTAAAGGTATGATGAAAGATAAAAGAACTTAATAATATCCCCTATTTGAAAATAAAAGAAACAATAAACTGATATAAGATTTAAAATTTGCCACATTTGCATCGCACACAGTCTGCATAGGAACAAAATCAGAGAATATTATAGTCCAATTATGCATTAATAATTTTAATCAATTTACAGATGAATACTATATGGGTTTTGATAACTGTAGCTGCATATGTTGATTAAAATATGTGGGTAATTTTTTATGTAAGTGTTTCTGGCTATTTAACAGTTTTAACCCAAATTTTAAAGTTGTCCTTCAGAGTGTAATTAAGTTTTAATTTGCTTACTTACTGTAACTCCCTAAAGATTTTAGGGAAGCACTATTCAAACTCTTACTATTCACACAAGGGACAAAAAACAATGATAGTGGAATAAAACAGTATAAATAAGCTATATATCTACTGTGTTGTTGGTTTTAAAATGAAAGCCTTGTCAAATGATATGTGAGATTACTTAATAATGAGAAGAGGTAGCTTTCTGTTGATAGCAACAAATCTGGATGAGAACTGAAAAAAATATTCACCAGCTGAAGTGGGAAATTTCGGAAGGCCAGACTATATAAAACCAGACTAGAATTAGCCACAACAGCAGTAATACTCACTTCTTAGAATGTACAGATGCAGCCATTCAAAGTGCGTGGTACACACACGTACCGGAGGTAATTGGCTATGGCGTCACGCATTGTCAACAAGCATACTTTTAGAATTTGATTAAAAGGGAAAATAATATGGAATCACGTATCTAAAGAAATTAATAACGATATAATTATATTCATGTACCGCAACACAAGAATAGTACATGCTGTACATTGTTGATAATGTTCCTGTAGTGCTTTTTCAGCAGTCTGCATGTGACCGTGCTGGAGGCGCTGTGGGTTAGGTTCCTGACTCCCATGTCACATTTTCTGTGATCGAATCCCACTGTGGAACCATGACTTTTTTTTTTAACAAACATTTAACAAACATTTCTTTGAAAAAATGAAACGTTGCCCTTGGTAAGAGATTAAATAAAACCTCACTCGCACAAATTTATATTTCTAAATATCATAACATGATTGAATTTAAGTCATTTTAATAACAATGAATAGTCACCTAGGCGTTACAATATAAACATTTATATTAATTTAAATTGCGTTTTGATTTTAATCGCAAACGCGGGTTTAAATATATGTGTTTTTTGATTCACAATCAGACAAATGCAACATAAATTGATATCTTTGTCTTTTAAGTATCTTAAACTTTCAGCATAGCTTTCTCCCCGTTTAGATTTATTTTTCTTGGGATCTTGGGATCAAACATGGAAAGATTAGATTGTAATCGTTTTTATTTTTTAAATACATTGCGGAGTTAAAGCAAGTTAAAGCCTTGATTTTATATATCACCTTTAAAAGTGGAATCTCAAAGCAAAGTAAATACCCAACACCGATTGTACCCATCTGTCATGCTAATAAAGCACCTTGAATTGAATTGAGGGAGAGAGCCAGGACAGACAGGCAAATAAGATACACTCCACAGACATTCACAACAGCGACATATCATAAAACATTTGCACATATAGTTAAGTTATTACTTGGTTTTCAAAGTGCAATGAAATACAATATTGTTGTTGCTGTTATTGTTGTTTTTATCCTGTAAAGCGTTTTGAGAAGCCACCTTTAAAGGCGATATATAATATTATTCCTGTTGTGTTGCGAACTCTTGTTTTATGTCCACTATAACAGACAATCTCCTTTGCTTTTAACCGAGCGTTTAATAATTTCCTAAAATGAAAATGATTTACTTTATTTCCCTCACAGGATCAATGAAAGTATCTATCATCTGTCTAAACTATGGAACAGAATTCTGGGGTCTCCCCATACCAGAGATTATGGTAGGGCTTCAGAATGGTGATTGGCTGACACCATCTGACACCCCTCTGATTGGAGAAAAAAGACGTGCAGTACTGTACCAGGAAGAGGATTTCTTTCTATTCGAAACGTGTATTTTAAAAGTAAAAAACTTACAGCGTACACAGATTTCTAAACTAATCAGGATCGTTATCTTTGTCTTATGCATAATAATGTTCACCGCTCTGTCCAGCAAATTAATAATAAACTTTATTTCATATAGCGTTTTAAACGAATAAGTAATTAGATTGCTCATAAACCTAATCACTTGCTTTTTCTTTTTATTTAGGCTCAGATTTCAACTATAGATCGTATTATTAATAACCATAATAACAACCAACCAACAAAAACAACCATATAAACATAATACCAACCAAAAACATAGATAACAACCACAATACAAAATCAAATATATCAAACCATTATACTCTCGCAAATTCATCCAATTATCATAATCCCGCCCCTTATGCAAAACCAAACCCTCCTCCCATCCCAGTTTATCCTCTTTATCATAAACAAAATCCACCTCAGTTTTCAACATAAAGCATTACACAAAATCAATACCTCAAAACTCTATACTCAACAACGATAATTCACAAACAGCCAGAACATGTAACTCCACATTCCCAAACAGACCTCATTTCCATAGCCCCGCCCCTTATGCAAACCAACACCCCTCCCCTGTTCTCTCTCTCCCCTGGCGTTTGTAATCGTTTTTATTTTAAAATAAATATTAGCAAAGTCATGTATTTTAAAAATCTTAAGATTTCTATATGTATGTCTTTATTTAGTGGTTTCATTAGTGACAAAGGCTATACTTTCTCGGAAAAATGTCTTTTATGTAAATTTATTCAGGGCTAAAATATGTTCATTGTCTTCCAATGAAAGAAGGGTTCCTTTCACCGTAGTCGGGTTGAAATTAGAAGCTTGCCACGCCTGGACTGTTACACCAATGCATTAGCATGTTAAAGCGATTTCATTGAGGAGCCTAGCTTTCTTAACTAGTAAGTACTGTACTTACTGGGTTTTTGAGGGGGGGAGGTGTCTTTCGCTGGAAATCTCGCCACCTTCTACTTTGAAAATACCTGTGAAACTGGTTTAATTCGTCACAGCCAGCACTCCTGCAGAGAGGGGGGTATATGCATTCCTGTACTCCTAAAAAAAGCCAGATCTGCCCTTACATCGTTTGTGTAGAAAATAGGCAGTACTGAAGTATGACATATATTATATTATAATGAAGAAACATATGAGATGTGAAAAAAGGGTTAACTGACTTCTTTCTGCACAAAGACTTCTTTTACTACAAAACATTCCATGCTCTTGAGCTATGGCAGAGATGGGAGTTTACTGATAAGAGATTCCAAGTGCGAGATAGAGATTCCCTAACTATGGGAAGATAAAACCGGCCATTCAAAGTGTTCAAGGTCTTGGGAATGTCCGAAACACAGGTGACTTCCCCCCATTACCATGGTAACAATTTGCGTCAGAAACGGCTGAAGTTTGCTATATAAACTGGGGCTCTAAACTTTTAAACATTCTTTGAATGTATTGTTCCTTGCATGCTTCATCTCGGGGTCCAGAACTTATTTGTTTGTTACCACAATATCTTTGTCGTTACATTGCCTCTTTTTCTGTATTTGCTCCTTTGCTTTTTTATTTATCATCCACACATTTAACTAATTTGGTAAATATATCAGGATTTAAATCATTCATATTGATAAACTGTGATGGATTGGCATTCTGTACAAGGTGTATTCTGCGTGTGCCCCTTGCTTACCACACAACCGTGAATTAGATTGAAGCGGTTAGAAAATGGATAGATTCCCCAATAAAGGGAATCAAAATTTAATTACATAACAGGAAAGCAAGCTCTCTCAAACAAGGTTCCAATTGCCTAGCAAGTATCTAGTCTCCAACATTGATTAGATCAAGGTCCCCTTGAATGGTACACTTCCATTCCTTTTTTGTCTCTCTCTCTTCTTCTGTTTATCTCAGTTCTTCCCTTACCTCTCCTGTGTCTTCTTATGTTTTATTTACTGTGTGCTGAATGTTTATTATTTATTTTTATTAAACAGTTATTCGCCAATTGATTCCCTGTTTTTCATTTGTGTTTACCATTCCTATAGATCTGTAAACTACCCGTCGTTTTTAGAGTCTGTGAACTGCAAATCTTAGACTTTACAACCACTGAACGTTTAACATTATAATAATAAGAATCATTTAGACAAAAGGCAGAATAATAGAGTTAACACAAGGTCATATTAGGTATAAAGAGTTTTATGCGGGGATGTCCATTGTTTTATATCATTTACATTAATAAATATAAAAGTGCTGAAAATTTTAAAGCACTAATTGAATTGCCATGTTTGACTATAAAGTACTTGCATTACAAACAAGATAACTTTAATGTACAAATTATGTGCTTCAAGAGATGAACATTTAAGAGCTGTATATCTGAAAGCAGAATTTATATACAAAGGTTCCCAGCTTGTTAAGGTTGGACAGAATAAAGATAAATGAAAAGCTGCACAGCCATTTGGCAAAACACAGAGAAACCCTGTGGGGTAAATAACAACACTAAATCACATCTGCCCTCAGTGACCAGGTCTGCAAAATCAATAGCAGCTTCCCATGGTAATTAATTCACTGTTGAATGTTTTTTTAGAAAAAAAACAACTATTTTTTTTTAATCAGAGAAATCACTGGGTTGCATTCTTTTGGTTTATTTATTCACTTTTTTTCATTTGCTCATGTATTGTTACACTAATTAAATGAGTGTTTTACAGTTGAATTAATGGAAAATAATAGTTTTTTAGAATTATTATTTTGTCAGCGACATTCTGTGTTTTTTATGTGCATCCTGCATCTTTTAAATAAGACTGCTACTTTGTTTCTTGGTTAGATTTGACTAAATGTTTAGTGACAAACACATAAATACCTTCAAAAGCACTGTCATTTCAGTGCAGCCTAATAAAGTAAAAATACTGTAACTTATGAGCTCTCTTGCTTGTTTCCATGCTCATTTATAATTAAATAATGAAGCCATAGATTTGACAAATGCTTATTATTGTGCCAAATTTAATTTTACCCTTCATGATTATGTATGTCATGATTTATACAGAATTGTCATAATATTATTAATATGTCTCAAAAAATGAATGACATTTAAAAACCAGTCATTTTAAAGCTGGATATAAAATTTCATGACTCTATGAACTGCATTATCTCAAGCACTGAAATAAGTTTTGATGTATAACTCTTTGAACTTCATAACTAAATAAAAAATATTGTTATTAACCAAGAGGTTACACCATTTATAGTGAAAGAAAATACAATGTTCCTATTTTTACAATAAATCTGTCTTTCTGAAACTTGTTTTGAAAACTAATGCAATCTAGTCTAGTGATCTGTATTTTTATTTGTCACTATCAATGTTACAATTTATAATATAACCAGGGATAATCCACTTTGTAACCTGTGATGTTGGCTGGTTCAGGCAAGAAAAGTGGTAGAAATGTCTTACCTCTCTCAGTCACCTGACCATTTGCTAGAAGACAATTTGTCAGTTTAGGGTTCAGAGAGAGATAAACAGGAAATGGTCCTTTAAGTGAGTAAAATAAAAACAAGAAAACAAAAGAAAAGTTAAGCAGTAAAGATATAAACCAGAACTTGAAATTTGTTCATTTGATATTTTTATAAAGTAAACGTACAATACATGTAATTGTCACAGAATGCAAACCATTGAAGGAGGAACAGGCTGTGATTAATTAACCTGTATTAGTGGCCAGGATTGTAAATTTTTCTTATGTAGTCAGTGGGGCGGGGAGCAATTAGTAACATTTAACAATGGTAGTCCAGACAGGACACAATTAGTACACTTTTGGTAGTGATACAAGGAGGTGTGAGTGGTTCCTGAGACAGTGTGAACCAGACCTTGGACAGAAGTGGGGGTAGGAAGGCAAAGAAAGGTGTGATACGGTCCGTAGCACATAAGGTCTGGATACTCACAGTTCTTAAACAACCCATGGTCTCACAGCCACAGAGAGTGGAATACCCCCTGAGGGAGGAATGGCTAAATGAAGGGATAAAAAAGATCTGAGCCTGAACAGAGGGGGCTTTCTCTCCTTTTGATGAGCCCCTCAACACAAGGCAGACAGGGAAGCTCTGTGGCGCAATGGAAAGCGCATTGGACTTCCAGTCAAGCACAGTGCAGGGGAAGCCTGCAAGACCACATAGGAGAGGAAGTATTGGTCCAAAACCCACAGTGGAATGGAGGTACTGTGCAGAGACTTTTAATATCTGGAGGCAAGGAACAAAGAAACTGGCCTAGTGAGCCAATTTTGAACTGCAGCCTACAGGAGGACTCCAGATATAGCTCAAACAGAGACTTTGGAAATTGGACTGTGTGGCTGTTCTTTTCTGTTTCTAACACCATCTCTTCATTCCCTAAAAGGACAACTGACCCTTGGGAATGCATTGTGCCCCTTGGTAGTTAGTACCTATTGTTGCTGTGGATGCTGTTTTTTTTACGTCTTGTGGTAAAAGGGAATGTAGATGTTCTTAGAAAATAAAAAGGGCACTTATATTATACTAATGTTTGTTTCTGGTCTGTGTGTGCATTGGTTATTCAGGGATATGAAAACAATCTGCCGTAGGTTAGAGGGGGCCTAGCACCTGTTTGTATTTGCTAGGTGGACTAATTTCAATCATATTGGAGGCAGGAATAATTCTTGTTCAAGGGGTCACCTCACCATAATCTTTACTTGTATTTATTTTTTCAGAGGGCTGTTTATTTAATAATAATACATGGCATAATTATAACATGGGCTGCAAGATGTACAATATAAGATATATGGTCATTAGTAAGTAGAGTAGACACAGACATTAATTAAATAAAAGACTTTGTGAAAAGAAAGGTCTTGAGTCTAGATTTAATTAAGACACATTTTTCTTATTTTATTTTTTACATAACACTATTTGGATTATTTTGTGTACAGGTTTTTACTCCAAAGACATATAAATGGAATCTCAGAAACTTGGACTTTTATCATAAATGTGGACGAAAATGTATTCATTTTAGGTCACTACACAGTTAGCTTCAAATGGGTGCATATTTTGAAAGAACTGATAAATACTCCAGTTACAATATCACCTGCAATTAACAGCTTCTTAAAAATGTTGTGTTATTTCTTAATAGTAAATATATTTGGTTTATAAAAATAATAAAACAAGGATACCATAACAGTTTTGATTTTATTTTTTATTCCAATTTTTTTAACCGTATATATATATATTATTTGTAAATCATTTTTCTTCTGTAATATTAGATAAAGCCTCCAGCCCATTTAATGGTTACATTAAAGGCATGATGTAATGTAGATCTTAGCTTTGTATCTGTATGTTCACATTTTTTGTAGAAGACTTCTGTTGTACCACAAAAACAGAAGATCAATTTTATATCAAAGACTGAGAGAAAAGCCCCGCAGGGTCTGACAGACTTGTGATTTTATATGTGAAATGGATTACGTCTGTAAGTCCTAGAAGCCTATCAAATGACTGGACATGTAGGTGCTGACTGTGTAGTCTTATGCTCTAACAATGGATTTTTGGATGGATCTTAATGCTTTAAATGTCAATATATTAAGTGAAGTATACAGTATATGAGTAGCAGAATACCCATATATTATTGTCCATTTTAGATTATAATAATTTTAAAACCATTGAAGGAGCATGTACAGTATACGGAAATTAAATAGATCTACCATTGCAATAGCTACAGCACAGCAATATAAAACAAAATATAACAGAATACAGAAAAATATTCATTTAATAAAATATTGTTTAAAATGAAATAACATGAGCCATGTTAATAGACATGGTCATTCAAAACTTACAGCATGTTAATAAAAGGTAATATATCAGAAAGACAGCAGAATGTGTTTGTATGTCCTAATTAATTTACTTATTAGATTTGTTTTGCACACTTTGCAGTACACATTTGTGTTGTGTCTTTATTTCACGTTAGTTCTGTGTTACTTCCTCTTCTGGTTGACAGGAAAAGGCTGAGAAGAGACTACAGTATAGCAGACAGTAAGATCTACCAGCCGAGCTGTCACCATTGTTCTCTGGTTGTATAACGAATATGTCTCATTCTTAACATAACAAAAAAAATGTTCACTGTTAAAACTTGATTTTGTCACCTTAATTAACACCTTACAGTAAGTAGCAAGAAAGGAGAAGAAGGAAAATAGCATTATTGCACTTACTCTAAAAAAAAAGAACAGGAAATGTTTTTTGATTTAAGTATTTAACATTTCACGTTGTTGTGTATCTAAATGTTAATACAGGCAAAATGACATTTTGGGATTTTACATTTGAGAGTTGCTTTTAAAATTTTGAATACTATTGATTCAAAATTTGAAAACAAATAAAGTGTTGCTATTCAAGTGTATCAATGTGTACAATATATGACCATTTAACATTAAGGATATTTGTAATAAATATTGTTACTAAAAATGGAGCAAATCATTAATAAATTAATAAGTAATATAAATAATCATAAACTCAACTTGTAAAGATTTTGCAAAGAATATTCCCAAGCGGTTGTTATAGTTAGAAGCAAGTGCGTTTTTGGTTCTCTGGAACAGCTTTGGTGAAAAAAGTAATAATTCAGGCACACTTGTTTAAACAAATATTTATTAACAGTGACAGTACACAGACTAAACACACAACATAAACATACAACACACATTGCCTTATGTACAAATTTACAACCAAGGTGTCCTAACCATGCAGAAAACCCCAGACTGTTACCTACTATTCAAACTCTTATATAATGTCAAAGGCAATAACAAAATGTCTAACAAAAAAAAGAGATAATATGCTTTTTAAGCTAAAAACAATATAACCTGTGGTTAAATCTGTCTCTGCAACCCTGGTTGCCAACACATGAATAGGAACCTATCTCCCTATTCTAAAAAAGCATCTAATAATCAGAAGAGGTTGTTTTTTACCAAGGGATTCTTTGCACAGAAAACAAGAGTTCCCTAAAAACCATAGAGCAGCAACCTCTCTTAACAAGCTTCAAATACTCCAACTCTTCCAATGCTCCAATCTGATCTGTCTGGGTGATCTAGAACAAAGAGCTCTTGCATCCAAGATCTTTTTTTTTCCTTCTTGTTGTCTTCTGTACCTGTCTGTTAGTTATATACTGTCTTACTGGACTGTTAAGTGATGTTAAGTGACATTTACCCACAATTTAGTAACGCAAACAAATGTTTAGAGTTTGATTTTCTGCCTCCAAGTGACATCAGTGCTAAGATAGTCCATTTATCCATTCATTTCTAATCGCTTTATGCACTACAGGGTCACAGGGTAACCAGAGCCTATACCAGCAAGCAACAGACATAAGGCAGGATACACCCTGGATGGGACGCAAGGCACTGAATGGGGTGCAGGACACAAACAGACACAAACACACATGCAATCACATTGGGGTCAGTTTTCCCAGGAACAAATTAACCTACTACTCTTTGGACTGTTGGAGGAGACTGGAGCACCCAGAAAAAACCCACACAATCATGGGTAGAACATCCAAACACCATGCAGAGAGCACCCCAGGAAGAGAATTCAGGGCCCCAGCTCTGCTAGGCAGCAGTGCAAACCACTGTGCCACTGTGCCCTCCTTATGTATAATATTCTTTGGATTATAAAATTTTACTTCTAAAAGGACATTGTAAAGTATTTGTATTAAAACCATGGTAAAATTCATTTTATGACCAAGAATGTGAGTGTTTTTTTTGTTTGTCCTTTCCTAGGTTAGGTTATTTTTACTGTGTATACAGCAGTTACATGTAATAATGTAATAAACATGAAGTATGAAGTGAGAGATAACAGTGCATGTAATTGTAGCTAAATGCTTTACAAATATAAAAACATGTCTCTTTACAGAAAATATCTCAGTTTAAATCTGGATAATGCACTGTGGGAGAGCAGATATTATAACTGGTAACTAAAGTTCTCAGTAGTTTGAAAAACATGAAACATAGTATGAGAGAGACATGCTAAAAGACATCAGCAGTCTACAAATTAGAAGACTCATGATGCCTTCCAAGACAAGCAACTAAAAATCTCATTCTTCTCACTGTTCCGTATATTTAGAATGTCTTAAAATGCAACTTTATATATTTAAATGTGAAAATCATACTTATTTTCCAGGGTTTATCCAGTTCATAGTAAAATATCAAAATGTTTTTTTACAATACTATATTGAAAATATAAGGAATTTAGGTAATAAAGTATGACACCATTTCTTTTCTTTCCAAATCACTGTTTTGTGTAAATTAAAACAAAATGATAACTAAAATTTAAAAAAAATATTATGATGGTGTTGAATTACAGCATTTATGTAGCCACAGTGTTCTTGCTATTAAGTGAAATTAATATGATTTATGTAATTTGTAATCCAAAAATAAAAGCATGTGTTTCCAACAACGGAAAGATTATGCCAAATCAGTGGATAGCATAGGACAGGGCAGGGCAAAGTAATATCTTGGGTTGAGCACCCCTGGGAGTATTCGCATAATTTGTGAGAAATTGACTAAATAAGATGGTCAACAGGGTGAATGTGATTCAGTTTTTCTTTAGAGCAGAGAAGAATGGTGTAAATAGTTCTGATGTAGGAATTTGCTTGGGTTTAGAAAAAATGTTTAAAAACCCAATATTGACAGAAAATCAATATTTCGTTTGAGTTTCGCATCTCAAAACACTTATGGCATCAAGATTTTAAATAAATCATGCACTTGTATACAGTATAAATGGGAAAACATTTCTATTTAAATGATTATTTCCCAGAGAATTTCATAAATTCATAAATTCATAATAATTAATTGCAATAAAATGGAAACTAGGAAGCAATGGTTCTTATGAGTTTGAAGGATGACATGTTGTACCCCTAAAATGGGAATGATAAAAAAACCAGCATCAATCAGGTGTTTGGCACATTGTTAGTTTTATGAAAATAATGTTTCGAAATACAACATTGCAATAATATTCATTACATAAATCATTTCAACACCCATTGGTGTGTCTAATAATAAAATAGTGTCACAAAACCCGGTCCTGACTCCCGTGAAATGCGTAGTAAGGACTCTATGTGGACAGTATAATCCGGAAGAGACTGTAGAACGACAATAGGGAAGACACGGCAAGGAATGGACAGGATGACAAACAGGGGGGCAATGACAGCAGTGATCCGGTGTTCGGGGTACGTAGTGATCTAGTCCAGGAGGAAGTCCAAAAGGGGGAATCAGGGAGCAGTCCAGGGTCCAGGTACCAGGGGATCTATCCAGACAAACACGGGGAACAGGAATCCAGGTACATAGAGGATTAAACCATGATGGAACAAGGCACTCTGAGCCCCAGACTCAGAAGGTCAGGATGCCTGGGGAAAAAGGCCTCGCCCTCGGGCTCGGGCTCGGGCTCCTCCTGAGCCTGGTGGAGAGGCGGGCCTTCAGATGTCTGTCTTCCAATACTGAGCCTAGAATAGTGGAGACGCCAGGCTTAAATAGTAGAAAAGGGTAACGAGACACAGGTGTAGGAACTTAAACTAGCCAGGATACAAAAGGGTAGGAGCGCTCTCTAGAGGAGGGAAGATGATCGTGACAAATAGTACTTCACTATAGTATTATTATTTCAATTTGATTGGTGGATTCTAAATGCTGCCCTGTAATGGACTGACATTCCATCCAGGTTGAATCTCAGTTTGCGCCCATTACTTGCCATGATAGGTTGCAGCTCCGCAGTGACCATGTATTGAATAAAATCCCAAGAAATCCAAGAAAATGGATGGACTGCAAATGCTAATAAATAAAAGTTGCTTTATACTTCCAAAACATATGCATAAACATGAAAGAGAAATAAAAACTTTTCGTTAATTATTTTTCCATCCATTTTAATCAGGTTTGATCAACATTCATATGTATAATAGTTCTCTGCTAGTCTACTACTGATATAGTCCTAGTTGTGTGAGTAGGAAATGTACATTTACTGATAAGAAGACAACTTTTATCACTTCTTTCCTTCAGAAATACTAACAAATTAATATATAAAGCAGGGTGACATAATGGCAGAGTGGTTAGTATTACTGGCTCACAATGCTAGGGCCTTGTATTTAATTCCGGACCAGCAGAGCCTTCTGGAGATGTTGTGGAACGAAACATTGATGATAGAAGGTGCCCACTTGAAAACCCAATGACATGTCAGCACCTAAACACCCACCTCAATACTCAAGATTGTATTGAGGTAGAATCAGTGAAGTGGTCACCATTTCTAAGTGACTGTGCCATCAAGTCCTATATGTCAGAATTTTGGAGGCACTAGTGAAAGTGCAGTTCTATTAAACCAATAGAGGAGTAGTAATCTAAAGGGGGAACAAAAAATTCTCTATTTCAAAAGTGTAGACGGTGTTGCACATAGCTTTTCTCAAAACACTAAAACATCTGTAGAGTCTCAGACCACATGAAAAAACGTGTCTCCCTGAGCATTGAGCTATAGAAAACTGATACATGGGAGTATATTCATTGTAATTCTAGAGATATAAGTGGAGTTAGTTTAGTTAGTTGTGACCATCTATCCAAATCAGTCTTAACTTGTCTAAGGATACTGTAACATTAAATCTAGTTGGAATCATAGTATTCACACTGGGGTAGATTTCCATACTTTTAATATTTAAAGTGGTTAATACTGTGATGCTTGCAGCTAGAACTATATCTTCCAATGTGAACTTTAATGGAGCTAGTGCTGATTTAGTCCCGTGATTATATAACCAAACAATGGGCTAAAATTGTAAAAAAAAAGTCAAGTAAAAGGGAAAGTGACTGGGTGGATGATTTTTAAATAAGAAAATATCGTCTGAAAGAGGAATATTGCGTAGATATTGAGATATTGCATAGATTTGATTTTGATGGGAACAAGTGTAGATAGATGGGCTGCCTGTACTATGGGCTCTAAAAGATGGCAAACAATGATGTTGAGAGAGGGCATCCCTGGTGAGTACGCCTAGATGTAGAGAACCGAGGAGAGCAGATAGAATTCATCATAACCATAACTAAAGGGTTTGGGTATAATATTTTAATCATTATGATGTAGTCTGTGCCTAGCCCCATATGATCTTGAATTGTTCAGAGATTTTCTTTCAAGATGATCAAAAGCCTTCTTGGCATCCAGTGACAGAGGAGCAGAAGAAGAATTATCATTGCTGGATATATGGATGATCTGAGAAAAGCGACAAATATTTTCTGCAGCCAGCTGAGTCCTGAAAAATTCAGTATGGTCATGATGTATAATTCATAAAATACTTTGGTGTACATCTTAATGTCAGAATTCAATGAAGATAGAGGGTGATAGCTGGCATATTGAGAGGTACTTCTCTTTTTTCAGAAGCAAGGATGTGCTTACATCTTTGTTAAAGGATATCCTCTCTATGGCTGCCTGCATCATATCAAGCAGCCAAAGCCCTTGTTGATCCCAGAAGGGAACCAGGAACTCCTTAGGGATCCCATCAAGACCAGGGGATCTATTTGTTGGAACAATACAATTGTACATAGAAGAAGATAAAATCCTAATTTCTCGATAGCAGTAATATTGGCAAACCTCTCATTACTTTGTCATCTTGAGGCAAGAGATGACTGGTTCGACATTCATGGAAAGAGTAGGTCTGCCAGGTCCTACAAATAAGGAATTCTGCACGCGTGCCTGAGAAGAGAGTTCAGATTTTTCTGGTTTGCAAGCCATTGTCTTGTAGAAGACGCTATTCAGAGCGTATTCAAGAAGAGGTAATTTACATTCTAATTTCTTAACATTGCTCAGAAGGTATTTATAAAGACTGGAGGCAAACAGTGTAGCTGTACTTCTAAAAACACTTTTAACTGCAACCAAGAGAACACAGGGATTTTGTACAAATCCATGACTGATAGAAATTCATCTAACCAAGACAGAAATGAAAGATGAACACTGTGTTAAATTGTAATCATATTTAATATTGAATATTTAATCATATTTAATATTGAACTTCATTACTGAATTCATAAATCTTTGTTACAAATTTCTAGAAATGTTTGAAAACTTTTAAAAGTGTTGAGTTTGCTTAAAGCAGTGGTCAACAGCCCTTCAGAAGGGGCATGCCAAGAGCTAGCTTATGCACTAGGTTTTATACATTTGCTTGCTATTGATACATTTTAATGTCAATGGTATACCTATTTACATTTTGATTAATAGAAAATAATAATCAAAAATAATAATATCCAACATTAATAAATTAATATGCATGTCTTACTATTTAGTGTGATCCCTGTCTTTGGTTTGCCTTATTGAGTTCTCCAATTTTAGGCTTGACACTTTAAGGACCATGCAAGCCTCAGTTTACTGGCTTCTGTTTACAGAGGTTGTTGGCTTAAATGCTGAGAGCAGCGAAAATGTCACTTCCTTCAAAATGTTAAATTTCACCGCCAGGGACTTCCAACAGGTCATGATAAATGCTTTGATATCTTTCAGTAGCTTGAAGTGTGTTTCACAGATCCCAGTTCCATAAGTCTGAGCAATGCAATTCAATTAGCCCTGTTTCAAAATCCTCAACACTGAGGATTCTGGTATCAAAGCTGTCTGGTTTAATCATAAAATGAATCATTAGACCAAACCATTGGAAATCCTGAAATATGACAAGAAATTCTGATGCCAGGTCTCACTCCAAACTCATTAACACTGATTCTGCAATGTTTTGCAAGTTCTTTCAGATGTCGGAAATAGTGCAAAGTTGAGGTGTTAATGTCCTACGAAAAAATGGCAGATTTCGCAAGAAATCTGTGGAATCTGCACCCTTCAGATGGAAGTTGGGTTCATTCATACTTTCACGGGTGGCTCGAGGTCAGCCAGAAACATTAGTTTTGCAACCCATTTTTCATTGGGCTGTCTGGGGTAGTTTTTTTTAAAAGATCTTGATTACATCAAGACATGCCACAAAGTGTGCCAAAATCTTCTCACAGTTCAGCCAATGAATATAAATGTGTTCTTGTACAAATTATCCATCTCCTGAAGCAGAGTTTTAAACTTAATGTGTGTCAAGACAGATTGAGTAATGAGAAAATTCACTATTTTCACCACTGCAGTCATCACACTATTAAGCTCATAATTCCAAATCTGGCACAAAGCTCTTCCTAATGAATAATACAATGAACATTTACAAGGGGGTGGCCAATTTCACCCACAATTATCTTTACAAATTCCTTCTGTTTTCTGAACGAAATAATTAATAAACATCTTAGTTACTGTATATCTGTAGTTGTGCATGGAGGTTAGGTAGCACAGCTTCTCTTGACTTCCATCTGAGTCACATCTCTTACATCTTCTAACGCCAATGTCTGTTGTTTGTTAACATTTTCGGCCATTTCATTTTTTGCATTACTCCAGCCATCTGGCAGACACAGGTAAGTCCTTCTAGAAATGATTGTATTTATGTTGGGCAAAACATTAAACAAAACATTGGAACAACTATGAGAAGCCTAAATGTCTTTCCATATTTTGCAATACATTGTGCAATTTTGTAACTTGCTTCTGTGGCTTGATTTTAACTTACACAAAACTTAATTAAGATGTCACTTTGCTTTCTGTAGCTCTCTATGAGAGTTGATTGACTCCGCCTTGTCCGTCTCATCCTTGAAATGTTTGTACTGTTTTGTCTGCAAATGTCGTGGGACACTTAATGTGTGACAAATAATGATCTCACAACACTGAGCACAAACTGCAGTCTTTATTTTAAACAAATCTATATTCATTTCTCCAAAAGGGCCTGAAATGAGCAAACATTGCATCCTTAGCAACCACCATTTTGTCCAAAATGTTATACTTTACATTTAAGGGTGAAAACTGTCATCAGCAGCATGGATGGTAACTTTCCTGTGAAAACAATACCCACTAAAATAGCATAGTAAATAAACCAAGTGAATATTTTTTTAATCAGTTTTTACTTAATTTCTTCATGGCTTATTAGACTTTTATTGCACATATCACTTTCATTGCACAAAAATCCATTTGCATGACAATAATGATATTTGAGCTATAAACTGCCAGCCCCTGGCTTATACAGTAGGAATGGCAAAGTTACAATTCATTTTCACCAAGCATTTGCTTCCATAAGCTGGCTTCACATCAGATGTCTCCTCGTGAGGTTGAGTCTGCACTATGTCAAAATATTTTTATTGGATAGACCACAAGGGAGCTTTGAGTGTGTCAGAACTTTGTTCTTTCATTCTGTAAAAGTGAGACTTTCATAACAAAAATTAAAATGATGTAAAAAAATATATAATTATATTACCCACCTTTTTTTCCAGCATATTCAGTCTTTGTATATATCATTGATATTTTGAAGACTGCATTGCAAAACAAAGGGTTTTTAATGAGAGAAGAATTGTTCTCTTTGTCAGTGCAAAGCTAAAGCCATTAAAAATGATGAAAATAAACTATTGTGCAGTTTAAAATCTACAATAATATTTTGTCATCTTGTGTTTGATGTCCAAAGTGTTAGGGTAAAAGTTAGTAAAAACATGTTTCATAGGGAGTCAGATCATAAAAGAATATGAAGTTGAAAATTATATCTATATGTTAAGAAAGTTAGCACATTATAGTTGGGATCTCACTCTCATCCTTTATTGACTTTACTGCATTCCCTTTAGGGAGCAAGGTCACATCTCAATGATGCATATTTGATGTGGTACGATCACTAATAGTATGTGGAAATATAAATTTAGGCTGATCAAAATTCTTCTGGTGTTCTCTTAGTAATGCTTATTTTTTAATGTAGGAAATTCATATCAAACATTTTAATAATAAATTCATAAGAGGTGATTTGGAATGGAGTTTCAAGTTCTTTCTTTTGTTATGTCCAAGGGACTAATGGAAATTATTTCTAATGAATAAAATAAGCCTTTAGGGAAACCTTTCAGCCAGACTGATCGTATCAGTTTTTCCCCAGCTAATTTAACCTAATGTCATGGTACAATGTAATCCAAATTATTCTTATGTCTCCTTTGAGAGATTATTTGAGCAAAAAAACAAAACAAATTGACTCTTTTACCCTAGCCAACAGAGGTAGGCATTACAAAGTAACAAGGTTTGGGTGGGGGCTGGAGAGAACTGACCCTTTGAAAAGGTTAAAGGTACATTCTACTAAATGCCATTTTTCTGAGGTTTGTTCATTCTTCATCAATGTTCCAAAATAATTTAATCGAATGATTATTTTGTTGTTATATTCTACTTAGTATATTAATTATCATAGCAGCACATGTAAAATGCATGAAAAGTATGCAAGAGTACTGTCACTCTAGCAATGTAACTCTTGTCCACAATAGAAAATAATCAGAGCAAGAGGCAACATGTATATATTAAATAATAAAAGTCCTAACACAGTACCCTATAGACCACTCTGAATAAATGGAAAAACATTTAAAATACGGTTCCCAAGATTTAAGAATTGACTTCTGGTTGACAAACAGAAGTCAGACTTAATATATCTTTCCTTTTGGATTGAAGTACCAGTGATCCCTAGATAATTTTCAATACGATCTAGCTGGAGGCTGTGATTGACAGTATTAACAGATGCACTTCAGTCCAAAAGGAAAGGTATATTAAGTGATCCAAAGTCAGTAGTCATCAACAAATCATTGAATATTGTAACAAATGCTGTTTTGTTAATTACCTTAACAAGGTCTGTGGGTATGTCTAAACCCCTATTGAAAAGTTTCAAAGACCTCACCAGACCAAGATGAATTTGTATTTGGACTACCATTGTGTGTAATTGTTAAGATAGGGCAAATTCGTAACTGGATGAAAATTTTAAATTATTAATTGGAAAGAGGATGTTAAGTACTTGTGTGTCAAGGCCAAGTACATTTTAAATTAGGGAGCAAACTTTAAGCTTTCAGTAACTCATTGATGTGGTTACTATCAAATGGGCACACTGCAGAAAATATAGTTTTGAGAAAGGATATAAGATTAGGTTCCAACTTACTAGCAGAAGGTCTCATTTTAGTTACTAAGATAGTCACAGGGCAGTAGACTGAGAGAAACTCAAATGTATAAATGTAGAAGCAGGCATAGTTCTCATGCAAAGATCAGTCATTTGTCTTTAATATTTTGTGTTTTTGTGAAAGAATAGCATTGTTCAGCAATGTAAGTATAGTCTGTATTTAAAAACCTTCTCTGCTATTATAGTTCTATCTTACAAATGTATTAAAATTGCAATAGCCTGCTTTT
This sequence comes from Lepisosteus oculatus, assembly GCF_040954835.1. Taxonomy (NCBI): domain Eukaryota; kingdom Metazoa; phylum Chordata; class Actinopteri; order Semionotiformes; family Lepisosteidae; genus Lepisosteus; species Lepisosteus oculatus. Next base: position 51,613,270 of record NC_090698.1, on the reverse strand, counting down.
CAATTTTATTTTTATTTATTGATATTATGATAACTTTGTTGTAACTCCTTCTCTGAAATTACAGCATATCACACTGTTGAGTGACTTCATTGCACAAAAGATTCTTTGAAACACTTGAATACAAAATAATGCTAGTTTCCTACATTCTTCATGGTCATGTTCTGCTTTAATTGAGAGACCTGTTTTTTGAATGTGCACCTATACAATATGTATTACTCATCTTTAAAAACTATGGGCTATAGAGCTTAAATATTTCATCAGGTTTATAAACACGTGTCAAATATGTGCGAAAATGGGTTAAAGCATTGTCTGAATTAGTAAGCAGATTAATCTCCATTCCCAGACAAAAATATTTCTACCTTCAGGAAATATATTTCTGGACTTTATAAAGTAATTTCTTCTTTCAAATAAAGGGGTTCAATGTTCCTACTGCCTTTAACTGGGAGAACATACTGTACGTATAAATCCACCTTTCACGGAACTCCTTAATCTATTCAATTACACTTAAATGCAGTGGGGAAAAACATTAAAACATTTTAACATTTAAAATAGTTAAATACTCATTTTGCGAGTAAAAAAGACATTTTATTTCAAGATGATCATAGACTGACTGAAGTAAATATGAAGTACTATACTGTACATGTTTAAACTTGGGGCTTTTAACTAATCAAAAGCCTTTATTTACTCACATTTCAATGTACAGTGTACTGCTGGGTGATTTGATTACAACTGGAATATAGTTTTATATTGCATTTATTCAAACAAGCTTTGTCCATTTCCAATCTAATGTCATGCTGATTTAAAAAGAAATATATTCATACTGAATAGTCAGGTAGCCTGATGCTGTCATTTACAAAATGCATAATACATTCCTATTACATGACAAATCTATGCACATTAAATGCATTCACTTCAAATAAAGAATGGACCATAACAAAACTGAATGGGTAGCTGAGGAAATGTAAATATAGTTCTCCAGTCTTTAAGTGAATGAAAATTAGAATAACATTAGTACTGCTTTTGCTGGAGTCACAGTACAGATTGGAAATATACACTTCTACAATTCTTCTGCAACAGAATACAATTCTCTGTAATTAAATTTTAGTAGTTTGGTCAAATTGTGATTGCAATGAAACAATGAAACAAGGTATTGAATATAAAGGGATAACATAATATTTGAGTGTCTCATCTGGCTGAGAAAATAGCAAACCTGGACAAAGATCAGGAATCAAATCAGCAATAGTAAGTCCAAGCGAGCAGGACATCTGTCTAAGAAACGCAATAAAATGTGAAAACTGTGCAAGGGCCTAAATACTGTAACGCAACGGGGCTCAGGCGGGCGCCCTTGCCACATCTGGTCGGCCCCATCCCGACTGGAGGCTCGAACCCGGGACTTCCGCGTCTCTCTGCAGCGATCCAGCCCTGTGAGCTAAAGAGAGATCTCTCTACAGCCCAGTAGCTGTAGTCCTGCTATCACAGGGAAGGGCGGTGACGTCACCTGCTCTGGTACGCCGGCTCTTACACAGTGCTTGTCGGCCGTAAGCGTTACAATACTTTGCAAGGCAAAAGTATTTACAATTTTACAATTTTATCAAATGTGGTGGTGGAATTTTAGTCATAAAAAACATAAGAATATATTCTCTTCAACATTTTTTTATTAAGGAACTGCAAAACAACTATTAAGGAACATTATGAAAAAAACACTGAATCATATTACAATTTGAACTGCTTTGAAGAAAATACAAATCATCATTCAAAATACAGCATGTTATTATGTTAAAAGTCAATAATGCAAATTTCATGTTGTTCAAACACATCTTAGACCACACAACAAAACACTGGTGGAGATAGATCTGGAGACAAAAGATACAAACCTGCACACCTGTACTTATATATCTGTAATATTAGAAACCCTATTAGAATGATTTGGACAAACCACTGAGATTCTTTTGTCTTTGCCTGGATGTTTTGTTTATTGCCATATTTTTTATAGGCAACCCATGCATTCAGCATTTTCCTCCTTTATTTGTAAACTGGTAGGTACTGTAAAACATTACATACATACATGGAGTGGAGTGGCATAGAGTGACAGCGCACAATACGAAATTAATTTCTATGGTCTTATGTGTGTCTTTGACATATTAGTAAATTCTTAAAAATGTATAGAAATAAATTATGATTCATATTCCTTCTGAACACACACACATACATTTAAATAATGTCATCTTCATTGCATTGATTTTTTTTTCATTTCAAATATCGCACCCCATTTAATTTGGTGCCAGGTTTGATGCGCATTCTCAATGGGTGCATCTGCATTTTGTTTTACACCTTTTATGAAAGGAAACTTACCAAACACCATTCACAGATGTTGTAGCTGAAGAAATATAGAGAGATACACAATAAACAAACTGAAAACAGTACATTCAAATTAGGTAGACAAAAAACAGCCCAAAGTAAAATGGAAAATCTTGTTCATTTGAAATTTTATTTTAGTAAACCTCCTAGGTCTACTTAGAATGTAGTGTTCAGCAGACATGGAATTTCAATCTATTCCATCTCAGCTTTAGGCAAAATAGACAAAGAGGATTACAGTCATTTCTTACTTGAAGGATTGCTAAGGAGTAGTAGCCAGCTGAGAAGCTGAAAGATAAGACATTCAGATCAAGGCTCTGCCTTTTTAGGCAAATAAGCACTTGAATCTCTATTGTTGCCAAATTAGTTTTTAACAAAGCACTTCAGTCCCCTTAAATCATTCCAGGAATGTTGTTTAATTTCAGTGTCATCTAATGATACCAGGGGAAAAAAATGCCCAATTTATTAAGCTAATAATAATAAAGATCTTTAAAACAAATAACTTTACCATAGATCTGGAAATGGAAGTATGAATAAACCATGACAAAAAGTGTGTTGAAAGAAATGTAAATAAATAATTAGTAACACTTTTTACTATATTGTAATATTGTAACTTGACATTAAAAAGGCAACAGTGGAAATGTTGGTACTGATTGATTATGAAAGATTTCATTAAGCAGTAGAAAAGAATATCAGACCTCAGTCTCATTACTTTTAATGGTCTGACATAAAACAACTAAGTAATGATACACCAAGTTATAAAATAACATTATGTAAATGTAAATAACGTTTACTGTGATTAATCCATAGACAGAGTATGAATGAAAAAATGTTAGATGTTTGTTTTGTATTATGAATGTATGGAAGATGAAATGTGTATTTCTAATACTTAGATTAAAAGGAAATCAAACCCTCCTTTTGTGTATGAACCCTTTTTTTAAACAGACAATATATCTCTATCTGACAACAGTGAGGCAAGATAGTTGTGAAAAGCTGGAGTGTCTGGTGTCTAGTGGCACACTTGCAAAATATAAATCCTGTCTTAGATAAAAACAGCATGGGGCATCACTGCTTGAATGAGATGGGGGTGGCACAGCTTGGAGCTATGTGTCTTGAATTAATTTCACACGTTATCCTTTTGTAAGCACTTAGATATCAACCAGAATCATCCAGAAAGGCCTTTAACACATTTTCTGATTTTCCATTTGCATTCTTGCTAAAAATGCATGATTAAAACTCCTCACCTAAACAACTGTGCAAATGTAACACTAAACACGGTATTACTCAGGGAGGTCTTCTGCCTGCTTTGACCTGCCTTGTGTCTTTCCCTGTCTCTTTCACTTGGCTACAGATGGTCTGTCAAATCCATCAGCCTCTGATTGGAATAGATTACTGAGTTGATGGAGCTGTGGGATTAGGCCAATCATTCTGCAGGAGGCTGTGTAATCATGATGAGAGGTTATTGTTGCCTGGAAGCTCTGCCGGTACAAGCTGCACTGCACGCAAAGATCAACCAGAGGTTCTCTATAATGTAAAAGAGATTGAAAAACAATACTGTTCAGTGGATGTTCTGTTAAACCTAATAAGCACTGGGGAGGTCTTTAGAGCCTAAGAAACAGGAAACATGCACAGATGCAGTTGACATAGAATATGGTTAGCCAATGTAGCTCTCCCAAAATAAATATTAATTTGAAAACCCTTTTGTTATGTTATTTCAATTGCCCTTATACGCAAAGTAGTCAGTTTTAGCTGCTTTATTATGGATGGCAGTCTACTTTGTTTTTCTGCACAACTCTTTGGCTGAACCTGATCAGCAGAATTACCTTAATAGAAATTCCCAGTGGTACCAGATATTTATTTTCTTTTTTTAAAAGAAAGAAATACAAAACCTAGTATTCAAGAAGAATTACAAAATGCTTTAAAAAAATTGTTTCTTGGCTTATGGTTATAGATCAATTACGTACATAGAAAATAAGGTCAGAAAATGCAGCCTTTGGTTTGTAAGTTCAGCCTGCAGCTAATGGAACATGGCACTTTCATAATTCATAATTAAAATAAATCTAATTATGAAATATAATTCAGTGCCTTTTTCCTTCTGGAACCACAATGTCAGATTTATTTACCTATAATATATATTACAAACACTTGCCCTTATCTATATTTAAATTGTCTTAGATTTAGGACATCACAGTGAATGTTCTCTTGTTCACAGAAAAGAAAAAAAAGATTACATCAATTTTTCAGCTTGTTCTATTCTTTTTTTTATATTTGAATTTTAATTTTTTAAATTCAGTCTTGTAATCCTGAAATAAAGCACTGAAGTTTACTAAAACCTGTAAAGGATGATTGACAATGAAGCCATAAAACACTCTTTCACATACTATAAAAAAATGGAATATTTCAGTGTTTTAAACACCTCAAGATGTAATAGTAAAAGCAGGTGTAGTAGAATTTGACAAGTGTGAAATATTTGGATGTCATTGCTCAGGAAACCTTTACATATACGGTACTCCAAGGATGACTGTATGCTTTAAGAACACACCCTGGCTTTATTTTTAAGGTTATCAATAAAACAAAAAACTTCTCAAACTACTCAAACCTACTCCCTAACTACCTCTCCTAGACTACATCAACAGCTACTGTAACACCCTTTTATGTACAAGCAAATATTCTAATTAAAGCCAATTATAGTACATACCTGTGAAAGCATTATTGAATTATGCAATTACTTTTTTACGATGGTTTGAGGCCCTTTATTTGACAGCCTCTAGTTCATGGTTATTGGCTATCCTTCCATGGGAGAACCTGCCTCTAATCCTCCATACCAGCTCAAGCAATGGGGGGAGCATCAGTGTGCTGCAAGACCAAGTACACCAAGGAAAGGTGGGAGAGGAAACAGTGTCAACAACTGCTGCCTGGATCAAACACCTCCATAGTCTCCATGTTTCTCAGGTGGGTGCTGAGGGGTTTGACCACCCACTTTTTCCCACAGGAACTGGGAAGTTGTTCCAGGTTCCTCGCAAGAAGTTGCAGGCAAGATGCCATTGATAAACAGGCAGTGACCTTCCATTCAGTATGAGGCTGCAAGCAGTACACTTTTAATTCCCAAGAGACATCCTCCCTATTATTATTTCTCATCATGAGAAAGTCATGGACCCAACAGCCCCTCATACTATTTCTTCTGAGGACATTGGGGCAGACACCAGAGATTTCTCAGTATCCTCTCCAGCTATTTTTCCTGGGAAATGTAAAGATAGTTGCTGACAAGATGTATTTCTTCTGTTATTTTATGGGTTGATGCCCGACCTCACTTCAGGCTCCTTTCTTCAGGTAGTTTGAATCAGGGCAGCAACAACACCCACCCCCTCCTCCTCTGGAGACTTTGGCCAGTAAACTTTGTCTTCTACCTCCTATCTCATCTCTGAAGACTCCTCCCCCACTTCTGAAAACTCTTGGGAATTGGACAGTTCCTCCTACATAATTTTAGGACAAACTCAGAAATAGCTGTGCTACTTTTTTAAGAACTGGAGACAGTTGCTCCCCTGCCTTGAACTTACTCTACTTCCTCCATTTCCTTTTCCCTGGGACCTGTAATGGCATCATAGTTTTTTCAGATGAGGAGGAATGTTGTGTACTCCAGTCCTGGCATAGATACTTCTTGGAGACAGAAGGGATGCATAAGATGTTTAGACTATTTATGCTAGTCATACCTAAAATAAGAATGTATCAATAATTTACAAATTTCAGAAAATCTTTGAATAAACACTGTAGTCTAATTGTACATTGTAGTCTTATACTATAAGTGTAAATTATCTAAAGTTCCTTTTTTTGTTAACCTCAAACATTTTGGAGGAATTTTCAGGGTGAAAGAAAAAAATAAATCTAAATAGGAATATTCATGATGAAAGCTAAAAAATTCCATTAAGAGAATTAATTATAAGTCTGTTCTTTGACACTGAAATTAGCACAAAGGAATTCGTGTCCAGAGCTATGTGTTCAGTAGCAGACGTACGTGACAGAATTAATACACAAAAATTAATTCAGATGTAGCGAAGAATTATATTAACTAGCAGCTCTTGACCTAGCTGATAGCCACACAAGTTCTGAATGCTAATTTATAATCTCCTGCCATCTGACCTTCCTGAGAGCTCTCACACTGACTGTTTTAATGGTAATGTTTGCATGCAAGCAGTCTTGTTCACACTATAGCAAATCGCTGCATTCATTGAAGTGATGAAAATAGCAATAAAGATTGTAATGTTTTACTCTATATCAATCATTCAACATTAGACTAATCTGAGAAACCATACCTGTTCCTTGTTTTAGTTTTAACGCATGCGGAAATGACAGGATAATTTTCTTTTAACAGTATGAAACTGTAAATCAATGTTAAACATATTAATGAGTGGTGATAGTTAATTCAGTGCTTCCAATTAAACATTTACCACTTAATAGGAAATGAAAGTTATTTTTTAAACTGTTAGATGAAACAGAATTTAACAAAGTGACCTAATTGAAATAAATAATGATAAAACAACAAGAATTACTGAATGTAAATTGAGACATCTGTGTTTTTAACATAACATAGTGCTATGTGATGCTTAATTGTAGAGATAATAATAGACAAAATAATGTTATCCTTGAAAATTAAAACAACAATTCAAATTCACAGTAAAGACAGACCATTAACAGGATGTGTCATTGGTATACTGTACTGAGCTTCAAAATAAACCTAGCACATAAAACTGCAACAATATCACAAAGGTATGATCAGGAAAATAACAACATATTTTGTGCTGCAGATGCACTGCGATTTTATTAACCTAATGTGACATTGGTACATTCTTTATGTTGATTAACATGTAAAGTATTTGACAAAAATGGAGTCAACTTTGAATGTCACAGGTTAGTAGATTGTGTGATCATTGCTGGAAGCAATACAACCAGCACAGCTGCAACACATCCTTTGCCCTAGGTTATGGTGCTGTTTTGTGGAATTTTGTACCAGTCCTCTCATAAAGCCTAGGCAATCATGGGCCTGTTCGTTTGTCTCTGAGCTCTAGAAGTAATGCCAGCTCATCTTACACATGTTCTGCAATGTAGGCACTCATGCCATTACTGTTACATTTTCATCCGACAGTAAAGTTCCAACAGTCCCATAGGCAGCATGAGAAGGTGTGTTGTGCTGCTGGAATGTTTTAACATCAGGATGATACCACAGGAGGAGTAGCACATGTGGTGAAATCATCATAGTGTTGGCAGGATATACAGGTATTGGTTCTTTTCTTAGTTTTTTTTCTTAATTAACAGTATTGAGAGACACTCAACAGTATAAATCAGTTTGTGACCTCTCACTTATGACAGTAATTCACTAAGTCATCCAAATAATCATGGTCAGTATTGAATAACAATTTAATCAAAATTATGACAAAAAATTAAATAGAATCCAAAATTCTAATGTATATTATTTTCTAAAATAATGCACGAATTGTGTGGTATGTTTCTTTTGATGCTTATTTTATATGTATATTTTTATATTATAACATTTTCCCATGTAGTAAACATTATTTTGTACTGGATAAAACTACAGTGTATGTGAAATCCATCTTAATTTAAGCACACCTACATTGAAAAACAATATTATTTAAATGAATGCACAAAAGACTGAAGAAGCACACCAGATACATGTCCGCTGTCTGCAGGGAAATTTACCTATAAACCATAGCATGTTAAATTATGCTAGGATAGTATCAGTAAATGGAGAAGGATACCATGCTACATTCTAAATAAAATAATATGGTTCCCTAAACAGTCATGAAATTTTATCTGTAATCTTTATTCTACCATAGCTAAGTCGTTTTTTTTTTCAACCACTCGGGTATAATCTTAGCAAGGACTTGAGAGGATGTAGGAAACCTAACATTTACTGTTGTGTATTACCTGTCTCTACTTCAAGGGTTTAGTGAGTGCTGAAAAAGCTGTTTCCTATTTAAAACTTTGACACCCACAGGTAAAATGACCAGTTTATTCACTGCTTAGCTGATTTCACATCACATAATGGGGGAGAGTAAGATGAGTTATTGATAATAAAAAGCCCCATTGTGTAATCCTACATTGAAACACATTAAAAAACCATAAGACTACTGTACCATGATATTTATAAGAGTAGTATTGGAGAGATATGACAAGTGTTTACTATGGTAATCTGTAATGGTATATAGCCTAATAGTACTCAGGAAGACTGCAGACTGTAGGGATTCATAGTGAAAGCAAGGTGAATAAGCTTGAAATGCAGAGGTATACTGTAGGCATGCAATTGTAAAATCCAAAATATTACTGTCCATAGTTTTCAATGCAAAGGTGTTTTAACTCTATAACTCCTTATTACTACTATAAAAAAATAACTGCCCAGCTTCAATTCCTGGGGTAGTATCTTTGTGGAGTTTGTATGTTCTAACTATGTTTGTGTGGGTTTTCTCTGGGTGCTCCAGTTTCCTCCCAGTCAAAAACATTCTGTAGGTTAATTGGCTTCTGGGAAAATTAGCCCTGGTGTGAGTGTTTGTGTGTCTGTATTTGTGTCCAGGGTGTACCAAACACACAAACATGCTTACAGCAAATAGGCTCCTGCTCCCCTGTGTTCCTGAATTGAAAGACAAGGTTTAGAAAATAGATGTAAGGATAGATGGAATAATCCTTGTATCTCAAAACTTATAACTCTGTATTAAAAAACTTTGGTTCTTAATGTATACATAATTACTATACCCTGTATTGGTGTTTAAAAATAAAGCAAATAAAGCAATATTCCTTGCAATCAAATTATTTAATTGGTAATAATTCATCATAATTGTTTCAAGCGTGTGTGTCTGCATACGATGGACTGGTGTACCATCCAGGGTGGATCCTGCCTTCCTGCCATTGCTTGCTGGGATAGGTTTTGGAACTCCTGCAACCCTGAATGAGATGTAGCAGATAGAAAAAGAATGGATGGATTGAAGGACTAGCTATAGGGTTAGCACAAAAAATCATTAATTAAACTGGATGGAACATACAGTTCTAGATAATAAGAAGACAATGCCAATCTTCAGCTAATCCACACACCCAAGTGTTTATTTTCTTTAAATTACCTTTAGTTACCAGTTTAGAGCAAATAGAAAGTAAAGAGTAGGGGATGACAGGAGTTGGAAAACGGTAGTTTTTTTGACTATGGGTATGCAGTATATGGTTTATTACTAGTTTTAAATACATATGTGATTGCAGCCTGTCCCTCGACACATAAAAAGCTTGTAATATTCATAACTCCCATGGACAGTACCATGTAGGCTAGTGGTTCCCAACCTGGGTCTTGAGGGTCCCCTATGTCTGACAATTTTAGTTTCAGCTGATCAAGTTATCAGTGATGCTAATTGATAACTTTAATTGATCTATATGCTTGTTTTCACATACTTGTTTTTACTTGTTACTGTAACCGTGACAATGTAACAGATACTCAGAATAAGCTTTTCTTTCTGCAGAGGTACAATACATTATCTCAGCTAACACACCTGTATAAAGGGGGGTCTAAAACTCTGATGATGGTACAAGGTTGAAACCAATTATAATCCTATTCATTTTTTTTTAATTCGATGACTCAAATTGAAAATGGAAATTAATTAGACTGTAATTAAGAACTCAGCTGTAACACAAACCGTAAGACACATGGATCCCCCAGGACGAGGGCTGGGTACCACTGATCTAGTCTGTTGTCTCTTGGTTTTCATTCCAGCTTCATTTTAAATCTCCAGTGCTAATTGATAACTTAAATTGATCCGCTTTCTTGTTCAGACTTTTCGTTAACTCATTTCTACATTAGCTATAATTAATACGTACTTTGACTAATCTTATAAAGTAGTTCTGGTTGAAAGAGAAATAAATACTGGAACTTTTACAGAAGCAGAACATTCACTATAGAATAAAATTGAGAGTCATTATTTGAAATGAAGAGGAAAATGGGTAAGGCACAGCATTTCAGTTAAGGTCTCTCCCAAAGAACCCATACCTGTCTTTTATCCACTTCAAAAAAATGTGAAAACAGTTTATTGGAAATGTTTATATACTTCACAAATATTTGCAGTATTCTGGTATCAAATAATATTGCATGATATATAAACTGGGCAAGCAGTTAACATTGCTGCCTCACAGCTCTTGGATCTTATGATTGATTCTGAGCTCTGGCATCTTCTGCATGGAGTTTCTTCTCCCCATGTTCATGTGGTTCTCACTGAGTTTCCTCCCAATTTGAAAAGACAAACTGGTGTTGTTGATCAGTGTCCCTAAATTGTATCTGTGTGCTTGTCTGTTTGTATGTGGGTGTGAACACATGCACCATGTGATGGACAGATGTCACATCCAGGCCGTATACTTGCCTCACACTCACTTCTTTATTAGACTGTGCTGTATAACTTACAGATGCAGACATTCAAAACAAGCAGGCGATACCTCATTATTTTGTGGTGCGCTTGACGCAGCCTACCGTCCTGGCTGTCTGTCCTGGCTGTGCTCTCTCGATCACCCTCCCCTTCTCTCAATTCAATTCAATTCAAGGTGCTTTATTAGCATGACAGATGGGTGCAATCAGTGTTGGGTATTTACTTTGTAATCTGTATTGTTTTGAGATGCCACTTTTAAAGCTGATATATAAAATCAAGGCTTTAACTTGCTTTAACTCCGCAACTCCGCGAGTTCTTGTGTCTGTCCTATCCAAACCCGAAAGTATTACAATATGTATCTTTATAGCAGGTGGTGTACAGCTTTTTAGTATAGATTACACTTTTCTGAAATGTATTTAAAAAATAAAAACGATTACAATCTAATCTTTCCACATTTGATCCCAAGATCCCAAGAAAAATACATCTAAACGGTGAGAAAGCTATGCTGAAAGTTTATTAAGATACTTAGAAGACAAAGATATCAATTTATGTTGCATTTGTCTGATTGTGAATCAAAAAACACATATATTTAAACACGCGTTTGCGATTTAAATCAAAACGCAATTTAAATCAATATAAATGTTTATAACGCATAGGTGACTATCCATTGTTATTAAAATGACTTAAATTCGATCATGTTGTTATATTTAGAAATATAAATTCGAGTGAAGTTTTATTTAATCTCTGACCCAATGAAACATTTTATTTTTTCAAAGAAATGTTTGTTAAAAAAAAGTCATGGCTCCAGCTGGATTCAAACACCCAACATGTGATGTGTGAGTCGGGAAGCTAACCCACAGAGCCACTGGCAAGGTCACATGAGGAGTGTTGAAAAAGCGCTACAGAAACATTATCAACAGACAATATACAGCATGTACTACTCTTGTGTTGCGGTACATGAATATAATTATATCGTTATTAATTTCTTTAGATATGCAATTCCATATTATATTCCCTTTTAATCAAATTCTAAAAGTATGCTTGTTGACTCCGGTATCACGTTAGTTAAAGACTTCGATGCTTAAAATGTTTAGGGAGAAATGGGATACTGGTGTGTATTTTTTCTTTAAAGTACCGAGACCAGCCAATATCGTTTATGGCCTTCACACGTGTACAGTATGCTCCTATTCTTTTTATGCTCAGCTACTAAGAGTTCCCTTCAGTGGTAAAATTCCATATAAATATTCAATACTAAAACGGGCACAGTAAAAACATTTAAATCTTTCTATGACGACCAATGCACCACGAGTACCCCTGTCGGTCAACCAATCGCGTACCGCGGCCGTAGCCAATTACCTCCGGTACGTTTCTGTGCTGCGCACTTTGAATGGCTGCATCTGTACAAGAAATATACAGCTTTCAAATACCGGATATGTTAATGAATAAATGTACTGTACAGTACTTTCCAAAATCCCAATAATAATAATCATTTACAATCTAAAGTACTTTTATTAGAACCAAAAAAGACATTTTATTGCTGAAAAGAATAATTTTCAGGATCCGAACAAGAATGAAAATCATTAAAATTCAAGGTCTCTGAAAATGATGCAGATAAGCAACTCCTTTTAGATATCTATGTCATTAACAAAGCGACTGTTAGTATGATTTTCACATATCTCTGCTAACATCATTCCATTCCCAAAAGTAATGCAAGTTCATTTTGGTGTCATTTTTATCAATTTGTTACAGAGTCCTCAGAGAGGTTTCATCAGGCAAGATGAAACAATGCAGGTTATGCTTACATCTGGGACTGATAGTGGATGTAATAAGGCAGAAGCATGTTTTTAAGATTGGAGAGTATGATTCATCTCTGCATGCCCTGGTATTTATTAAAATGCTAGTTTCCTGAGAAATATTAATTAACTCAGTACTAAAAAGTTAATTCAAGTTCAGGCTACACTTTATTTCTTAAAATACATAAACACTTTAATTCCATGGTCATATATTAAGCATGCAGAACATTAATTAAGATACAAAGACTGAAAGGCAAACCATGTTATACTTTATTTAACCATTTGTATATCTATAGAATTTACAGGAAGAATAGGTAAGATGTACAAATCCTATTTAAAATTCTAAATTCCTTGGGACTTCCTACGTGTTACCAGTTACTTGGACTAAGAAAATGAGGTATTTTAAGATTTTGGCATTCAGAAATACCTAAGAAATAGGAATGTGAGTTTTAAGAGGGAAGAAAGCAAATCTGGTCTTGGCTTGTAGGTGATGAATGAGATAAAAGTAAAAATGCTAGTAACGCAGAATGCGTGAAACATGTCTGTCTCCAGCAAGACTGTAACACTTGGCATTTTAATAACATAGGGACACATGGTATGAGTCTTGCGTTCAAAAGTGCTTACAACAGCATCTAAGGTTTAGTCAAAAGTGCTATTCTCACACTTGATTGACCTTCCAAAACCATCTCATCCACAGGATTTTGCAATAATGCATTTACATCCATTGAAGTACAAAAATTAAACATTAATGGCCTATATTAATTAATATTTTCAGACACAGTAATATTTAATGTTAAATTAATAACATGGAGAAATTGATTTCAGTGTTTGATGTCCTGTAAAGTAAGTGTGTTGTTACTTTGATGCACCAACTTTTATATTATATGTAATCAGATAAGCACAGACTGGAAGCGACAAAGAGATAGTGTAAAACATGTTCAATTGATTCTATTTTTGTATTGCAAGAGCAACTTATCTACACAGACAAGATCAGCTTTTACCTCCTGATTAAGAGCAATCAAACTGCTTTGGCTGGTAGCTTCAGGTAATTTAAAACCTGTCATATTCAGTGATGGCTGTGAATTTGTGTAGGTTTAATAAAGCTTTGAATGGAGATTAAAATCATTGTCGTAATCACAGTGCTTTGAACATGTAAGCTAAACAAAGCCATAAGGAAAACATTTTAGTTCATTCTTTCTCTGTGGATCTACAAATTATTCACAAGGCTTGAATGTAAATCATGAAACGTCAAGTTTTTTCGAGTCATTTATTTCCTTTACATTTATATTTGGCCTTTCTTTTAAAAAATACCTGCACTTGTTATATTCTTTATTTTTCTTAGTGTTAATGAAATTGAAACATGAGCTGCAAATAAAATAAATTATTGTGGAATACTGTATGTTTTTGTAAATGCTTCACAAATCCAATACTCTCATATTTAATAAGTTAGAATTTGAAACCATAATGTATAGAACTGTTTTGTTTTATGAGCTGCATTTTTCATGTTAATATTTTATTTTCTTAATTTTATTTATTAAAGTTTTCAGACAAATTAAAATCAAGAGAGAGACATGATTCAAATTGTGATTTTAATATTCTTCTTCTTTATTCTTCTACTTATGCTTTTACTCAGAATCAAACTAGCTTTATTAACTTTATTAATAGTTTGCTTAGTTCCATCATATTTTAAAGTGTAGCATTCATGACATTTCTATTTATGCATAGTGCTTTGTATTTGTGTGGTTTCTAATAAGGTTTGATATCATTCGTATATCAATTTTAAACTTCAGCTGACCTCTTTAAAATCTAAAGTATTGCCAATTGCCTAAAAGTTCATTAAAAATTAAAGATGATTTTATCATCACTTCAAGCTTTAAAGGCTGGTAAACATATCCACATATAATGTGGAACACTTTATATGTGGACATTCATAAATGTATGCTGCAAAATATTGATTTCCGAGTTTTAAGTTGTAGTGTGTCAGAAAAAAGTAAATTTTGAAAATGATTCAATTACTCAGTCACATTTCCAAATTCATCGAAGGAAGTTGAATCTAAAATGTCTGTATTCACAACATTAACAGGATTCCATATTATATTCCCTATTAATCAAATTCTAAAAGTATGCTTTTGTTTACTCCGATAATGAGCATATTCACAGAAAAGGTTAAAACGATCAATTTTCACAAAGTATATAAACGTACAGTAATATGGTCAGAAGGAGCACATAAAAATGTTTCCGAAATAACCACATGTAAGACTTTGATGCTTAAAATGTTTAGGGAGAAATGGAATACTGGTGTGTATTTTTTCTTCGAACTACCAAGACCAGCCATATACTACAGTACAGTTTACATAATATGTTTATGTTCCTAAATTAATATTGTTTATGAGCATGTGAAAGGCATGGTGAATCAGGGATTCTCAAGACTTACTTTGTATGATTGGAAATGAATACGTGATCAGATCAACGAAATGCTGTTGTGTTACTTTTTACTTTTGTTTACAAAGACGATCACAAAGAATGTGAACCAGGGTTATACTTTGAGTTTACAGCTTGTCCAAGGTCATTCATTATTAATACTATTAGTAATATCTTCGGTAAAGACTTTGATGCATAAAATATTTCTGCATAATTAAAATATTTATGATAAAGGTGGTAGATTGTGTACTTTTGTCGAACTGAGCAATCTTGCTTCCATAAAATATACCAACAATATATAATGACTAACATGCTCTAATACACAGTTTAAATTTAAAAGTCTAAAGAGTATACAACTTAAATTCTTAATTGAATAAAGATTGTCCCTCAGCAGTGATCGGGATTCGAAACTGGGTGTTTTCTGGTGACAGCTCAAATGCTGTTGTAGCGGCGAGGCTTATTAATAAGACAGAATTAAGTGTTGGTATGCTTTCCTAAAGGAGGCCCCATCTCACCCTCCATCTCTGTGGTGCAGCCACAGAGAAACTATTCATGCTGGCTGATTTAAGGTTCCTTTGATAAGGGACAGCTCCCAAAGGGGGATGCACTTAGCTAAGCCTGGATATCATGATCAATGGTCATCCATTGGCGCCTATCTGGCTAGGGAGTGCCAGATGGACATCTGGACTGCATTTTTAAGTGTCAGGAGTAAGTGACTCATATCTCACCTTGATCAACCAATCAGGGACTGGTAGGGCTGAGTAACCCACGCAGGACTCTGATGCCCATGGAACTTTCAGCCAATCAACGAGCAAAAAACACAGAGATTCAGGGGATTCAGTGAGAATTCTGTGGACTATTCTAAAGGGAATTCAAAGGAGAATTCCAGGGCAGGACGGCCCAGGAGCAGAAGGCTCCCAAGGGCAGGACATTCTCGCAGCGCGCCTCCTGACCATCCTGAGACTCAGCCCGGACAACCACAGAACGGCCAGTGTGTCCGAGTGCCAGAACTTTCCTTTGTTCTAAGAGTCTAGAGCAGAGGTTGCCAGAGAGTAACTAGAGGATCCACCCGAGGTTAGCACCAGCAGCAAGCCTCGTGAACAGGTCAGAACTGTGGACAGCTGAATCACTATTCAGAACTAGCTCTTCATCAGGAACGAACCGGTCCTCTTCCTGACCTGCTGGGACCCACAGTCATCTTTTCTCCTGTGCACAAACTTTGCTAGTTAAAGCCAACACTAACTAGCCGTTCAGTGAGCATCAGCGGCGCACCGTCGCAAGCCGCACAGCACAGCCTGACACCGAGCCAGAGAGCGCGGATTGGACAGCAACAGCCTGCAACTGTTTCTTTGAGTCCGCAGGAGATCTGAATCCCAAGAGATTGGATGAGTATTCAACTTCAATGCATTACAGCTCGAGAATTCAATTGTTATCCCAACCAGTTGATATCAAATTAATTCCTAAGAGTTATGTACTTGTTTTGAGTATCTAATGTAGAAGTTGTAACCAAGTTCAATTACGAAACGGTCTAAATGAATGATATACTGAACGTATGTCCTCTTGATATGTGTAACACTTTGTAACTGACTGAATATATACCTTTTGTATTCTGATAACCCTCTCGATAAGATCTGTTAGGTTTATATGCATATTCTATGTATAAATAAATGTATCCTCATGTATTAGTACCTGTGTGTGTGCGTTGTTTGAGCTATATCGCATGGTTGGATTCTTAAGCCATCAAAAGAATCAATTTTGTGATTTACTGCTACAATTAATAATTGTCCCAGTAAATGCCCAAACCCTACACTGTACATGAGAGGTTAAGCTTTATTAGATCCACCTGTAGGTTTTACAAGGTGATTCCTGATACTATTAACAATCTAATTTGCATACGGTAAAGCGCAGTAAGACGCGTTATGACTTGTTTTGATGCGACAGGCCCACCGTGTTGTACCGCAGCGTACCCCGCTTGTTTTGAATGGCTGCATTTGTAGTTGTAAGAGGCCAGTAAGTTCAAACAAGTTGGTGGGATGGCTTGCCATCCTCCATCACCTGACCAGCTGGGCGGGGAAGGAGGTGGTTGATTGGATAACACTTTAGAATCAGGAAACAAAGGCATCCGGTTGCCATTGACCTTTGTTACCTGTGAAATGCTACACCAGTGTGATAAAGGAGCAAATTATCGAATATCAGAAACTAACTGTTATGACTTTATTTTTTGGGAGCACAGTCCTGGGAAACGTTTGAGCTTTGGGAAAGAGTTTTTTATGAACACTTTAGTTTTTGCAATAGTGACTTAGATTTTTTTGTTATTATAAGACGGCTACTTACAGAGATACAACGTTTCAGCTGTGCAGCTTTCGGAGTAACCCGAAGAAGGCTCCACAGCCAAAACATTGTGTTTCCTTTCTTTCCTCTTTTCAGCATGGAATAAATCTACCACTTGCTTTTTTGCAGCCTACACAAGCTGACACAGCTACCAACCTGAAGTACTTACAGAGTTGGTGTTGTTTTTTGGTTTTGGTTTATTTTTCCCCTTACTGTACAGTATATAAATAGCACTATTATTTTACCTTACTAGTGTGTGTCTGTTTATATGCTAGGGTCAACTGATAAAAGATTCCTGTTACAGCGCTCTGCCCTCAGGTACAGTGTATCACAAAATGTTTTCATGAAATCTGTTTTCTCTTTTAGTCAGTAGTTCCTTTGATCCAGTTGCTTTACTTAAGGTCACAGAAAATGCTATGTTTCCAGTGTGAGCAGGGAACCAAAGTCCATCTTTTGATGATATTATTCAATTAGCAAAATGTTATTTTTACATATTGACTGAGACTTCTCCAATTTAGTTGGACTTGGTAAGGCTTGTTGCCCAAATAGACATTTATTCACATTTTACATTAAACACACTGAAATACATGTAGACTCAATCCTCGCAAAGGTCCCAATGTGAAAAAGTGTATACTTTACAATGCAGGTTGTTAGTGTTTTCAGGGACATACATTTAAATAAGTAATACTTTTGTTTTATTATAGTGTGTTCTATCATCAAATTAATACTGAAACTATTATTGAATATTATTTTTTATCATTATTGTACCTTTTAAGGTATTCATAGAATATACAGTAGTTAAAGTAGGTTGTCTGCCTACATGAGATCAGAAATTTATCATAGAAGCACCCTGAAGTTAAAGTTATCTGAATAGATTATTCTCATATAATTGCAGAGATTATGTTCAGACTACCGTATCCTATTAAAACAATCGTAGCTCTCCAAATTAAATACAACAACATAAATCAATATAAGTCATAAAAGACCGTTTAGGTTCTGATCATCCTTACATTGGTAAATGAAAGTATATGAGCAGTTGCAACTTCATAAGTCTTTACTATATATATTGTCTCTAATATGAAAATCTATTTTTTCTTTAATTACAATACAAAGTACTGATCGGTCAACCAAGATAGTAGAAGTTATGTGCTATCAGTCCAACTTACCACCCAAAACTTCTGAAAAAGGTTCCTGTTTGCCACAGCCTTCACCGGAATAAGCCATTTTTTTCAATGGATGAATGGATGTTATATCACACCAAGCTTGACTGCTCAAAAAGCAAAGATGATCTGTGACTGAAGACTCCGTTTCTAGATCCCTTGGCAATCGTGAGGTATCCACATGCACACATATATACACATACGCAAACATTTTACTGTCCAAACAAAGGCAATAAATCTGGTTTCAAACGTAAACACCTAATCTGGAATTCCGGGGATGGCTTTGCTTGCTCTGTGGGTGCACACACAGAGTAAAGTAAGGGTGTTCAAGTATGATCACAATTTAACATTAACTCAGACCAAACACCTGTTTCCTTGGTTTTATAAGTGAAATGTATTAAATATATATGGCTAAATTGGTGTGTAACTTACATGTTTCTATTTCCTTGTTTTGTTTTCTTACCGGCAAAATCGTTTCTTCCGCAACCTGTAGGACCCAAACCTTGACATGGCAACAGAGGCTGGCTTAGTAGTGCCCGTTCCAGGGTTGCACATTCGTGGATCGATTTATAAGATACCATTAAGAGGCGGTAGTATATTCTTAAAAATATTATGTACATAAAAGGAGTAATGACATTTTTTGTTAATAATATGTTGATTGTTTAATGGTGTATTTATTGGAGACACATTAATTTCAGAATTCTGATCATGATTTTGTTTAATTCACTTTTAGCTTTGTAATGGAATATTCCAGGGTGAGGAGTTTTACCAAGTAAAGGAGCTCCTCCTCCTCCTCTATGCAATTAAGGCTGTGCCATAATTATTGCTGCAATCCATCTACGCCTCTAAATGTTTTTAATTTTCTGAATTTACAATATTATATTTTCTGAATATACAATATTTAAATATTACAAATTGTTTACTCTTCTCAAAATTTTAGCAGTAGATTTCTTGAGCAAAAAGACACTTGAAGATAAAAATTAAAATAAAAATGCAGCAAGACATTCTGAAACACATGCCATTATCTGTTACATGAAAAATGAAGCAATGCAATCTTTAACAATACAATTTTTCCATTAGAAATCTGAATTAAACTAATGCATACGTACTGTAGCATAGCACGGTGGCTGTCCAACATACTGTACGTGTTAGTTTTATTACATAAGCAGTCCTTAAGAACAGATTTTGATTGTAGACTACTGCCTTCTGTATCTAGTTTGCTTGTTCTCTCCATATTAATGTGGGTTTTTGCTGGGTGTTCTAGTTGCCTCTCAACTCGTATACACACACTGACCAGGTTTTATTAACTGTTCTAAATTGTACCTGCATGTGTGTACCCTGGGGAATGGGGTCCTGCCCAGGGTGTACCAGCATATTGATCTTATGCTTCTAGGATCCTAACCAGGAATAAACAGCTTTATGAGAATAGATAGAATCATGGATGGATGTTTTTTTTTCATCTTGCAATCTATTACAATTCAACATATCACATAAACATATAAAATTGACTATAAAGATTGCTTTTACAAATTTCCATTACAAGTTGCAGATATATACTGTATATTTTGGAAATGTATGTTTCCAAACATTGACTTTTATATATGATTATTTTTTATTATCATATTTATGTATTATTTTAATTTTATTCTCGTTTACAGCAACTAAAATATTTTTTTTCTTCTAAATGGAAAAACAAAATCATTTTCACACATATAGTGGGTTGCTGTGCTAAATACATGTTAATTTGTCCCGCATCTGCTGTTTGTAATTTATTTCTCATGCTGTGAGAGCTCTAGGCATTTTTTGCAAGTGAGGTGCAATTTTTTGTAGGTTTTATAGGCTATAGAAATTACAGCGCAAATGATATGGCAATATGCCATCTTTGTTATTGAAAGCTGTTAAATTGCAATCTGTTTCTCCTAAACAGCAACCCTGAAGCTTAATAATGTATTCCAGTACTCCCATTTTAAGCTACAATGACAATTAATGTTGCAGCTATAGATGGAATCTTGACACAAATCAAGATTTTAGACATAACTTCATGAAAAAAAATCATGAAAATGACAAAATTGTTTAAAATGTTTTGTTTAGTATGTGAATTTACTGTATGTTATTAAAATCATTCATCAAAAACTACTAAATGAGGATTTTCAAAAATTAACAACAAATTACCTACAGTATTCATCTTCTCTCATTTAATTCCAAATTGGTTTCTCTAGTTCTGACATGTTTGCAGAATCAATGAGGTACTGTATATTGCTCCATTAGCACACATAATTTAACCGTAATTTTTAAACAGACATTAAACTGAATTTCTGAAGGTCAGAGTTTTCACAACTCACAAAAGTTCTGATTAGAGAATGTGTACTGTGTTCTGAGAATGTGTAACTGTAATGTAGGCTTTCATGCAGGCTTGAAAATAAAATTGCTTTGTAGGAACACTAATGGAATATGAAGTGAATGGGAAGGACGTACAATGTAAGTAATGGAACACAAGTAAGTGGCAGTAAATCCACCATATTCTAGCTCGCGTAAGATATGAACATTGCAGGGACCTAGAAAGAGTATCCTGTGGTGAATTGTTCTGATGCAAAATTAGGATAGGAACCAATAGAGTTCAGTCTTGCTGAAATTTCATGAAATTTCATGAAAACTGAATTAATGAGGATGGATTACAAGCAAGTCTTTCAAAAGAAAATTAGATATTAGCTACTTTAATGGGTGGATGTGCAGTGCTCGACCCAACACCAGTTGGAAGCCAACTGGACAGAAGACCGGGCCAATGCGGGAGTGAATCTGTCATTGTAGCAGCCTGAACCATGACCACGGCTTGAGCATCAGGGGCAACAAGGGCTGTGAACAGTGCAGACTGACGTTGTATGCTCACACACTCAGTATAGAGTGAGCATCAGTGAATGGGGGGTGATTGGCTAAATAGAGGATTGGGGAAAGGAAGAGATAAATTATAAAACATTGTCTGGGACTGTGGGTACAGTAGGTTGGACACTTGTGACTTGGGAAAGAGGAAAGAGAGGGGGACAGGGAGTGCTGTTGTTTGAAGTTCCAGGGTGGGTGGATGACAACAGGAAGGCTAGAAGAAGAGAGCAAACAGCATGGCAGTTGCAGAAAGCATTTGATTTTCCTGTGGAGAATTTAAGATTGAAGAGCTGCTTGTTGGAAAACAAGAGACCCTAGTCCTGATGAATGCAGCAAAGATTTTTGCAAGACCAAATGCAAGAGACCGAAATGCAGAGTGTTGAGCAACCAGCAAGCAAACATGTATATGTAAAGTGGAGGTGGATTAGAATTGACCTCCTTCAAAACTTCTGTTTAACAACACTGTTTGGCAAATTGAGGTATGAGTACAAATGTGTCTGTATTTATCACAACATTGACGCTGGGTTCATTAATGAATTTGCAACTGTCTAAATGTCAGCATATTTACCAAAGGGAAAGCATCTCTGTCGCTGCAAAACTAGTTTAATCATCACATACAAAACTGATATTTAATTAGAAATGACAATACAGAGAAAGACAAAATTGTGAAATATTTCTGTCACTACTAAATATTTGAAGTGCTATAGGAAACCTCTAGGAAATGTACTTTCCTATTTTTTAAAATATAACTATATTTTTACTAATAGGTGGTTAAGAAAATGTAGAAAAACAGAGCTGGATAATCAATAATTAAAATAAATAATTGTAACTCTCAGTTGTTAAAGATATGCCAAGACTTTTCCTGAGCAGTTAGTATAGTTAGAGGCACCTGAGATCTTTGTTCTCTTATACAGCTCTGGTAAAAGGGACAATCTGAAACATACTAGGGTAAACAAATATTAAATAATGGCAATAGCTAGATGACACCCAATGTTATACAGTACATATATAACATAAAAGTTATCCTATCTAAGGTATTGCAGAGGCCTGCCTCCTGATTAACTCGAAAAACCCAGACCGCCAACTCTGTACTCAGAAATCTTATGTAATGCTTAAACAGACCAACAAAATATACAAACCTGCATCCTCAAACAGATCACAACACAGAGCTAAATATCTATTCTTAACAAATCTGGATGCTCCAAATAAAACCTTTTCTAAAAATGCATCCACTAACCATGAGAGAACATTTTTAGCCTGGGGACTCCTTATAAAGAAAATCACAGTTTCCTAAAATAAGAGAGCAGCAAGCTCTCTTAAACAAGGCTCAAATCCTTATCTAGAATCTCTTAATGATTTACTCAACTCTTAAAGCTCAATAAACACCCTGTCTTCTATTAATTGTTTCTACTTGTTGCTTTTAAGCCCAAGAAGTGCAAATGTTGGCTTTTATGCCTATTGTAACATCTGTAACATTATATTTGTTTTCTAGTTATAAGAAGTGTATTCCTGGGGAAGGATATTTGTTTTGTTCTATTTTACAGACTTTGCGATATTAAAGTATTTTTTAAACAGCACAAACAACAAAGAGGACAAATATCAGTCTTCATTTTAAACAAATCCGTATTCATCCCTCCAAGTGAGCTGAAATGAGAAAACATCTATGTTTGCTTTCCTAGGAACTGACATTTTGTCCAGAATGATTGACTCTCTGTTTAAGCGCAAAAGATTTTAGCATTGACAAACATGACAAACATGTCTGTAAAAAGTACTACATGAAAGTAATAAATAAATGCAGTAAACCAATTGAATCATTTTTATCTTTCTACATTAAAGGGTTTTCATTGGGTAGTGTAATTGGTCAGAGACTGAAATCCTTTTCATCATTATTTTTTTCCAACTTAATTTCCTCACCACTTATTATGCTTTCATTACATGTGTCACTCATGGCATGTATGTCATATGTTATCAACCCTTGTTTTTAAAATCTTACCTCCTTTTGCATCCCAGGAGCTGTCTTGGTCATCAGGTTTGAGAGTATAATTTTCAGGACCTCAATCACTGAGGCAGCCATGCAAAAGGCTAGGCACTACAATACAATATGTAATATGCCCCTGCCTATATCTTTTCATTCTTTCAAATTAATAAGAACTGTAAGATTGGTGTGCTCTAGGAGGATTTACAATGAAAATTACTACTTGAGGTTGTTCTCCCAGTTGTCACAGGTTTCAGGAGAAAACCTGTTTTGTCTCAGACCTGCAAAAGTTATTTTTAAAATTAATAGACTGCTATTATGGCACAATTTAATGTAAATTATATCCATTTTACAGTGGTTAAAATGAAGTTTCTTATACTGGTCTTTCCAAACTAATGTTCTCTAAGATCTATAGTGATTACTACATATTTCAGTTCTTTCCAGGAATTATTTTCTGACTCCCTGCTACACACTGGACTGGGCTTAACACACTGGACTATCTGAAATATATTAGGTAGCAGAGATGTACAGAGAAGTACGAGTACAGTGCAAACAAATACCAGAGCATTTCTAAATTCAGTGTTAGAGAGTCAAGGCTTCTGAGAAGAAAAATGTTTTTGAATATATGAAGGTAATCAGGTTTTTAACAATGAATCATGAATAACATAATTAATGCAAAGAAATTTCTAAGTGAAATGTGAAAGCACTAATTACTGTCTTATATTTAAGTTTATAATTAGATTATATTTTTATCGCTAAAAAAAGAAATCAAAATTACAGTTTATTTAATTAAAATATGAAACATGAGTTCAGTACTTTAAACATATTATGTGGTTCAGTTTATTATGTTTACAACATTTGACCTGTTTACTGTTTATGAATTTACCCCTCCCCCTAAGTGAGTTTAAGGTTCTGCACACTTCCCTTCTCCTTGAAGCCTGCTGCAGGTCACTCACACTAGGCATTGTTAATACACTCTGGGAACAAAAATATCTTCATAGGCTAAATAATGCCTTGCAAAATTGTAATGGGAAAGACCGTTTGTGAAAGTTTGTGACAGTTTATGGTAATATACTGTACACTGTATACTATGATAATAAAGTGATAAGGCTGTGCTCAATAATAAATGCAAATAATAATAGCAAGTAAGAATATTAGTTCTTCTGACTTAATTTGAAAACCCTTATCCTAGGTCCTCAAGAACTTTTTTGAAACCTGCCTTTGAAAATGATCGAAGTTCATTTTTTGGAAGTTAGTGAAAGCCTCAGACACACCAAAACAGTTTTAGGTACCTTAAAGTCCATGAATAAATTACAAATACTGTCTATCTATGTCATGGATCTGTCTCTTCCTTCACGTAAATGTATTATATTACTGTGTTTATATAGTATATAAAGAAATTCAAAGACAACACTAGTTGCCCCCCTTCATTACTGCAGTGATTTATAGGGTATTTTTCATGTATTGAAGTGAATTAAAATACATAAATGCTCTAAAGGGATTTAAAACATAATGTATATTATGGGTTCAAATATCAAAACAGAAATCTGGTATTCTTTGATAGTATTTTATAAATTAATAGAATTTTAGAAATTAACGATACAAATCCCCCAAAAAGATTTGTCATCTTCACATAGCCTGTAACTGGGCCAGTCTTAGAAGAGGAAAGGATTAATTTCAGAATCCCCCAGGCTTTACAAGATTAAGTAAAATAAATGAGATCATTGTATGCTCTAATTCTCATAAAAATTAGAATTTGATATGTCAAAATGCAGACAAACGATTGCACAATAAGTTATGGCAGTTTAATATCCTGGGACAATTCAGAGTAATTTTGTGATAATATTCTATTTAGGGGTTATTTCCTAATGCTGTTGTGATGTTAAAATGGAAAAATCTGGACTTATGCTTACCATGTTGTTATTTTTAAAGATACCGCATCTGTGATAGCATGGATCCAGATTACTGTTGACATCAATCACAAGTGTGTTTAACACTTTTGTTTTAGTTTCTTGGAATATAGGAATTGTATATTCTATTTATTAATCATTGTCTAATCTGGAGTAATGGTAGTGATTCCAGATAAGACAGTATAAAGAATGGAGTAGAATTATAAGGGATGTCTAAAAAAAACACTGCCTTTATGTGTTTCTTTAACCAATGGCTCACAACTGAATGAGCAAAATCAGGGTAAAAGATGGAACTAATCAGCCAGGGCTGTGGCCTTTACAGTATGCCATAGCATGAAACCTCATTAAATTAATGGAATACCATTTTTTAGTTACAGGGTACCCAACTTTCTTTATGCAAGTGTACTGTTTATGTTTATGCATGCATTATATAACAACGATAAGAACTGTGCTGTAAGAACTGCTTATCAAATCATCACAGTCTTCTTCAGAGTTTAATTGCCATACTAAATCAAAATAATGTTGTAGTCATTTCACATTATAACCGCTTGTTTAAGAAGAAATATAGCAAACAAAAGCCATTATGTATGTAGTTGTTATTATTATGGGATGAAACAAAATGAAACATATAACCTCAGTGTATTCTCCAAACATATGAACTTTATTAAGTCAAAAAAAAAACAAATGGAGTCCACATTAAAAATATCTGAGTAATCTCTTCTGTAATATCTTCTCACAATGTTGCAAGTACTGTATTTCAGGGAATGTGAAACATCCTATAGGTTCAAAATGATTAAACCAAAGGTTTGTTAATTCTTACAAAAAGTAAGTTGCAAATAATGATGTCTTTTTTCTTTAAGAAGAAAAAAACTTGGAGCATTTGATGATGCAGTAGTACTCCGTCATCAATTACCCAAATCACTAATTTGCTGGAGCACTGCTGAATACCAGTTAGTTGGTTTGGAGTATTCACCTTGCAATGGACTAGTATTCTGTCCAGGATGGAGTCTTATGTTCTTTCTCAATGTACATATAAAAAGGGGAAAAATTTATTTATCCCATTTGGCCCAATTGGCACCATTAGCTAGGTTCAAGTATGGACTTTACTACTGTAAATCATCAGATTCCAAACAACTTCAGTCAAATCTAATCACTTGTGCAACATTGAAAATAATTTGTTCAGTCTTAAGTGGATAACACTGCTACTTAGTTCAGGTGGGTAGCTGCGTCAGCATGCGTAGGCTGCAAAGGAACAAGTAATAGGTTTATTCCATGCTGAAAAAAAGAAGAAAGAGAACACAACGTTTCGGCCGTGGAGCCTTCTTCAGGTGGCGTTGTGTTCTCTTTCTTCTTTTTTTCAGCATGGAATAAACCTATTACTTGTTCCTTTGCAACACTGCTACTTGAAAGCTGCAAGGTCCTCAGGTTTCAACCTTATCCCAAAATGAAATATCTGAGCAAACTACCTGCTTAATTAGTTAAAATATTAATTGTTTCTGATCGTCTGAAATTAATTAAATATGTTCTCAAAACCAGCTGGATTGTTGTCATGGCTTTGTAATCCCTTCAGAAGTGCAATCCCACTCTAAGTAGAAAACTACAGCTATGATATTCATTATACAATATCAATGTCACAGTGGTACACAAAAGAGTACCTTGATAAAA
Organism: Lepisosteus oculatus; assembly: GCF_040954835.1. Classification (NCBI taxonomy): domain Eukaryota; kingdom Metazoa; phylum Chordata; class Actinopteri; order Semionotiformes; family Lepisosteidae; genus Lepisosteus; species Lepisosteus oculatus. Next base: position 51,586,378 of record NC_090698.1, on the reverse strand, counting down.
TAAGATAAAATTAATATCTTAAAGATTATGCTTTTGTGGATACAATTTTTTTCAAAGCTAAGAAAAATATACCAGATAGTAAAGCTTAGATTAAAGACTGATGTTTTAAGATGCTGGGGAATGCTGCAAAAATGTATGTCCTGGAGTGCTGACATAGTCTGGAATAGTCTGTTCTCAAGAATGGGGTTCCCCAGTTGTGGAGCCACAATTCCCTACTGCAACCACTGTTTTAAGTTTTTTTCTCCATTTCTCCGTTACAGTTAATGAAAATATTCCATACTGTATGTCTTCCACATGTTAAATCTGACACATTTTACCTTAGCAGCCATATCACCCTGCAACTCACAACTGGCAACCCACTGAAGCTAAGCAGGTGTGAGCCTGGTCAGTACCTGGATGGGAGACCTCCTGGGAAAAACTAAGGTTGCTGCTGGAAGAGGTGTTAGTGGGGCCAGCAGGGGGCGCTCACCCTGTGGTCCATGTGGGTCCTAATGCCCCAGTATAGTGATGGGGACACTATACTGTAAACAGGCGCCGTCCTTCGGATGAGACGTAAAACCGAGGTCCTGACTCTCTGTGGTCATTAAAAATCCCAGGGCTCTTCTCGAAAAGAGTAGGGGTGTACCCCGGTGTCCTGGCCAAATTTCCAATTGGCCCTTACTAATCATGGCCTCCTAATAATCCCCCTCTATGAATTGGCTACATTACTCTGCTCTCCTCCCCACTGATAGCTGATGTGTGGTGAGCGTTCTGGCGCACTATGGCTGCCGTCGCATCATCCAGGTGGATGCTGCACATTGGTGGTGGTGGAGGGGAGTCCCCATTACCTGTAAAGCGCTTTGAGTGGAGTGTCCAGAAAAGCGCTATATAAGTGTAAGCAATTATTATTATTTTCAGTACATTATGTTGTGTGTGTGAGGGGTTACTCCATTATTGGTGTTTTTATCAACATTACAGTCATTATTTTCCTGAAGTTTATGTTGTTATTATCTATGCATGAAATTGCAAAAAGCAATTCATTTTCTTTTTTTTTAAAGCACAATCTGTTTACATATTCATTGTTTACACTATGGTTTCTTGTCTGGAATATGAAAGCTTATAGTAGTAGCTGTTAAGGGTATTTAAATACCCATCCAGCATTAATGCTAGCTCACTGATGTCCTGTCTTGTTTGGGAAACCAAATATACCTTGACTGTCCATGTCATGAAATATTAATGCCCTTAAATTCCCTAAACCTTGCTAGGCATACAGTCTATTATCATAGTTTAGAGCAAAACCATCTAATAAGTCGCTGGCAGTAAGGAAAAAAGTAATCTAACAGAAGCAGTAATCCCCTAGAGGGACAAGGACACTCTAATCTTCAGCCATAACAGCTGCAGCTGAAGGAGATTGACATTGTTTCTTCTCATAAGGAGTAAGTCCTTTTCATATAAATTTTCCACACATTTTAAAGGAATCAATGACATTTCAGTTATCACTGAGCTGTCCTGTGTAATACATTGTACTATCTAATCTATTTCAAATTAAAATAATTGTTAATATTCTAGTGGAAAAATAATAATTAAGAAAAAAGTGGTGTATCAACAGCATAATAGCATAGACAACTTGGTTTTGTTTGCCATGAAACCATTCCATGAAGTGTCAATCCATGACTATTACACATCCATGACATACAGAAAAAACTAAATCAATCACATATCAATAAAATTCAACCATTACAATGTGCAACAAAATCAGTTATCCTTTAGGCTATGCAAATTTTGGATTCCCGAACTGCAAATTTATTTGACCTTTTAGTACATTTTGGTCAGTTTAGTACAATATGAATTGCTTATGGTTTTTATGAATTACACTTTTTGAAAATGTTGTCAACTGTAAATATATGTTTAGACATCTGTATTTCTTACTATATGTATTTAACTGGCACCATTTTCATTTGCAGAAAATTGCTCACAGAAAGTTATACTGTATATTATACAGGGCTTTTTTAGGTTTTGACTACAACCTTAAAATACGTATGCAGACTTCTCTTGGAAAATATAAAGGCGTTAGGACTGTTTTAAGTAACCTCTCTCCAAAGGATCCATTAAAGATGTGAAAAGTGTATATTTAACAAGGCAGAGGCAAAGGTGTGTACTCTTGTGTTTTCTCAAGCACACACTTTATAATCAATAATGATGTACTGTTAATGTCCAAAACAGACATTTTCATATGAAAATCACTGACTATCCTCTTTCCCTTTTTATAGCAATGCACAGTAATTCTCTACACTCATCACTCTGTGCATGATTATTTTATTGTGGAGAACTTAAATCAGAGTTAGAGGCTGAATTTCATTAGCAGCTTAAATATTTGTTTTTCTAATGCTGATATCAGTTCTAGTTGTAAGCAATGTTATATGTGCAGCCCAGGCAAATGTCTTCACCTCACAAGCCCAAGTGAACACTTGCAGAATAACTGTATCATCCAGGAAAGCCTGGATTCGTGTGTTTGTCAGCTGCAGCTGACATTTAGAACAGCCTTTATCTCAGTTGTGGTAATTACCATACTGACATGAGCTCTCACACATAACACAGATTTTATTCAGTTGATGTAACCAGGCAACACTGTCTGCTCGAGCACAGCAAGCTGTCTGTTATTTTATTGTGCTAGAAGCAAGGAAATTATCTGACAAAATCCATATCATTCTAATTTAAAAGCTAAAATATCTGTTTAAGATACTGTAGCAGTAAAATGTCAAAAATGTTTAATTCAGTATTAAAAGTGCCAGTATAGGTATTTTTGCCATTCCTTAGAGATATTCAGCCTTCTATTGTAATATTATACCAGTGCATGCTATAGAAAAACTGGGAGAATACTGCTGCAGATGAAATAGTGTTACATCAGGGGAACCAGAAGAAAAAAATAATGTATTCTGTGCCTATGATGCTAAATAAACCTCTACAGAGAAGTCTCTGAGCAGTAAAATCTATTACAGTGTGTTACAAAAAATAATGTAAATGCCAATGAAAAACAGAGTTAGCACCATTGGAGAAAACATGACTTTCTCTACTTTTCAGTGATCCTAACAGAAAAAGCAACATTTACAGCTGCAAAAGCTTTTACAACTGGCAACAGCTAAGGTTGGTTTTGGTTCAACTATGAGTCAAGTGTTTATCCTGAGGACACAAGATTCAGCTGCCTCTTTTCAAGGCTGAACTGCTTTCCTTGTCTTCCAGAAGAATGATCTCCTTGTCTCTGTTTTTTTGCAACTGTTCCCAACCCTCTAACCCAGGAGAGGTACAGTACACATTCTTTTCAGATTTTGGCCCCACTGCATAAAGCAAACAAAACAAATCCACTGTAAAACATCATGTTTAGCTTCATTCAGAGGAAGGTATCTTATTTCTTGTCCAAAGAAAGTTAACCACATAAATAATAATAATATATATCCATCTCCAAATATTATATTAACAGGTCTTAGCAGCTGGTTCCAGTACTCACTGGTGGTGACAGAAAAATATAACAAGTAGACATTGGGCCTCTTTCAGATATTGCTTTTCTTCCTCATAATAGATCTGCACTATAAGTAAATAATGCCATAGCACTCTGACAGATAGTCCTGTTTCAATGTATTATACTTATTTTTTTCTCATTTACATTTTATTTTAATATAAGAGTAGACACTCCTATTCACAAGGAATAACAGACATCTGGAAAGCACAGCCCAGCATTAATGTTAAAAAATAATGAAGTGTTGAAAACTAGACAGATCAAATATTTGCCACTGGTCAACAATGAGGGAAAGGGCGAGTGAAAGCAAGTGAGCCTTTAAAAGCATGAGTAAAGCAAAAATTGACACTAACAATACAATCCCAGCATCTGTGTATCTAAGAAAAAACATAATAGATCTTTTGTCTGTTGATGATAGGATGATAAGAAAGAACCCGAGAAAGGTTTCAAACAAGAAGAAGCCATTCAATCAATTTAGCTGCTAAGATGTGTGTTCCTCTATAAATTATCATTTGTATTAATTGATTAAGTGAAAAGGTTGGATTTTGTGAGGCAAGCTGAAACTCACAATCTGTTCATTTCTCTTTAGTTAGGTTTACTGAAGGATTAATGATGTTACATGTAGTGTTGCAGTTCAAAATTATATTATTTTAATTGCACCACAACATTATTTAATGGTCCAGTGTAAACTTGCAACCTTAACAATTTCCTACTTGTAAAAAAGCATGACCCCATCAGATTTATTGTACAATCAATGAAAAAAGGGAATATGATTGAAACAAACCACTATTTAAAATCTAATAATTAATTATACTTAATAATACAATACAGATCTTTACCTATATTTGTGCTAAGTCCTTTATCACAACTAAGCATGTTTCTGTAATGACAAAATGTACACCACTAATGTGTTGACATAATCTTAGGAAACATGATGCTGTATAAATAAATGTCATCTTGCAAAAAGCAAAAAATAAGAAGACCAAGAAAAAATAAATAAATTAACAGAAATCTTGAAGCACATAAGCAAAGCAGCATGGCTTATGTAAATATAATTGTATTCTTCCTGTCTGCTTGTTTGAATTTGTTTGTGAAATTGCTAGCAATACTATTAATTCATACCTCTTAATGCCCACTTTAGCAAACACATGACCCATGCTGTGAAACACTACTTACACCCCAGGGACTGGAGATTAACTGCATGTGGGATGAATGGTTTATTTTTTATAGCTGTAAAATAAAACTGATGGAACAAAACCATGGGTGAAACAGTGCCAGGACTATATTTATATATATTTATAAGTGCAAAATATAATTTCATTATATCACAAATTTTGTGTTGCTGTTATTTCAGTTCTATTTTCTTTAATAGTTGCATGTTTGAAATAAACTTTACAAGCATGATGAATGTCTTCTTATAGGTAAATATCAGCCTTCAAAAATGCATGTAGTCTTTAATCATACTGTTTAGTTCAAAGAGATCAGTACTCATTTCCCTTGAAAATCACATTAGTTACTCCTATAGTATAAATTAATAAATAATGTGACTATGAATTCAAAAGGGCTGTTTTTCAGACACCATATTGGTTTTCACTGCCATGATCTTGTGCATACTACAGGAAAAGATAGTAATAAAAATAAATTGTTCAATAAAGGACCTCCTTCAACAGACCAAGAGGCCAGAATCTGTTTTGGTAATTTAGTGCTACAAGGAATGATCTGTTGTCTTACATTTGGGGGAATGCTGATTTTTTATTTGTGTTTACCTTCAGGGTAATACAAATTCTCACTGGTTAGTTATGCATTGTTGTAATAGAGAAGTTAAATGCTATTCCCTCTATACCATAAATATCAATGAAGAGTCATTATCAACACAGCGCATAAGAAAATAAACAATATACAATAAATAGCCATTTAAAAGTCATCTCATTACTTTACTTTCATCACTTCGGAAAAAAAAAATGAAGCTCCATCTCAATTAACTGTATAATGCCAGAGTCATAATGGAATGCTTTAGTTTGCTACAGGCATTTACATAGGTAGGTAAGAAATATTTTTATAAGGATATAAAACCTAATTTATAACACAGTACTTTGATTTCTGAATCTCCTAGGTACTTATATGTATTCGTCAAACAAATGGGAATAATTGTTTGTGTTGAACATTAGTATTAGTAATTCAGTCCCAGCCTTGTGTTCTTGCCTTTGTGGTATTTTGCATTTTCTTCCTATGTTTACATTCTGATTTTTTCTGATTACTCGGGTTTCCCCTCACTTTCCAAAAAACATAGGAATAAGTATGATTGGCCATAACAGAATGTCCCTCCCAGGGTTTAATGTACCATAAAGATGGGCATTCAGTGCCTTATCATGCCTGCTCAAGAGTGGCTCTTGTTCTTTTCTTCCTTATACACAAAATCCAATATAGATTGAAGAGATAGATTTTCCTATTAAATAGATTAAAGCCTGTACTGTCTATACTTTAAAATACCATGGTTTCTTTTTACATTAGCATTCAATTTAACAGTTGACTCCCTCCCACACTTGAATTACATATATTTGTTAAATTTAAAAGGCTTCAGTAGAATAACCATTATTCCCATAAGTATCAGGGGATATTTTATATAATTAGACAGCATCTGATGTATTGATTACTCAATTATACTAAAAGATTATTTTCATTGGAGTGGCTAGTTAGGCATCTTGAAGCTTCAGATTAAATTACTGTGTGCAATCTGATTTTTAATGGACCCTCATTATTAAAAGCTTCAAATGCATGATTTACAGCAAAAAATAACAAGAGAGTAACTATAAAGATGAAATGTTTTTTGTCAGTTAAAGTATTGTAATGTGTCATATATTATTTGTATCCTCTCATTTTGTGAGTTTCTTGCCATGATAACTAGAGAACAAATGTCCTGAATGCAAGCAGACAAGGTAGAGACTTATACAGTACGTACTATGTATCACACCTACCTTCAGTGCAAAATGTTTAAAAGTATTATGCACTATCAAGTAGGTAGCTGTGTCAGCATTCATAGGCTGTAAAGGAACAAGTAAAGATTTATTCCACGCATAGTGACACAACACTGGGGAAGTGGAGCCTAATGTGGAGCCATGCACACCTGAAGAAGCCTCCACAGATGACATGTTGTGTCTCTTTTCATTTCTAACTTGTTCCTTATGCACTATCATTTCCTCCTATAGCCTAAGCCATATTCACATGTGTAGAAAGGAGACATTACGGAGTTCTTTCTCCTGTAGTGTTGTGATTGTATTAAGAACTAAATCATTGTATATTCCTAATTCACCTAATTAACTGTTGCTATTAGCTCCAAAGGTGGAAATAGGCAGGAATGCATGGGAACAGCATTCCCAGAGTGTAACTATAAGTAGGAATGGTAATCCCAAGATGGTTAAAATACTATAATAAATTCTGAAAGACATGCAATTTAGCTCCAATGCACTGGATTCAGTACCTACTCTTTGGAGACCTTATGGTTTTTCAAACATGCCTGTAAGTGTCACATAAAAAGTAACAATTATTCATCAAAGCAGATACTGTACTTTAGACTGCTTACAAAGGAACAATATCGATTGGCTTGTCTACATCTCATTTTCATGGTTGCCCTTCCTCCCCTTAGGTGAGTTTCTGCTTCACATAAATTACATGACATTACATTAATCACTGTACTGAACTGCAACTAAATGTTCTCTTTTTCTTTTGCATAAAGTTACATATGTAACTCATGCTCTATGTATTATTACCTAATACTTACACTTTGAAAGTAACGTACTTTGCTACAAATCCTGTTTCATATCAGGTGGGTAGCTGCGTCAGCATGCGTAGGCTGCAAAGGAACAAGTAATAGGTTTATTCCGTGCTGAAAAAAGAAGAAAGAAAACACAACGTTTCGACCATGGAGTCTTCTTCAGGTGTCGACAGGTGTTTTCTTTCTTCTTTTTTCAGCATGGAATAAACCTATTACTTGTTCTTCTGTTTCATATCATTATAACATAGACATTCTTAAAACCATCCATCCAGTTCCTAATCTCTTCATCCAATTCAGGGTCGCAGGGTAGCTGGACCCTGTCAAGGCAGCAAGAGGCACAAGGCAGTGTACATCCTGAACAGGATGTCAGTCCATCACAGGGCACACATAGATACAGACATGCACATACACACATAGCTCCTAGACCAGGAACTGAACCCAGGGCTGCAGAGCTGCAAGTCAGAAATGTTAAACACTGTGCCACCATGGTGCCGATTCCTAAAAACATTGCGGTAAAAAACAGTAATAATAATTGCTTACATTTATATAGCGCTTTTTAGGGACACTCCACTCAAAGCACTTGACAGGTAATGGGGACTCCCCTCCACCACCACCAATGTGCAGCATCCACCTGGATGATGTGAAGGCAAACAGTGCGCCAGAACACTCACCAGACATCAGCTATCAGTGGGGAGGAGAGCAGAGTAATGAAGCCAATTCATAGAGGGGGATTATTAGGAGGCCATAATTGGTAAGGGCCAATGGGAAATTTGGCCAGGATTCTTTTCGAGAAACGCCCTGGGATTTTTAATGACCACAGAGAGTCAGGACCTCGGTTTTACATCTCATCCAAAGGACAGTGCCTGTTTATAGTATAGTGTTCCCATCACTATACTGGGGCATTAGGACCCACATGGACCACAGGGTGAGTGCCCCCTGCTGGCTCCACTAACACCTCTTCCAGCAGAAACCTTAGTTTTTCCCAGGAGGTCTCTCATCCAGGTACTGACCAGGCTCACTCCTGCTTAGCTTCAGTGGGTTGCCAGTTGTGAGTTGCAGGGTGAAATGGCTGCTGGCTACTCCTACCTTAGTAGTCTAGTTTTAGTTCTTAATTATTATTTGAATTACTTAGTAGTTAATTGTAAATAACACACATTCACAATTTCACGTAAGTGATTCCTTAAGGTAACTGCAGGATACACAATATGCCATAAGTTGTAAATTAAATACTGGATCAACTTATTGAAAATGTTTAGTATTTTTCAGTTAAAACTGATCTGAAAATACATAATAGTGTGCCTATTTTCATATTTCTACGTAGAGCCATAAGTTGCATGTAAGGTTATAGCTGACATTATATGCTATTGTATCATTTTGATTGCACTCCATAAACTCCCTAAAACAGCATATAGTTAACAACTATATGCCATAACAATTAAAATCCCTTCTTATTCATGGTTTTCTACTGCAAGTGCAATAGACTAAGACTGATAAATTGCCCTTCACTACATATAAATATAAATGCCCTGACAACAGAACAGTTGTCAAAAACCATTTTGCTGCAGAGAACAAATTATTACATTATATTCCTGAAATCACTACATAGGTTATTAGACTGATTTTTCTTCCTTACATGCAATACTGCCACAAGAGGATCTGAAATAAGAAGCCTTGTCACCAAGTCCAGTTAATTTATAGCACACAGGAGATCAGTGATAAATATTACCTTCACTATTAGGGCTACAGCCGAGTCAGAGATGAAAGCCAACTGATCATGGTGTAATGCTGTGAAAGCACAAATGAGATCTTTGTGAAATGAGGAACATGAGGAGTAATTACAGTTCATTGGAATATAAAAATTATCAAATGTTTGTGTGGGATATTTTAATACTCAGCTGAATTATGATGAATTGTATTAATATGCTCTGAGGGTTCTGAAGGCTCCTGTGCTCTTCTCATAGTATTTTAGACAAGCTGTTTTTTGCATTCTTACAGAAATATGTTCAGCAGACCCCTATCCTGATAAGCCATAAATCTCTGAAACAGAAATTCCACTACAAAGAACAGTCTTTTCTTACTGAAAAATGCATACATTAAATTTAAGGGTTTAAAAAAATTTCCAGCCACAGTTGCCATTTGTCATTAAAAGAGCTTTTGTTCCCACAAAATTCCATAGTTCTCAATAACTATTTGTTGTACAAATACTGCGCTTTTAACTGTCTAACATAAACATTTTCGGCAGTTGTTGATTTTGTTTTGTCCGTTTTGGACTAATTTCTCATAAGAATTTATAATATATTTGAATATGTAGATTGTTAAATATTGTTTGCATAATACTAGGCTTGAGTCACTCACCAACTTTGTCGTGAAAATGAGGAGTACAAATACAACTTTGAAACAAATGTGGAACAAATTAAAAATCAGTAGTAATCTTAAATTTCACTTAAATATGATAGTGAAGAAAATAACATACTTTCATCATCTTTCTTGAAATTACAATGTTTATTAAGTTTTTAAAGCTTAAAGAAATTCTAAATTCATATGCTAAAAATAGTAGGGGTCCCTTCTTCCCAGTGGCACATACAGTATGGACTGTTTTGCTTTCCCTTACCAATAGTGATTAATTTAATAAAATATACAGTATATGGAGCTATATTGAGTTTGTCTTCTAGACAGCCAATTTACCTCTTACACTGCAATGTTCATTATTTAGGCATCTTTACATGCCTCAGCCTATTAACACCTCACATTCAAATGAAAGAAGTTTGGAATGTGTGGAAAAACTAGACCATCAACTACAATTTTCTCTATTCAAGACCCACATAAATCCTGACCTCTAATTGAATTGAGTGTGAAATGAATGCTCAGTGGCTATGCATAAGCCTTGTTATTATTAGTGTACCCCTGACACATAACTAAGTATCACATAACTCCTCATTAAAAATGTTGACCTCAATAAATATAGATCACATTGCAAAGAGGATATGTCATCATACTGTATGTCCTAAAAGAAATGTAAAAGATCTTTGCTTTTACATAGATCATCTCCAAAGTCATAACAAAGGTATGAAAAATGTTTCTTATTTCTGGTCCAACTAAATATTTTTCAAGTTGTATCTTAATCACAGATTTAGCAAGAGGATTTCAATTTGACAAAGCTTTAAAAATCTCTATGAATACAACACATTAACATCTGTTGTGCAGACTCTGTGTGGCTAATGGTCTGTGTGTATTTTAAGGGTAACCAAAGTGGACTGACCAGAATTTAGTTTAATTTGTTTTCAATACACACAGGTCTTCAATTTCTGTTGCTGTATCTGTAAACATCACAAGTCTCTTTTTACCTTTATTCGGTGCCTCGTAAATCCTTTTCAGAGACAAATGCATGCCTGCTACACTAAAGTCTCTTTCAACTTAATCAAGACAACAGAGGTAACATGAAAAATACAAAAAAAAAACATATACTGTACAGTGCACTTGACAGTACACTTGACTATACAGATGACAGATGCTGATATCACTCTGCAACTCACAACTGGTAACCCACTGAAGCTAAGCAGGGGTGAGCCTGGTCAGTACCTGGATGGGAGACCTGGAAGGTTGCTGCTGGAAGTGGTGTTAGTGGGGCCAGCAGGGGGTGCTCACCCTGTGGTCCATGTGGGTCCTAATGCCCCAGTATAGTGACGGGGCAGTTTATTTTCTAAAATGCTTCAGGTATGAATAGTGAAACATGCTTTTTTTCCCCAAAGTTGCTGTTGTTATAGCATAATATACTCAAAACGTATTTTAATTTGGACTGTTTTGTGTTTTTATATTTCCTTTTAAATATGATATGATTTTAAAACCACTACATATAATATATTTTATAATCCAAACCTGAAATAAAATAAACCAATTTTCTAAAAAGTATTTATATACAATTATTATTAATTTTGTATACTGTACGTAATTTAAAAAAATATATATATTAGCATTACACAGTATTGAGTGATAGTGTATCAGTAGTTGCCATGTGGTAACAACATCCTGTCTCAACAATGTAAATAATTGTATTTAATTTAATGTTTTGTCAGTAGTATAGTTTGCATACAGTATAATATGATTAGCAAAGAAAAGTACTAATACATGTAGGTTAAGTATTAACTGTGCAACCTGACAGTTTTACAGAGTAATGTCGTCCTGCATCAGATTATTCGAAAAAATAACAATACCATGACGTGTTGCTACTGTATCTGTAACACTTTGGTGCCTATAGCTGTATACCGACTGTCACCTTGCACATTCTAGATTTCTGTATCTGTATTAAATGTTAAGAAATATGATTATTATACTAAGAAAAAACAAATTAAATGAAGCTATAATTTTAGTGGCACATAATGCAACACAAGTGTCACCTATCAATCTGTTTTGAACAGCAAAGTGCTAATAGCTGCATGCCAGACTGTACTGCAGTAGACGGCAGTATTTTTTCTACTAACATGAGTTGACATGCATTGTAGATTGTTCCATCTGTAATATCTCTGCTCCAGGCAACATGTTAGCAACTGATAGCACCCTGTCATGTGTTCTAATTGCATAGCCAGTAGATGCACAACTTCAGAAAGAGATCAATATGTTATGCATAAACTACCTGCAACTCATAAGCGTCCTACAAATTGTAGGAAAGTTTAAAATTTAAAATTTAAAATGTGTATGAATAATTCCAATGCTATGTAGAATGTAATATACACCAATTATAGTTTTGATATATTTATCAAATATGTTTTTACTTGACACAGACTTATATTACACATCCAGTGCTTATGTATCTGCAATGGCTAATTATAATTTTATTTAAACAAGAACTGAAAGGGGACATTTAGATGATAATTTATGTTATAAGTGTTTCTCAACTGCTTTTGTATTCTTAAAATATTATAGAGATGTAATTAGGCGCACAACTAAATTCATTATTTATAACCTACAAAAAAACTCTCCTGGGAACAATGCATGTTTAGATCATCCTAGTATACTGTAGAAAAATCCAATTTCAGCCTTGACATTTGTTTATATTTATTAGCTACACTCCAGTGATCCCAATTACAACAAAGGTCTTGAGGTTTTAATTAAATTGTGTGTAGGAAACCACAAGAAAAAATGATTGAAAACATGTTATACTTTTGAATATAAAAAGGAAGTGCATAACTCTCAGTGGAATGCATTAATATTTCTGCCATTTTTGCAGGTCCTTGTGACAGATAATCAAAATGTCATTTAGTGTGTGCTGAATGGAGTTTGCACTACCCCAGTACCCTCTCCAGATCAGCAATTATTAAGGCTGTGTATAATCACAAGGAAAGTAATTATGCTGTGAATACTAATGAGATCAGTCATCTGTTTCTTTTTTTTTTTAAAGTGCAGTAGTTTATTTGAAAGCTGGCATCATTGAAAAGAAGCAGAAATACTCATCATTCAAAATTTTGTTGATTCATTTACTTGCACCACTTTTCTTCGTCCTGTCAAGAGTACATTTAATAGGCATGATTAAAAAAAGAAAAATTGCTAAATCACTGTTTTTTTATTATTATTATTACCTCTGATATTTAGTGTCAGTTTTGGCTAAACCATGTTTTCCCAAATGTGCCATCATATAACCTGTTGTCAATCATTAAGTGTTATTATGGTTTCATCTTTAATATTATTTATTTAATTTGAATACTATTTCATTAAAGTCATTATGGTATTGTTTAGTGATATTGTAGGTACGTGATGTTTACTTCATTTTGAAAAGAATAGATTACTAATTATGCAGTTACATGTTATATTTAGGCAACATCTAAACTACACTGTTTAAAATAGATCTGTTTCTACACATTTACTTTCAGAGATACTAAGAACAGTTTTATATGCACCATAGGTGAAGTTAAAATGTTCTAAGCATTTGTCATTTTAAAACAAGGTGGGATTTCAATGTCTTAGAGGTAACATATTGACATATTTCCATATTCTTCAAAACGTGTGGAGAAAGAAAACTCTCAATACTCATGTTACATGATGGTGAGACAATTATTGTCATAGCGGATATTAATTGCAGACACAGATGCAGTCATCTAGAATGCGTTGGTATACGGCAGTATCCTGGAAAGCACTCTGTCGTGGCATTTTTATTTAAAAAAAATTATACAGGACTGCACTACTCCCTAAAACTGCCTGGTGTTGCACTGAATCTTTAAAGTACTGCAGCTGCATGTGGTTGACAGGTCTATTAGTATGGTATTTACATATATTTACACAATACTGTATAACACTTATATCATCACACTCCCCTGTTAGAAATATCGTTATTTTAATTACACACAATATACAGAATTATTAGTATCTGTGTATAAATAGTAATTATGAAACAAATCATTTCATTTTTTATTCTGATTATTAATATTATATTATACATGTGGTTTTAAACGCCTCAGCTATACTATTTGTTCACACCATAGAAAGTTGGAAAAAAAGACACTACTCTATGAAGTGTCATCTATGAAGAGTGCAGGGATAGATTCGGGGGAGTATCACCGAACAAAAGAACCCCCAGGGAGATGGGAAGAAGAGAAAAGGAGATCCTGCAGCTGGTAAAGGACTGGCGGTCACTTAGGAAGGCATGGAGGAAGGCAAAAGAACATGAGAAAGACGACCTGAAGGCACTTTGGGAAGACCAGATTATCTGCCATGAAGAGGGCAGAACAGATCTGGAAACAAAGTAACGGGAAGAAGAAAGAGAGGGGGACGTTTTTTAAAAACCCTTTCAAGTATGCCAGAGGTCTGTTGGAAGAGAAGAAGAGGGGGAATCTGGAGATCACTAAGGAATAACTCGAGGAGCATATGAAGCGCCAACTTCCATGAAAGAACATCCTATTTGGTTTGCCAGGGCATGTACCATGCCCAGCCCAGCATACTTCCCAGTTCAACATCACACCTCCAAAACTGAGTGAGATTAAGAAAGTTGTAAAAAATGCCAGATCTGCCTCAGCCCCAGGCCCAAACAGCATACCACACAAATTATAGAAGTACTGTCCTAGGGTCCTACAGCTGCTATGGAACCTGATGAGAGTTATCTAGAAGAACCAACACATTCCAAGAATCCCCTTGCTGGCAGAACAACCCATTAAGTCTAGGGAGATGATATATGTCAGGACTTTCCGACAGACAGATGACAGCTGTAGTCATGAAACAGTTGCATGAAGGCCAGGAAAAAATAGACCAAAGCCATCTCCCAGGTAAGCTCAAAAGACCAGCCCGTGCGGAGCACCAATGCCCAAATTTGTACAGGTCGCAAATGGAGGGCAGAGAAGGTAAAATAAGGAAAATACTACAGGCCAAACTCTCATTACGTAGTCCACCTATGATACCCTCCCAAGTCCTAACAACCTGTGCAAATGGTACAACTCCGAAGTGAAGTGTCCTCTCTGCAATGCCCTGAATGTAAGTCTCCAGCACATCCTGTCTAGTGCCGGACTGCACTGTCACAAGGCCAATGCAGGTGGTGGCACGATCAAGTTTGGCGGAGGTTAGTGGAGGTCCTGGAGACAAGCAGAGTGCAAGCAAACAAAAGTCCCCCTCTCCCACAAAAATGGCTGATTCACTTTTTCAATCAAGGAGCGGTGGCACAGGGCATCACGCGGAAGGAGAACGAAATGATCCCTGCTCCTGGAAACGACTGGACCATGAGAGTTGACCTTAATTGGCAGCTCCGGTTTCCCACCGAAATCACTACAACCACACTAAGGCCAGACATTGTGGTATGGTCTGCAACAGTCAGAACGGTCATAATGATCGAGCTGACTATCCCATGGGAGAAAGGTTTGGAGGTCGCCCATGAGCGGAAAAGGCAGAAATACTCAGGGCTTGCAACTGAGCACAGGGAAGGAGGATTGAGGGCAGTCATCTATCCGATGGAGGTGGGATGCTGAGGCTTTGTGGAAACATCCATTCAGCGTCTACTGAGGGACATTGGAATGACTGGAGCAAAGCTGAGGAAGACACTGAAGGAGCTGGCCGAGAAAGTAGAAAGGGGAAGCTTCTGGCTGTGGCTAAGAAAGGACGTTAAAAGCTGGAGAACACACGGCTCGTGCCGCCAGCTGTAGGATCTCATAAGAAGAGTAAAAGAGGGACTTTTGTTGTGGTCAAGGAGAAGGGTTTATACCTGGAAGAGATGGATCCTGAGGCCAGTTGCTGGGGGTGTCAGGGAAACACAGCACCACCACCAGGAGATATTCTGGGATTAAAGGGGGGGAAACATCGATGAAGGGTTGCTCCCAGCTGATGACCCTGCAGCTGGCCTGAAAGCACTGGCGGAGGTGCAACAGGCAATAATGCCCAGCAGGTAATACACCTACCTGTACTCCTAACTATTATGCTGTATATTTACAGTATATATATATATTTTCTCTATAGGCCAATTCTAGTGCATTATGTAAGCATTATATATCCTTCATTAAGAATCAATTCAGAAGAAGCATGGCCTGTTCGGTCTCATCTCACTATTCTAAAATAATAAAAAACTAAACCTTAAAAATGTAAAATGATAATGAAAGATTTCCTTTAATTCTTCAGTTACATAAGATTTGGTAAGTTTAAATTAAACATGGAAAAATGTTACTGATAAGGATGCTATTCCTACCTGACCCATTCTTTTAAAATACTGTATATACATATTACTGTACATACAGTATGTATCTCTGCAGATGTATCACATGTACATCTTCTTACGCCCAAAGAAACTCCACAGCCGGAATGTTGTGTTTTCTTTCTTCTCTTTTCAGCATGGAATAAACCTATTACATATTACATACTGTATATTAGTTGTGGTCGAAAAATAAAACCCTTGTGTTGATTTCAAACACTGTAATAAGACATGTTTTTTAGATTTTAAAGGTAATTCAACGATACAATTATAGTATATGTACTGCACATGTGAAGTGTGCTTATCGAAAATATAATTATTTATTCTGTAGCAAAATAATAATCATTCAATCTGAGATTTTGCCAAACAACATAAATATATAACTGTAAACAATAGATACAATAAGATATGAATAAGATAGAGTGGATTTTTTGCCTCAAGAATTCGATAAAAAAAATAAGAATGGTGTGGCCAAAATAACTGTTTAAGCTCAAATTAGTACACTCAGAGAAATGCATTATCAGTTCTTGCATTTTAATTAGAATTGCGGTTTTCAGCATTTATTTCCCTACTACATAAATCCCTTGAAACCATAATTAACTTTTACATGATCTTTATGTCCTAATTAAGAGAAAAGCATTAAATATTGTCAGGATTGTGCTTGTTGTCTATAAATCATAAAAGATGCTAAACTCTGCACCTGTGACCTGTAAACTGCATAAAAGGCTCATTTATGCTGAGGTGATATTAGTTAGCAGATCTTTTGTTCTTCTAACAACAAAAATAACAATAGCACACATATAAAACAGTTAATATGCTGGTGCTGAATTACTTTAATTCAAATTAATTATATTCAAGTTGAAAGGTTTAAGAGGTGAGCAATCAATGACAGCTATTATTGCAGTGTCCAGATGAGAAATAAAACTATACAATAAGTAGCTTAATGAAGACATGAAGTTAAGAGCAACTAGCTTTGATCCTTTAATCCAGTATCAGAAAAACCCTCAGAAAATAGGATTCCACTTGTACGTGTACTGGGAGAACATAGAATTGTCACACAGAACTGAACCAAAGAAGAATGCTGAGGCCACACTACTAAGCACCTATCACTATCCTTAGTTTTCACTTAAATCAAGGTTTTAAATCAAATTAAAATGGAACTGAGGTAAAAAATTAGGAATTAAAAAGGAAAATGATTAAACTATGCTGATTCATGGCGTGTCATTGGTGAGTGTGTCTTTGGAGCCATGAACAATGAAAAATATGTCCCCTATATTTTGTAGCATTGTGTTGCCATTTCTTAAAATGCATTGGTTTGTGTGTTTACAAGTATTGTGTTTACATCTTTAATATCTGCACTGAAGTGACCTGGAGCTGTTGACATTGTAGAGGTAACATAACAAGGCTTTTCTGAGCTAGTTTAAAAAAACAAGAGAGTTTTCTCCACTTTAGAGTACTTTCTTAAATGTACATGTGAATCACTGTACCTACTGTATAGTGGATGCAGTAAAAACAAGAATAAAAATCTGAACAGATTGACTCAGTCTGACAACCCTTAGGCAAACAGCACTGGAAGGCACTTCAAAGCCATGAATTATTCATCCATACTTAATGGAAAAAAATCTGCAAAGCTGAGAGTGTTCAATAGGTTAAGCAATAAAAACATTAATTAGTACATTCTTAGTCGTTCTTCTTTCTTTTAACTGTTGCCCCTTCGAATATTGATGTGATATTTTTTTAAACACATTGATACTCTGCTTGTATGTGTCTCAGTTAGCATAAATTGTTTTACATTAATTCCTTGTTACTTTACTGGCTGTCAAATGGCCATGCTTCTCATCATGTTAATGATTTACAAGTGGTCTCTTTTTTTTGTTTTTTTCTGAGAAGTGCCACAATGAATATTTTAGTGATGAGTAATGTTCTGCACGGAATAAGCATCTAGGAAATTTGACTGGTCTTCAAGTATGTGTTTAAATGTAATCACGTAAAACAGCCCTGGTATGTGTAATCCAGTTAGATGCTTTCTGTCGTTTGGCTCTCTGTATTGAACCTCAGATTACCAAAGCATCAAGTTCTGTGAGGTCTTTTGTAGCCTGAACTATTTCTTGCCGATTTTCAATTTTTCATAGATCCTAAGAATTGTTCAAAATAGATAAGAAAGTGCAATGCACATTTTACCATGTGGACTCAATGATTCACAAGTTACCATTTAAGAAGGCACTCTAAAGTGCAGAAAATTTTGTTTAAACTAGCTCAGAAAAACCTTGTAATGTCACCTCTACAATATCAATATTTGTCCTGGCCAAATTTCCCCCTGGTCTTTACCAATCATAGCCTTCTAATAATCGCCATTTTTGAATTAGCTTCATTATTCTTTTGTTCTCCCCCCGATAGCTGACGTGTAATTGAGCATACTGTGCGCACTTTGACTGCTGCCCCATTATCCAGGTGGGTGCTATTCATATGGTGGTGGTGGTGGTGGAGAGGAGTCCCCTTTACCTGTAACGTGTAGAGTGCAGAAAAGCACTATATTCAGTAGGTGTAAGGATTATTATATTTTAAGGAACATTTTGGCTATAGTACAGTACTATTATGATGGTACAAGACTATAATTGCTCTCCAGGACAGCCACTGCCTTCTGCTCCTCATTCCATCTTAGCTCTCAGTTATAACAATGACAATGGTAAATAAGGAGGATTTTTTTTTCTTGTTCTCTGATCAGTAAAGCTACCTATAAAGCCTGCAGGAATATAGATGCCCATTCCAGGACCCACGTTTATCCAATCTACCCCCATGAACTTTGAATCACCAAGGTATATACTGTACATGTTTTTAAAATATTTAATATGAGCTGTCTAAACCAGTGAAGTCCAAATCCCTTAATATCTTAAGGTCTGGTGCAGGGATATCCTAACCTGGTTCCAGAAAGCCAGTATTTCTGCAATATTTCAGCCAGTTAAACCAGCTGGTTACTTGCTGTACATACACTCCATCCAAGACAAGGTTTAGACATCTGAAAAGTTGGGACACAATGGTAAATTGATCCAGTTAAATTAATACCAAGCTGATGTAGGTTTCTAAGAGCTGAATTGGTCTGAAAATCTGCAGACACACAAGCACCCCCTGCAATAGAGGTGGACTACCCTGGCAAAACAATATTACATAACAATATGTTATAAAGACATAACCTAAACACATGTAATGCTTCTTTTTCATCTCTAGAAGGTCTCTCACCTTTCTTATAGGATATGAACTGAAAAAGGTGAAAAAAATGGCAAAAGAGATTATATTTTTTCCTAAAATCATTAAGTTGTGCAGTTCAATGCTATTCTATGTAATAAAACAATGCCATCACAAAAGTTACATGTTAATGCTGGAAAGACTTTCATAATCCTTTCTAAGCATTTTCCGAGAAGACACAACAAGTATTCATAATAACCCTAACCATATCCCTGACATGCTGTAAATTATGACCTCTGCTATGTCAAAAGCATGTATTATATTATATCACGAATTGTGAATGTTAAAAAAATGCAGTATAGCACAAAGATACTTTCCCATTCCTTTCACTCTCCTTACTATAATACATGATAATCATTTTGTAATCCTTCTTGCTGACAGTTTTGTGTAGTAAGAATGCATCCCAAATGTCCTTGGTAAATAAATATTTCAAACGCACATTCTACTGTAATCTTCGGAGTCATCAGTGTTTTCATAAACTATTTCTTTTGGGAGTTTAATTAAGTCTACAATCTGAAGGCCTTCATTTTTAAACTAATTTCACACTTTGTTGTGACATATTTACTAAACGCTGTTAATTCATTTATCTTGTTAATGTTGCCTACAATTCATTGCAACCCAATGGAATATGTGCTGATTACAGCTCTATACAGGTGCTGAGATTTATGAAAATCACATCATTTGAGAAAACATTTGCATCTGATTTAAGAAGATTTTAATTAAGCATGACACCAATAATTTTTCACATTTAAAAAGTGTTTGCATGGCCAGAATTAAGTTAAAAATAAATGTAAGTAAATTAAAACACCCTTTTTTAAAAAAATAATTAAATATAACCAAAAAATAATATTTGCACCCAAGAGAGGTCCTGTAGTTCCTGTTCCAGATGGAGGGGCAGTGATCTCTTCAACAGCATCTTCATTCCCTGACCCTGACTCTTATTCATCGCAGTCTCTTTCTCTGTGATTGCTCCATTAAGTTGTTACTTTCTTCAGTATATACAGGTAACTAATATTCGAGAAAGTGAACTCAATAATACCATTGACGATCGGCTCCACGGCCGAAACGTTGTGTTCTCTTTCTTCTTTTTTTCAGCATGGAATAAACCTATTACTTGTTAATTTGCAGCCTACGCATGCTGACGCAGCTACCCACCTCAATAATACCATGTACAGTATCATATTCTGGATTTGCATCAGAGCTAGATTCACATAGTCTGGTCTTAAACTCCACCCCGGTCGTTGTATGAAAATGCAGATAATTGATAACTGTAATAAACATGCTGATGTCATACATAGCTGTAAGATTTCAGTAGAAATTTACTTAACTCCCTATTAAAAGACAATGTCATTGTTTGGCAATTGAGCTACAAAACTGCAAAGGACAGGGGTGTAATGCTAAAAACAGAAAAGGGGTGATAAAATTAGAATCCATTTGCTCAACATAAACAAAGCACTAAAACAAAAGCATTGAAGTTTAGAAGTAAAATACAAAATGTCAACATTAGTTGCCATCATGAGTGGCAGTTACAAAACTTCCCAATTCATTGTTGGTTAAAGATTCAATTTTGTGTTCTCTCATGTAACTTTACACTGGCTCACACCCTAATCTTGAGCACAGGGACACATTTGTAAGAGGTACTGTAGTTAAGAGGCAGGCTCCAGGAGTTTCCAGAGAGATGAGGAAGCAGTGAGACCAAAGTGGCTAAGTGGAGAGAGATGAGGAGGCTACCCAGAGGAGGAGCCTGCCTGGATTTTCAGGCAACCAAAGTGCTAGATAAAGACAATGGGGACAGAGGGTCCCTCTAGTGGAGAACAAATAAAAAGTGTTTCTCCACTGGATCAGCACTTTGGAAGCTAGTTAGGTAGTTGCAATCGGAGAGTGAACGCAGAGTGCCTGATGGCTCTAAGGAGCGCAGTGTTGGAACCCCAACCCCAGCAGAGACAATAAAATGGCAGATTTAATGGATGATTGACTCCCTGACTGAAAGACAACTGGTCGAATGGACAAATGGCCCAACCTCGTTTGCACAGATGCTGAATGTTCATGTGAATGTTACCATCTCCCGTAGCAACGGGAAACTGTGAACCGCTCCCAGCCCAGGCATAACAACCTCTATACAGCTTTTTTAGAAGTTAAAATCAGGTAATATGTTATATTGTTTCTAAACCAAATACATTTACAAAATATTAATTGTGAAATAAGTCTGTTTAATATGAATTCTAGAAACAGCTAGTTTAATTTTGTAAAATCTATAAACACTGATGAAATGTTAATGACAAATTCTACTAGTAATAAATTGATAAATTCCTCAACCAATTCACAAGAATAATGCATTTAATTATATTAAATTATAAATAACTAAATTAGTTCTGGTAAAATACTATATTAGCTATTTTAAACCAATGTTAAACCCCAGCAATATTCTGATGAACATACATTTAATTAACAAATCTAAAAACAGTTGTGAAATTAAACAATGAATAATTTGTCATTATTATTAAACAGTAGAATATCAAATTTAATTCCCTTTAATTTGGGTAGTATAATAATTATTTCATTTAGCCAAGTGTCATTATGGATAATACAATCCATCTAAATTTAAAAAAGATTTTTAATCAATTTTTGTCCAATTTTTGGTTTATTGCTTACATATAGTGTTTTTCTTAAATGTCACTCATTTCAGTGCAGGCAGTTTTTTAAATGAAATATACAATATATTTCATACTTTATAAAATATATGTTTTAATTAAATATACATTTTAAATTAAATAATAATGCATTTCAGTGCAGGCAATTTTTTAAATTAAATAATCATGTATTTCCTTGTAGATATGTTTTTAAAATGAAAATTTCTAGTTTTACAGTTTTCTTTAGCACGCGTGACATTATGATCTTATGTAGATACTGTATACTGTATATATTATTACATCTGTACAAGAAGCTAGTCCATTTACTGCGCTTAAATTGAACCAAGAATAAAAAGCACATCCAGTCAACAGTGTTTAATCCAAAGTGATTATTTTAATTAATTATTCTCTGTTCAAATTTAAAAATCCTAATTTGAGTTAGAAAGGATGCAATCATAATTCAAAGAGTTGGGTTATCCAGCTGCAGAGAATTTCATTATATAAGGCCTCCCCTACTGGAGATTTCAACATTATTTAAGTTTCAAGAGAGTAACATCAACAGGCTCAGTGCTGAATGAGCCCTGTAACACATGACATGTACAGGCTAAATACCACCACTCAATTTTAAATGTGGGGTAGCCACATTCATTGCTGAAAACAGTCATTTTGTAAAGCATGAACATTTCTGGCAAAATCATTTTGGGTTTTGTGAAATAAAAATGAAACCAAATATATGGTTTTATGATTAATTTTGAAGCAGAAACATCCTTGATACCCCTATTTAACAGCAGAATTGGCAATATATAACAGACAGCATATGTAGTTAAAAACACTTAAAATAAGTTACAGTATATTGTGAGAGCTACCATAAATTAAGGTATGAACACATAAAAATGGTTAACAGTAACATCCATTCTCTTGACAGTTAATCTAGGCCATAAATGGAAAAGAAAAAAAACACTAACAAGCCTTTGTTCAACCAGCTAATGTATTCATGTTTCCATGGAAACCTCATGCATATGTTAAGGTTATGAAAAATCACTTCTTGCTGAAGCTGTTAGACATTTTTGCATGCTATAATTTTAACAATCCAGCACATTTCTGACACATTTTTTAAGGATTTGTAAAGTATTATGTAATCATTAATCTATTCTATATATCAAATTTAATTAAATACATGATTACTAATTACAATAAAATGGTTGTTAATATGAAAATCTTACAATTAAGCCATTGCAAATAGGAGAAAGGAAACTTAGATCATTGCTTTTTTTTAACTACTAGAAACAAGGATATCTTTCAGGATTGACTACATGTCCAGTAAAGCTTTTTAACACATTACATCTTTCCTGTGTGGCTACGCAAATATTCCAAATACGTCATGCAAAGTTAAAAGTACAATACATCTTTTTCTCATTCCATTTTTTTCTGGTTTGTTTCTCTATAACATCTCTTTCAGTTGTTTTCAATATAAGATGGCAACCTTAATCTCCTTGGACATGACTACTTAACATTACTGCTGTACTTAATACCGTGTTCTCCTGAAAGACAGGACAGCTCTTAAACACAGAACTGCCTTTTTGCAGTTTAAAGCAGATTAAATTGAAAATATGTGATTAAGTTTCTGACACACACATTACTCTTTTTATTTCTGCTTATGAAGCAGCTCCCATAATTGTAGATCCACTGAAAGAGTGGTCATTGTTAAGGATTAAAGCCTCCTTTCATGAATATAATAATCAAGGGAAATTGGATGATTTATATTTGAAATTGCATTCATTAGGTCTGGTAAATTAGTGCTTACTTCTGAGATCATTAAGACCTCAATTTGCTAAAGTAATGATAGACACAATTCATTGATTGGATTGCAATTTAACACCTGCTTCAAAACAGGTGTAAAGTAAGTATCACATTCTATTACTTTTTGAATGCCCTTATTGTTAAAAACTTTTTTGAATTGATTAATTCCATACTATATTTATGGCAGGTTTGTTAGAAACATTCGCATTTCACATAATTCACAACCACCAAAAATGTTTATAATTCAAATCACTTCAAAAACCTTAACAAGTGTATAAAAGAGTAGAAAAACTTCCTGATTCTGTACTGTTTTTTTTATGCAGGAAAATTAAATTCTTAAGGGAATGTTGCTTTCCAGCTAACATGAGAAATAAAAATGTACAGTAAGTACAATATATGTTTTAACACAGTAAACAATCAATTGTGCACTCCAGGTAATAAATCCAACCTACTAAGAAGCTTTAAAAGCATGACTAGAACCAGCAGCACACTGTATATGATGCTTTCCTATTCCTAAAAACCCATGCTTTGTGGTGTGTAGTGTCAATGATTAAAAAAAAAGAGGATTCAAAGAAAAAAACTAAACGGCAACACTAAATTTATCATGTCAAAAACTGTATTTATTTTGTTTTGTGGATGTATATAGCATCCATAATCCTCCTTTTTATTGACTGCTCTAGTTTTAATACATCTTACAGTTACAGTACATACCCATAGGTTACATGTACTTTTTATTTTCTCATGTGGATAGAAGAAGAAGAAGACTACTGCACCTTTACTGGTCTGACATCACTTTGGCTTGCTCCAAATTAGGGCACTATGATCAGAATGTTGGCAGAATCCACAGTAAGGTTAATGAAACATAGAAAACATAATTATCATCATTTTAAAAACAATTACCAAATCCAATATCTTAAACTTCCATTTGGACTGAAATGAAGGCTGTGCACACTTAAAGCTGTGTGATGGTCTCTAGATTTTTATAATAGTGTGGTTCTAGAGAGCCAGTATATACTGTATGTACATTTCAATTCCCACTCAGCTCTTATTTACCTTATACTAAATAAGCTCATAATTGTCTTAGTTAGACCCATTAAACCACTTCTCTCAGATCTTTGGTTGCAGCTGCTCCAAAGACACCTAGAAAACTTGCAGACACAACTGCCCTTCAGGACCAGGACTTGACAGCCCTGTTCAAGTACAATTCCCAGATACTTTATTGTCCACTACTGTGGAAGTTTGTCTTTGGCTTCTTCCATAAAAGTACAAATCAAACAAGTAAAACATAAAAGTAACATTTAGCTGTTCACACAGTTTATCCCAGAACACACAGTTACATAAACAGTGCCTTGCAAAAGTATTGTATTCATTCCTTTTCTACGATGTCCCATTTCCTAAATTACAAAATGATGGATATACTTTTTCTCTTAATGATTTCAAAACATTCAAAACCCGAATCCTCAGACTGATGACTTCTGAGGGTAATATAACTTACAGTAAATGTCAGAAAAATCTAAGAAGAAAACATTGAAATATTATGATTGCATTAGTAATAAGTAAGTCTTTTTGGGTAAGTCTGTACCAACTTGGTGAAACTGTTATAGATTGGCTGACCCCTAAATTCAGGTCTTTACTATGACAATGCCACCTAGCAATTACAAAGGGATGCTAGGACCTTTCTGCTTTTGCCACAGGTTCTGTTCATCTCCCAGAATTACCAGTACACATGCAGACCAGCAAGAGATACTAGTATGGTTTTGTGTCTTTTTATTATTTTCTAACATTTACAACACCCTGTCTCCCAAACATCCAAAGCCCGTGACACACAAACTACTGTATCTCTAAGGTGCACGTACAGTATTCCAGACCAGCACAAGTACCCTGTACACCCTGGTTACCAGAAAAAAAATGCTTCAAAATAATGCAGTCCAGCAATTCTGTTCTCTTTATATTTCCTTTAGTGGCATCTTTTCAGTTCCTGGCTATCCCAAAAGTAACTCCCTGGTGTCTGAGTCCAATGCTGTACACTGTCCTGCAAATCTTCCATCTTCTAAAAAATCTAACTTTCCCTCTTGACTGGAGTTTTCGAAACCTTCTTAACAATGGTTCTTGACTGGGAGGCTGAAGCATACCTGTGATGCTTTGGGTGTGGGCAGAGTCAACAGCCCAGGGCTTGATCAGGAAATGGCTATATGCAGATGACCAGGTATAATAATGCTTTGATCAATTGCACCCTGTTTTTAGGGCCTCCTCGTGATTACAGGTACAGTTAAACTTGCATAGCAACCCCAACATCACCTCCAAATGGTGCCTAGCACAGAAGAAAAGACTCAAAACTGCATCAACACTGGGGTGCCACTGGCTCATCAGTGCGACTCAACATCAATACAGTCCTCGACTCCTGGTTCCCCCTCACACCCATTCTTTTCACTCTGTGACACAATTCTTTTCCATTCTTCTTGAAAGAGGTGCTTAAGGTCTGTTTTTTTAACAGTATCTTATTGATTTTCAATATTAAATGTAAGACTTAAAATGTGTTCAAACACTGAAAACCCTGAAAAAAAGGGCAATGTGATAGAAAATTCAAGCAGTTTCCACATTTAACAAATAGTGGAATACCGCACATTTTAATACTATTACATTGGCAAGTAATTTTAAGTACAGGTTGTACAGATGTTCATTCTTCTTTAACATACAGTAAATATTATTGTGTACACTTCAGAAAATAGACCATTGCTCTCTTTCCTCCAAGATTTTATTTCTGAAAGGAATGTATACTATATCTCTCTAAATTACTCCAATTTTGATTTGAGAAAATGACTAATGTTATCTAGTGCACGGCAGGACTTTCCTCCTAGGCTGTCACTCATTGTGCCTCTAAGACATGGTGTGGACATCATATACTTTTTATTCAACCTATTTCTTCTGGGTACATATTAAGTATAATACCTTGGGGTTAAGAGGCAGTTGTTTATCAATAATCTTTTTAAAATTGTATGCAATATTTTCCCCCCAAAACATTTGGACATTCCTATATTCAATGAAGTTGAATTGGATTTAATACAGATTTAATATCAGGAATATTATGATTGAATCGATTAAGTGTATGTGGTGTGATACGGTATATAAATCTTATGGTAAATACAATAGAGAGTACCTGAGTACGGAGCATTTATTATAAAAATGTGTGAATGTTTTCTTCAATACATTAAAAATGAATGTGGTTGATGCAGAGGGATTGACTGAAAAAGATGCAGGTAAAAATGACATTAATTATATTGATTCTCTCAATCATTGAGATAGGCATTTTGGTTAATTAATTTATTGATTCTTGTACAGATTCTATTTTAGGATTAAAATTTGAGGAAATTATTTTGTTTACCTCAGTGGTAATTCTAATGTCTAGATATGTAAAACACTCTTTAGAGACCACAATAGGAGTCTAACATAAACAACAAAACTTGTCATGTCCCTCTGCTTAGATTGAAACGGGTATCAAAACATTAGTTAGAATTTTAGCAGATGAATTAACATAAAAGACTTTGATCCATTTGAGAAATCCTTTCCCTATACTCATTCTAGAACCTCGAACAGATATTGATATTTGTTCTGACCAATAACTTTCTCAGCATCTAATTATAATGTTGTTGAGCACCCTTCTAGTATTGTGGAATGGTTGTCGGCCTTTATTACCCATTTTTATCCTTATGAACAATTTGAGGCACAAGACCTTCTAGCCATTTTTGCCAAAGCTTTACACTACATCTTTGTATCATTGTTAATCAGCTAAATGGATCGGTATGACACCCATTCTAGCGGTTATTTTCCAAGTTTTAATAGCAGCAAAATTAAAGGAAGATTTAATGAAGGGGCAGAGTGCTCAGAGCTCTCATAGGACTCTTGGTACATGTCCATTAGAGACTAAAATTAGTTTACTTCTAACATTTTTGTATATATTTCTATAGATATGCCACCTGGCCCTGGCCCTTTCCTTCATTCAAGCTAACGATAGCTTAAGATAATTCATCAACCTTCAAATTATCTTCTAAAAATGCAGCTGAGTCTTTCTCTAAATAAGGAATCTTGAGAAAACCTTGAATTTTTTACTGCTGGCTCTTTTTCCGAGCTGTGTAGGGTCTTGTAAAAACCTCTCAATGCATTATTTACTGTATCTCTGTTGCAACTATATTTCTGTCATCAGACTGAATCAACTTGAATGACATTTATTAGTGTCTCTGATTGTATTTGTTTGATGAGTCAACAATAATTTGCTAGCTTTCTCCTTGTTCAGAATAACTTTTAGTCGCAGTAAATTTGTTGATGCCCGATTTGTTAAAAATACATTGTACCGAGCTTTCACTTTATTCAATTCAAAAAGTAATTAAAAATATCAAAAATATTCTCATAGCTATTTTATTCTGTTTTCTAATCTTTTCATTTCCAGCTTAAAGGATTTAAATGTAGAGCTCGTACTGTATAACTAATCAACTGGCCTCTAAGAATTGTTTTAAAAGCCTCTCTTGTTACACAAGCTGACGTTTGAATTGTGTTTACCTCAAAATAGAAGTCTATTTGTGTTTCATGGAATTTTAAAGAATCTGGATCTCTCGACCATGTTGTTTGAAAATGTTACCTACTGTACGTGGCTCACAATGAGAGTCTGGATATACACGAACAGACTAAAATAATTATGCTGACATACCAACATTTTGATATTTTAGGTAATAGTTCCACAGATACCGAGAAGTAGTCTATATGAGAAAAGATTTTGTAAGAAGCTTTGGTCTGAATAATAAGGAAAAGTTTTGAGTTCACCTCCAAATGTCCAATAAATTGAAATCTTCTACTGTACAGTATATACTACTGTAACTATTTCCTTGTTTCCTGGTGAGAGGTTGATCTATCTTTTTGAGGACAGAGTTGAGATCTCCCCATATGAAAAACTGGCCTAGTAATGTTACCAGTATAAGAAGTACATTTCTGTTAAAAGTAGAATTATCATAATTTGTTCCATAAACTTTTACAAGATTAAGTTTAACAGAAAGGTGTTCACACTAGACACCGACATACCTTTCAGAGTGGTTACATACTGTATTATTTATTTGTAAAGGAATTGTTTTGTGTATGACAGTAATGACACCTTTTGCAAAAGAGTTAAAAAAAGAGAAAATACCTGTCCTGGCCCTGCATATTCTACCTACAGTATATCCTTAGGCTTTAAATGTTTCCTGAAAAAATATTATAGATTTTAATTGTGTTATTCTCTTCATAACTTGCTTTAATTTAAATTAAAAAAACAAAAAAGAAAATCACAATTGCAAAAACACTTGAAAAAAAATCATTGGAACAAGGAAAAAGCACACTTCCCCCAAATTAATTATGCATTCCTCCCCACCCACTTAAAAACATGTTCCTTTTACTTTTAAGACCTGGCTATGAAACCTATCTAGTCCACAACTCTAATCTCAATATTAAGGAACAGCTCAAGCCTGCTGTGACAGTCTGGGCTATGCCCTATAATCATATTTACTAAAAACCACTAAAATAAGACAATTCAAAATTTGTTTGAAAAACAATTCAATACCAGTTGGCCCAAACATTGCACAGTCAAAAAAATGCAGCATTTTAGTTTAACAAGCATGTAGTGTTTAATAAGAAACAAACGAGTACTGTAGTCAGTCCAATGAAATTGAGGTCAATAAAAACATTCTGTTCAGTAGCTACTGTATACACTTTAAAATTCAGTGCAACAAAAGAGGCTGTGGAAAAAGCTACAAAACTATACTGATCTCTCTGAATATGTCCAGATTTTTATTCAAAATAAATGCTTGTGTGTCCAACAGACCATTAAAAGTGTTTTGTTTTTTTCTACATGTTACACAGGATATTGCAGGGTGGGTAGTTCCTGTATTGCAGTCAAGGGATATCAAGGGTCCAAAGTTCCTTCTTCACCATATTTCTGCTTTCATAGCTTGAACTTTGCCACTATAGCTTAGAAAATTTCATTACAACAGCCCTTGGAAAAGACCCAGACTGGTCTTTATTGATCCAGCTAATTCTGTGTGCTCTTTCAATGACCAGGGGGGCAAACAATATGTTGTCTACCAGCATCTCCAGCAGCCATTTCTGTAGAAAAATGCACCTTTCCCCTCTTTCTTTTCTGGGAGACCTACAGTATAACATGTAGATTTGATCAGCTGCTATGATTTTCCAAATTATCCACATCCATCCACCTTTGAAACTCATTCAGCTGTTCAATCAGACTCTGTAAAGTTCTGATGTCATCCTTATTGTGTTGTATGAATTTTCAACTTTCCTTGAATGCCTTAGCATTTAGAAGACTGTCAAACCTTAAAGTGAAGTTCTTTTTCATGGAGTAAATGGTGTTCAGAATTTTGCTTGCTGCTTGCTCTTTATTGGCACTTTCCACCATTGCTCTGCCAGTTTTTGAGCTATTTTGGCATTTTGTCTTGCCATGTGGTACTGCTGTCTTTGTTTAGAGAGACATGTCTGCATTGTATGAGAGCGGATTTGCAGGCTGCAGCTTTAATGACCCATAGAGAGAGTAACTGTCACAATTCGGATCATGGAGTGATCATAGGTAGGACCCTATGCATGGCGGGGGTACCGAACTTAGGCAGACAAAGGCCTGATTCAGATATCAGGAGGACATGAGGGTTTATTCATGCAGACACAGTGTACAGGTGACAGTCCGTGAATATTGATTCAAAGGAATACTTAGTCCATACCTGCAAAGCCAAACCAGATCCATGAGCGCAACCACTATATAACCCAAAATCCAAGGAACCAGGAGGACCCTCCTTCAGAACTTCAGGATCTTGGGTTAAGTATACAGGAACAGGAAATAAAGCTTGGTCCATGGTTCACGGGAGTGATTACAAGTAGTCCAAGGGCTCAGGGCTCGAGACGACGATGCTGAGCCTAGAGCATTGGGAGAACTAGGCTTAAATAGACAGGTATCCAAAACAACACGTTTAAGCTTTGTGTGTACCTTGGAAGGGGCCATTTAAAAGTGACAATTCTGGAGGGAATTAGATAATCTGTTGAATTTAAAAAGGCCACCTTTTCTGGAGCAAGAGAACAGGGTTGTTGGTGAAATGCCCACTGTGTGAGTAGTGTTAGAATTTGTGAGTAATTAAATTTGAGTTAGTGTGTGTACCATAGATTAGATGTGGTGGAAGGGCCTTCGCCCTAGTATTACAAGGATCTAACTGGCTCCTGACAGTTGGTGTGGTATGAGAACATAATGAAGTATGAGCATGGGGAATGTGCAAGAGAAGCCTTTAGTGTAAAAACAAAAGCCAGGCACATGAAAGAGTTGCACTGGAAGCTGCGAGTTATGTGAAGTTTTGCACCCTGGCAAATAAAGGTATCAGGTGTGAGAAAAGGGTCTATCTGACTCTTGGCCTCTGGCTGTCATGACCATAAGTTCCTCCTCTTAAGGGCGCTCCAGCTCTTTCCCGTTTTGGTTGATTTTTCTGCACCAGCCTCCTATTCCAGCCCCTCCCTATATAAGACAGACACTCCTACCATTCTGGGCTCAGCTTTGGAAGATGGACGCTCGGAATCCCACTGTCACGAAACAGTTCTTTCCTGGCCCTATGCAGACGGCACAATCCGGAATTGTGAAGATACACTGGGGAAAAAGTCATGCGGGAGAGGGTCTGGAGACAGGGGGGCATGTCCAAGGTGTGCAGGTGACCTGGGAAAGTGAGTCCGGGGTGAACAAACAAAGACAAAGTCCAAACGGAGAATCCAAAACAGAAGAGTAGAGTCACAAGCCAGGAGATCCATCCAGGGATTAAAACCATGAACCGGTTCAGGCCCGGCGGGGCGGGGCGGGGAATCAGGAACAGAAAGTTAAAACCATAACGGAGCCAGACGCAGCAGGACCTTGGCCTCTCACGAAACAGGATTCAATGACGAACCAGGAGTGGAGTCTGCGTCTGGCTTTTAAGGGGGAATGGAAATAGGGAACAGGTGCAGGTAATGGGAGAAAACAAGGAAGGGCTGGAGCGCCCTTAGGAGGAGGGGTTAGCAATCGTGACACCCACCTACCAGAGGGTCCAGGAGAGCACCGGCTTCACAACGGCGTCCTGACCATCTGGATCAGGGGCTTAGAACGCCTGGCCCTGTTACCCCTTTTTTATTCCCCGTCCCTGCTGTGGAACACCTGCAGTTATCTTTTTGTTTATGTCTTCTCTGAAAGTCTATTTCAACAGCAGAGGAATGGTGGATACAGGTACCTACAAGAGACATAAAGAATTAAATTTCACCATAATACTATGGCTTTTATCATAAATGTATTAAGGTTGTTATTCGTCAGATAAGTACAATATGTCCCATAGAATTTAAACACTGTCACCAAGCTAAAGATTTCAGCACCTGATTTTGCTGTTTTAATATAGCCTAAGAGGCTAATATTGCTTTAAATTAATTGTGGCAATAATAGTGCAGTTATTAATCCCAACTTCTTCTCCATGGTTCAATATAATATCATCAATAATAAATGGCTTGCAATTTTTACTAGGATACTAATCTTGTGCACAAGAGAGATAAGAAACAGCCAATATTCTCAAACATTTGAAAGAAGAATAAAAGGAGGCAGATATGTGATTTTTGAATTTATTCTCCAGTTTGCTTATCATAAGAAAGAAAATTGAGGATATCCATGGCTATAAAAAGATTAATTTGCTTATTTTTCAGTTGAGGTTCTGCTTGTTGAGTTAGCTTGGTCTTCAACGGAAAAATATTACATTATACTGTATATCCCAGCAAGACTGTTTTAACTTGGAACAATGAATGTGCAATTTGGATTTCAGATTTTGGGTCATTTTCCTCTTTGAAAGTCCTTTGCAAATTCTAAATTTGACTTGGTTGTGTGCTTTAAATTATTGTCATGTTTAAAGGTCAAAATACTGCCAAAGAGAAAAAAACACTAGAATCAGTACATTTCTGCATTTGCACTTCAGCTTCCCTCAATTGCACAAATTCCAATGTGCTCGTAGACCTAAGCAATTGTAATGAATTTTTCAATGTAGCCCTCTCCTTTTCGTTAAATCTGATCCCTTCTCTCTTTATGAATATTTTTGGTCTCCCAGATTATAGGATAGTGTCAAAGGACTAACAGTATCATGCCTGTCTCTGTATGTAAGAAAATGGTCTGTGATTAGCTTTTAGTTTTATTTAGAACAGATTTGTATCATACAGCGGTTGCTTACTTGCATTTGCATGAAAACATATTAAATACAATTAATAATTTCATAAATATAAATTCATACTTCTCATTTTCATTTGGGGTTAGCGGTGGCAGAGAGGTAAGTATCATTGCATCACAGCACTGGGGCCCTGATTTAATTCCTGGGATGCTATCTCTGTAGAGTTTGTATGTCCTCCCTATGTTCACGTGGGTTTTTCCCGGTGTTCCAGTTTCCTCTCACAGTCCAAAGACATACTGGTAAGTTTGGCTTCTTGGATAAGTGGCCCTGTGTAAGTGTGTGCATGTTTGCATCTGTGTGATGGAGTGGCGTGTCATCCATACTGTATCCTGCCTGGTGCCCAGTGGTTGCCTGAATAGACCCTGGCTCCCCTATGGCCCTTTGTTGGATAAAGTGAATAGAAAATGGATACGTGGATGAAGTACATTTGTATATTTGTTGATATTGTAGTATGCAAGGGGTGTGTTTAGTGTGGAGGTGGAGCCCTGGACAACGGGCAACGCATTTCCTGACGAGCCACAGTTGGACCGCCTTAGCCTTATGAAGAACAGCTGTACAGGCAATATATAATCACACTGGACACCCCTCCGACAGGACGAGCAGAGCCACACCCCGGAAGGGGGGCTACACTACACCGGCAGTTCTGGAGCGGATTGTACCCGAGTGTGAGGTCGACCTTTTTCTTTTCTTTTCGCCTGTCCCGCTGTCCAGCTTGGGCGCTGCTCTGCACTGACGGTGCAGCACCGCTTTTTGTAAGGGCGTGATTTTGTATTTTTTCCTTCTTGTTTTTTTTTGTTCTTGCTAACTTCACACCAGTGCACTCCCACTCCCGCACTGTTACAATATTAAACATACAAATGTCACGCAAAGCAAAAGACTCACATATTTGAAAAGAACCATAGGCTCACTTATAACTATGGTATTTGGAGGCAGTTAACTAAGCTGTTTAACCACAATTAAACAGTTGATATGGAATATAAAAGCAGATAGCTTTTCTCACATATCCATGATGACAAAGTATCATGGATATTGTATCTATTGATATTGTGGTTACTACCAGAGAATTCCTCTCTCCAACTCACAAAACCTTCATATTGAAATGAGATGCAGCTCTCGTATATATACATTCTGTCTACTATCATAGACAAATGGCTTTTCCTAATAATGCGTGTGTGTATTTTAAGAGTCATTTAACTATTTACATACGAGCTTTTGTTGTGTTTATATTAAAAAGTATTTAAGTTACACTGAACACAAAACAGTTTCTCAATGCAACAGTTTTGCAAAGTAATCAAGAAAATTAAAACATTTCTTTCTAGCAGGCACCAATATTTTATTGAAGAGACTTGAAGAATATTGAAGAATAATAAATTCTTTAATCTGACTTACATTTACCAAAAAGAGGGTTTTTTCTACGAAGGTAATGGTCTAGTGGAAGTAGACATGTGTGACAACCTGTCTTTCTTACTTTTCCTTCACTCAGTCCCATTTTTCTTGAGATCACCACCCCTTTTAAATATGAGTATCACAAGGTCACATGAGCTGCTGATCATATTATAGAAATTATGGGATTCTGTCCCATTCCATTAGTACAGACTAGACATTCATGTGCCTGTTTACTGGTCTCTGATACCTAGATGCCATACATTATTCTAGTTTCCCCCACAAAAATTCAATTGGGCTCAAGTCTAGCAGGCAGGACAACCATGGCACGACTCACGTTCTCATTCGTATGAAAGTAGTTGTTATGGAAGTTGTATAACAGCAAGTCTTGCTGTACTGTTGACACATCTGGTTGAGTCCAGTGGACAGCAAGTGAGTATTTGAAGGAAATCAAGTAAGATTGCAGGACCCGATCAATGTAGCACTGTGTAGTTGTATCACCATCAGTGATTACAAGTGGAGCTCATTTGCACCTAGTCCTAGCCTGACCATCACACTTAGACCTTTCCATTGATTTTTGTGAGGTGACTCATGACTATTCATTCTATTCTGTATTACAGAGGTCAGAAGGTGTCAAGATATGCATACATATCTTTTGGGGTTAGTAATGTACATACAGTAAATTCACCTCCTCGGAAAATCCTACTGATTAAATCCTCAAGCTTGAAAAAGCAAACTAACAAAAAATACACTTATCTAGTTCAGAAGGAAGGGTGAAATAGGAAAGGCACAGAGTCCTGATTGTATGGAAATTGCGATTTCATTCTCATGGCTATGACCGTATGTTAACTTGCAAGTGTTACGGAATATTATCTTCTCCTTTCTTTGTTTCTTTCTGTTTCACTCAATTTCCCTACACTACACCTACACCACATACTGTGTGATTAACATCTCAGCAACAGCCTGTTGATTCAATCCATGTGAAGATTGCTGCCTGCCACATTGATTTTGTTAAGGAGGCACGAAGACTTTAAAAAGAGGAGGAAAGAAGCAGACTTCGGTGAAGATATTTTCCTGTAAAGCCTATGCAGATCTGTGAATAGGAGCATTAATTTGTTTTTATTTTCCTGGGATAAGCTTCAGTTGAGAAGCATTAGGAGACCAAAAGAAAGTTTTTTGCTGACAGTTTTGGGATTTATGGGATAGGTCTTGTTACTGTGTTAAAGTTAAAGATTATTTCATGCTTGCTCTGTTGCAACCTTTTTGAATTATTGCAACTACCAAGGCTTCTTTAGTGAACTTTAATGATGTGTGAAACGATGTAAGTCTTTGATTTCACTAAGTTAAGAAATGTATAATAATAATACATGGATTTTGGACAGGAATTGATGGCATGCAATCTTCCCGGACACTTCATTACCCCTTGGCTGAAATACGTTACCACATAATTAACTCTTAAATTTGTAAAAAAGATATTTGCATGTTGACTGTGGTAAAAACTGTAATTGAATATTCCCACCCATGTTAAAGGTAATGATTTTTTACAACAAGTTGTTGAATTGCCAAGGGACTTCCAAATGTTAGCAGACAGGAAAAACACAAAGAGTCTGATGGATTAAATCACTGGCTGTAACCCAGACGTGCATTGTGATTGGTTTGACTTGGAGGAGTGATGAAAGCAAGTAGGATTTTCACACATTTCATCCTGCTGCTTGTCACTTTCATAACATTTTTTTTCTAAAACATTATGCGACTTCTTCTGTCACTTATCCGTCCTGTTATACAAGTTGATCTAATTAGGCAGGTGAGAATTATGGGGGTCTTAAAAATCCTGTTTTGTGTTTTGCTAGTGAATCTGATGACTGCTGATGCTAAAATTAATATATTGCAGCACTGTAACAGAAATGTCTACAAGCTGCACAAAATACTTAAAAAAGTACGTATACAATTACTCATATGTAAGTAATAAAGGACATACTGATACTGAAATACTAAAAGTATTATATTAAGTAATTATTATGATATTCTATACTAAATTATCCTTGTCCCAGATGTTTTTATATTGCATCACCACCTTTGAAATGCTGGGAGAATTTCCTGTCAGTCGTGTATGTAACACATGTGCTACACATCATGGACTTGACAGGGCATGACACACTCAATAAACTTTAAAAACCTAATAAATTCCAAACATGTCTCATTTTTCCCAACTTTAATTACTCACTTATTCTCTAAATGTTGGGTTTCTTGCTTTACCAAAAATGTGTACTGTGTTTTAGTGCTTCACAATGTGCAAAATGTGGGAAAGAGTGCCACCTGCATCTCATGTTTTTTTGTAAATGTTTTTTTTTTATAAATTCTGCCATAATCATTTATCTGTAATATTTCATCTTTATGTTTACTGTTTAAATAAAATGCAAAACTTCAAGATCTATATAGCATCTTTAGCCTTTAACAGTAATTATATTTTTTTTCTGTCAACTGAGTGTGAAGGTGCTGTACCCATTACATCCCTTTCCTGTTGTTTTCTAGTTATATTTCAAGTTGAACAGTTACTTACATGGCTCCCCCCTTTAATTTCTAAGGATCCTACTTCTCCTTTCTTTGTTATTTATATAAGACTGATGCTTTTGCATTCTTTTACTTGGCTTTGTGCTCTGTAGATCCCTTCCCATCCTCCCTACTTCTGTACATCTCTGTTCACCTCAGTGATTCTATGCCCCCCTCTCCTTTGTCGTACATGCACACCAGTGCCTACTGTATGTGCTTCACCTCTTCAGTCCAAATTGCTTCAAATCCAGACTCAAAATCTTCTTCTTTAGAAGAGCCTTTACTTAACTGGTTCCATTCTTTACCCTTCTGTTCCTACTATACTTTTTACCACCATCCATGGTCTCCTCTGTGTATTGAAATTGTGTTTAATATTGTGTATTCCTTTTATTTATTGTTGTTGTCATTCTGTAAAGTGCTTTGCAAAGCCACCTTTAAAGGCACTATATAAAATAAAGTTGATTATTATTATTATTATTATTATTATTATTATTATTATTATTATTATTATTATTATTATTATTATTATTATTATTATTATTATTGTAGTCCCCTTTCTCTCATGATTAGGAAAGGATCTTTCTTGCTTCAAAAACCCATGCCAACCCACAGAGACATTTTTTAAAGATGGGGCTCAGACTGTTCCAGGAATGAATTCTACGAGCTCCATTGCAGTGAACCAGGTCATTCTCATTTAGGAACTATCACCTATTATTCAGACCAAGACAACATTTTTGAGTCTCGATTTGGACTCTCACACAATGACAACCTCCCTGTCTGAACACACGATTGCTTCTCCCATTTCAAGTTAGGGAGGTTGGTGACTGTTTTTGGTCCTCTAGCACTTCATCTCTAGCTGTTGGTGCTAGAATGCCTTCTTCCAGGCAACTCCATTGTTGTGTGAGCTATTCTAACCATGGTGCCTGGAGTATATGCAGGACCAAGTCCACCACACATCTGATCAATGATCCCACATTCCACTACACAATTGGCAGTGTCTTTACAGTCCCTGTTGAAAGAGGCACCTGTCAATTAAATTTGAATTCATATTTGGCTATCTTTCTTGTATGTCAACTTAGATTTTAAAGGAAATCATCTGGGGCCCATTTCTTTGCTAACCAGTTCCTTAAGGACACCCTTACTTTGGCTCCATTTGAGGCCCTATCAGATAAAGAGATGTTTTATTGCTGTGGTATTGTCTCTAATATCATGCACTAATGCAAAATGTATTAGTGATCTCTGTGTCCTTCGGTACAAGATGCATGCCTATATCTTTTTAAGTGATAGCTTTAGAGTCTCCTAAAGTCCTGACCTACTGCAATGCTAAAAAATCATTTAAGCTTTCAAATGAATGAGGTCTTAGAGTTTAAACATGTTTTCCTCTTTATGAGTCTTGTACTGTTACATAGACCAGATTTCAATGATATGCCATACTGACTCTCTACTTGTGTGTTGCAGCTCCACATAAGACCCTGTCAAAACATCACCACTTCCACTAGTAATGGCACCCTCTACAAGAGCCATGGCTACATCATATGCCATATTTCAGAGTGTTTCTTTATGCAGCATCCGTAATATCTGTTAATAAGCCTACTTTACAAGCATTTTCAAGGTATTACCATCTGGATGTTACAAGCACGTCATTCAGTGACTACCTCTGTCTGACATCATTGTGTTCATTCTTTGATATTAGATTTTGTCATTCAGTCATTGGTTACACCAACATTCTGACTGGGCCTACTATGTGACAACCCTGGTTCCCTAAAAGAGAAGAGTAGCCACTGCACTCCTTAATTCTATTAGCAACCCCTTTGTGGGCATCTTCAATAAATCAGTAAGCATAAGGACGGGAAGTTGGAGAGTCACGGTCCTGACTGGTCTAATTGCTTCTTTGGTATAAATGCTCAGTCCTCTGCCCCAGGTGCTCCAGTCTGCTTTGGTTGATTGCCACTCTGGTCTTTCAGGGAACTATGGTTGCAGGTGTAACTGATGGTTTTCATATCAAAAGGAATGTAAAATCAACCACGGCCCCCAGTCATGAAGAGTGCAAAGAATCGGTCCACTCAGTCCACAATGTTTGTAGAATGTTGCCACAACCCGCCTCAATTTATTTAATCGATGAATAGTAGTTTCAGTGTGGGTGATTTCTAAATATTGAGAGCGATGGATTGCAGAAGTCATATAAACCTAGTCATTGCCAAACATATTTAAACATTTCTGAAAGTGAGGTTTTGGAAAACACCTCCTAAACCAACATTAAAGAGTGAACTTTGAACAGTCCACTGTTTGAACAGAGTTATCCTAGAGTATAAATGTCAGTGTAAAATTCATATCACTCATAAAGAAATAGATTCCATTTAGCCATATATCATAATTTGTTTCTATTTCTAGTGATATGTTTTGGGTTTTTTTCTTGTTCCCAAATATAACCAATACAATTTCTGCATTTCCTGTTCTATCTACTATTGCCTATATACAGACAGTGAAATGTGTACTTTCAAAAAAGTTAAATCCCCATGTATGGTTGGTGTTATCACAATTGTCACTGCATTATCTTTCTTTGGGACATATAAACAAACCACATATTTACATTAACCAGTTCTGTGTTTCATTAACGCTTCTTGCAATTTCAAAATTGTAAATGATTTAGAAAAAAAATAATGACAAAATCTATAAATTCATAAACTGTTACACAAATATCAGCAAGGATGTTTTTATTTAGAATGAGAGACGTCAAAAACAGTTTATAATTTATAATCACTGAGATTTATCCAGTACAATGATGAGAAGGAAAGGATAAACCTTAGGATGAAATTTTAGGGTGTAATAAAAATAATTCAACAAAATGTGTTTTCAAATCTTGAAGAAAGGAATTGAAGAAAGCAATAATTTTAATAAACCAGCTGTTCAAGTATTTTCTAAATGTGTTTTGTGTTAGGCACACATTTTATGCAAGGACATGTAAAATATACTTTTTTTTTTAATTGTGGAAAAATATGGTGGTGCTCTCTGTTTTTGTATAATGTTTATGTGCTCTAATATAATTTGCCTCAATTCAGTTTCTTATAGTTTTGACCCTTACCATCAGCTTAAATGTAATTGCTATTGAGATTGTATATCGACAAGCTCTGTTCCTTAGCAACAGGAACAGTAATTGTTAATGTGGAACAGCACTGATAAAGAGCTTTCCAGAAAGCATCTGCTCAGAATAGATTGCTTCATCTACTCGTAGTAGAATTTTATGAAATAAAATTTTAAACCTAATAGAGCTTCATTAAAATTTCATTATTCATATTCTTTTTTCTGACACTTGTATAGATACTTTAGATAGACTTTAGCAGAGTTTTCTTTGCATTGTTTTCTTTTTGTTATTTTTGCCTTTTCATGGTCCATTATTGTATTTACAATATCTTTTTTTTTTTAAGAATGAGAATCTTACCAAAATCATTCAAATCTTGTATGGTCTAAATCAGTATAGTCACACTACAATGGGAGAAACATAATTCTGTCACAATTTGGAAATTAAAATTCACTTATTTAATTACCTTATAAAATAGAAAAGATACCGCTAGACTATGGTGACTGGATATTAAGAAAAAAAGTACAAAGAGCAATTTAGAATATTTAAAGTTTAACAAGCCTTTTTTCAACTTCCATTCTTGGGTCACTACATCCAAACAAGTTTTTTTTTTTTGGTTGTTTATATGGAGATATAGATATACATTGTAATCACATATCAGTAAATTCCAGTCCAGTTAACATCCAGTTAACCATCATCGATAAGTGTTACTGTACATCTTGCCCATACACTTGTAGGACAAAACGTGTTATTCTATGATTTTGATATAGTTGATATTATATAGTAGGCAGGAACAAAACAACAAATTTATATATAGAATAATAGTTTATGTTTTGTGTGTATATTTGTGTGAGAGAAAGTTGAGATACGGGAAAATTTATAGGAAGCCTTTTTTATCTGCATTTCAGTGGTGGTACTGGAGACTGGTAGGAGCCTACGGGGTGTTATCCTGTGTTCCAAAATTAAAGTTATTAAAATTATTTGAAATTAAAAGTAAGCTTTGCCACACTTTACCAAAAGTGAAGTGTAAAAACACTTCACACTATTTACTATTTAGATTTACTATATTTGAGTAAATGTGGTAAAAAAAAAGATTGTGCTGACATGTAACAAGACAGATGTATTTTTAATCTAATATGAATAAAATACACTGTAAATTCTTCCATATAAATTGGGTGTGAAAGCGGTCTAATTAAGAGGCCATCACAGAAATTTCAGTCTACATTCATGTTAAACAATTAATTCACTGGTGGGAAATGACCTAGTGATTAACTTTCAGTGTGATGTTGCCATGCTTTCTGTACTGCTGCCATGCAGAGATGATTAAAACTACTGTACAGTCACCTGGCATCCCACCAGCATCCATCTACGTCTGATAAATCTGTTACAAACTAATATTAATAAAAAAAATTACAATAACAGTAACAGTAATAATAATCACCAGGATCAGCATCGTCGGAATTAGTATTGTTAAGTATAAAAAAACATAACAAAACAAACATTGGTTTGATTTAAATGCCTAAAAATATTTTTAGATTTTTAAATACAACAAATTCATTTTAGAGTGAATTTGGATGTCATAAATAAATCATGGTCTTTGTTTTTGCATGTTTTTAGGTTTTTATATGCTGCAGAGACAAATTAAAACTAAATCCGTGCAGAAAATGTGGAGGCATTTGGGATGGTACAATAAGTGAATGCTGTGAAGTCTGTTAGCACTGCTCTGTAAAACTTTACATATAGTACTTTGTGCAGCTGAAATGTCTAAAAGATTAGACATTTGGTGTAATACTAAATTACTTTTATCATTTTGTGTAAAGAAATGTCTACAACAGTAGTTTACTATGTTTTACCTTGTTTTTAACTTTTTATGACTTATTCTCATTATCATAATTATTGTTTATAGAATAGAAGATAAAAGCATAAAATGTTTCTAAAAACCAGGTTAAAGAGATTCACTTTCCTTAGACTTTGTGAGAACGAGAATCCCCTCGGACTAGGAATTTGTCTGGTTATTCTTCTTCCTAGAACCTGCAGAACAATTATATCATTCTTCTAATGACCAAAACCACATAAGAAATACCAACTTCCATCTAATGAATTGTCCTGAAGAGTAAACTCCTAGTCACATTTGGTTTTCATTTACCTTTCTCAAGCATTACTTTTTTCTGATTCAATATCACCAACTTGCTATTTCAAATGAATAGATTTGCCACCTTTATATAACACCTTGTACGTATCCATATTAAATTTCACTTGCCAAATATCTTCCCAGACCTGTGTATCTAGACAGTGGCATTTAAAAGTAATTGAAGGCTCCACAGTTGAAATGTTATGTTTCTTTTTTTCTCTTTTCAGCATGGAATAAAACTTTAATTGTTCCTAATTAAAATAACCCCTCTACACAGGGAGGCCACCAAGAAGCCTGTGACAAATCCAAAGGAACTGCAGTCTTCCACAGATTGCCTGGGTGCTTCTTTCACAAATCTGGGATCAATAGAAGGATGGAAAAATTAAAGCCATTGTTAAAAAAAAATAATGTCGAAGCTTCACTATAGTTAGTCAAAAGGCATGTTGGAGACTTTGAGACCAAGTGGAAGAAGATTCGATGGTCTGCTGAGTCCAAAATGTACCCCTTTGGCCTCAGAGCTAAGTGCTTTATTTGGCACAAACATCATCCTGAGAATTTCATCCCTACTATGCATGGTGGTGGTGGCGGCATCATTATTTCGGGATGCTTCGCTGTGTGAGGGCCTGGAAGACTAGTGAAGTTAGAAGGTAAAACGGATGCACCAAAGTACAGAGACATCATGGAGGAAAACCTGTTGCACCCAACAAGAAACCTGGGACTTGGGAAAAGATTAATCTTCAAGCAGGACAATAACCCTTACCATACAGCCAAGGCAACACTGGAGTCACATATAAACAAAAAAATTCAATGTTCTAGAGCAGCCCAGTCAAAGCCAATCCAATTGAGAATCTGTGGGAGGAGTTGAAAAGTACTGTTGACGAATGGTCCTCTTCCAATCTGAGAGATCCTGAGCAATTTTGCAAACAAATATGGGCAAAGGATGCAGCTGGTAGAGTTGTAACCTAAAGGATTCATGCACTTTTTGCCAAAGATGCTTCCTTCCAGAATTTTGGTCAAAGATGCCAAATATTGACTCAAGGGGGTACTTTTCTCAGTTATGTTCTGTTTTACATTCATAATTAATTTACGAAAATATGTATAATTTTATTTTCACTTTCATTTTGACATTATAGAATGTTTTGTGTTGATCAAAAATCCCAATTAAATGCATTACGATTCCATATTGTAACACAATAAAATCTGAAAAAGTCCAAGAAGAGTGAATATTTCTGTTACTTTTGATGTCATCTTGTATAATTTATGCTACTGAAACAGTATTGCCTCTACCCATATTTTTGTATCATCTGCAATTTGAAAAGCCTACTAACTATACCTTAGTCTAGATCACAGATATAAATTAGGATGAGCAGCAGTTCTGTGGTATCTTGTGGTAACTTGCATAGCTAATGTACTGTAACTATTTTTGCTTTCATTGTTTTTTTGATGGTGTGCATTCCTACATATAATTAGAAATTGTTCACTTTATACTATTTTTTAAAACCTGCGAGGGGAAGTGTACATGCAAATTGATTTTATATAAGACAAATTCCCTGGCACATTTAAAAAAGCTGCCTGAACTTCTAATATCTTTGAAGTCAGATAAAATACATTCCATTCACCCAGCAATGAATTTTAGATTTGCAATATAACTTTCAATGTTATTAAGCACTGCCATATCCTGAATGCATTATACTGTATGTCACTAAATCTTCCTGCTTCAGTAAATCTCAAATCATAAAAATGTTTTCATTCATTTTAGATGAATAAACATTTGGCAGTTCACTGCAAAGAAATAACTTCATACGTTTGGTTTTCCAGCAGTTTTCAAAACTGTTAACTTTTATCCTTGAGTGCACAACTGATTTCCCAAATGCCAAAGCAAAATCTAGCTGTTCGGGTTTGATGGGATAAGATTCACCTTCATATACTCATTAATTCTTGTTCTTGTAACTTAATGTTGTTGCTGTGGATGTACAGGGACTGCTCATTGCAAAGTAAATTATTAAACCAGATAAAGACATATTAATTAGAACCTTTTGTAAACAAAAATAAAATATGATACCTTTACATTGAAATATTTAAAGTGATATTTAAAATTGTAAGAGTTTAACCCAGCTGCAGTTCATCATATTAGGTTCATTAAATATATTAAATATAAATATAGAAAAACAATAATAATAGTTTAATAATAATAATGTTAAAATATATTAATTTTGTATTTACTGTTCATGTTCATTAGATCTATATATCTATATAGATTGAAAGTCACCTGTTTATTGGCTCTGAAAGCATGCCATGACAGGAACAAAGAACAAACATGACTACACTTGAAATGTGTGGGACTATAGGAGAAGCAGCATTGAATCTGATAAATGTGCTTGCTAGACACTAAATTCAGCACAAAAGTTTTGTAGTATTTATTGTAGGAACAAGTAAAGGTTTATTTCATGATGAAAAAAGAAGGAACGGAACACAACGTTTCGGCTGTGGAACCTTCTTCAGGCTCCTGAATAACTTATTTTTTACAATTTGTGAAAAGAAGTATGTATTTTGTGTGGAGACTCAGGTCAATTGAAAGAAACATGGGTTTTGAGCCAGTGTACATGTGCCAAAGTAGTAATAGATCTTTATTGTATGCCCATATCACATATGAATGACAAACAAGTAACCTGAATATGGCACCTGAATGTGGTAAATAAAGATTTCTAATCAGCATTATTTATTCTTTGAGATCAGCAAATGATAAGGTGATGTAAAGTGAAGGGCAATAATAATAATAAAAATAATAATGGGGAATGAGATCATAAGAACATGGAAAATAAAAGAAAATAATTTTTGCATGAAAGTGTATATCTCCATTCTATTTTCAATGTCTTCCCTCACTCTCTGTTAAATATACCAATAAACAAAACATTCCTTCCTTTTCAGAATCACTGTT
Organism: Lepisosteus oculatus; assembly: GCF_040954835.1. NCBI lineage: Eukaryota > Metazoa > Chordata > Actinopteri > Semionotiformes > Lepisosteidae > Lepisosteus > Lepisosteus oculatus. Next base: position 51,541,464 of record NC_090698.1, on the reverse strand, counting down.
TGATCATGTTAAATATTCTGAGCCCATCTACAGTATCTACTTCAAAATCCACTGATTTGACAGACGATAGCCAGAGTGGATGAAAGCAATAGCATAATAAAAGACATTCAATATGAGATTCTGGGAAATGAATTACTACTTTTTTTCTTGTAATCATCTGTCTAGCCACCCATTATCAATAAGCCACTTATCCTGGTGAGGCCAGACCTTATCCAAAAAACACAGGGCACAGGGCACAACTGAAAACACAAGACTGCTTTTCCTATGGGACATCAGTCCATCACAGATAAGTGGAGAATTTCGAATAGGCTACCACGGTGGAGCAGTGGTTAGCTGGGTTCAATTCCAGACCTGAAGCTTCTTTGGAGTTTGTATGTTTTCCCTGTGTTTGTGTGGGTTTCCTCCAGGCACTTCAGTTTTCAAACTGCAAAGGAACAAGAAAAGGTTTATTTAATGCTGAAAAGAGAAGAAAAGAAACACAATGTTTCAGCTGTGGAGCCTTCTTTAGGTGTCACACAGATCAGAATCTAATAATAATCTGTTTTCTAGTTATTATTGTTGATACACAATTACTAATAATTCCATATAATGTAGAGAATGTAATTAAAAAAGTATCATAATGTCCTAACCATTGTATTTTATGACTGTTGCTACTAAACAGTATGAACTAATGGATTAATAAAAACTTAATTTATTATTTACAGTAATATTTGTGATTAAAATGTATTATGTGACAGTCTCACACTCCTGATTTACAGAGTACTGCAGTCCTGCATCAGATTATTTGAAAAAATAAAAAAGATGTTACGTGGCAGTTGTTGCGGTATGCCACATGACACCTTGTGCACTTTAAATGGCAGTATCTGTATGCAAAGCCATGGCAGAACACAGATACAGGGTTTGGTGGAAGAGATTGGGAGCTCACAAAGGGCTACAGAAGTTACAGCATCAACCAGGAAGCAGTATCAATGCTGAGGTCAGTTCGGTACGTTCAGCAAGAAGTGTTGCAGGAACTGGTAGAATGTACCCACTTACTGATGCTTGTTAATGAACAGACAGAACGGCAGACTGAGAAATGCAAAGTAATAAGAATAGTAGGACTAATAGCAGAATCTGGCTCGAAATACTGAATATAAGTACCTTGCCTCATCTAATTCATTTGTTGCAACCGAATAAATGAGGAAAGATTCTGATTTGAGCTTAACTTTCTTCTGTAATCTGAGTTTGGTTTTTGAGTGACCCCTTACCTACATTATCAGATGAATCAATTAATATCAATTATGTAGTCTAAAGCCTTCAAGTGGGCCATTTTATTTGGTTTCTCTGGTGAAAATATTAAACTAAAGGTAAAGAGTGAGATCAAACGTAAACACAAATACGTGTATAGTTTATGAGCTTTAAATTATATGTAAGTAGAGCAGAAGAGATATACTGTAAATCCCACTTATAGACAGTAAAGGCCTGATTAAGGTCTTAAATTGAAGCCAGTTACTTGGGTATTAAGTGTAAACCATCAGATGTTTTTATGTGTCCACTCAACAGACAGAAATACACAGAAAAAAACCCACAAAAAACAGTAAACAGAATGATCTGTGTACTGTTGCACTGTACATTACAGTACTACAATCATAATATGTGTATAGTATGTACACTATATGTATTTGATATTTCAGTGGGCTGTGTTCAATGTCAAATAAATAAAATTAATTACATTACATGCATTCGCTCTTGAATTTTAAGCAATTTTGGCAATTTAAAGCAATGTATGTGAGCCATATGTTAGTTTTTGCTAATAATGTGCCAACATTTCACAGATGCCGGACAATCCACATATAAAGACTAGCTATATACTGTACTTATGATCGTTTATCGGTAATAGATATCTATTACAAAGCTTTCATGTTTCACTAATAAGGCAAACATTAGGCATTCACTAGCACTCCGCAACTTTCATTTCACTAATAAAGTAGTAATATATTTCTTACCTGTGTCATCTATTCTGAAGTGTTGCCTCTTTAGCATTTGCTCATGGCAGTATCAACACTTTGGGAGCCTGAGATTTCCCCACAGGCTGCAAGAAAGTGAGTTTGTTTTCATCAGCAGCAGTAAAAGAAACATTCTCCAGGGGTAAAGTTATCTAGAAAACAAACTACTAAAAAGCCTGTTGTCAGTGTCTAAAAAAGTACTGGGGAAATTATTCCTGATGGGTTTGAAAGTTTTCCATGTCAGCTTTCCTATCAAATTTGGCTGTGTAACAATGTTCCTTTTTTATTCTTTTGAGCATGAAGCCACAGGAAATTGTTAATCTTTCCAAAGAAAACAGTTATTTAATGATAAAAAGACTCAAAAATATTTCTCTACAAAACACATCTAATTTTTTTTAGATTTTGATGGAAAAAATGTTCAGGCTGTGTAACTTCCTCTGATTGTGGTCTTTTCAACATTCACAGAAAATATTTCAAATATATTTGGGTTTGAAAGGAGAAAACATTCTACTTGTGGGACATATGAGTGTGTGAGCTCTGTGTTGATCAAAGCAAATTCATGAAAAAGAAAAGACTCATTTAAATTAAATCAATCTAAGAAATGCCATAGTTGTTTATATTGTATATAATATTATATTAGTTGTTTCATAATTTATTTATTAAGACATAGATAATTAATAGATAATGTGTTCTATAAATCACACATGGGTGCAGTATTAATCACCTCATTGAACAATGTATAGAAGTCACAGAAAGCACAACAGGTTAAGCAGAGTTCAGAGATTCATAGTGAAATGGTTGTGAGAAATATTTTGAAGGAAACATGAAGTTTCACGTCAATTCATTTCTATTGTTTCAAGTCAATTGAACAAAATGAACCTCTTTATTTTGAGGGATAATTGGTTGACAAGTGTCACTTATTGGTTAGGTGTTTATTATTAGATATTTATGCACATAAACAAAAAAACGGTGAACATCCTGTCATCCCCTCCTGTTTTGATTACAGTGTCAGGAGTTTGTAATTGAAAGTCTAAAATAATAATTGCTCTTATCTGATTTTTTGGGGGGGAAACTCTCTGTATCCCGTAACTGAGTCTGTCAGATCTAACGTTGTAACCAAGCATTGAAGAAATCTCATTCCCTTACATGGGCTTTGATCAATGGTCTTTATTGTTTACCACTCATTCTTTTTAGTTTGGGAACACGTCAAAATCTGATGCCTAGAGAAGTTCATATTCAGATCGGGGAAATGCTCAGTTGAAAGCCCAGGTAGGGTTAGGGTTAGCATTCATGGATAACTTAGATGATTGTTTTTTTGCTCCTTTATTAAAAACGTATTGTTCAGAAACTCTCATGGGCCTGGATGGTGCAGTGCAACACGAGGTAATTGTATCTCAAAACTGAGTCGGTCGAATCAACAGTTGTGAGCAAGAATTATTGAATCTCATTTACTTGAAAGAGCATTGATCAATGGTCTTGATTGTTTCCCACTCATATTTCTTGGTTTGGGAACATACTGTATCTAAATCCGATACCCAGAGAGGCTAAGTGTCACGATCACCAGCCAGCGGAGATCAACTCACTAAAGAACTAACCAGTACCAGCAGCGGGGTAATAATAACAACCGCCGCAGCACTATTTAAACCATCCTAACCTGCTTCCCGCTGCTCGGTATTGAGTCTTTTCTTTAAGAGCTCTACCTCGCGTTAACTCTGAACCTCGCATACTGGATACTGAACTCCCTTTTGCCTCTCGACCTTGGACCTCGCCTCCTGTTTCAGACTGTTTGCTTCTCTCTGTAGTTTCTGGTTATTGATCTACCTTTCGCCTAACGTCTACAATCTCGCCTGACGTTCTGGATTGTCCGCCTGTCTCTACAGTATATCTATTTGCTCCTGCGTCTGCACAGGAACTGCAAACCTTTTCATTGAGGATTCCTGACACAAAGATATAGATTGCGGAAATGCTCAATTGACACTCCAGGTAGGGTTAGGGTTACCATTCACAAACTACTTAGACAATTTTTAAGCTCAGGGCTAAATTTTGGGGCCCAAGTCAGGTTTAGGACGAGTGGTTTTTTGCTCCTATCTGAATTTTTTTTCAGAAACTCTCCCGGCCCCGGATGGCGCAGTGCACCGCGCAGTAATTTTATCCTGAAACAATGTCAGTCGGATCAAATGTTGTAACCAAGCATTATTGAATCTCATTCACTTGCAAAAACTTTGATCAATGGTCTTGATTGTTTCCCACTCATACTTTTTGGTTTGGGGAACATGTCTAAATCAGATGCCCAGAGAAGTTGATACCTGAGAAAGAAATGATCTGCACATCATCCAAAGAAAACAACCCAATTAGTAAAGCATGGTGGAGGTAGTATCAAAGCTGACATAATCAATAAAAATATGACTGGCAGAATGGATTCTGAAGTTGACAGAAACAGTTTGTCAGTTTATGAGGAAGACAATGCTTCCATACATATTGACTATGCTTCAATATCCAGTATGATCGTGATTCAGACAATACAACCAATGCAACCAAGGAATTCACCAGGAAAAACAGTGGAAATTCCTTATCAATCTGTTGATTTAAAACAAAGTAACTTGTATTTTAATGCTGAAGAAGAAAATGAAGTCTGAAAATCCAGTCATATGCAAGAGCTTGTAAGAAAACCGGCTCAGGGACGCCAAATATGTAGTCATAGCCAAAATGTAATGTAGTGGCTCTCTGAAGGCACCAGTTCTGTAGGGTTTGGGCATTTACTGAGACAATTATTAATTGTAGCAGTAAATCACAAAGTTGATTCTTTTGATGGCTTTAGAATCCAACCATGCGACATAACTCAAACAACGCACACACACAGGTACTAATACACGAGGATACATTTATTAATACATAGAATATGCATATAAACCTAACAGATCTTATCAAGAGGGTTATCAGAATACAAAAGATATATATTCAATCAGTTACAAAGTGTTACACATATCAGAGGACATACATTCAGTATATCATTCATTAAGACCGTTTCGTAAATGAACTTGGTTATAACTTCTACATTAGATACTCAAAACAAGTACATAACTCTTAGGAATTAAATTGATATCAACTGGTTGGGATAGCAATTGAATTCTCGAGCTGTAATGCATTGAAGTTAAATACTCATCCAGTCTCTGGGGATTCAGATCTCCTGCGGACGCAAAGAAACAGTTGCAGGCTGTTGCTGTCCAATCCGCGCTCTCTGGCTCGGTGCCAGGCTGTGCTGTGCGGCTTGCGACGGTGCGCTGCTGATGCTCACTGACCGGCCAGTTAGTGTTGGCTTTAACTAGCAAAGTTTGCGCACAGGAGAAAAGATGACTGTGGGTCCCAGCAAGTCAGGAAGAGGACCGGTTCGTTCCTGATGAAGAGCTAGTTCTGAATAGTGATTCAGCTGTCCACAGTTCCAACCTGTCCACGAGGCCTGCTGCTGGTGCTAACCTCGGGTGGATCCTCTGGTTACTCTCTGGCAACCTCCGCTCTAGACTCTTAGAACAAAGGAAAGTTCTGGCAATTGGACACACTGGCCGTTCCGTGGTTGTCCGGGCTGAGTCTCAGGATGGTCAGGAGGCGCACTGCGAGAATGTCCTGCCCTTGGGAGCCTTCTGCTCCTGGGCCGTCCTGCCCTGGAATTCTCCTTTGAATTCCCTTTAGAAAAGTCCACAGAATTCTCCTGAATCTTACTGAATCTTACTGAATAGACAGATAGGCACCAATGGATGACCATTGATCACGATAGCCAGGCTTAGCTAAGCGCATCCCCCTTTGGGAGCTTGTTTCTTATCAAAAGAAAACATCTTAAATCAGCCTGCATGAATAGTTTCTCTGTGGCTGCACCACAGAGATGAACAGAGAGATGAGGCCTAATTTGGGAAAGCTCAGAAACACTTAATTCTTTCTTATTAATAAGCCTCGCCGCTACAAGCTCAATATGATGGCAGAAAATGTAACCACCTGAAATAATGAGCTAGATTGACTCAAAGTGCTACACATTTAATGCATTTATTGCCAAAAAGAGTATGCTATCAAATACTTTAACACCCTAAAATGTATTTATGGCAAATATATTGCAACATTCACGGCCAGCAGCCATATCACAACTGGCAACCCACTGAAACTGAGCAGGTGTGAGCCTCGTCTGTACCTGGATGGGAGACCTCCTGGGGAAAACTAAGGTTGCTGCTGGAAGTTAATGGTAGTGGTACAGGTGTTAGTGGGGCCAGCAGGGGGCACTCACCCTGCAACCCATGTGGGTCCTAATGCCCCAGTATAACAGGCACCGTCCTTCGGATGAGACATAAAACCGAGGTCCTGACTCTCTGTGGTCATTAAAAATCCCAGTGCATTTCTCGAAAAGAGAAGGGGTGTAACCCCGGCGTCCTGGCCAAATTTCCCAGTGATTCCCTTACCAATCTTGGCCTCCTAGTAATCCCCATCTATGAATTGGCTTCATTACTCTGCTCTCCTCCCCACTAATAGCTGATGTGTGGTGAGCGTTCTGGTGCACTATGGCTGCTGTTGTATCATCCAGGTGGAAGCTGCACATTGGTGATGGTGGAGGGGAGTCCCCATAAAAGCGCTATATAAGTATAATATATACAGCTACATTGCTTCATGATATGCTATCATTAGCAAAATCATCTGGCCTTTATAAAACTAAAATTGTGGAACTTAAATAAATGTTAATTCATATGAAAAACTAAAGTTATTTACTAGAGTTATTTTAAGAGACTGCTATCGGTATGTCAGAAAGGCCTTTGTTTTTGTTATTCTTTTTATAATGTTTTGTAAAAGTTCAACATCTTACAGTAGATTAGTGTTAGTTTCTGAACTGGCATGCCTTTTGTATAGACTTTGTCCTGTAAGTTCAAATAAATATGTCGGTTTTTACCAAGTACTCAGGTTTCCTCCTATCTTTCTAAGACATTCGTGTTACTTATTAAAGTGCCTAATGTACCTGTAGAGAGATACTAACGAAGCAGCACACGATCAAGGCAAGCCCCTTCATAAACTCAATGGTCTCGAAGTCAGCAGACTAGATGGTAAACACTTGATTTTTGGGAAATGCAGTTTAAAACAAAGTTTGAGTGGAAATTAAAGTGTAATTACACAGACTTTTGCTTTACATTGCTTCTATTCACAACAGCTCCTTGGCTCATTCCCCACAAATGTCTGTATAGGGATCTCAGTCTCAACCTTAAGGTAAAGTTGCCATTTCTTCTGCCAGATGAATTATGCCACAAAACCTTTTTGCCCACTGGTCCCACTTTTGAATGATACTTCCCATGAGACACTTAGGGGACAAATATTAAGATGGACATTTTCAAATTGCAAGTTGGTAAACAATAACCATCTTTTTTAATGTTTGAAAAACAATGTTTTTCAGGATATTTTTAAATATACTGTACAAGTAATAAATCAATTCAAAATGTCTCATAATCAACATATTTGATGTATTTGTTATGAGTTAAGATTCATATAAATTTACATAATATGAAGATTATAACAAAATAAAATTAAAAGCATGTTGTTATATTAAATTATTTTAAAATAAATATTACATAGAAAATGAACTAGATTTTTTTCCAAATCTGTGTCATTAAATAAAATGAAATTTTAAATAACCTGGATGAAATTTTGAGATATTCTGAAGTGATTGTGAGATACCCTAAAAAGATATTGAAATAGATAAACAGAAAGTCATTTTGAGATTCCAACAGGATGTATTTGAAATATCTTAAAACACATAGGATCTGTAAAACAAAAAGTAGTAATGTGTAATTTATTCCTTAGAATACATTAGAATTTATTCCGCATGTAAGGTGTATATATAAATATTTGCCCCTTTTGTCCATTTTTTGGCAAACTTTCAATATCCTGAATATGAATAGTAAATATGCTACACTTGTGTGAATGATAAATCATACAGAAAAAAACATGTTTTAAATTTGATTGCATTGACTACATTATCATATGGAAGCACATTGCTACCATTAATGGAAAAAATATTTCATTCTAGAGTGAAATAGTTCACTCAAATGATCACTGCTATGTAATAATTATGAGATTACTCGTGATTTTTTGTTTTCCTGGATGACAGCAATGCACTTTTGTATTATTATCTATAATTTATGTAGTTAATATTTTAATAGAGCCTAAACCTGTATGTTAAAACAAGTGTTGGCTGTGAAACCAATGGAGATACTGCACTGGAAATCACTTCACATTGCTTAAAGCTAAAATATACTTCAATACGGATTCTTCACACTGAAGCGTTTTTTTTTTTTTAGATATTTCAAAGCTGAGCACCAGTGGGCTTTACCCTGTATTCTGTTTTTGCTATTCTGAGTCAATACCCTTTCCCTGCTTATGGATTATCTTCAGCTCATTACCACCACAGCATTTCCAAGACAAAACGTGCCAAATTCTACTTTTTGAATTACAATGAAATAACTTTCAGTGCTAATTATGGGTAAATCACAAAATGATGCAGGCATTATGCCATGAATATGCATGTAGTAAAATGATACCTCAACTTAAAGCTGTCCAGGCGTAATGCTTTAAAAAATAGAACATACTCTTTTCGTTTTATGTCAAGCTGTGGGTGCATTTCTAAATTGGCATGCTTTACATAAGCATTGTTTTACATAAGAGGATTCTGCAAATTTTCTAATATTGCCTTTTGGGATCCCTAGATGCATGTTTTCTGTTCATTATTCTCAATTGGCTGTGACAATTTTTCAGTCCAATAGACATATAGAACTAAAATGGTCTTCACATGCTGTAATTGTTTTAACTTACATAAGACTCTTAATCATAAAAGTTGAGCATGCATTTTTATTTATTGTATATACATTTCTCCTCATATAGTGTACTCACTGAATCTTCCCAGGAAGTAACTGAGGCTAACTGTTTTTCTCAGAGCCTGCATATTTTTTCACATAAGTATTTCCAAATTGTTATTATTATTATTATTATTATTATTATTATTATTATTATTATTATTATTATTATTATTATTATTATTATTATTATTATAGCCATGGTAGAGACAATACTCAACATCTGGCTATTGACATAATTTGCAGTTCTCTGGGTTTTAAAGTCAGTTAAAAGAGTGCATGGAAAACTAGGTGTTTGCTGAGTTGTAGAGCCACCAGCAGTCCATGAAAACAGGATAAGAAGAATGGTAGACAGATAAATAGAGACAGGAAGAGAAAAACCTACAAAAATAGCTACCAGGTACCAGGTACCTACAAAATAGATACACAATTGCATAGTACTTTGATATCAAGTTTGCAGTAAAGCTCTCTGTTTAATATAAAATTGCTATTAAAAAAATATTTTAAAATATTTTAATATGTTGGAAGACAATGTTGTGTAGTAGGTAAGTCTCTGGTCTAACTGGGTAGTGGGTTCGATGTCCCTGCTGTTGTACTTTGACTGAGGTGCTTTACCACAGTTTCACTGGTGCAAATCAATATCCTTCAAAACCAGTTAAACCAGTTGCAAGCAAAACAATAAAAGTTAAATTTGCCTCTTTGTCAAGGAGCACAAGGCTTCACATGGCATACCTTTTCATTTTTCTAGTGCTACATGGAAACAATGAAATAACCGGGCAGCAACTCAAAAATACATTTATTTACAATAATAAACACACAATGTCCTCTACTACTATTTACATATAGTTTCAAATTTGTTTAAGAGCCTTGTCATCTATAAACATGGAAACATTTAACTCTACCTGCCAAATGAGGCACAAATTCTAGAACTAAATTTCTTTCTTAAATGGAAGAATGGAAATCTATTTTCCTATTCAAAATAATGCATCACTAAATAATAACAGATTTATTTCACCCTTTTTGACATTTTACCCTGTTTTAATGTAATTATATCAACTGCTAAGAGTATTTTCAATATTTTATCCATGGGCTGTAATTCTGCTCTGCGTCTGCCTCCACCGGATTCAGTACTGGTCACTCACAGGCTAAAAGCAGACACTGCAACACAACTCTACACAATGATTCAATGGGGAGACATCACTTCTTTAACATGCACTGAGTCCTCTTACATATACAGTATAAGCTAGTGGGAAATAATTTAGTCTGATTCTTAAACCATTCTGAAACTGTGAACCATAACAGGTTCACAGTTGGAATGTTTCCAAAAACAGTAGGCCCTATTTGAAATCACTTATTAATTTTTTTAAGTTATCTTGTTAGCATATTTTGAACATTTGTATATCCTCACTTTTCTATTCACATTGAGCTCCTGTTCCTTGTGAATTACAAATTATGCACTGGATATGCTCCTTCTTGTAACTATGCAATGGAAAGGTTTTAATAGCATCAATAAGTCAGCAGCTGGAATCGGGGAAGGAGAGTCATTGGTCAGTCATGGGTTAGAATCCTGGCTGGGAATTTACTGGTGTAATTTGAGAAATTCACTCAAATTACACCAGTAAATGCCCATGTTTAAATGGGTCTCCAGGACATCAAAACTAAAAAATCAAAACCTAATTTTAATTTTGTTAAAACACACTCATTACTTACAAAAGTTAATATCAAGATTATTTATTGTAATCCTTTAAAATAATACCTTAAAATAAAACCATTATATACTAGCAACATGTAATATATATTTATATATTATATTTTTGTAATCTTTGTTCTTTTAAAGAATCAGACAGTTGACTGATATTACATGTGAATTAACCAGCCCGGATTCGCTGTTATATTGCAAATTGTTTTAGCTAAATAAACAGTAGAAATGCTTAGTCAGGTAGCTATAATTCACATTTTGATCTAAACTGGCCTCTCTGAATTATTCAACCTAGTGCTAAAGTCACAGACCTGTTGTCAGCTGGGCTTCAGTTGACAGCTGATAGAGCAAGGTGAGGCTGGCCATGTTTATGTTTAGATTTTAACGAACCAAGACCCTCTTACACAAATGTCAATTAGTGTTTGTTAAAGAAAAACAATGAAGGGATTAACCCGATTTGCTTACTCTGTTATCCCAGAAAGTGCTAACAGGAAAGCCACATGCTGGCATTGGATAAATCTAAATAAAACTAAATATAAAACAGCGGGTGTCTGGCTCACACTCATGTTATATCATTCACTTCTACACCTGCCAAGAGGGCTTAACAGGTTTATGATTCTAAAATAAAATGCTAAATTTGGATTGTAGATGGAATGTGTGGCTTAAAATGTATTTATAAGCAATACTGATTATAGAAGAAAATAATGCAATGAAGGAATGCCTTCCTCTTGTGCCATATGTGCCTTTCCTTGTACTGACTTTTCCTGACACACTGTATGAGCAAAGCAACATCCACTTAAAACGCCATGTAAAACACTAGGTCTTGACTGAGAAAAGCATATGGCAAAATTGATCTCATACAAATCACTAGGTTTCAGAAATTTACTCTTGAGTCCTCTATCCTTCATTTTTTATTTTTGTCCTTAAATTAAAAGATACAGTATGTTTTGAACATCTGTTGATATTCTTTGATTTGTCTTGCAAATGGATCTCTACTTTATGTGTGAAGAATAACAATTTATTATTAATAACCAATCAGTAAGGATATTAAGTAGAATACCTTAAATACCTCAATAAACACAAACACACAAAATTGACATTTTCCTTCTTGAGTTTTACTGGCAGAAAAAAAGCAGAAACACAACAAAAGAAAGAAAAGAACAAGTGATAAAATATAAATAGTGCGACAATGTTAACAAGTGTGTGTGTTAGGCAGAAAATACATCATAATATCACTGAAAACACCCACAGATACAGTAATAGTTTTGATCTGCTCTGTAGATTATTCCTCTCATTCCTCGGCAAATTGAAAAGATTTGTGCCCAAAACTAGTAGCGGTTTGATAAAAATAATACACTCATACCCTGTACAAGAACGTTGGGTATACGAATTTTCGCTAATCCGAACATGAAGAATTTGTACCTTGTAATTCGTTATAAGAACATTTTGGTTTCTGAGTGAACTTGTCTTCGGTTCGGATCAGGGTGGAATTTTCCCCATAAGAAATAATGGAATTTTTGTTTTCGATTTATGATCTCCCACCTTCTGTATAGATTTTCAGGAATGAGTGTACATGAAAACTTTAACATGACACTGACAATTGAAATAAATGTAGGTGTTTTCCAAATTAAACATTTTGATCTTAACTAATCCAATGAGTGATAGATCTAGTATTGGTCAACCAATCAGAAGAATGAAGATGAAGACCATTATGATGAGTGTAACAGGAGGCAAGAGTGGAAAATGTTATGGCAGAACAGTCATCAAATTTTCCAAGTACAGCTTTAGAAGCTATTTTGCACACGATTCTAGTCAATATTTAAAAGATGATGTAAAAAAAGACTTGTCATCATAAACGAAATCTAGACTAACTAACACACACACTCACACCAAGACAAGTTTGCACAGAAAAAAACTGCAGCACAGACTTGAATACATGATCCACCAGTTTTGAAACCAGTAATTTATATACTGTTCTGCATTGCCCCCTAGACTTGAATTTTGCTTGTAATCATTAATATGAGTTTTTGGAACTAAAAGAAATAGCTAACCAAATGCCTAGCTGTTTAAAAAAACTATGATTTACTCCAACCTTCTCTTACTTGGGGCTAAATTATGTAGTTATTTTCACTAGATATGTAAACAATCACTAGTCAGAACTAAAATATGTTTCAATATTTCACAATTTTTTTTCCTGTAGGTCAGCATTCCATATTATTAATACACTAGAGTTCAAAATATTCCTGTAGATTAGTTTATTTAATAATTTACCATACTGCTGTTGTCCTTGCCAAATGTGGTCAATGGATTAAACATACCTCCTGCGTGCTTAGGATGACTCATGTGTATTAATGTTAATAAATCAAATCAGATGTTAATACATCAAAACCCTCCTTTTCTTTTGTTCTTTTGTCCATGTTTATAAATTTTAAATCTGTTTTTCACTATCCCTTTTATTAAGTCAACACTGGTTACACTAACACTATGTTATTTGTTATGAAGCCATTTATTATTTAGAAAAGCTTGTGTTAAAATGCATTGGATATAACATTTCATTTTTTACAACAACATTCCAGCATATTCTGAATGAACAGCTAATAGGATAGCTAATAGAATAAGAATAACACACTAATATAATTCAAATACTATTGTTGTTATATACATATATCAAAATAACGAAGAATTCATTTGCAATAAACCTCATGTTTTCAGTTCAATTTGCATTAGCCTGTAGTCAAAAATTCTGAATTCTGGCAGAAGTCTTTCACCAGCATTGAAATCTCCTTGGTAACTGAAACTGGGAACGAAGAGAAAATCTAATTAAGCATCTGTTACTTGACAAATTAATATTAGAATAACTGACTTTGAACACCTAGCTTGTACATACATGCATTATGCCTATGTAGGGATAATTTGAATTGATAGCATCAAGCTATTTGGATAAAATGCTATATTATCAAACCTTTTCAAATACTGTCAGTAATATAGTTCTAAGTTATATCAACAATAGGACCCAAAAGACTCACACAAAAATATTACTTCTGTCTGTATATTTTATCACCTTGCTTTGCATATTGTTTTTATTGTGTTTTTAGTCTGTAACACTTTGAATTATTTTCTTAATATGTGAATGAGTCACTTTCAAAAAACCTTCTGGATTCACGTTAGTAAAATAAAATGAGATCCTTATGCATTAAAATAAACCTAAATGCAAAAGAAACAGGGGATCAGCTTCAACAACATGGCTATGCAGCTCATTCTGTACTCCTTTGTGTAAAGAATTGTCTCTTTTTCTCAGCATAAACTATGCTTCCTCTTAAGTTGCACTTGTGTCCTCTGGAAAACCATGCCTCTTGAGGCACAGCCCTTCTAGGCATCACACTATATACAGTATATTAAACATATTTTTTATTGCTTTCTCCAATCGTCTCTAAAATAATACATATTTAAATACCTATGTCTTTCTTTAAAATATAATCTTCAAATTTCTCTGGTTTGTATTTTTCTATGAATTCTGAAGTCTAGGGTTATGTTCATCAGTACCTTTGATGATATGAATACTTGAATCAGATTCCCGATTCTTCCTGAGGTTCAATTATTTTAGTCTGTCAGTCTAGGAGATTTGTTTGAGCCTGAGGATATCTGATCTCTCTTCTCTTGGCTGATTCCAGATCAGAAATATCTTTTTATATCTTGGTGATTAAATATTGAAACAACATTGTAAAAGAGGTCTAGTGCATTGCGCAATAGTGCATAAGCTTCTTTAATTTGATTTCTATGCTTATAGCTATTGTACTGCCACATGGTTAGCCCACAATAGGCGCACAGGTTCTATGCAGGGCCCCGAGAACAGACACATCCCACACACAATACTTAAAGTGAAATTATAGCTTATTAACTGGTATAATAATATCTAAGTAGTTGGAGTCAGCCCTAATATATTATATATTTAACAGCCTGTACAATGACCAAGGTTCTTAGTAAACAACTGGGGGAGAAACTTATCACAGCCAGTCTTTTGAAGCTGAAAAAAAGCAGACATGGTTCTGTGGCAGAAAAAGTGGTCTTACAGATTTCTGGCTGGGAAGATAAGCAGCTTGTGTTCTGGCAGAAAACTGGCATAAGAAAATCTTCAGCCTGGAAACTGATTCAGCCTATGTGAGGGCAGAGGCAGGGGCAATATGGCAGAGATCTTCCTCAGACATCTTTCCTGATCATCACTGATCCTTCCTGGTTCACCGCTCCAATTTATCCAGACAAGAGCAAGATGCACTGCTGATGCCTGCTCCATTGATTGCTGGTGTCCAGTCTCCTTGCAATCTAATTTAGGGAGGAAAGCTTTGAAAAAACATGAGACCACATTCCTACATGGCACCACACTATATATATACACTGTATATTAAACTTTGTTTTTTATTGCTTCCTCCCATTGTCTAAAAATAATCCATATTTTAACACTTCGTCTTTCTTAAAAGTATAATCTTCAGACTCCTAATTTATAATAATAATTAATAATTGCTTACACTTATATAGCGGTTTTCTGGACACTCCACTCAAAGCGCTTTACAGGTAATGGGGACTCCCCTCCACCACCACCAATGTGCAGCATCCTTATAGTTGTGGAAGCCATCTGCCAGGTGCTTGCCCAGTTCTGATTTTGGTCTGGACTAGTCTGAAATTCTTTACCAGTATCTATAAGTGTCTGCTAATTATAATTTACTTTGTTATATATAATTCATATAAAATTGGAAAAATAGTGATTCTAGTATAGATCCCTGAGGTACTCCACTTATTTCACCACTCCAGTATAAGCATTTACGCCTGATCTGTACCATTTCCTGTTCATAAATAAATTCTTATTTCAATTTTGTGCTTTTCCTTGAATGACTACCACCTACAAAACTGAGAACTAATGTCAAAAGCCTTTTTAAAACTTAAACATTCCATACAATATGCTATTTTTATTTGATTACTGCTATTGCTTGCTCAAAGACGAATCCCTAATGTAAGAAATTGTATGTGGCTAATAAAGGATCTTATAAAAGAACTCTGAGAAGCTAGTTAAGCAAGACCTATTTTATAAATCCATGTAGAATACATAAATACTATATAAGTAGGACTTATTGGTGTGTACTTATTTTGTTCTGTTTTATCACCCCTTTAATTTACTGTTTTGAGAGATAGCTAGAAGGTTTTTTTATAGGAAAGCTATGAATAGAAATTTCAGATCAGACAGTTCACCACTACTCACAACTGATTCAGAGCTACTTTAACTGGCGGCTGAGTGATCTCAATTCTACATAGACATCTGGGAACAAATCAATAGTGCCATGCGTTGTAGCTAAAAAAAACACCATTGAAGGTGGACCATTCTGCGATAAGAAGCATTCTCTGATATCTAGAGTGTATGTAGAAATTAGAAAACTCCAGTGAGCATCGGTGCAAAAAATACAATTTGCATTATATACTTTACTGTAGAATTCTAGAAATTACCCTGGTTAAAATGAATGCTCTTTATTTCCAATGACTTCACTGATAACATGAAATTGGCAATTACCAATGGCATTTCAAACTATTTTATACATGGAATGTATCAATACAATAAATAAGACTCTACCAAAACTAGGATATAGATCGGAAAACATTGCGGCAAATTTGAGGAGCAAAGAAAGATATACCTCTTTAGTAATTAAGGTAATTTACCTTATTTTTATTTACCTTTTTTAAATAGCTTTGTAAAAACACTACAGGATTATTTTGTAAATACACATTTTACTACAATGGATTCACACAAAACAAATGCAAATTATGTTGAAGAGTGCCCCTGTTTAGCAGTTAGGGATTTTTTTTAGGCTACACTCACATAAAACACAGTTATGCTGTTTCCTCAGTGGTATTTTTGGAGTTGAGGTGTTTGATGTTTTGCTTTTAATATCAGATCTCTGCCTGCTATTGAAAATTTTATGCTAATCTATAGAAAATCAGCATCCAGTTTATGTGTGTACTCAAAAGTGAAATTGAAACAAAGAAGTAGGGTATCTATAACATGCAGAGGTATCACTTTAAGCAGTTCTCTTTTGCAATCCAATCCAACTGCACTGGTGCAAATCGTAATAGAAACCTAATACTGCATCTTCCTTTATATTACAGGAAAGAAATTAAAGACTCTCTTGTTAAATTATTAGAAAACTGACCTAAAAGTGATCAGAAGTTATACTGTAGATTAGCTACATGAAACTGTTTATAACTCAATAACATGCTAATAGTTCATTTCATGTATATACAGTAACTATAGTGTTGCTGATTGTGAAAGACTTCTTGAATCTGGCCATTTCATCTAGAGACATTTGTTTTTTCAAAACACAAGAATTCAGTTTTTTTTCTTATTTTCCCCTCAAATAACTTATGTCCCAGTCACTATACTGGGGCATTAGGACCCACACAGACCACAGGGTGAGCGCCCCCTACTGCCCCCACTAACACCACTTCCAGCAGCAACCTTAGTTTTTCCCAGGAGGTCTCTCATCCATTTACTGCCCAGGCTCATACCTGCTTACCTTCAGTGGGTTACAAGGTCTGAGTTACAGAGTGATATGGCTGCTGGCCATACAATAAGTACGACACAAAAGTACAATACCGTACAATACGTACTTGAAAACTAATTAGTGTATAGTCTAGTAATATAGAACAAAACACTACTGAAATGTAAATATATTAATATTAAATGTGATTAAAAATATATTAATATTAAATGTGCTTATTTGCATTTAGAAAAATCACCCTTTCAAGATATCAATATGCTTTGTTAATAGTTCATTTGAAAATATGCCAAATAAAGTGTATTGTAATCACAGAAAATGAAAAAAATCTCCTTACTGTACATAAACTGTGAGAGACTATGAGGTAAATTACGGGCCAGTCATAGCATTTCTCTGAGTTTATTGAGCACGGGTGTTGTCCTATACTCACTGTACTGTACAGTATATCTATATTGGAATGTAGCACATGAATGTGAGAAGTTTTATTTGAGTTCAAGTATTTGTGCTGAAAATTGGTTTTTTTGACATACTAAAGGATATAAAGAAAACAAGTCTTTGATGATGAGATTATACTGAATATTCATATTATACCGAATAAATCTCACAAAGCAAGTGTTGTTTTCTTTTTCTGGGATTACCTAGGATTTGGACAAATGTGTAATTAGCTCTAATCAGCACATCCATTGTCATAAAAGTGAAACAGTGGATCTGTATATAACATATACTGTATACAGTAACAGTGTAAGCCTGAACCTAAAACTATTTACTGTAACCTTGCCTTGATGCTGTACCTTGCAAAGTATTCAGACCCTTTTGTATTGTCTAACCACAAAAACCTCAGCCATATGTTTGCAGTATCACTTAAATAGCTTGTTGCATATTCCATGAAGAATCTGAGTCAGGTTTCCATCCTTCCATAAAAGTCAGCTTTGTGGAGTGAGGGGAATATTGTTGACTTTCTCCCATCTCAGTCACTGAACTCTGTAGTTCTTTCAAAGTCACCATTGGCCATACAGTGGCATCCCTCACCAGCCTAATTTTTGTCCAGACATTCAGCTTGGTGTCTAGGTGCCTTTCACTTCTTAACAGTTGACATTATCACACTCAAAAAGATATGTATAATTGAAATAGTTGTATACATTTCTTGTGATCTGTGCCTTTATAACTTTATCCCCAGGTAGTTCTAAAAAATTGGTCTTCATTGTTGAATCTTTGCTTGAAATTTACTACTTGACTCCTAGACCTTACAGAGATGTATTTATTCTGAAATTATGTGAATAACTATCATTGTACACATAGAGAGGCCACTCAGTTAATCATGAGGGTTGTTAAGGTATTTTATTTAACTTAAATATATTTATGTTTGTCACAGCCATGTGATTGAATTCTTATGCAATCTTGACCTTTCCATTTTTCCATGTTAAGTCTATATGTACATCTTTCTTTTTGTATTGAAAGTGTGGATAGGATTGTGTAAATAACATATTAATCGCTGTTTCAAAGTATACTGACTACATGCTTTAAAGCATCAAAAAGTGAATACTTTTTTATGTCAGAAAGTTGATGGATATTTATGAAGACCTTGCCTACATTTAGACAAAACTGCTGTTGTGCTGTCATATGCTTATGTTTAATGCTTTGTTTTAAGAGACAATATTTATGTCATGCATTAAAGCTGGTATTTATTTATTTTTTAAGAAACACAGACATTTTTTTTTACTGACATGATGAAAAAAATAAAAGTATAACTAGACTGCATTGTTTTAAACAAGTGAAAAAGCTTCTTAGACATTTGTATTCGTATCAGGTCTTATAAATGGATGTAAACCGATGTAAACTGTAAATAGAAAAGTAGAAACAAGTTGTAACTCTACAGAGTGATCTTCATTTTTCAGGTGCTATCACATCCACATTACCACTGTTTAGTAAATCAGGCTGTATTAAATATAAAAATAAAAAAATATATTTATTCTGAAAGGAGTTCATGTCTCGCCAGTGTGGCATCTCACATGTTGATGGCATTTTTTTTTGCCATGACTGGATAAAAGGCTGACATTTAATTGAACCTGGTGTGTGCTCACCTCTTTGTAATCCACTTTTGATCTCTTTACTGCTGTCAGTGCTCAATTGCTTTTTAAAGGGTAAAATGATGCCTGAAGAGAAAGTACACACAACCAACAGCCATACGACATAAAATATAGACTTTAGAAATGTGACTGGCTTGGCTGACAGCTTGCAGTCCTGAATATTTCTACACTTTCCATTTGATCACTGTGAAGTATTGTAAGAGAAAGTAGTAGCTCAATAAGAGGAATGGCACAGGGTCCCATTATACAGCATCTGTAAACAGGTGCAAAGCATGCATCACAGATGTGCATGTTCTATGGCTGTCAACAATGGCCACATATGCTACATAGCCTAGTCACATAACCTATGACTTTCACAGTGGACCCCCTGGTGATCAACCCTGTTGATAATAAATATGAATTAGCAAAATGTATTTATAATGAGAATTAATTGAGTTTATACAGCATGACACTTTTCATCCCATTGGATCTCAAAGCACTTTAAAAATACAATAGGACTGGACCCACATGGCCCACCACTGAAATACGTCACTCTCAAGTGGCCCCATTCTGTGCCAGCAGCTCCACTGTAATGACCAGGCTGGGACTGACTCGCGACCCTTTTGTAGAACCTGACAGCAGCAGCATTCTCAGGTGTGAGCTAACACCTTGCACCTGAAGAAGGCTTCACAGCCAAAACATTGTGTTTTCTCTCTTCTTTTTTCAGCATGGAATAAACCAATTACTTGTTCCTTTGCAATCTTTATGATTGATGGTATGATTCAGTAGAGTAGTTCCTCCTGGTTGTTGTAGGAATAAGGCCAGGTACTTTTCAAATATTTGCTGATGTTCACTCTGCTGTTTCTTATTTAGATGTGATAATTGCAGCTTGTTTGAATAATTTCAAGTGTCCAAATCTCCAACCATTTCCTCATCTTCCCCCACTTTATGCACAAAAAAGAAGCTACTCACTGTGGTTTTCTTTCTTTCTCCATTCTCTGAGGAGATTCACATGATAAACCTGTATCCTTGTGAGGATCTTCTATATGATTTTATACAGTCCATGCCGATTTGCATGCAATTATTGTCACAAAGCGTTCTTTCTGGACCCTATGCAGACCACACGATCCAGGGAAAAGTGAAGAAAACACGGGGGAAAAGTCATGCAGGAAACGGGAATGAAAACGTGTCCATGGAGTGCTGGTGGTCGGGGGAGGTGAGACCTAGGCAAACAATCCGGGGATGAGTCCAAAGATAAATCCAAAAACAGGGCAAAAGCCCAAAGCTAGGAGATCCATCTGGGACTGACAATTAAAAACCAGAGCAGGGTCGGGACCAGCAGGGGAAACGGGAACAGGAACAGAAACTTAAAACCATAACGGAGCCAGGCGCTGTCACGATTATAGTCCCCCCTCCTTAAGGGTGCTCCAGCCCTTTCACTTGAGACTTTATTCTGTGCACCTGATTCCTATTCCCAGCCCACCTTAAAAGCCAGGCGCTGACGCTCATCCGGGCTCTGCATCTGATTTCCGTATCGTGCGAGTCCGAGACCTGGAAGCGCCTGGTCCCGTTAAGGTTTTAATCTCTGTTCCCGTTCCTGTTCCCTGTCCGCCGGTTCTGACCCGGCCTCTGGTTTTAATTCCTTGTTTTGATGGATCTCCTGGTTTTGGACTTACCCATTTGTTTGGATACTCTCTAAGGATTACTCTTTTGTATTGTTCGCCTCAGCCACACCTCCCCCGTGCACCAGCGCACCTTGGACACGCCCCCCTGTCTTCAGCCCCGTATTCCTGCATGACGTTTCCCCAGTGTTTCCCCACTTCTTCGGATTGTGTCGTCCGCATAGGGTCCAGAAAGAACTGTTCGTTACAGGCGCATCCAGGTCAAGGGCTCACATGATGCGGGAACCGGCAGGTGGTTCTCCGAGAATCCTGTGCGTAGCCGAGAACTCTGCAGGATGCAGAGGAATAACAATCCAAAATAGTAATCCAAAGGGCGAGATCAAAAAGGGAAAAGTCAAGTCCAAAAACCAAGAAAGCCAACAAGGAAATAAAGCTCACTAGAAAACTCTAAGAGGCTTTTCAATAGTGAGCAGGGTAGGGTGTGTGAGGGAGCTTAAAATACTTAAGGGAGAGGAACATGGTTGGATAATTGGTTCTGGAGTGAGATCCTGTGGAATCCGATGCCTGTGAGAATGTGATGGGTTCTGTTAGGAATGAGAGCGTGAAACAGTGGGTTTGGAAATATAGCAGGGTTTGCGAGGGTGAGTGCGGGACGTGACAGTTATTGAGTACTGCCTGAGCACCGGCAGAGTGCTTCTTATCCTTAGCCAGGGAGTGAGCAGTGTGCCAGTGTATAGTCGTATCGTAAGGCGATCCTTCTTTGTTATATACAATATGGGCTTTTCATTAAAGGAAAATAATAATCCTTCCCTAGCTGTTTCGCTACTGTTCTGGTTCTAAGCTTGAACTCCTTTCCAAAATCTCATGAGGATCTTAAATAGCAAACCTGATGAGCCTCAGGTGCAGTAGCTGCAATTCCCATGTGCCGTGGAGTAGGGAGTGCAGTGGGAGGTGTACTCCACTGTCAGACAACTGGAAAGAAGAAGAAAAACCTTTTGGCCCAGCTCATGATGGCAAGCATGCTGGTCATACCAGAGTTTCTGAGCACACTAGATCTAGCCTCTTCACGATATTTCACCAGGCTGTCTCTCATTGCCAGTACATACTGCACAATCCCCTCTCCAGATGTTGTTGGTGAGGTTGACTCCCAGGTGGTTCTCGGTAAATCCAATGGTCCTTGAACAGCTCCTCTCTATAGTAGCTCAAATGTTGCCATGCCATGGTTTGGGTCCTACAGGTTGTGGGACAAAACCATTTTGTCGGTGAGAAACAAAACAAGGCATTTATCAGAAACACGTGAGTTAGCAAAATGTATATGGTTAAAATAAACATTTTACATAAACACTTTAATCATAGTATCTTTAGTTCAGGAAGTTGCTAATCCTAACCTTTTTAAATACTGTCTCAGAAGATGGGTTGAATCTTTAAACTGCCCTTGTTTTGCATATTAATAATAAACACGATGAGAAACTTTATTACTTCTTAAGATTTAAAAAAGGGACATACAGTAGCTACGAAGTATTAAGACATACTAGTTAAAGCCTCTTTGTAAGAACATGCACTTGTTTGCTAATGTTCACTTTTTAAGGCTACACCCGCAACTCTTCTGATTAGGTTATGATATTGGTGACAAATTTAATTTTCCTGTTCACACAAACACACAGAAGATACTGGTATTAAATGCAAAATCAACCACAGCCCCCAATCAGGGCAAAAAGAGAAACAAAATTGCAGACATTGCTATCCTTGCAGCAGTAATAGAGTGCTTGAACTTAGCAGATGGGGTTACTGGCTGTCAAAGTTGCCTTACATGGTCATGTGATCACCCTAAAAAGAAGGTGCTATATCTCGTGAACAAAAGCAGCTGGAAAGTTACTGGCACAAACCGGCACAAGTGCAGCACTAATGAATGAGACCAGTTCAGTTTCTCTACTACATTGTATGGGGCTGCGAGACCTAACAACCCTGAAAAACCAAGGCACTATATCTCGTAAATTAAAGCAGCACAAACGCTTCTTTAAATGGCACAAACCGACACAAACGTAGCACTAACAAATGAGGTGGGTTTCGTAATTTGTGCTCTTTGTGGGGGGGATTTCGCAGGGCTCTTGTTTGCAGCTCTTTATGATATGTTTGTAGGTCTGTGCTTTGAAATTTAAGTCAAAGATTTGTTTGTCCTATTTTATGGTATGTGTTTGTGAGAGTTATTCCCAGAAAGGATATTAGTTGCTGTAGCTCCTACCTTATTACATTCCACAGTGAGGTTAAGTAGTGATATTTAAGAGCTTGATATGTGCAATATTTATATGTCCTACTTCACTATTAAAGTGTACTTAAGAATCTTGCTATTATGGTTAACACTTAGATAGGGTAAATGTTTGATTTTCTCAAATCTTCAAAGCAAGGAAAAACTATGGTGTTTATTTAGTTGTACTAAGTGTGAGACACTTTGATCAAAGAATCTAGTTTACGTTAGTTAATTAAATTCTGGGCAAATGCTTTACATTGGTTAATTAAGTTCTGAAAAAAATGATTAAGTATGTTTAAGACAGAAGAAATAGAGGAGAAGAAGACAGACAGAAGACCAGATTCTAGTTAATATTTGAGCTTTCTTAAGAGAGATTGACATTCTGTTGTATTTAGGAAACTCTGATTTCCTGTATCAGAGTCCAAAGAATCCCTCAGTTAAAGCAACCTCTTCTGCATAGTGGGTGATTTTTTAGAATTAGTACAGTTGATAGGTTTCCCATTGACGTTGTAGCATCTGGGTTTATGCACAGAGAGAGATTTAACTGTAGGCCATATTCTGTTGGTTTAGAAGGCAGCTTTATATCTTATGTTGGTCTTTGTAGGTATAACAGAGAATTTGAATACTTAAATCAAATCAAATCAAATCAAAGTTTATTTATCAAATGCACAACAATACAGCATGCAGCAGTAGTTGCTGGCAATGAAATGTCTTTTTCTGGGAGCTCACAAAAATTACAAGAATCACAGAAATCACAAAAATTCACAAAAACACAATTATCACAAAATTGAGGTTACATTTTTGAAATTGAATAAAACTCAATGTGAGTAGAGCTGTTATGTGTCCATGGTGTATGCAATATATACATGTAGTTATGCTGAATATAGTGAGAATTGTGTGTCCATGTAGCCATTACAGGTGATTTGCTAAAGGAGCTGCAGGTTGGCTATTTAGCAGTCTTATTGCCTGGAGGTAGAAGCTGTTCCGTAGTCTATTGGACTTGGACCGAATGCTTTGATACCGTTTACCGGACGGTAGGAGGGAAAACAGTTTGTGACTGGGATGACTGGGGTCCTTGAGAATGGACCTGGCCTTCTTCAGACATCTAGCTGAGTAGATCTCCTGGATGTTTGGTAGCTCACAGCTGGAGATAAGCTATGCTGACTTCACCACCCTCTGCAATACTTTGCGATCCTGTGCGGAGCAGCTCCCATACCAGGCAGTGATGCAACCAGTCAGGATGCTCTCAATAGTGCACCTGTAGAAGTTGGCCTGGATATGTGTTGGCATGCCGAACTTCTTTAGCCTGCGGAGAAAGAACAGGCGCTGCCGTGCTGTCTTGACCACGATGTTTGTGTGGTGGGTCCAGGTTAAGTCCACTGATGTGTTAACTCCCAGGAACTTAAAGCTGCTGACCCTCTCCACTGCAGTCCCATTGATGTAAATAGATGTGTGGTCTCCTCCCTGATGTTTCCTATAGTCCACAATCATCTCCTTAGTCTTACTGATGTTCAGAGAGTGGTTGTTCTCCTGGCACCATACTGTCAGGGTTTCAACCAACTCCCTGTATGCAGACTCCTCACCATCTGTGATCAGGGCAATGACTGTTGTATCGTTCGCAAACTTGATGATGGAGTTTGAGTTATGCCTGGTGACCCAGTCATGGGTAAATAAGGAGTAGAGGATAGGACTAAGCACGCAGCCTTGGGGTGCTCCAGTGTTTAGAGTCAGGGTAGAGGATATGTTGATGCCCACCTTCACCACCTGAGGACGTTCCGTCAAGAAGTCCAGGATCCAATTACAGAGAGAGGTGTTCAATCCCATCTTCTGTTGACCTGTTCTGGTGATACGCAAATTGCAGTGGGTCTAGGGTGACAGGCAGTGAGGAGGTGATGTATGCTTTGACCAACCATTCAAAGCATGATAACTGATGTGAGTGCAACAGGGCGGTAGTCATTCAGGCAGCTGACTCTGGATTTTTTAGGAACAGGGACAATGGTGGTTTTCTTAAAGCAGGAAAGAACTATAGACTGAGCTAGGGAGAGATTGAATATGTCCGAGAAGACATCTGCCAGCTGGTCTGCACATGCCTTCAGAACGCAGCCAGGGATGGCATCAGGGCCAGGAGCCTTGCGTGGATTGGTCTTTTTAAAAACTTTACACACATCCGCTCTGGATATGATCAGTGGGTTTCCTTCTTGGATTTCTGGAATCTTCCTGACTGGATCTGCATTGCTGACCTCAAACAGAGCATAGAATGAATTTAGCTCATCAGGAAAAGAGGCAGACTGTTGTGCGATATAGCTGGGTTGCGTTTTGTAGTCTGTAATGGTGCGTATACCACTCCACATGGTCAGTGCGTTGCAGCCGTGGTAATATGACTCTAATTTAACTCTGTAGTTGTATTAAGCTATTTTGGTAGCTTTCCTGAGGTCATATCTGGATTTTTTGTATTTACCCATGTCGTCAGAATTGAAAGCAGCTGTCCTAGCTTTGAGTTTGGCGGGAATCTCACCATTTATCCACGGTTTCTGATTTGGATATGTGCGAACAGTAATCCTAGGAACCACGTCTTCAATACATTTACTGATGTAGCCAGTAACATAGTCCGTATACAGATTGATATTATTTTCGGCAGCTTCGCGGAAGATCTGCCAGTCAGTGGTAGCAAAACAATGATTTAGTATAAAATCTGATTCATCCGACCAACGTTGAATGGTTCTTAACACTGGCCTCTCCTGTTTAAGCTTCTGCTTGTAAACGGGAAGTAGCAGAATGGAGGCGTGATCGGATTTGCAGAAAGGAGGTCAGGGGAGGGCTTTGTACCCATCCTGGATGGGAGTGTAAACATTGTCCAACGTGTTTGTTCCGCGCGTTGGGCAGTTGATGTGTTGATGTAGATTAGGCATTGTTTTTTTCAAGTTCGCACCGTTGAAATCACCCGCTATGATGAATGCCCCCTCAGGATGTGTATTCTCGTGTCTGTTAAGGTGAGAGTGTAGTTCATCCAGTGCCTTTGTGTAATTTGCCTGCGACGGAATATACACCACTGTGAGAACTACCGATGTGAACTCCCTCGGGAGATGGAAAGGGCGACATTTTACTGTCAAATGTTCAAGATGTGTAGATGCAAGATGTTGATATAATCTCCACGTCTGTACACCAGGAATTATTTACCATGAAGCGTACCCCGCCACCTTTGCTCTTACCCGAATCCGTTGTTCTGTCCTGACAGTGAATAGAAAATCCTCCAGGGAGAATAGCAGAGTCCGGAACAGATGGGTCAAGCCAGGTTTCAGTGAACGCCAGCACGTTGCAGTTCTTGATATCCCGTTTGAAAGCAAGCCTTGCTCTCACTTCATCCAGTTTATTGTCCAGTGACTGAACATTAGCAAGAAGTATGCTCGGGAGTGGGACGCGATTGCTGTGTTGCCTCAATCTTACCAGAACGCCTGCCTGTTGACCCCTCTTCTTACGACGCCATCATTCTACCCAGTACAGGTACAGGTGAGACACCACGGTCCACATAGTCGGCAGTAATTATTGGTGTAGATTTAACTGTGCCAATGTTCGATCTTATGTTCATAAGTGTTTGTCGATCTTACACTTACACAGACCTTTCACTTCAGATTTAGGTTATGATATTTTCATTGAGAATTATAGAAGGCTGACAAGATCTTAGCATAAAAAGTTTTTGAAAGTAAAATATTTTTTTAATTTTAATATTTAGGTTTATACACAGAGGTTGTGTTAGAGGTGGGTTGTACCAAACTGTTCCATGCATTTGTTAAGGCTTTGTATATGTACAGGAACTGTATATGTGGAATGCATCAAAGTATTTTAAATATCTTTGAAAAAATGGTAGAACTGGTTAACAGTTTTGAATATATAAAGGAATCTTATTTTAGTAAATGAGCAAAAAAATATTGACTGTAGTGTATTGTGACTATATTATGATTATCATTTAACAACTGATAACTTAAAACTGCACCTCAATGTATAGAAATACCTTAAACAGGTACAAAGCAGGTTCATCCAGAGAGGAAAGTGACATAGATTTTTTGATTTAGCACAAGATCAAGGTCTCCTAAGATTTTTCTGCACATGGGAATTGTGTAATGTCAATTCTAACAGATTTAACCAACAAAAGCCAAATAAGCAGAAAATAAGCCAGAAGCCATTTTAAAGAAATTGTCCAGTTCAGTAGTCTCACTGCCTGTCTTTTGGAAAATGTTAAAATTGCTTAATATCTGGAATGATGGCACAGCAGCAGAAAGAGCTTTTTAGAAATTTGCAGATGTCCTGTATGTTGTCTTCTTGCACTAAATGACCTGTTTCGGAGATTAAGAAAACTGTAGTGTCATGAGCCAGAAACATTTTTTGAACTGCATCACTGTGTCAGCAGTAAGTGGACACTTTAAAAACCTCGCAAGGATTAGCAGCAGAGACAAATACTGGATGTGAAACAGAAAACAGCGCAAACAAACAGTATTCATAAGGCTAAGGAAAAGGCTAAGGTAGGACATTTTATACAAAATATTTTAATTTTATACAAAATATTTTAATTTCCACTCTTTTTAAACTTTAAATGTACCTTTAATGTTACCTATTTCTACAAATTATAACAGCAGCCCTTTGTACTGTTATGTTTTTTTATTGTAAACATAAGCTATGCTAAAACAAATCTCAGCACAATTTAGAAGCTGTAAGTGCCCTTGATGTTTTATTATGCACTGAGGATTTATGGATTAAGCTTAAAATGTGTTTTATTTATAATGAATATAAATTATGAGCTGTCTGTTGTCTTAAAATGATTTGTGTCTTTATATCTGCTTACATGCCTGATTTAAAAATACAGTGCCAGACAAAAGTCTGTTGATGACTATAGTTGGTTCTTATTCTAGTACATTTAGTCCTATAACCTAATTAGATCTTCATGAAAGTCTTCATAAAAGATGAAGATAACCAGATTTAACATATAATACAAAAATCTGAATTATTTCATTAACAAAATTATCTAAATATTTTGTTAATAAGCTATGAGCCCTTAGGATAAGAAACTGATTGCACCAATTCGAGAAGGAATGACTTAAGCAAAACTTTTTCTGAAACGGTTTATACATTTTTCACAATTTTGGCCTTTTTTGTTACAGAACTGTTTCAAGTCAGAAACATTTGCTTGCATGAACAGGTTGTTTCATGTCCTGCCATATAATATTTTAGTGGGCTTAAGCACAGACCTTGACTTGGCCAATCGAAAATGCAATATTTCTTGTTCTTCTGCCATTTTGTTTTAGATCTGGTTGCATGTTTAGTATCATTATCTTATTGCATGACCCACTTTTGATTCATATTCAGATGTTGAATGAACGGACTGTCATTCTCCTCCAAATTCATGGTTCAGTCAATGATTGCAAGCAATCTGAGTATTGAGGCAGCAAAGCCAACACAAACCATAATACACCCATGAGGTTTTTCTGTTGGAAGGTAGTTTTGTTTTTGCTAGACAGAAAGTTTATCATTGTGGCCAAAAAGTTCAACATTTGACTTACCTGTCCAAATTCTTCTAGTAGTCGTGTAGACTGTCCAGGTACTCTTTGGGAAAATTAAAGCAGGCAGAAATGTTCTTTTTAGAGGTTTCTTCATTCCTAGGTTAAAGAGCTTGGCTAATCTGGAAATACTACTCACTACACCTCCAGATCAAATGGAGCTAATTGAGGTGGCTTGCACATCCTTCTAGGGAGGTCCCCAGAGAGGCTTCAATTGGAGTTCTTCCAGGTACATTCCACCTTGCAGTCGACCCCAGACACACTAGAGGGCCTATGTTTTTAAGATGGTTTCAGAATCCTTTTACAATCCTCCAGGAAGATGTGTTGTGGTGGAAATACTAGAGGTGATACTTCCAAGGCCCTTTACCACATAAAATGGTCTGAAAATGGATGCATTGCATTATGTTGAAATACTCAGTTTAATAGGTCTCTAGAATATAATACTGAACACTTAGAAAGTATTTTTTCATATTTCATTATGGAATATAGCATATATGGAATATCCTTAAGGCACACAATTCTTAGAAAATCCCTTAGGAGATACTGGCGTTATATAAAGGGCCCCCTGAGGCAAATGGAAGTCCTGTGTTTGAGTTATTGTGATTGAGTTCCATTACTCACCTGTTGGTACCTACTGAAAGGTATTATAGCTCTTTACTGTGAGAGATAGAAGCTTCATTACAGAAAAGACAGGGAGAGCTCGAAATACGAGCTAGACAACAACCCAATAAGACTAGGAATTCCATAAACTCTCTGATTTACAAACAGTTGATTTCTGTTTAGTATTTATTTACACAATTCTAAACAGTTACTTAAAGCAATTACTTGCCTGTTCATTTAAAATCAAATGTAATGCTTAGAAGCCCAAGATATTTAATTCTTAGAAACCAAATATTACAATGTTCCTTTTTTAATGTTTAGTTGTTTTAATTATAGTTATTTTATTGCTGAGATTTATCATCCTCACTTCATTATTCTCTGGTTAATGAAAAATGCAAGTATGAAATATTCAATGATAAAGTATGAAATGTCATTTAGGAAACAAATTTAAAATTAAAAATAAATAAAATAAAGATATAGCTTTGAAATGAAGACATGTGCGGTCAAGTGCTTTTGCTAAACACAAACACCGAGAACACCAAATGGATTGTATTGATTTTGTCAGCAGATTTGTTCTATTATTAATGTTCAGAGCATTATTACTGTAATGTGGTTATCCTCACCCTCAGCCTGAGGATGTACAGTGGGTGCTCATCTGTGAACTAGGAGTAAATTTCAGCACTGGCAAGTGGTTCACTGTACTTGTCCTTTTTTTCACATGCTTTTCAGTATTGTTTTATGAAGCAATTAAAAATTACAACAAACAAATATTGTAGGAGAATTCAATATGTAAGAAATAGAAATAATGCAACAGCACGACTCCTATTGCAACACTAACACTATATTTTTTATTTTTTTATTATTTTTTGTTTGTGGAGGAGACAAAGAAGACAAGGCTTAAAATTAATTGTGCATGTGCTAATCAATAAACACTGAGTCAGCAGCTTCAGAAGGCCTGCAGGGAGGCAGGCTAAGGAAAACACTATGACAGATTATATGAAATAGAACTCTACTAGTAAACCACAACTGGCCAGCCTCTGCCTGGATTTGTTGAGCTGGGGATGAACCTTTCATCCCCAGCTCAGTATACCAAGTCCTGTGTAGGTCATAAGGAGAAAGTTTGTTCTCCAGTTAAAAATATAGTATAAAAATATAACAAACAGGTTAATTTTAGACTAGAAATCTCAAGATGGTGGCACGCCATAAAAACGGTGCTAAATGTTGTTTCTGTGTTAAATATCGTCACTAGTCCTAATTTACCAAGAGTCTACAATCGTTTGACCCTGCTGGACATCGGAAAACGCTGCAAGGACTCTCCGCTGAATATTCCAATGGAAAGATTAGGCGACCTTACCTTACTGCACGGATCAGGTCCTGTACTGGCAGCACCACCTGTTGCGGTTGTCCGTATGAGGAGACGCAGAAAGCGGTGGGAAAGGAAACAAAAGTAGAGTTAGAGAGCCGGAGTCCATGCCATGCTAAAAGCCAATCCTCACAAATTGGCTCTCACGTCAATTTTTCTTTCCAACGCCCGTTCTCTGGAGAACAAACTAGACTATCTAAGATTACAACTGGTGACCCAGCGGTGAAGGACTGCTGTGCCCTTATTTTTACGGAGACATGGCTTAATGACAATATCTTAGACACGGCCATTCAGCTAGGCGGACTGACCTCCTTCTGACCTCCAGCTGATGTGAGGAAGACACTAGAAAAATGTTAACCCACCTAAGGCTGCTGAACCTGGCAATATACCTGGTCCAAGATTCTCTGAATGCCCTCCAGTTTGTGTATCATCCCAACCAGTCTACCGATGATGCCGTATCCCTCACTCTTCACCTTGCCCTGTCCCATCTGGATAAGAGGGACACTTACTGTATGTAAGAATGCTGTTCATTGACTTCAGTTCAGCATTCAACACAGTCATCCCCCAGAAAAACTGAGCTTGCTGAATCTTTATGCCTCTCTCTGCAACGGGATTCTGGGCTTTCTGACCGAGAGACCTCAGACAGTCCGGATTGGAAACAACATCTCTAGTACCACCATACTGAACACCGGAACCCCCCAGGGCTGTGTATTCAGTCTGCTTCTGTTCACGCTGATGACTCATGACTGCACTGCTAAGTACAGTGCAAATTACATTTTCAAGTTTGCTAATGACACGACAGTGGTGGGCCTCATTAGTAACGACAATGAGGCACCATAGAGAGGAGATGGAGCAACTAGCAGACTGGTGCTTAAACAACAATCTGTCTCTGAATGTAGATAAGACAAAAGAGATGATAATTGACTTCAGGAGGGCCCTCGCTGATCACTCTCCACTGCACATCAACTGCTCCCCTGTGTAGACAGCTAGAAGTATAACGTTTCTTGGTGTGCATATCACAGATGACCTCACTTGGACCATCAACACCATCTCACTTGCTAAAAAAGCACAACAACGTCTCCACTTCCTGCGACGACTGAGAAGGGCAAACCCTTCCCTCCCCCATTCTATCCACATTCTATAGAGGTACCATCAAGAGCATCTTGACAAACTGTATCATTGTTTGGTTTGGGAATTGTAAGGTCTCAGACTGCAAGTCCCTGCAATGAATTGTCAATACGGCAGGAAACATCTTTGGAGCCTCCCTTCCGTCAATTCATGACATTTGCCACAAACGCTGCACAGACAAAGCCTCCATGTAATGGGAGCCGGTTCAGACTCCCGTGTAGTGCGTATTTAGGACCCTATGCAGACGGTATAATCTGACTGGAGTGACTGGATTATGACATCAGGGGAAACACGGCAGGAACAGGACAGGTTGACAGACAAGTGGGGGGGGGGGGGGGGGGGGGATTGTGATGGCTGTGATCCAGTGCTTTGTGGCTTGGCGCATGCAAACAAGTCCAACAAAGTCCAAAAAGGGAAACCGGGGTGCAGTCCATTATCCAAAATCGGGAGGTCTATCCAAGACAAGGAAGATTAAAATCCCCGTGAAGGGGGAACTAGAACAGGAACACAGAGGTTAAAAAGATAACGATGCCAGGCACTCCAAGCCCCGGACCCAGATGGTCAGGACGCCATTCTGAAGCCTATGCCGTCAGGTCATTCCTGGACCCGCTGGTAGGCACTTCTGGGCAGTGTCTTCC
This sequence comes from Lepisosteus oculatus, assembly GCF_040954835.1. Classification (NCBI taxonomy): domain Eukaryota; kingdom Metazoa; phylum Chordata; class Actinopteri; order Semionotiformes; family Lepisosteidae; genus Lepisosteus; species Lepisosteus oculatus. Next base: position 51,509,152 of record NC_090698.1, on the reverse strand, counting down.
AGATGCTGGGCCGAAAGCTACAGAAACGCCACACTTAAATAGTAAACAGCAGACAGGGGGCAGGTGCATGTAATAATGAAACTAAAATACAATAGAATAGATCGTGACACTCCAGTATTGTGGACAATCCCTCCCACCCCTCCTACCATCTGGTGAAAGGTAATGCAGTATACAAGCCAGCTCTACCAGACTCCATAACAGCTTTTTTCCACAGGCTGTCAGGCTCCTTTACACCCTGGTACCTACTGCACCTACTCCAATTCTGGAAACTTAGTTCTTTTTTGCCTATTGTCAGGCATAGTGTCTGATGTATTCTTTGCACAATTCTTTGCACAATCCTGTAAAGTAAATTGCACTATGCACATTGCACTTTATGTACCCTGTACCCTGTCAGAAAATGTCTATGTCAGCATTGTCTATAACATCTTGTCAGTGCATTGCACGTATTCACACCGTAGACCTGGAGAACTATATCTCACTCCTCTGTATACTTGTATATGGCTGGAATAACAAATAAACTTGAACTTGAATTTAAGATTACAGTGGGGCCATTTGGCCCAATTTCTTTGGTTTAATCGATTTGAGGATCATATCCACTCATTTCTTGTAATAAGCTACACAATATTTTTTATACTTTTTTATATCCTGAAAAAAACTGGAATGTCCCACAAGCACAAAACATCAATGCTCTCAAGAACTTGAGAGTATGCTAAACATGTTAACTTGGATATGCCAAAAATTATGAAAACATTACAGGAAGGTTTGATACACTTCTGTTTAATTTGCAATGGCATAACAACACTTATGATTCTAAATCATATAATGTTGCAAAAAACTAGATATTTAAATTCAATTAATGCTATAAGGTTTGCTTGGAGCATACATTTGTCTGGTATTGGGCTTGTAGCACAATGTTACTTTATATTTTTTCCTTATAGCGGATTTAGACAAACTAATACAATTCCACTGACGTATGCAGAGAAGTAAATACTTAAACCATTAACAATGCTTAACCATTTACAAGTTAAAAGGAAAATAATATATTATATAAAATCAGTACTCTTGGTAGTTTTCTTTTTTCCATATGGAAAGATATGTAGTTTGAGAAACAAGACTTATGTTTAAACAAAATTATTGCATTCCTCTTGTAGATATATCCAGTATTATAGTGTGAATTCAGGAATTTATGGAAAGTTAATACAGTCATCCAAAATAAAAGAAAAATACATACTTCATGCACATTTCTCAAATGCACTCAGTCCATTAATACAATTTTCACCGAATTTGGCAATTTACAATTGATTAATATTAACTGTATCTCATTTGACTCAAAGTTCCTCCCTACATGTTCTGAGCTCCGATTTTGAAAGAGAGTTAGAATTTTGAATAATTTTCTCTGTTTTCTGGGGATAGACTCAAAGTGGAACAAAGAGCCAAAAGACCTTCTGAATCAAATGAACATGTCATTGATCAATCAAAATTCAAATTTGGATCAGAAAGAACAAATCATTTGCAATCTTTACACGGTTAATATTTGCCAGCATGAACTAAGGTTAGATGAAGCTACTACTTACTAAATTTGTGTATGGCTTTGAATGTTTTGTGTGCTTCAAGGACTTTCAAGGTTAATGCACAGCCACACAAATGCAAACCATAGAGGGAACACAGAAACCTCGGTATCTGTTTCAACATCTTAATTGCATAGCTTCACCATAGTCCCACTACCCCTCTGTATAAAGAAGTTTCTCCTCTTCTTGATCTTCAGCTGAACTTCCAGTAGTTTCCATGTGTGCCCTCGAGTTCATGTTTGTCACTGATTCTGAAGAAGTTCATTGAGTTAACTTTGTCAATAGGTTTCAGGATTATGGTTTATATTAATCATTAACTTTCAGTGCAGGCATCAGCTGTAGATGCTATCCAGTATGACCTGTAGGTACACATGAGAAACACATGAGAAACTACATTTCTCCTAAAGCAATGCGGATGTTCAGATCAATTCAATTCAAGCAGTTTGGGCAAGAATAGCAATCTGAAACAACAACAAAAATTGTTTTAGTACTGTAGATGTCTTCTTCAATTATTTAGTTTCATATGCAAACATAAGATACAATTAGATAACAATTGAAGAGATATTGATCTTCATATGCATTGTGTCAGTGTAGTTGCCAATTAATGTGTAGTTATACAAGGACATTTGAAAATGAGCGGTACAGAAAATTAAGGCTTCTTAAACAAGATTTCTTGTCATTGTTCAATGGGCTTGTCAAGTTCAGTTAGTATGTACAAACTTATCAATTATGTTGCAATATTTTATTTATCAGAAATACAGAGCTAAGTATCAAATAGCTTTCCTCCAAGACACCAGTCTTAAATAATTCACGTCTACCAGGCAATTTTTCATGTCAAGATCAGCTTCAGAGAATCCATGGTACAGACTAAACCTCAAATGTACACCTAAAGCATTGCCCTCTCCAACTAGCTGAAAGGCAGCTGCTTGTTTGTTCAACATTTTATGCGGTAGAAACTTTAAATGTGTTTTATACCCATGTTTTTATTTCTATTTAGAAAATAACAAATAATGAACAAGGACACATTTATTCAGTTACCTATTTCAACCTGAAAGATCATTTTTAGCTTTACTATGAAATGGATCTTTTTTATTTGTGGCATTTAAAAGGGTGGACAGATACAAAAGATATATATATTATATGAAATATTATTATTTTGTAAATACATTTTCAACAAACATTAATTCTGCTGCAATGCAATGAGCAGCAGCAAAAGAAACAGATATTTCAGATATTTCTTTATTCACAATAGCATTTGCTTTTAAATGTATTATAAAGGTAAACATTTAGAAAATCTGTGAAACTATGACCATCTGACTATAATACATGGATTATGATTTGAGGAAGGAAAATATAATTAACACTAAAGGGAAACCAAAATGTTTACATTTTCATGACCTAATAGAAAACATCTGTTAAGGAAAGGTGTTTGCAAATCACATGCAAAGCTTGTGGGTGACAGTTCGTTACTTCATGCTCTACTTACTGTTTGTTGACTGTGTAAGTTGCATGATTGGTTTGGCTTTCAGAGGAGGTAACATCACAATCAAGCATATGTTCAGCTCAAACCCTATTTATATACTGTATCGAGGGTTTGTTATCCTATATAATTGTCTGGATGCACCTGAATATTAATATTTATCTTTCTGTGTTTTCATGTTACTTACAGATAAATCATCTTCCTCTGTTACATAATTTTATTGTGCATCACATCAATATGACAGTTTTCTAATGTTATGTTGAAGACTCAGTATTTTGGCATTTTGGTCCAGGGAACTGTTCAGCGCTCACTGTTCACTGTCACTGTCTAGCAAACGCCCAGAGCCCTCAAACAACAGTAGTTGAAAACCTGACAGGGGCAAAGCAGAACTGCACTTGTCAGAAGTGTACTGTGGCATATTAAGAGAAGAGCAAGATGGCAGATCTTATTTCTGCTACATTAATGAGAAGCTTGATCTGATGATGTGGTTCTATGCAGTCACCCTTCCAGTTTGGTTGAATCAATTGGTCAAGTGACTGTATTAACAGAAAGAGGCTTTCTGAACAATTCCAACAGCCTACTGGGGTTGTGATTCACACTTGAATGTATGGGCTGTTCTTCCGTGTTTTCGACAACTTCTCTTCGGGTAAAGTAAGGGTTGTGTTCCAAAAGTCTGTATGTAACCCAAACTTTTATTATGTGGAAATCAGGATAAGCTCTCTAGGTTGCTGTCAATCTACAAGTTTGCACTAATTTTGGTCCACCTTTGAAGTGAAATGATGGTAACGTGGAAGAAGGCCTGGACTCAGGGATGTACAGTCTTAGTAAACAATTTTAAATACTTTTTTGTTTGTATTTGTAGTGTTGTAAATATTTGTCCTTTAAGTTTGTTATTCCTTATTGCACCAGGATCACACTGCCAAAGCAAAATAAATGCTTGGGTGTTTCTTTCCTGACTACATGAAGTGAATCACCTGGCATTTTAATGTGGTGTTACTATATCATCCAGGTGGATGCTGCACATTGGTGGCGGTGGTGGAGGGGAGTCCCCATTACCTGTAAAGCACTTTGAGTGGAGTGTCCAGAAAAGCGCTATTTAAGTGTAAGCAATTATTATTATAATTAATATATGTACCTTATTACATTTACATTGATATACAGTAACACCCCCTGTGTCATTACAATACCACAAGCTCTATTTAGATCTATTACTACTGTTGTTGTTTTTTTCCCAAAACACTGACAAGTAAGGTACTTTTCTAAAAACCATATTGACTTTCACCTAAAATCCTTCTGCCATATAAATTACTCTTAAGTTTATTTCTAATTATTTTCTCCTTAATCTTATAAGCAATAGAAGTGCTGTAAGTACAACATCTATATGTTTTACAAGGTATATAATTACTTGGTTCATCCTTTGCATGGATGGGTGCTCCATAGATGTTCCAGCCTGTAATGATCAGTTCTTTCCGGACCCTATGCGGACGACACAATCCGAAGAAGTGGGGAAACACTGGGAAAACGTCATGCAGGAATACGGGGGTGAAAACAGGGGGGCGTGCCCAAAGTGCGCTGGTGCACGGGGGAGGTGTGGCCGAGGCAAACAATCCAAGAGAGTAATCCTTAGAGGGTATCCAAAAACACAAGAGAAAGTCCAAAGCCAGGAGATCCATCAAAACAAGGAATTAAAACCATGAACCGGGTCGGAACTGGCGGACAGGGAACGGGAACAGAGATTAAAACCGGAACGGGACCAGGCGCTTCCAGGTCCCGGACTCGCATGGTGCGGAAACCAGATGCAGAGCCCGGATGAGCGTCAGCGCCTGGCTTTTAAGGTGGGCTGGGTAAAAGGGATCAGGTGCACAGAATGAAGTCTAAAGTGAAAGGGCTGGAGCACCCTTAAGGAGGGGGGACTATAATCGTGACACAGCCAAAACGCTTTCACCTATTTTCAGTAACTGTTGAAAGAGATCTGTTAATGGCTTATGAATATTGTGTCTTTTTTCCTTAATTACATTTAGTAGAGTACCATTCGGCATATTGATCTTAAGATAGTACCTGTAACACATCTGCTCTTTCTGTACTAATTGTGTTTCATGCAAAACTGTTTCCCCTACCTGATGCATGTTGACAGTTTCTTCCTTGTTAAACACCTGAGTGAAATATTGATTTATAACGTCACCCTTATCTTTTTCATCAATTGAATGTTTCCCATTTTTCTTTACTTCATCCTTAATTGTTCTTTTGCTGTTGTAATACTAACAAAAATGATTTACTTTAGTCTATCCATTTTCTAACCACTTCATGAATACAGGGTCTATTCAGCAGGCACAACCTTGAATAGGACACCAGGCTATCTTAGGGCAGACGCAAACACAGAAACGCACAAACTCACACCAGGGCTAATTTTCCCAGAAGCCAATCAAACTACCAGAATGCTTTTGGATGATGGGAGGGAACTAGACGCATCTGAACTTGGGGAGAACATACAAACTTCACACTGAGAGCACCCAGGTCCAGAACTGAACCAATAACCTCAGCACAGCATCTACTTGGGATAAACACTGTCTCTTCTTTTTTGATCAATTACACAACACCAATTATGTTTATATACCTAACTTACATTTCATAGTATCTCACACACTTTCATGTGAAAAATGCACATATTATGCCACACTATCACACAATCAAATATTCAGGTGAGCAGCCACACCGGGGAATAGGCAGATTCGACTAAAGGAAGAAAAATGTCAAACCTGTATTTCAACTGACAGCTTCTCCTGGTAATCTGAGAGAAAAATGTTTTTCATACATTATGAGACTGATTTAAATAAACAATTATGAGCATTTTGCTCTCATCTACCTGATTAAAAATGATTTAGGAAAGACAATCAGAAGGTTATAAAACTCTGTGGGTAGTGGTAATGGACATACATTGTACATGCACACATAGTTCCATCTCCAAAAAACCTTTTTTGACTGACACAATGAATAACTGAGCAGTCAGATTGAATGTACACATAAAATCTGACTGCAATGTATTTTTCAACACCTCAACACACCGAAATATGTTCTGTAAAGACACGTATATTTTTGAATAACAAACCTCAGTTGACTAATGTTTTGCCTTCTTTTGCATTTTTTGTCATTTTGCATCCTTGTCATTTTCAGTGCGAATTAAAAACATCCTGACTGGTCCCCTCAACCCAGAACCCCATTAAGAAATGATCTAATTATCCAGGGAATCACCATGATGATGTAACTTGAAATAATTCCTATTATTAAATAGGCAGAGATATTCTTTATATTTTGTTGAAGGTAGCTGTGTTGCTAATAAACACAGGAAGTTGGTTATTAACTAACAAAACATCTCTGATTTTTATTTAATTCTATTAGCTCATTATATCCATAATTCATTTCTTAAAGTGTATAACCTTTTTAGTTTCTTGTTTATTTTTCATCTATAAATATAAATCAATATTTACAGTATGAAATGCTATGAGGTGAATATGAGATACATAGACCAAGGTGTATTTAAAAGTTTATATATAGCACCAGTTTGATAAAGTACATTAAAATCATTAAAGTAGCCATTTTTCAAAATTACATTAAAAATGTAATGGCTTTTAAATATCATAATAACAGAAAATACTAATGTTAATAGTGGAATTTGTCAATTCCAAAACTGTGTAGACTTAGTAAGTAATTATTCTGTTCTTTCAGTATTTGGAAATCAATTACTAGATAGTACAGTATGTTTAATGTTCTTATCATTAAAGACTAACTTGTAGTTATTACAGTCAGTAGTACAACAAGGTTACTAATTGATTCTAGTTGCCTGTCAGCTGTTTGTCAATCCTGCGATATTTCCTAGAAATCTGCTTGGCATGACAGTGATGGATGGTACAGTAATATTACAAATTGTAAAAAAAAATCAATTTATTTATTTATCAATGTATTTATTTATTTTTTTAAATCAATATTTGTGCAGCACAGACAGACACTAACAATAATGAATCAGGAAGGGTATTCTTAATTTGTGGAGTAGTGTTTGTTCAAAATATGTTTATTCTTATTATCAATTTAAAGTTCCTGATATTCGTCAATTTGAAAAGATATTGACATCTCGAAGAAATAATCCAACATAGTCAGATATAATTGAAATATTTTTCGATTGATGAAGTTTTTTTATTCGTTTCCCACTTTCACTATAACTTTGCAATGCTCCCAATGAAACAGCAGATGGCACCACAGCTCCATGAACCTATACTCTCCCCAGAATCTTTGTGGGGGTTACCATTCATTGTTATGAATCAGAAAGGACCACAGAACAGATTTTAAAATTCTGCAATAACATATTCATTATTTTCATATGATATTCCTTAACTCTTCTCATATTTTTTATCTTTATTCATTCCCACTGAATGTGGGAATTAATTCACTTAAGAAAATTCTAATCATATAAAGATCTTTATTGAGTAAACTCTCCTGCAATTTCATTCATTAGCACCTTGTAGAGTTGTTTACACCTAAAATGAAAAAAAATAAAGGTATATGAATTAGGACTACCATTGTAATTCAAATACCATTCTAATTCAGTTATCAATTCAAGAGGAGCTACATGGGCCAAATGGCCTCATCTAAATTGTAATGTTTCCTATATTCTTAATTAGCTTCTGCCAATAAAATAAAACATTTTAACAGAATTAAATAGCAAAATAAATATCCCTTAAAAATGTCTTTTTGCTTTGTAACACTACCTGGATATTGTGTTTAATAGTCAAGATCTCTTACGTACAAATTATAAACTCTACCAGTGGAAATACTCATAAACTCGACCAATGGGAAAAAAAACATGCATTTTGTCCACAATGAATATACTGTTGTAGTTTCTTCTACCAAATATTATGAATGAAATGGGATTTAAACATAATCATCAGACAAACCATATTTGCATTCTGATCATGGCTTGTTGTTTACTTGTTTATTATAATGTAGAGAATGTCAGATACATGGACAAAGGAATCATACTCCAAAATGAAATGATAGTAGATTATATATTATTGTATACAGTATGTGTTAAATTTCTATCTATTTCTGTTACACAATTGAACATTAACAGCCACATCTTTTACTTACTGGTATCACATCTGTCATTAAAATGTCATATATTGTTTCATCACGGTTTTATCAAGATCAGGTTTTGTTTTAAGTTCACATGTCAGTACAATATGTAATATGATTTATGAGTGGATATTATGAGCAATTTACCACAAGCTTTCAAACAAAATGTTATGTGATACAGTGCAGAAACTACTCTAGTTCTTATTCTTACAAATTCTAATATTAAATTATTCATAATAATTTCTCAATATAAATCAGTATAAATTCTTTATAATATTTACCAACATTATAACAATAATGATTCCCACAGGACTCTGGCTCCTCCATTAGTCTGTACAGGATAAACAGATTAGAAAATTGATACATATAAAGATATTTAAAAAGACATGATCTTTCCACACTACTTCACTATTTTTTAGCTGAGCAGCAATGCTCTTGGCTTCAGTGCTCATTTGTTGTGTTTTTAATGTCTCTCAATATATTAGCATGAGAAAGGTAAAAATAAGATCACATAAGAGTGGACCATGTACGGGACATTCCAATTGGTTGACTGTCTTGTACGTTTGGGGCATGTGTATTACAAGTAAACAAATGATCTCTCTGAGCTCCTACCATAAAAAGGCACAGAGCCCATCTTAGCCCTCAGTCTTAAAACTGAGGTAAAACCACAGAAATGGTAATATCCTCACACATACCGGACTTGCCTATCTGTTACAATTCCTAGTTTGCACACAGCCTTTTTCAGCTATGTACAAAATACAAGTATAAGATCAACAATATAAGCTTTGATAAAGCATTTCTAGTATCTGTTACAATAGCTGTTATATAAGACAATTGTTCCCTTCCCCTTTCAGATTTGCTTTCAGAAATGTCTGTCCTGGAAGTGTGTTGTTTCTTGACTGATCATTGCTGGCAAAGTCAGGTGATATGTTGGTAAATTTCAGCTGAAGGTTTGGGTCTAAACTTAGTGTTGACGTTTACCTGTATTTTACCTGTTGACGTTTACTTGTATTTTACAATCAACACAGCAGAAAATCCTATTTCAAATGGATATATTGTGCAGAATGAAATAAAATATTTCAATGCTAGCTCTCAAATCAGTTGTTGGAAACCTAGAAAGACTCCTCTCTTCCCTGGAGCCAAAAATAACTGTGATGTATATTCTTGAATTCCAGCTCACAATGACATAAAAGATTTGTCACGTGGTGTGTTTCCTGATCCAAAGAATGAGATGAAAAAGAAAGCTGGGATTTAGCGGTACTGTCAAATCTGGGACCAGGACTTAATCTATGGATGAGAAATGTCCAGCTCTGCACTTCATCTGATCTGAAAAATGAAAGTAAAAGTTAAAAGTAAAAGGGAGAAAACCCCTTCAAGACCAGGAAAGCAAGCTCTTGTCCCAGTCACTGGCAGACTGGTTATGTGAGTTGTCTCCAGGAAACAGCATCAGCAATGAAACATCTTCCTGATCAAAAGACAAAAGACCTGTAATATCTGTCAATAGGATAAAGGAAACACTCTTTAATTTTTTATTCATGTTTTTTCAACACATCTCTGTTATTCAGTAATACAGAGAAAGTACTTTGGTACAAATAGGACTGTGGGACACCCTATTCTTCAACATAGGAAACCTCAGTTCACACTCACAGGAAGCCTTCCCCAGTTCAATCATCATCTAGGCAGAAAAGATACCTCATTGTGGCCATGTTACTTTGGAGTAAACAGAGTACCTCAGTGCAATGTCCTCTTTGTCACAGAAAACCCTCATTGGAGCCAACAGTACATTTCTGCTCAGAAATCTTTATCTCGGCTTAATCAATGTAGCTCAGTACAAGAACCGAGTACTCAGTACATATTTGTCAGTGCAGTTGGTGTACTGTGTGCCAAGAAAAAAACTCAGTGCTGTTCACCTGCTATAGAATGAGCAAAGCAGCTTGAAGTAGGAAGGGAGGGGAATCTAGATTAACTCTCCAAAAAATAAGAGAGGGTGAGCATAAGACCAACAGAATTCTCTCAGACCTTGTAGGAAGAAAAAGAACCATAAATTAACCATTCCACAGGGTGGAAAGAATAGAACCAGCTGCAGAAGAGCTCATTGAAGCTGAAAGGGTGGCCGGGGCCAGCCACCTGCAGATAAGGCTATGTTGCATACTCCTGCAGGCTCAGAAAACAATTCTATAAAAGGAAGTTAGAGAACACTTCAGAAGAGGAGGAGCTACTATAGCATGTGTTATCTGTTATTTTTCATGAAGGATATACTATTACTTAACAGAAGATGGACAACACACACATACAAATAGTGATAGCTTGGTAATTATATTTAATTATACAAAACCTAGTCTAACACCTACTGTATAGTCTACTTATAGTCCCTTTTGTCAGTAATAAAAACCCTTCATGCATCACTAATAAGGCATGTATTAGACATGAACTAACAATCAACTAGCTGTGTTTCCGTGATGAAGTAGTAATACATGTCTTAGAGGGACATCATATTCTGAAATGTTTTTGCAATTTACTTGGGATGTGTGACAATGTGTGCCTGGTAACCATCTGCTTCTAATAAATCAGGCAAATGAAAGAGTTTTAACAACTCAGGTAACACATATTACACACTTAAACCTCCAAAACTTAAACAAGTTTTTACATGTGTTCCACACCAGACATCAAGATGGTAAGATAATAGAAAACTGTAAAATTCTTCTGCATTATATGCTTCACACATAGAAATCTTAAAATAGGGTACTGAATAATGGATATGCTAAAGTCTTCTTTATTCACAATAAATAATGTATGCCGGATCCCATTACCCTTTATGATACCCAAAGGATTACAGAGCTCTTTGGTTTTATTAGTGTCATCCTATAAAGAATTAAAAGCTGTTTTGTTCTAATTATAGAAGGATTCACTGTATTGCAGAATACTCAGACAAGCATGAGAATGGACAAATTATAAATCTGTCTTTGATAGCTAGTCCACTATTACAGTATATCTGCCAGATTATGATGGAGAAATTAGATCTGAGTTTCATAACTTTAGCATTACATAATTTTATTGTAAGTTCAAATAGTATTTAAACAAATTTCAACTGTATTAATTTTGCCACAAAAAGCTTGTATACACTAAGTAGAAATTGTATTGCATTGCTGTCCATTTTAAAAACATTATCAGATGTCACTGTTAGCTAATAGTTACTGTTAACTAAAAGCTTAACAACTAGTATTAAGTAAATCAAATAATGAAATAATAATACAATTTAATAAATCAATGAAAACGTAAAATAGATTCGTTTAGTTTATGGATGTGTTTGAGCTGGCATAAATATTTCACTACACAGCTCCCATCCCACCAAGACATTAATGACTAAATTCATATTTATCACTTATAATTAGTTGGAGTTTGTTTTAAAAAAATCTGTAACTGAATTAGAAGTGTAATGAAATGAAAGATGAAATGTAATTTGTCCTTGTTTACAGTTATACTGTTACATAAATATGTGAAACTGACCTCCTTCTGGTGACTGTTTAGATTGATGTCAGTGCAATATCAGTTTTAACTACATTGTTTTATGACTGGAAATTAAAAACTGTACAATTTAAAAACTATTGGCAAAACAAAGCTGATCATGACAGAGATGCTGTGGTATCCTGCACATAGTCATTTTCTCGGATCCCATCAGTATAGCTGATGGGTTCTCAGGATCACTATCTCTGCAGTAATCTTTTTTATCCATGTCTGAATGTGTTTCTTCAAAGATAAACAACATACAGTACACACCTGAAGAAGACTCCATGGCCGAAACCTTGTGTTTCCTTTCTTTTCTATTCAGCATGAAATAAACCCGTTACCTGTTCCTTAACATACAGTACAGCTCAATATCATATGAGTGAAACCTGAAAGTATTAACTGGAATAGGATCTCTATCTTATCCCTCTCATCACAGGATTACCCAAATGTCCTTCTCTTTGGTTTTGAAAGTCTTATTTGTGTCTTAAGACAACTAAACACATTATGTCAGTGTAGTTTGTTTTGCTAAATGATACAATACAGCTACGAATTAATATTATATTTATAATTATGTTATAGTAGTGTATCCTTATCTTTTTTCACTAATAAAAAGGAAAAAAATCTACTTTCACATCTGTAACACATACTATAAATGATGTGATACTGTATTAACATAGTAAAGGAAATTTCAAGATCCTGTTGTTCAAAATCCCATTTTTTATATTCAACATAGTAACTTATCATTTGTAAATATAGTAATCCCTCATTATACTAACTTAATTCATTTCTTGAGGTGAAAGTAATTCATTACTCTTAAGGTGAAAACTCAATCATGGAAATTCAATTCTCTTTACTTCCTGTGAACCTCCAGAACTAAAAAAACTTCACCTTAATACAGCACAGAACAGCATCTACTCTAAGTGTAAAACAATAACATCCCTGGTTAATTATTCAAGCAACATGTTTAAAATCATTAGCTGATGCATAAACAACAGAAAACAAAAAAGACTCCTGCTCATTAATAGAAGTTCCATGATGACAGTCCTTAATTCATAAACTAGCCTGTACTATATGTACTTATAGTAGAACAAACAAGCCTTTATTATAAAAAAGGTACCAAAGTATAAAAAATTTAACTCTTCATCTTCAAAAAGATGCCAGAAAAGTAGAATCATACAAGATCTCGGCTCGTAAGAGTGAAAATCTGCTTGTTAAATAAAAATAAATAAAAAAACAGGAATTACTACATTTCATATAACCAAAACTTGTATAGTGGTTGCTCGTACGGTGATATATTACTGTACAAAAAATTCACAAAAAGTTATTATAATGTGGAATATTATAATGCAGCAAAGGGGCCTGGAGTCTACCTATGGGTGGAGAATTTTAGAAGATGGTGTAGGAACACTTAAGAAATCAACAGAGAGGAATAAGTGAGGATTCACATTAATTTTGAGATTATTAGAGAAACTTGGCTTCAGCTGTCAGGAAGCTGATTTCACACTATAAAAGAAAACAGCTCAGGGAGAAGGTGGTCTAATCCAACATTACTGCAGCTAGACTGATTAAGTTGCATGGTGCAACCTCGAGCAGTATATGCTGTACTATATAGGTTCCAAGGAGAAACTCGTAAGTTTTGATGAAAGTTCAATTGATATCTTTCTACACTGATTACCGCTGTTTATGGGGCAAATGTATTACAGGTTTAATACCTACCCATGGATAAAACAGGACCAGCTGGTTCTATTAGGCACATATAATCAGGGAAAGGAGAACAACTATGGTTGAGGACCAAACCACGGAAGGAAGGTGTCTGGTCCACCAGTAGATAGTACAGTATATTGGACCCTGTGTGAGGTTAGAGTATAGGGTTGAAGGAAGGGAAGAAAGGAAAAGAGAGGTCAATAAGCGCTGGAGAGAACAAGCGAAGGGAAGAGTAGGGCTCTGTGTGTATTCCTCAATAGTGAGCAAGGAATAGTACGGTTGAAGGGCTTAAGTAGGGTGGAAAGTGGTTGGATAGTTGCGGTGAACAATGCACGTTGGAATGTGGCAAGTGCGTGGTTGCGTGGTGACTCTGACAGAAGACTAGAAACATCCAGTTCTATCTGACCTCAGCTGGTTAACAACTTTCCCAATTTATGGAAAAATATGATTGATGTATTTTGAACCTCTAAATTCCATTGCCTAGGTAGGAGGATCTATTTCAATGTCCACTCTGGGGAGAAAAAGAAGGAAAACATAGAAATGAACCCACAATCCCCATTTATCAAGAGAACTATGCCTTCAAGCCAGCAATGTTTTTGCTGTTGTTCATTGTCTGAATTATTCAAAGTCAGTCAGTTCTAATTTGACAAGACATTACAGCCAAGCATAGTCCATCATTAACATACCATAAAGTGTGAAAACATGAGTCACAGCACCTCACATAGATTAGACCATCATAATGCTCCATGTTCGTAATTGCTTTCACAGTGCAAGGTACAAAGCATCAGAAACTCCATGTCTCAACAAGTGATTGACACGTGCTGGTGACACATTGATCAAATCCTAGGACCTTAGATCCTGCATTCCCTGCAGGCTCATTCACATGAGAATAGTTCAGCAGGACAACACACGTCTTCATGCTGTTCCTGTTACAAGGCTGACTAGGGCACACTTTTTTGGGGGGGTTTGTCTCAAAAGACCAGGCCAGCATGCGCTATCAGGTCTGACTGGGGAGATGCACCACAGAGTGGGCCAAGGGAGTCATCTGCTGAGGTCTGGTCTGAAGCAGAATCCCAACCTCTCTTCCTCATTCAGCAGCCTGGAGAAGCCCTGCTCCTAGGCTGATTCCAAGAGAAAGAACTGGAAAGGAGGAACGAGAAGGGCTCTGCTGGGAAGCTGGAAAGTGGCTTGGGAGGTGAAAGGGAGTAAACGTCTGATCAGGATTTAAATACCCCAGAGAACCTGCTGCCTTGAGACTTCTTGCTACAACCAGGTGCTCTGCTTTTTGCTGTAGTATAATTCTTTTTTGTAGGAGGTTGCGTCAAACAATGTATAGTATTATATGTGCCCTAGAGATGTGCCCTAGAGATGTGATTTACAGATTACATAGTTTACAGCAATACACCTTTGTTTTTTTAATGTACAAAATAGTTGAAAAAATATGTCTATATTATGGCCTTTTTTGTGAACTGGATTTAAATTTACATTTGTTATACTGTATGTAATATATGAGATATGTAATATACAATCATTTAGAATTCAATTACATTAAATATATGTTTGCATGTTTGTAAAATAAAAGGTTCAACACAAACTTTCAAATAATACACAAATTTAAAAAATATTTGTGTCCGCTGCCTGTGAATAATAACCAAGCAAATCAATGAATAAATAGTGCAGGGCTACTTAAAAGCATCAGCTGACTTAGCATTGTCCCCTTAGTAACAACATGTCCTTCCCACAGGTGAATTACTTATTAACTTTAAAAATCAAGACAATACAGAACTCAAAGTACAGAGTTTTATTGACCTGGGGGAAAGCTAAAACTGAGAGGCATACACTTTACTTCAATCACTTTCATCCTGTTCTCACCTACTGTAGGCTTTCCTAATGGTAAAAAGGTTTGCTTATGATGACTCTATTCTGCCTTATTATAAAAGACAGAACGGTCTACTTAATCCAATGCATTCCATTCCTGGTCCTACAGAAAACATTGATTCTACACTGGGGTAAGTGTGATTCCATATTATGTATGTATTTGTACGTATTTTGCAGAACATAGATATCTGTGCTGAGATGTCTTTTTTTCTTAAGAATGTATTTTTGGAAACATTTTAATATGATATTAACCCCCATTCACATTCAATGAAAAATGTGACCATTTCTGTGTTTTTATAATTCAATGAAGGCCTCTGTTTCTGATTTACAGAAATATGTATGTTAATGAAATAGACTTTAGTCTTGCTGTGGTCAGATCAAGTTAGCAAACAGTGTGGAAGTGTGCATGACGTCTACATGTACAAGTACATGTGGAAGTCTACATGAAGTGTAAATTGATACCTTTAGCAACTATTTAATTGTATATGTAAATTTAAATGCTTATTATGCATTTAGCTTCACTTCAGGTTATTTTATTTAAAAAGCAATGCTTATTATATAAAGAAAATATTTTAAAACTTTTAACTGTTCAACAATTTAATTCCCGAACACTTAACATTCACGTTATTATTTTTTATTTTAATCATTATCTTCATAACATCTACTATACATAAGCTGTATCAAACTGTTGACTTTTTCAAGCAAGTTTGAAAGGTAGTGCTTGCAATAAAACAATTTCACATGGTTGTAAATTTATTTTGTAACAGATATCATGTGCCAGCTTAACAACTGCTACACTGGAAAAGAAACATATACCCTATTTACTTCTAAAGAAGTTTATAAGCACCACCAATTAAAAAAATGTTGAGATGATGCAAATATAATTGACATAAAATTTGTGACACACGTTATTCTCAAAAACGTTCATTTTCTCTAAAATAGTACAAGCATATTACATATAACAGAAGTAAAAGGCACTCAATGACCAAATAAAACCAAAAATAAAACAAAATTAGCAATTTTGTTTTCACCACTTTTCCAAAAGCTGTAAATCTGTTTTCCTTACATTCTTCTTTAATATAATTATAATGTGGCAAAGCAACTGTGGTCGATTACTTCCTACTTATTGTTTATTGCTGCATCTTTTTCTTAACATTGTCTTCACCATTTAGCCATGGATGTCTAGATCCATAACTCGAATGAAGACCTTTTCAGATCCAGGCTAGCTTCTTCGTTGTCTGATGACCAGTCTTAGTATCATATTCATATTCGACTCAGTCGTCTCTTATCAGTCTTGCTTTCAAACCTCTATAAACAGACCCTGTATCACTTCCTTTGATTACAGTTTTTCCTTCTGTTAACAACTGAGCTGTTGCCGTGCTCTAACACACCCTCCATAAATGCTGCATTTCTTTTATGAAATACGCTGAAAGAAAGAATTCTTTTCATTCTTTAATGGTTCTAATCTTTCAGCTCCAGTTTCCACTTTCAGTCCCTGCAGCTGATGACACCACCTCTTTGGTCATTGGTCTAGTCTGGCATCCCACCTTAAGCTGTGTTAGTAGGTGTCCTACAATCTGTACTACTGTCTCCTGGTGTCCAACATAGCTAAATAGATTTCCCCTAACTCCCCAATGTAATGTAATATTGGTGTCCCAATATGCTCTAATTTCTTTGAATACCACAACCTTCTGCTAAAACGGCTCTATTACTCCATAGGCACTTATACGCCCACTGGGAAGCCAACTGTATTATGCTGTGTCCATGATTGGCTCTTCTCCTTTCACATCCCTCCCTACCTTTCTATCCTATCCTATTCAGATTTCAATCTCACAAGAGATAGAACTTACTGTACAAGTCTCAACGGATCCCCTCTCCTTTCACATGTCGAATGAAACCAAACCTTATTGTTCCCTCTGACTGAGCAGATAATTGATCTCTAACCCAATTTGGAAGACATATTTTTGTTATAGTTCAAGTGACACGCGAAAATTGTCACACTGCCAAAATGTTGTGTGAATAAACCTTTACTTGTTCCTATATTTTTGTTATCTGCAACATCCTGTGTCTAGCACACCATGCCTTCGGCCCTTAGCAATATTTTACTTTTCCAAGTAATTTTTCTTTCCCTTCAGGTGCCTGGCTCACTCCAGTATTAACCCCTGACATCCTCTTTATCTGTCCAATGCTCTCTTTCCATCCTTTCCTGAACATCAAGCATTCTAAAAACCCTACTTTTCCTGTCTTCTAATTTCTTCACCTCTTCTTCTTCTCTCTAGAATCCCACCTTGTGCGGTGACAGCTCCCAGCTTCCTTCCGCCATCTTTTTCCATCTACACTCTCCCACAACTTCACCTTCATCTGTCAACTCAACAAATAATCCAGTTTCCCAACAATGCAGTTCTCTCTCTCTCTCTCTGTCACTCTGAATTCTGAAGGCCACCTTCCCAGTGTATCTCTGTAAACCAGAAAACATTATCTGTGATATTGCCCTCCACTTCAGTGACTAAAGGTACAAATACTCCAGTTGTTGTTTGTGACTTCTATTCTCACACCTCCCTGCAATGTAGCCTCTCTTATTTTTATGCCTCAATACCTTCAGTCTTTTCTCATTCATTGCCCCCCATTCCTACTCCCTTCCAAATTGTTACTCCCTCTTTGAGCCTCAGGTTCCTCCATCATCTTTGCAGTGGGCTCCAAATCCAAACAAATTTAACTCCTTCAGTTGCAGAAACTCCTCATCATTTCCTCAGCATCAGCATAGTCTCCATTCCAGAGACACATACTCTTTCCATGTTCTATCAGCACCCAGTGTCTTCCTCAGATCAGTTACCTCTCCCTAAATGACTCTTCTCTCAGTGGTCACACCATATATCTGAACAAAGCTGGTCCAAATGCCTAACCAAAATGTTAAAATTACAAGTGTGTTATATTATTTTAACATGACATCCATTCATATACTGTAACTTTTGCCTTTGTTAACTTTTTGCTTCCCCACATTGTCTAGAATATGTAAATTATGTGTCAACATAAACACCTATGTCTTTTTCTTAAGTAGCCTATTCTAACTCTATGTTTCCCATTTTGTAGTTATAGTTTATGTTTTTGATATATGTATGCAAAACAATGCACTTGTTTTAAAATCTGCCAGGTGTTTGCCCAGTCTTAAATTTAATCTTTGGTGTGTTCTGCAAACATGACTAGTTTACTCACTATAAGATATTCTAAATCATTGAAAAAAATAGAAACAGCACTAGTTCCAGCACAGATCACTGCTTCACTCACTGCAGTTTGAGCATTCACCCCTTATGTGTACTCTCTGTTTTCTATTAAACAATTCTCATTTCAAACACATGCATTTGCCTGAATGCCTACTGCCTGTATTTTAGAACTTAATCCAAAATGAAAATACATTGTTCACATCACCTTTCTTTGTGAGTCTGGTTTTCCAGCATTAACTTACATGAAGAACAAATACAGAGTTCATCTCAGGGTCGAAGATGATATGCACCTTTACCTCAGCCCAACAAATCCCCACCTATCCATTCTCTCTGCCTCTATGCAGGCATAACCATTTCATTGAATGAGTGTTTTTTTTTTCAGCTATTGTTTAATTTTTCATTTGATGTAGCAATATGATTTTTGTGCTGGTGTTTTTTTGCTAGAAATATTGTTAGAATTCTAATTAAGCTTATAAGCACTAAAAGCAACATTTTTTGCAGTATGATAACATTACACAGCACAATTACACAATTTTCCACAATTACCATACTGAACTCCAGTACAAAATTAATGATGTTAATGGCACAAATAATCTTCATAAATCCAAACACTATACTAAATTATAAGAAAATGTAATGAGTTTAAGAAAACAATATCAAAAGCAATCTACTGTAAATTGTGGGTACATCTTAGATGCACGTTAATTACAAGTTTGAGTGGGTAGCTTTATCAGTGTGTCAGTTGCAAATTAACAAGTTAATTCTACACTAAAAAGTAGAAAGAATGAAGAAAAAAGTTTTTTTTCTAAATTATTTTGAATTTCCTTCATCTTAACTGCGACAAGACGGAAGTCATGCTTATTGGCACCCCCATTAACTTCGTAAAGCCAATCCTGTAACCCTATCTGTAGATGGTTCTGTACTTGAGTGTCAATCTAAATTGAAAAACCTTGGGGTTATATTCTATTCTGGCTAAACATTAGACCCACATGTGCAGCATATTGTCAAAACATCTTTTTTTGTATGGGTGACAGGGTCTTCTCCTGTTATGCCCCCAAGCTCTGGAACTCTCTCCCCAAGGATATCAGAGAGCCACCTTCTCTAAACTCCTTCAAATCAAGACTCAAAACCCTCTTCTTCAGAAAAGCCTTTACTTAACTGGTTCCATTCTTCACCCCTCTGCTTTTCTTAGTACCACCATCCACGGTCTCCTCAGTATATCGTAATTGTGTTTTATCTCGTGTATTCTTTTTATTTATTGTTTTTGTCATTCTATAAGGCGCTTTGAGAAGCCACCTTTAAAGGCACTATATAAAATAAAGTTATTATTATTATTATTATTATTATTATTATTATTATTATTATTATTATTATTATTATTGTTATTATTGTTATTATTATTATTTTGCCCAAGGAGCCTCTTCAGGAATGTCAAAAACTTGTATTTTTTCTTCTTTCAACCTTTTTTCAGGTTCAAATTAGCTTTTCTTTGTTCTCTTCTGCAGTAGATCACAATTCTTTGGACTAAAAGCATCATTTGTCTTCAATAATCATAAAGATTTTACAGATTTTGAGATCTGCTGACACTAGCTAAAATGAACAAATGCAGTGGTCTAGTATGCGTGACTGAAATTCTGTTAGCGTTTCATGTAGCTCGTATCTACATGAGGTAACCACCTCCCACCAAACAAAAAAATCAAGGTCCAAGGTAATTATAGATAATTTTGCATGTTTACAAATGACAACATAAACTAAAGTAACTCATATACTTGGGTACATTTAGTGATCAATATGAACTCTGTTTGCCAAAACATTTCAGACAAAACAACAAAGGTGACTAATACTGCAATTTCATGGGTTGCCTTGATGATGTTATTTTCTAAACTTTTGTGTTTTTCACAGAGTAATAACGTTCTTTTTTGGTCCTTGTCCTCTTTTTATGTTTTTGGCTGGGCAAGCTTTTGTATGTTGCTTATTGGCTCTTCGACTGTTAGAGACAGGACCTTGAAGGGGAGACAGCAGGAAATGTTCTTTTCAATTGATGTTTCTAGTCATTGAGGCAGGTGAAAATGAATAGGTAAAGATCAAAAGCAGATGGTGTGTTTCTATGCACCATGGATGGGGGAAAAGTTCCCGATGGTTTGTGTCCTCTACAGAAATAATGTTCATTGTATGTTACAGTATATTGCAAAACTGGAACAGACTATAAGAGTATGTTTGGCACATGTGCCACTTATTCTGCATCTTACAGAACTGACACGGGAAGGCAGTGAGCCGTCCAGAACCCCTTTGTGCTGTAACATGGCACATTATCCCCATTTTAGCACGAGAGTGTCACATGAACTAACACTGTGTGTCGACATAACACTGGACTTTGCAATGAAGCAGAATGGCAGGATAGCCTCAAGGAAATTTCTCAAGTACAAGTACAGACGTTATGCTACAGGGGAACAAGTAAAAGTTTATTCCAAACTTGTGCCTTTGTAGCTTACACATGCTGAGGCAGCTACAGTACCTACTTAAAACTACTTATGCTGCAGGTGCTAATTTGCAAAGTGCATAATCATCTACACACCAATGATTATGCAAAGGACTTAATGTAGATTTCCATATTTACATACTGTGTCACGACAGGCCTTAGCAGAAACAAAATAAACAAAAGAAAATGAAGTTTAAGGTCTTTATCAGCACCGCAAAATGCATATACTGTAATCATGCATGCAAAAAGAGCATTTTGAACCATCCTTGTTGCAGAATACTGTTTCCTTTTGGAGTTCCAAAGCTAAAATTGTTTCTAAAACAGTTCTCTCTTGTGCTCTTTTCAACTTTCTTAATTATGTAATATCAATACTAGGTCTCTTCATAATTTCATCATTTGAAGAATGTTTTTCTTTGGCTGGCATTTTAAATACAGTATATAACACTGATAGGTAAACTTATTGAAGTCATTGTGTCACACTATTAAGAATTCCCAGTCCAGTAAATGGCACTCTCAATGGCAGGCAATGCATAGCTGACTTGAAGAGCATGAGACAGACTTCTATCATCTACCATGGTCAGAACAATTATCAGTTGACTTTAATCCAATTAAAAAGTGATGTTCCTGGGTTTATTGGGTGTTTCAAAATCAAACACTCTCCCCCAAGTGACCCAGCTGAGGCTGATCGGACATCAGCTTGTGTCTAGGTGGCACGAAACTGATTCCCATGGATCTCCTCTCGTGTGCCAGAGCCATCTTGAAGCTCTTTTTTCCGCTTTGTTCCTCTTGCAAATAGCTCAACTCCTCCTCTCCCCTGTAATGCCCAGTGCACTGAGAGCCCTAAACAGTGATCGAGCTGTGGAACCTCTGCATCTGACCTCGACCAGTATGCCCCTTGCTTTCCAGCCCGTGCTGTGAAATTGACTGACTTGTCCCTTGTACTTGGCGAGTTTCCTTTCAAAGGCCTCCTTCAAACGATCTTCCCAAGGAAGAGTGAGCTCCAGTAGGACAGCATGTTTTGTGGGCTGTGATTTGTAAATGAAATACATTTTGCACTTCATGGAGCCTAGAGTGGTATTTACAACACAAAAATAGCCAATTTCAAAGTTACAATTTTTTTTCAAGACGTGACATAAAAGAAATATGTAGAATGATATATAGGTATCTATAACATTGTTTTCCTAATTGTCACTTTAATAAGCTGCCATGCCTTAATTGGTGTTTTTCCTGCAATGACTTAACTCCACCTGTTTGTCAGAGAGAAACAGGGTGTACCAGCTTGTGAATAGTCACGCAATGCACACCAAACATAATCAGGCCCTTTTTTTCCCATCAGCAGTCCTTGAAGCAAAGAATGCCTCTAGCCTAATACACACAATAGAACATTCAGACAATAGTCTAAATACTTTTGCAAGGTATTGTAGATGATGCTGATGACATAGTCTGCTCAACCTCTCCTCACCTTGGAGAAGAAGACTCCTGTCCTATAGTATGTATTTATTTACATACCTTGCCTCTTCCAAAATGAACACTCACAATGTAGACAACACAGGTTATGAACACAGAGAAATTCTAGTGTATACAGCTGTCATAGCCCAAAGTACTCAATGGCATCCTTCGGCATTACATCAGTTTCACTCTGTCTTATAGAACTTGGTGCCATCAGATTGGAATTAGTACTGTATAACTGTAAAGTATCTAAATCTTTATCCTTCTCATTTTTAACAATACACTGATATGTTCACATATGTGCTGTTATGTGTCAATCGACACATAATGAACTCTTAGTATTTGTCCTAAAGGGTTTTAAATATGAAAAATAGAGAGGAATTCATTTGTTGAATTATTTTTTCTACATAAAGTTTAAAAAACAAACTTTAAATCAGAAGATGTATGTTTTTAGACATTATTTTGTACAGCCTGTGAGGTAACTTTTTGTGAAAAAGACATTGTGTTGTTTCAGTAAGGACATTGTGCTAAACTGCCTCTTGAATTTTAAAAAGCTGGTTTTGAAAGTAAGATTTATTTATTTGATTAGATTTATTTGATTTGTTTATTTTGTAACAGCCATAGCATGGATATAGTTCTTCCATTCTAAGTATTAATGAAAACTGGATCATTTTTATTTATATGGGTAAATCACAAATAAAGCATATGTAAATACGAAACAAAAAACATAATTAATGTATAAAACATAATTATATACTGCATATACAATACATTCATTTAAATGGAGGAAAAAGTAGCTTTTAGATTTTGGTGCAGTTTTCAGTGATTAAAGGAAATTAACGTCCTCTCTCCAGGCTTCCATTAACCACTATAAAATATACTGTATATGACACTAGCCCAGCAGCTACAAAACATGGAAGGTACATGCTAACCTGCATGAAGCCATACATCATTTATTTTCTAATTGCTAGGAACATGAAGAGCCAGTTGCCTTACAATTAGTCACTTATATTTACACAACATTGTAACATGCAACTGTTTAGGCTTTACCACAGGATGTTAAAATCCAAACATTTTCTAACCGTTTCTTCCAATACATGGTTACAGGGGAGCCCGGATCCAGAGCTTATCCTGCCTAGCAATGGGCACAAGGCAGGGTACACCACGGATAGCATACCAGCCCATTGTGGTATCTAATCTAATGGTGCAGTATGTCTTTGGACTGGGACGACACTGGCATGCTTGAAGGTAACCCAAGCAAACACAAGAAAAACAAACCAACTCTACTGTACCCCAAGAACCCAGGGCCCCAACACAGTGATGCAGCAATAGTAATCACTGCACCACTCCACCCTCAAAAGGGCCTTTAGCCAAATCACCTTTCACTTACATTTCTCTGTTTTGCTCATATGAACCCAAGCTCACATGCTCCAAGTGCTTTCATGGATGACAATATAACAGACTGACATAGTATTTCTTGATATCAACTTGCAATCTGCCATCCACATCCATTACAGTTTTTTTTTAGTGTATTAAATCCTACTGAGAATTAAACTGTATTTGGATGTAAAGTAAAAGCTTTACCTTTAAATATTCATTAATTCCTTTACGCTCATTTAAGCTAAATTGTTTTCCAACAGTACAAATTCACTAAAATGTGTTGTCAGACTGACGTCACAAAATTAACATATTGTATAAATGCTAGTGCAAAAAGAACGTGTTAATTTAAAATTAAATATACATATACACTCTTAATATATGGATTAATATGATATGAAAATGTTGGTCTATACTGGGCAATACTGAAGCTGTTATTGAATTTGCAAAGGAAAAATCTGAATTATAAAGAAAGATAATGTACTGTGCAGCATGGTGGTACAGTGGTTATCATTGCTGTCTCACAATGCTGGGACCCTAGTTGAATTCCTGGCATGCTACTTGCGTGGAGTTTATATGCTTTCCCTGTGTTCACTTGGGTTTCCTCTAGATGCTCCAGTTTCTCCCACAGCCCAAAGACATACAGGTAAATTAATTAGCTTCTGGAAAAACTGGCCCAGGTGTGTGTTGTATGTTTGTGTCTGTCTGTGCCCTGCAATGCACTGGTGTCCTGTTCAGGGCGTATGCTGCCTTGCACCCTCTGCTTGCCGGGATAGGCTCCGGCTCCCCTGCAAGCCTGTATTGGAAGAAACGGTTAGAAAACGGCGGATTTTAACGTGCCTGTGGCAAAACCTAAGTATTTACATGTTACAATGTTGAGTAAACATTTCTGCAAGTTCGTCATCTTGGTGAAAACACAATTGGCTAATTGTTTGGAAGGCACAACTGACTCCTTGTGTTCATAACTCAAAACACTCATGCGTATTTAATTACAGTATTTATGTCTTACAAATCTACATATTTACAGATAAGTACACAAAAACCTAAGTATTTAAAAACAAGAGACCTGACAGATGCTGCATTGAAGTAAGCAGGAATTAATCATTTTTACCTTCCCTGATGAAACAAAATTTAATTCTGCATTTTACCTTTGGATCTTGTGGCATCTCTTACGTTAAGAAAGTGCAATTGACGATATATACTTGTAGATTTCTCTTATTTGTGTTCAAGAAAAGCTTTTAGTTTTGTGTAACAGTAGTCATAGATTATAATTTAACTAGACCGTTATTGTGTTAAGACATAGTATACAGTAGATATAAAAGAAAGTTCAATATAATGTTACTTCAATGGGAGTCTTGTTAATGGGAGGCGCGAGGTACTGGCTGTAGTGGAGCTCCTGTTTCTGCTCCCACCAGCCTTTTTATACCTGCGATCATTTTTTTATTGTTCTTAACTAAACCAATGCACACCGTGTCGTTTAATCGAGCGCTTTTTAACCGAGGTTGATACTTTATTGAGTTAACAAGATGCACGCCTCTGCCATTAACGAACTTAGTTTAATCAACTGTTGTCCGGGAAAACTTGAACAACGAGTTTTTCGTTATGATGGCTCCAGCCTGCAGAGTACGGAAATATTGTTTATTGTTTAGCTGGGATTAGGCCAAAAGCAGGTAACTAGTTCGTGCTTGTGCCAAAGGCAAGGAAGGTTTTGTTTTTTCCCCTCCCTCTCTCACTTTCTCTCGCTTGATTGAAGTTTCCTGGGAAGGGCCTCCTCACCAAGTGTGGAAGTCGTAACCCAAACGAGGCTGTTACTTTGGGGAAGAAAGAGAGGGGGAGAGGGTAAGGGAATTGCAGGCGTTTTGTTCACGACATGGTACTGATGACAGAACAGCAACAGAACCACCAAACTCTGCTCTCTACACCCGCCGAAGAAATAAAGTCCGTGAAGTCTCCTGGCAAAAAAGATTCAAAGGGGATTGCATCGAAGTAAGTTATTAGCTATTTGGAAAATAGACACGATTCCAGTTTTAAGGCCTGCTTGTTTTATTAATAATGATCCGTTTCCCACATTTAGGGTATAGCACACCGTTGTCATAATTGTTAGTTATTGGCTCTTTTAGGTAGGACCTGTTGAACATTTTTTTCCGAGAATTTTAAAATGCGTTTTTTCTAAAAGTATACACGATCAGAAGCCCATGGTATTTTTTTATCTAAACCTTGGGATCGTGCATTTTTCAAGCGATATAGTGTATGCTGCATGTCGGGTGTTTAGTTCTTCTGCTGTTGTTCTAGATGAGTGATTTGCAGATGTTTTATTTGATTCAGGAAGTGACTTAGAATTTAATCAGCTTACTTGACCGTTTTCAGATACCGTCTCATTACCAGCCTGAACTACCAGTGCTATGAATAGAAATGGCTCAAATTGTGTTGCACGATTCCCGAACATCTGACTGTTCTCTACTGTCTGGGGCTGAATAGTTCTCGCACTGCTGCATAGAGCTTGTTTCGGAAACTGAGTGTATTCATAGAATACCATGGGTCGTATAAGTGGGTCTTATTAATGTTGTTTTTACAGAATATATTTTCTTTAAATTAAAATGACGACTCCAATACTATAAAGAATTTTATTTCTGCTTAAGACTAGTTCAGTTTATGGATTTAGTTGGGTAGGTAGCCTTTTGAACCTGTTCCTATGTATTTCTAAAAAACATGTTGGTATTAGGCTTTTCTATCAGTTTAAGAACATGCAAATCTCGTCCCTGTTGACACCTGTTAATTTGTGTTTTCAGGGGCTAAAATAGATTTTAAGCATTGTGTTTACAGTGCAGACATGTTTCCAACAGGAATGAATTGTTGCATATATTGTGTAAAACGTCCGAAGAGATACTAAGTATATCATGATTATTGACATTTAATCGAAAAAATAATAGAAACAAACCATGCCTTGTTTGTCATTCTCTGCTGAATACAACCATCCAGATATTTAGATAATACATACTAATGCCCAGTGGTGTCTGCTTCGATATGATACTTCTGAGAAGTCTTGGTTAAAAACAAAATCTCTGATCTGCTTAACAGTTTAAGAAGAAGCTTACTTCAGTCTGTTAACATAATCTTATTTTCTTTGATTACACTGTGATCAAGAGAGATAAAACTACAGTATACAGTGTACGTGCTGAAGACAAATATGTTTTAAACAATATAATGTTACTAGAACAGTTTGTTCTGAGGCCCAATTAGTTATTATAATGCCATTAGTAGTCTCACAAATTTAAATAATCCAAAATTAGCATGGAAAATAATTGAACAAGTAATAGGTTTATTCCATGCTGTAAAGTGAAGAGAGAAAATGTAATGTTTCAGGTGTGAAGTCTTCTTCAGGTGGACACCTGTTCTCTTTTTAGCATGGAATAAACCTATTACTTGTTCTGTGCAGACTACGCATGCTGACGGAGCTACCCACATGAACTACATGGAAAATAAATGTTGCTGAATGACACACCTGCTGTGTTGTCAGTGTTTCTGTGTTTGGTATCAGTTATGCCAGTTGCAGAAAACGTCTGCTGTGATGTCACCAGTTTTTGGGGTATACAAAAAAATGTTTCTTGCCATTTTTAAGAGAGTCTGGAATGTGGTTTCATTATCTTTCTGTGTTTGTTAGGGTTTATCATGCTGTCCTCAGCTGGTTATTCAAGATTAAATTACTTTTTTATATATCTGCTATGTCATACTGATAGCGTAGCAGGTGAGAAAGATGTGAAGAAGAGACTGATACATTATCTAGTGCTGCTGTTTTGCCTTGCTCACACAGAATTGGTCAGCAGATCTAGGTCTGTTAGGTTGATTTCCTGTAATGGGTGCATGTCGCAGATCAGATGCTGTTGCAACTACCAGTGTGCTCTCTGTTATTTCCTTCTTGTCTATTTTTTATATTCTCCAGTGTAAGAAAATGAACAATACTGAAGATTTCAATGTCTTACTCTAAAGGCATTACCAGTATAGCCACTTGGGTTTCTACCATGTTATCCCAGTCTCTTATTTCTTGCAAGCTGACAACATTGGTTTTGATAAACTGTCCATTGCTCAGAACTGCATTTCTTGGCAGCCTTTGTTCAGTGGTCTATTCACTCCTTTCTAAAATATCTAAAAAAGGCTAAAATGTCATCCAGTCTAGTGAACGAATACTGGGTTTGAGAAGTGTAATGGTGTTTCAAATAGTTGCTGCTTTATTTTCAAGTGCTTGGGCTGCAGCTACTGGTAAGATACTTTAATTGTAGGCGATTGCTGGCTGCTTTATCAAGACCAGCATTTATACTAAGCCTCCTGCTGAAAGGCTGAAGGAACTGAGCCTTTTTAAGTCTTGAGCAGAACAGTGTACAAGGGGACCTGATACAAGTATTCCAAATCGTAAAACACTTTGACAAAAGGCAACCCAGCAGATTTCTTCACAATGAATAGTGAACCACAAACCAGATGGCACAGTTGTAAGCTTTGTGGAAGTGCATTTAAAATTAAGACCAAGGGGCACTTCTTTACACAAGGGGTTGTGGGAATATGGGACACACTATTCACCCATGTTATTTGAAGTCAATAGTCTGGCTTCTTTCAAAAAAACAGGTGAATGAGATCCTTGGATGATTTAGATACTATCAAACAGGTTCCCATCACTTGTAACAGTTTATGTAATATTTATGTTAAACAGTATCTTACAACCTGTCAACATTTGCAGCTGTGAACATGTTACTGAGATTGTGGCATGGCTACATGAAAGTTTTTTTTCCTTTATCCCACATTCTTTTATTACTAACTTTTATTACTTGTATTTCCAGCAGTGTGTCACTCATCTATTGCAATAGCTTGCAGAACATTTCCCATTCACCCCCAGGTGTGACTAAAGTAGTTACACAGTTTTGTACATGTCCAAATCCGTGTCTTGGCATTCAATATGATTGATTAATACTCCGCTTCTATGAACTGGAGTTTCTGTTCATCGCTGAGTTGTGCATAGGTGTATTTGTGCTGTTGTAGCTTTATGACAGAATGATGATGGCTTTAGTTATTTCAAAAGAGATGTAAACCCCTCTGTTTGTATTAGACTAGTAGGCACTGTAGCCGTTATAAACATTTTTCCTGATGTCCTCACATCTATGCACTGAACATATTTAATACTCAGCACAGCTGCTGATCTTTTGCTGTGCTACAGAGCTCCTGCAGGCTGTTTCATCACTCTTTTTCTTTCATGTTTAGGGCTACATGTTCCAGTTTCAGTTGTGTTACTAACCTAATGTCGAATGATATGCGGTGTATGGCATGGCTGTCTTGCAGCTCTTGGGCCCTGGATTTGATTGTGGCCTGGGGCGCCTTCTGTGTGGAGTTCTCATGTTCTCCTTGTGGCTTTTTAGGTTTTCTCCATGTGCTCCACTTCCTCCCCACAGTCTGTGGACATACTGCCTAGGTTAATTGGCATCTCTAAATTATCCTTTGTGTGTGTGCCTTGCACTCATTGACTGCTGAGTTAAGTTCCTGCTTGACTAAATACTTATCAAAAGTGGACAGATGAATGAATAGGGTGCATTGGACTAATTTCTTCCCCTTTTTTCTAAACCATACTGGGTGTTCTCCCACTTATCATAATAGATTTGAAAATCAATTTAGAAACAATTCTTGCCATTCACAAGATTTGGCAAGTAAGTTAAGCACTTCAATGTAATAAGTCCATATTTCCAAACTTTTAAATAAAAAAAATTAAAATATTTAAGGGAGGAATGGTTATTTACTGTTCACCCAGGTTGAATTTATTTGCAATTTTTATTTTAATTTTGCACATTTTATGTGAGTTGACGGACCCTTAGTTAGTCTCTTCTGTGCCTTAGAACCTCCCTCTTCCCTGATGTCTCTGCTACAATAATTCATAATTAATAATTGCTTACATTTATGAAGCGCTTTTCTGGACACTCCACTCAAAGCACTTTACAGATAATGGGAACTCCCCTCCACCATCACCAATGTGCAGCATCAACCTGGATGATGTGACAGCAGCCATAGTGCGCCAGAACGCTCACCACACATCAGCTAACAGTGGGGAGGGGAACAGAGGAATGAAGCCAATTCATAGATGGGGATTATTAGGAAGCCATGATTGGTAAGGACCAATGGGAAATTTGGCCAGGACACTGGGGTTACACCCCTACTCTTTTTGAGAAATGCCCTGGGAGTTTTTATGACCACAGAGAGTCAGGAACTTGGTTTAATGGCAAAGGACGGCGCCTGTTTACAGTATCCCCATCATAGACCGCAAGGTGAGCACCCCTGCCGTCCCCACTAACACCTCTTCCAGTGTGACCATCACTGTTCCGCACGGGCTCGTGCCCTCTGCCGCTCCACCCCGCCCGTTTCGTCCCGCAGCACCTGGGATGCGAACCCGGGTCTCCGGCGTAACGCAACAGGGAGCCAGCCGCATGAGCTAAAGGAGACCTCCCTCAGCCCAGGCAGCTGAGGTCCCTGCTTTTTGCAGGGAGGGTGATGACGTCACCGTGTCCGAACTAGCTCCGCTACACCAGCAGCAATCTTAGTTTTTCCCAGTAGGTCTCTGGTCCAGGTAGTGATCTGGCTCATACCTGCTTAGCTTCAGTGGGTTGCCAGTTGTGGGTTGCAGGGTGATATGGCTGCTGGCAAAGAGCTCGTTGTGTTCTGTATACAAACGTGCTATATATTTGACACAGTTACTTTGGTTAAATGCAGCATTTTATGTTTTCAGCTTTTATTCATCAGATGACTTCCTTGTGCAGGATATTTGAACTTTTCTGCTTCCCAGTTAAAATTGCTAGAACACTAATGTAAATTCATTGTCAACTTGTGTACAGATCCTGTGTCAGGTTGGGGAAGCAGTTGTTGGCATGTTGCAAGGCAGGATGCATGTTCAGGATGCCCTGAAGAGTTCACCTTGAAGGCATTAATGGGGAAGACGAAAGCAAAACTGGCAGTTAAATCCAATGAATTCAACATTTCTCTGGGCACTTGGCAATGTCTTCCATGGACAGTTGGGGTACTGCCTGTTGCTGCCTCTGCTACTAAGAGATGTTTACAAATCAACATGGAACAGGCTGTCTCTACTATGTTTGACAAGCTACTGCAGACAAGGGGAGCAGTTCCTGCAGTGCATAGTCATAAAAGACAAAAATAGCATCCAAGATAATGTGAAAACCCATCCTGCAACAAAGTTCAAAATAGCTCCATCAGCAAACACAGTTCTGGCAACATTGTGGCGAGAAGTTGGAGTAGGTAGCTGGAGAGCATGGTAGGCTGTAAAAGAACAGGTAAAGGTTTATTCCATGGTGTAAGAAAAGAGACAAAATGTGTTGGCTGTGAAGCCTCGTGTTGACACCTGAAGAAGGCTCCACAGCTGAAATATTCTCTTTTCTTTTCCTTTCAGGTTAGAATAAATCTTCATCTGTAACTTTGTAGTTCTCCTTTATACAGTCGAGACCTGGCACCGACTGAGGTCTCTGTTTGAACTTTTAATTATCTGAATTACCTGTCCAATAGACAATTTATAACTAAGGGTAAAGTACATAAAGTAGACAAATATTGGCTCCAGGATTTTGACATGGATTTCTACTGTGCTGTATTCTATATGTTAGTGTTACAATGGGACACTTGCCTGAAGAGAATGAGAAATAAAAATTATTTTACCATGACGTTATTTTTGGTTATACCTGTAGGTATTCTTTACTGTGGGAGTTGTTACCTTAATCTCATCATTTCTTCATCATGTCAGGAAACGAAAAAATAATTAACCAGTGCTTCCTACTCTGAAAGATCGCATTTAACTGCCACTTATTTAAATTATTCGGATAAGATCGTAACGCTAATGTATCAGAGCTTGAAACTTGGCACAAGATAGCAGTATTCATGCATTTTTCACTCTGTTCCCATAAATGTGTCATGCTGTGTGGGAAGATTCCATACCAATATTATACTAATGTCTGGGGGCAGTATTGAATGACTGGAAGAAAAAAAGTTGCTGGCCTGCTGAAATACTTAGATTTGGCCTTAGATAAATTACTCATGACTTGTCCAGGGTCTACCTTGATGGGATAGGCTCTAGCTGTGACCTCACATTGGATAAAGCAGTTAGAAAACAGATGGATAGATAAGTAGTTGAGAATGTGGTTGTGCACTGTTCAATAGTCAGGAAGGGGAAGTGCTGGCTTAAAGTTCATTTTCATGTACTATCCATGTACTTAGAAGTTCAGAAAAATTACCAAAAAGACATTTAAGATACATTTTTGGAAACAAATCAGAGACAAGTCCACAGGAAAGATGAAGGAAAGCTCCAAGTCAGTGTTGGTTCATAGCTAAATATCTTTGTTTTCAAAGTGGATGCTATGAATATTATAACTGATATACAGAAAAAGACCCTGTGACAGGTTGGTGAGACAGGAGCTGGGGGGGGGGGGGGGGAGACCCCTATGGTAATTGCAAGAAATAGGCACCCAAGAATTGGCTTCAAATATATATGTGCTTTCAGAGGAAATAAGATGATGTAAGCACCTGCTTGATTCCTCTAAAACACAAAAACTATGTGCCTAGTCAGCAAGAGCAGGGATAGAGAATGATTCAAGATCTGGTAGGATAGTTAAGAGAATGGATAGTAATTCAAAAAGATTACCCTCATCTGGCATTACACTTGAACTATTTCAACAGTGGGACAAAGTTATGCTCCCGGTCTTTACCTGTGGTTAGAGCAAGGTGACTGGTCTGGAGATACCTCACGGAGGGAGGAGAGATGCGTAGAACCTTTGTGAAGTCAAATAAGATCTGCATGAAATCCAGCAACAGGCTGCAAAGCTCAGTTGGTAGGGTACATAACCTCTGCTTTGGATGTGCTACCACAGGCAGTAAACACATTGTTGCTCAACAGTCATGTGAACCTTCATAGGAAAGAAAAGGAACTTGGTGGGTACAAAATGTGAATTAACCTAGTAGAACAGCATAGAAGTGTAGCTCTTAGAAAGGATAATCAGTCTATGTACAGACTTCGATGAGTGGTGATTCTTTTCTTGACTCAAACAGCAGTGGATAAAATCAGGTCTGTGGTATATGATTTTTTTAAAAGTCAGTACATGCATTTACATTTCTGAAGTGCTTGTTTGAGTGGCAGATTAACAGCTGTTTAAGTTTGTTTTGAGGTGGAGAGAGAATTCGAAGAGACATACTGCACAACTATGAAATTATAATACTCTCTAATCTTCCGCCAGTTATTCTAGTAGAAGACAAAATGGATAACTATGTGCTGAAGAGGAATGAGAGAGATCAAATTGTGAGAAAGACGAGGGCTTCATTATCACCGAGACAAATTTGAGTGCCATACAGAGTGTACAAGAGTCAAACAATTTCATCAAATTTGGAAAGCAAGATATTTTTCAGTGTTGTTGTCTTTTGAGGAAGCAAATGTTTGAAACCTCAGTTCAAAAAGTATTGTAAAGACTACATCAACATTGTCAGTGAAACCTATGCGGTCTTGGGAAATGGTATGATAGGGCTCTGGAGGATGCAGTCCATGTGAGAGAGGTGAGATGACAGGTAGTACACAGACTGAATATAACGAGCAGAGATGCTAGACCCATTTAATATGGGGAAAAAATGGTCTGCACAAAACCACAAGCACTGAGCTTCCTCCCTTAGTGTCCCACGATCACATCCATAGCTGACCTCAATTACCTTTGATCCTGAATGATTCCAGAGTCAAGCAGCCAGCAAAGAATGGCAGATAATACCACTACTGAATTATACAGGCACAAGACTGTATTTGCAAATCAAAGTGACTGCTTTTCCAAAGCACCACTCAGCTTTGATATTTGTTGGCCAAAAATTGGTCCATAGCTGCATACTAGGTGTTTCAACAAATAGACTCTGCTTGGTAATTTGGACACTTATACAAGAGGTTTGCCATTGTAGCCATAGCTGGCTAACTTAGCAGGCAATATTAAGCTCTGGTACTGCAAGGGTAAACTTAAGCCAAGCCTGATATGAAGCTCCTTTACATGCAGCAGAGAAAACAGGTACCAGTGTGCCCCATTAGAATGGCTTTTATAGAAAAGGAGTACTTGCAGCTGCTACTCTCCTCATTAAGGCCTCCGGTGTTTGGCTAGAAATAGCACTTCAAGTCTCGGGGAGTTTGCACCTGTTCAAAGAAGAACAAAATGGGTTATAAAAGAGTCTTTTACGGTGAAACGGTGAAGGCAAATCTAAATGCTGGAGAGAGTGTCGGCTATATGCAGCATATAAGAAAAGCCTTTGGCTCAGTCTGACTGCCCCAGAACAAAGGAATACTGTATGTCAAAGAAGAGGATAAAGTGTGTTAAAGTCATGTTCTAGGGTATGCGGGGAGAAATGAGGTGGGAAAACATCAGCTTCTTCATTATCATTATGTGTTTTCCAACACCACCTAATCTGAGAACTTGGGTAGGAGAGAACTTTGCAGGCCAATGCACTGATAGACAACAGTACACCAATACCAGGAACACTGGTACAAAACAAACTAGAACAGTGCATTGTGGCACACTCTATGAATCATATTGTTGAAGAAGTTGGAGTCAAAACAGGAGTTAGATGACAGATAACATCTGTAGCACAAGAGAGAACCAGCAGTTGGTTATACTGTAGATGTGGCAGAAGGCACTGCAAAATGAGCAATAGAAAAGATGAGAAAGGTCAGTATAACTTAAGGGTCCACTTGAGTAGCCCCATGAATTGTTCTTCCATCTTCACTTCAATCACTTGCCATCAGGGAAGGTCATACCTTGGTCCAATCCACATTCATTGTGTGCTTATGTTAGGGGCACCACAAACAGGCTGATCCTTGGAGTCTGTATTACACACACATCAACTGTGGGCCAAAAGAAGCAGCTTGCAATCAGTGTGGAAATCATTATGATTTGCATCTATTTGTTGTAACTTATGTTAGTGAGGGCGTAAAGTATTATATACACTAAATGAATAGTTAAAACAACTGACCAAATTATACACACAGATGATCGGAACAGACATCCCCTTCATCTGTTACCTGTGAGCACAGATTCAATTATGAGCATAGACTAAAATTGGAATTCTGGCTTCACTGGAAAAACTAGTTTGCTCAACTTGATTGAACATTTTAAAGGGCTTTGAGATCCTCTATAGTAATACACAGGATCTGTGGAAGCACTAAGTACATTTATATTGCTTTGACTGTAGTTCTTAGCCTTTGTAGCAGATAATTTAATTTAGCAGAGACTATAACCAAACAGTTAAAACTAATAATTTAATGTTTAAAGGTAAACCGAATGTATATAAGGATGCATATCTAAGACCAGGGTGGTTTAAAATATGTTGTAATAATTAGCTACAGGTGTTCCTCATGATAGATTTTTTTTTCCAGGAAATGTTCTCAAAAGCCACAAGATGAGTTAATCAAGCTTGTCTGACACCAGCCCCTATTCAACCCTGCATTCTGTTCTGCTTTGCTGGCAAAATGGTTGGCAAAATTTTAACATGTGGAATGGTGTTATGTGACAAGTGAATTTCTTGAGTAAAATACTCCTTAAATGGAGCTGCATTAGAGGAAACTGAATCTTGTGAGATGCTGTACTATAAAACTATTGCTTCAGTTCTAACAGACAAGGTATTATTCAAATTAGTAATTCAGCATACCCAGTGTCAAAGGAAAAGATTTAAGTTTTGTCTGTCGTGTCTGCTTTAAACATATTGCTAGCAACTCTTGGAGGAAACCCTCTTGTATTCATAGATGCCTATTTTTAATGTTATGCACAGTATGCGAGTTAGCAAGGTATTTGTCAGTAAAAACTCACCTGCACCAAGAGATTTTTTTGTTTTTTTCTGTTGGATCTTTTGTCTACATTTTCCTATTCAAATATTTCCAGACTGCAAGGTCTTATGAGGTCATCTTTTGATTTGAGTTAAAGCCAAATATACCAGAGGCTCTCATTTTTAAATATTTAATCTTTCCTGCAAAATGTTTAAATCTGTGGGTTGAGGTATTTTGTATACTGTACTGTATGTTCATGCACAAAATCTGCTTCAGTGGTATATAAATATATAGTGGTGGAATCCTAGAGTAAGCATTGCAGTAATACCAATCAAAGTGGAAACTGCCAAGTTAAACTGCATTGAGGCCACAGCAATGGATTACTTCTCCCAAAATATTTTATTTTAAAATGTGATATTGTAAATGAGATTTATAGTATTTTACAGTACCTTTACATGGAGTACTGTATAAAAATAAAACAATTGTAAGAGACTATGATATACATGTTAAAACCGTACATTAAGCTAAAGCTAGATTATAAAAGTATGTTTTCAGACAGAATTTAAATCTGCTCATTTAAGTGAATGAATTCATATGTGCTGAGAGATCATTTGCCAGTCTTGCAGCAACAGCACAGAGCACAGTCTGCAAATATCCAGAGCTTTGAAAAAAGGTCAGAGAGTACACATGAATTGTAAGTGTACTGGGGGGCTTAGCAGGTTACTGATGTGGTCAAGATTCAAACTGTTCAATCCTTAAAAGGTGAGCAGCAGTATTTTGACTTTTAGATTGAATACACAGGGGGCCAGCGCAAGGAAAGTGTAAAATGAGGTGAAATGAGTTTATGCATTTTAGTTTTCGCTAAACTCTGAGCAGCTGAGTTATTGAACCTGCTATAACTTAAGGACATATTTGGATGCACTCTCGAGCGCCCCATTACAATAATAAAGGGAAAGGCAAAAGCTGTATTAGGTTTTTTTGATCAGACTGGGAGAGATGTACAAATCCAGACAATGTTATGAATAAAGCTATGGGAGCCCTGGACATTCTGATATTTATTGCAAAAAAACTTGTGCTTGATTTCTGCTTTCTTTGATCCCGATAGTTTTTTTTTAAAGTCCCTTTTGGTTACTTTACTTCGCTATATTTCTCTTGTCATGGAATGTCTTTCTATTATAGGGCAGCTGACGAAATACTGAAAAAGTCCATCATACTTCCCCAACCATTGCTGGAGATATTTAGTCCAAATGCCTGTAATTTCTTTCAAAAGTTTCTGTAGGATCTTTGCATAGTAAGATTTCAAAATTCTATTTTGCTTAGTTTTTAAGATTTGTCTTAAGCTGTGTTTTTAGCAAACCCAAGTGTTACCTTTTAACTTCTTGTAGAATAATTATTTGCATTTAAAAAAATCATCAAGATCTGTGAACTATAAACACAATCGTTATGGGCACCAATTACATGGTGAAAAGCTTAAGCATTTTAAATATTTTTATGTGTTTAGAACATTTTGTCCAAAACGGATCAAATGGCTCACTAGAGGGGTAAGCCATAAAGTATTTTCAAACCAAAAGGCACAGTTTAATAGAAGATGGAAAACAATTGAGGTCAACTCATTTTAACCTGAGTAGGTTATGCCAGCAGTGGTATAGTATTATCCTGTAGAGAACTATAACACAAGAAAGAAAATAATTGGTTTGCTCCCTAGTCCAATCCTTGGTTTTGCTGTTGTTAATCTGAAAAAGTTCCCTAACCAGTCAAGAGTGTTTACTTTTAAAGTATTATTTATTACTCCTAATTCAAGGTCATATATATGGGCCTAGTTATGGTTTAAAAGGACAGAACTGCACACTGCAGCACAGTTCCGAAACCACATATATAGCTATAAAACATTTTAGTCTTATTGATGTAACAAATTCCTCCGTCATCCAGAGATTTGTATTTCATCTTTCAACATTGCCTGTGGCTATCTCTGTTCACAGCTCTGAAGCCGAGAATGCGGGAGAGGAGAAGCAAAAGAGACCTGGGAAAACCAGTAATGATCAACCACAACCATCAGATAATGATACAGAGCCCCCTGAGAACAGAAAGAAACCATCGCTTGTAATGTGAGTAGCTATAAAGTTGTATTGAACCTCCACCAGCAAACAACCTTCTGTTGTATCATGATTGCAGTAGGTTAGTCAATTCTCAGTGATTTTGTAAGTAATTTACCATTTTTACCATGCTGAGGAATACTTCTGTTTTTATACACGCATTACTTTTAACTAAGTTATGAATTTTAGCATGCTACTGAAATTTATTTGTGGTAGAAAAATGGATCTTTGACCTGTTGTGTTTACCTTTTTATTAGGTGTACAGCTCTTTCTTACACTGAAATAAAAACCATGAGTTTCATGGTTTGAGAAACATTGATCAGAGCACTAATTAGCATTGCTATCTTACAGCACTTGGGCCCCAGGTTTAATTTCAGGGTTTCTATCTGCATGTTCACTTGGGTTCCTTCCAGGTGCTCCAGTTTCTTTCCAAAGTCTGAAGACGTACTGGTAGGTCAATTGGCTTCTGGGTAAAAATGGCCTTGGTGTCATTGGTCGTGTTCCAATATGCACACTTGAGGTCTTGTGCCCTTAAAATGTGCATTCCTGCTCAAGTCTGCAAGGGCTTAGATTATCCCATTTCTAAATTTGTGGGTCATAAGGGTGCCCCCAATGCGCCCTTCTCTGAAGTCTGCTTCGAAGAGAATTACTCCCAATTTTTTACGGAATGGTGACGTTTCATGTTTTAGCCCATAAAAGCAGATAGAATTTGCCATGGAGAATTAAATATCCATGTGTTAGTCAAATTGAACTTTTTTACAGTTTTAAAACTCATTTTATGTCAATTTTCATTAAGCTGTTTCAGATTCATACTGTTTGTATTTTAGTTATTAGGTTTTGACATAACTTTTATTTTGTCACCCCATTTCAACTGATGAATATTCATTTCCCTGCAGTGTATTTTGTACATGGAATATTCGATACTACATGTATTTAATAGTACAAAGCTTTAAGGTATTGCCAAGTTTGCTTGATTTAGTTTACTTTTAGTGAATGTGAATGAACTTATGTTTCTTGTAGTGTCAGACGATATAAAATGCATTTATTAGTAAAAAGCTTTGAATAAACGGCAGTATTGGCAAGTATTTCCTTGGTTTACTTCCCCTGTTTATAAGCAATGGAGTCTGCTCAACATGAATGAACACAATGTCACTACTGGTGTGCAGTGATAGAAATGACATTCAATTTATTCAAACTGTGAGTGGAGAGTGAAAAATTCTTTTTTTTTTTAATTACCGGCCCATATTCACTTAGCGCCTGGAAAAGAAGCATCAATAACAGGAAGCATTTTTGACCCCCAGCCGTGTTACCAGCGAGTGACGTCACACAAGGGTGTCCCAGTACCCTTTTTATAGCAGTGCACCCTCGAATACTCACATACTTCAAGTCCACACTAGAGCAAGACACATGGCATGCGTGCGTGCCCAGTAACTGGCTGGCATCCCGTCCAGTTCTACCTCATCTTGCGCCTTTTGACTGCTGGGGTTGGGTACAGTGTCCCCAGAGACCCTGTAGGGGATAATGCAGTTGGATGGATGGATGATT
The DNA here is from genome assembly GCF_040954835.1 of Lepisosteus oculatus. Lineage (NCBI taxonomy): Eukaryota > Metazoa > Chordata > Actinopteri > Semionotiformes > Lepisosteidae > Lepisosteus > Lepisosteus oculatus. Next base: position 51,469,918 of record NC_090698.1, on the reverse strand, counting down.
ACAGAAAGAGCTGCCACCCAGTAGCTTAAGTCTGTAGCAGTTAAGGCAGTAGTAATTTGCTTAATAAAAGTTCTGTTTTAGCAAGCAACTTGACTTACAGTATATTTAATGCAGAAACAATCAAGTTTTAATATATAATCTATTTTATAACCATAGATTTTCTCAGTTACTTTATCTTCTCTTAAGCTGTCAGCACTTTCCTTGTCTGTTTTAGGCATAGATGTAGGCTATATACAAAGAATCTTGCCTTTACCTGAAAATAAAACAATGTACTATAATTGCCAAGTTTATAGCCTGGAAGCTCTCTGTTGGCAGGGACTCTGCAAGGTCTGGTTTCCTCTTCCTTAAATATTTATATACTCTTTTTATTCAGTAACAGGATCTTTCAGTACTGCTACACAAAATTTTCATTAGCATTTTGATACTAGTATTGAAGGGAAAATGCTTATGTAGCTGGTTTGCAGCTTTAACAGGAAATGTGCATATAATTGGAACATGCATCTTCTTCTGTATAAGTCGCTCCAGAAAAAAACAGAATAACCTGTTATTTCTTAAATTGATACACTGTCAAACATTCTAGAATAGAAAACTTGAACTTCTTAGAAAAACTACATTTTGTTTTTATTTTCAGTGACTCGTTTCATATAGAGCTGTGATGCAGTATTGGGATGTAAAAAAAGTCCAAATGCATTTCAAAACAGGATATAATTAGTACCTCCTGAAGATTTAAATTATAGCAGGGGCCTGACCTAATACTCCTATATATATGACGTAAATTTTAGTATGTACAGTTTAGCACCTCATAAATTTGAGGGGGTGTTGGACTGTTCTGTTCTTTCATACTAATGTGGTTATGACATTTTCTTATGGATGAGAGACATTTACAGCAAAGAGGCAATGGCGAAATGCATACTTGCGTTTGTACACTGAAGTAAATGGGGGTAGTTACTCCTGAGTTTTGTTTTTCAAATTCATTCTTTGAGAATCTAAAACACTTTTTGTTATTCATGCATCTTTTATTAATCTTTTATCAAGATGTGGCCTCTTTTGGTTAAATTATGTATAAACAGATGTCTCTTGGAAGGTGGCTGTGGTATAAATATGAAATGCCCCAATGTATCATTTCTTAATTTATAATCCAGATTGTATGATACCAGTATTACAGAAAAGGATGGAATGACAGAGATGTGATATAACCTTATATGTTTGATTTGTTAGCTTCCAATCAAAAGCAGTATTATTGCAGCAAACATCAGCTTGGCATAAATACTGGAAGAGATGAGTGAATTTTTCATGCACTAGTTGAACCAAGGCTTCACAAGACATTGTTTTATTTTGTATGGAAATATAGGCTGTGTTTTGCAAAACAGCCTATTTCTCCATCTGTGATTCTTTTTATAAGTTTTTTTAGTCTTTCTTTAACTGTTTAGAGCACATAAAGATCCTTTAATTAATGTTATAACGGACAAAGACAACTAAAAGTCTGATTAAAAGTTATAACTAAAAGTCCCAGTTGTCACCACAATGGCAAGATACACCTTGTGTCATGTATGCTGTTTTTATTTTCAGGTCAAAAACATTTGATCTCCCTTCTCCGCAAATACCAAGCGACTTTGAAACAAAACTTGAAAGGAAGAAATCCCAAACCAGCCAGGTTAGAATTTGATCTTTTTGTGTTAAGGGGATGGAGGTAGTTATATTTATTCTGCCAATGAAAAGTAGACGTGAAAAGTTCTATAGTCCTATTGATGAAATGAAACATGATGCTGGTGTGTTCAATATGCTTGATATGTCATTGCACTTCAGTTATAAGGGATGTGTGCTACAGGTTTTTTAAAGTAGTAACAACGTTAGTTTTGTGGAATGCTGTAGTGCTTCTTAATTGCTATCCATGTTAAAAGGCATTCTTTCATTTTCAGTTTTCCAAGACAAATGCGCAGTTTCATAAGATTTTCAAAGAAATATGTAAAGAGGAACAACTGAAACAAAGTAAGTAGTGTGCAAATGTAAGTAGGTGAAAACCTTTTTAGCAAGAGGCTTATTTGGTTATTGCAATTCAAGGTGTATTGGGTTCTCAATGTGAAGTGAAAGGTGTTTTGCTGGAGTCTTATTTATGCAGAGACTCGGTCCAGAAGGGCAGACACATAGCCAGGCTAGAAGAAAGGAGTAATGCAGTGGCCATGTGGATCCTGGATGGGAAGCTTATTCTTCCCCTCCCGCCCGGTCATGGCAAAGGGAGATAGGGGCAGTCGGAGCCTGCCTGCCAACTCCCTGAGCATTAGGGTGAGAGGGAAGGGCAAGTAGAAAGCCCGTTGTGGAAACTAGGAAGGTAATCTTGCAAGAGTCTTAAACCCTTTGAGCTGCTGGATCAAGACAAATTCTAAAGGTCCCAGGTCAAGACTGCCAGGGTGCTCAGTCTTCTCCATTTACAAGCTCTCCAGGATGATAGAGGATTGGTTTGATTGAGGATCAGAGGAATCAGGTCACAATCCTGTCAAGACCTTGGAAACCAAGGATTTGCTACAAGGCTCAAGGCTTCACTGAAACCTTGAGAAGTAAGAATTCATTATGTCTGGAACCTTTCCAAAACCTCTAGGATGCTATTTCAAATCAAGGTCTGAGACCCTATCCGGGTTATAAGGTCACCCTGTCCTGCTTCAAGGCCTTGAGGGCATGAAAAAATAAAATAAAATGGGCAGCAGGGAGGCAAACAATGGCTTTTAGCTGAGGTGTCAGTCATGCCTTACAGGAGAAGTTAGGGGCTGGATCCAGCTGCACAACTGTGATGTGAACTTGCTAGAGGGACAGTGACTCTCTTAAGAAGTAATGACTGTATAGTGCTTAAAGAAATATGTATTTCACAGCAGTTTTAATTTTTCTACTTCACATTAAGCATGAAAAAAATTCATTTAGTAACTGTTAAACGAGAAATGATTACACCAGTACAATTTGGAATCGTGTCAAGAAGTTTAGCTCAACTCGCTTCCAAAGTTGCTTGAAGAAGTCAAAGTATGCATTTCACTCCTAGAAATGCATAGTTATTATTCTTAAATTAATTTCTGAAAAATATTTTACTAGTTGTATTAAAAGCAGCTTAAAAGCAGTCCTTCATAGCTGGGAAATGACTGACCTGACCCTAGTGCAGTTCTTTTTTCATTTTTTGTGGGCATTATATCCATAGAGAGAAACACTGACCCCTTTCGTATGTACAGCACAATAGCTTCTGTGGTACTCAATTTGTTGTGACTCTTATTAATTTTACTATTTTGTTTTATGTGAATTGTAAGCCCAACCCCTCATAAAAAGAGGAAGCATTTTTGCAAAGTTGAATAGGAATTGATTAAAAATATTGAACATCTACTTACTTTCCTCTGGTTTTTCTTTGTGAAAGTGCTTCCCTGTGCAGTACATACACTTGGATTTAAAATCTTCAGGTATGATATAGTTTAATATTATCACAAAGAAATCTTTCATGACCGATTCCCAGTAGATTGCTCTAACCTTAGAATCTGTATGCTTTGCTGTAGCTACAGTGGTACTGGATACAAATTTAGGTTTAACTGCTTTTTTTTATAAAATACAAAATGTTGGACTTTACATCAACAAAAAAAACTCTTAAAATCAATATATTCCTGCAAATTTGTTTTGTTTAGTACATTTTATGATTTACTGTGTTTAATATTAATGAAAATTGTTCAAGGGTTACATTTTCATATACAGGTGCATTTCAGGGTGCAGCATATTGTTTAAAGTAATGTTTTTTTATTTTTGTGTCCTTTTTTAGGTTATACATGTGCCTTACAAAAAGACATCCTCTATCAGGGAAGACTGTTTGTGTCTGAAAACTGGATCTGTTTCCATTCCAAAGTCTTTGGTAAAGATACTAAGGTATGGCTATGAACAGGACTTTCCTAATTGGAACAGTTTAAGTAATTTGTAATGTTAGCCAGATGAACAATGTACATGGAATTTGATAAATGTGCCTTTAACTGCACTTCTGTAAAGGTAACTTTTATGTCATGCTTTCAGATTGTGAGATGTGTGCCTCATGGTAAAGTTTCTTTATGAAAACCTAGTTTTTCTTCTCTCACTAGATTGCTATTCCTGTAACTTCTGTGACCCTTATTAAGAAAACAAAAACTGCCATTCTAGTGCCAAATGCACTTGTTATTGCAACCGCAATTGACCGAGTAAGTAGAAAATTCAATGACTCAGTGTTTTATTAATTTTTAAGTACCTTTCTCTGGAAAATATTAATGCTATAAAATGTATATTTTTATTTTACAGCATGTGTTTGTGTCATTCCTTTCAAGAGAAACCACATACAAATTTTTAAAATCCACCTGTTTTCATCTTGATGTGAGTAATCTCTTTGGTGCTTCACTGTTATCTTTTCATGTAACTTTGCTTGCTTTGAGTGTGCTGTTTCACCCAAGGATAGTACAGCTTAAAACAAATACATCAGTAGGTATGTAACAAGCTTCCCAGGAATTGAGATCCTGGTGCAAAAGTGTCAGTGAACAGGATTCTGATAGCATCGAATTGGGAATAAGGATCTATTCCATTTCCCTTTTTTTCCCTAATTTATGGGAAGGCCTATAATTGGAAGATATGCCATGGAATGCTGTTAATTTTTATTGCATTAAATTTCAGTTATACATTTTGCTTTAAAGTGCAGAGCGATCTCTAATAAAGTAGCTTCATTGTTAAAATAGTTCTTAAATCAATATCTAAAAAATATTTTAGGGAAAAAGCCCTGGAAGCAGTCCGATACCTTCTTCTACAGAAAACAGTTTCAGAGTGGAACGTCCCGCATCATTGCCCCTGGTTAGTATCGTTTCTTTGCTCTTAGCTAGTTAGACAGACTTATGAAAAGTCATGCAAGTACAAACCATTCTGTTAGCTGGAAATGTAACTCTTGCTTCAGTCCCCGGTTGAATGCAAGTAGCATTGTCATGTATATTGCATTTAACTGTAAAGGATTATGGGTGCCTCATAATTCCCATCATTCTGAACAATAGATGTGCAAGCCAGGTACTACGAGTATGAAGTTCTTAATGCATAGTTTGGTACAGCCTTCAAGTTTTTGTATTTCTCAGTGTTATAAGAACTTTTTGTAGGTTTTACAAAATTGTGTGTGTGTGCACTTCTCTCCACACATCTTGTCAAACATTTGGATGAAATATCATATTCATTTTAAATGGAAGTATTGAAGTTTTGTAAGAAATGAAAGCCTATTTTTTTCCCCAACAGTGGAAGGTTCACAATCAAATGGCAGCTACTATATGACTTCAGTGTGTCAAATCAATTTGAGCTGGCAGATACAGTATGCAGGTAAAGATTGTTTCATGTACTACAGCTTTAGTTATCTCCTTCCATTTTGAACCACTGTTGTAGGATTTCCCAGGAGACTTTTCAGATTTAGATGGGACAGTAAGGCAGAGGAGGCAGGAGATGGAGGAAAGCACAAGCTCAGGCTCCCAAACTCCAGAGTTTGAAACCATTTCAGGTGGGTGTTTCCCCAGATTCTTATTTATTATACATCCACTCTAACTGTTATAACTGGACACAATTAAAAATTTGATTTTTGAGAGTAACTAAAAAAAGTTCTAAAAAGCTAGAAGAACAGATGCATAAACCTTTAACATTGTTCTTATCAATACAAAGCACTATAATAGTCTTAAGTGAAATTTAGAAGTACATCTTGAATATGTTCAGGATTATTTTTAGCTGCAGTATGGTAATTTTGTAATACTGTTCACTTTCTAGTAGTCATTACACTAAGAGAGTACCTCTCCCGAATATTATTTTACATATGTGAATTAACGTTTTCTTTATTTGACTTTTTCATTGAAGAATTCCCAAACATTTCTCAGAACTTCCTAAATGTGGTAAGGAATGGAGAAATACCAGTCCATGCGGATATTCACGTTAACCAGAACCCAGATGTAAAGTTTAACCCACACCGAAATGGTAATTATTTGTACATAACCCTCTTCAATTTTTGTTGTTAAAGTGCTACTGTTCTTATGCAGGCTTTATCTCTTCCTGTTTGCTGCAGGTGCTTCAGGATTGGTTCGTGTTGTGCACACGGTGAAATCATTGTGGCCAATGTCTTTAAATACCCTGCTCCTAGTCTACCTGTTTTTGTAAGTTACAATCATTTAAGTAAATTATGTTGGTTGAATGTTCATTAAGATTAATAGAATACTGAATTTTAACTTTGCTTCAAACTGTCCATACCAAGTAACCCTGGCAGCCTCTTTGGAAAACCCAAGTCACAGTATGTTTTTTTCCAAAACGTTGCCAAATGTTTTTACGTAACTTGATCTCCTTATTTGTGTCCTTTTTTTCCCTTCTCTAGTGTCTGCATCCTTGTTATTTCATCATGCTATATGGCTTATAAAATAATGACTTTGGAACAGCGGTTAACCTCACTGGGTTCCATGGCAGAATACCGGCAAAATGAGTGAGTTGTTTTTTATTCTATTTTTACTCCTGATTTCAATAACATCCTTTTTTGCATTAATGTTTGACAGTCTTAAGCGGGAAGCGTAGTGCTAGGCAGGTGTTCAAGTTGAGAGTTTACATCTCATCCGAAGGACAGCACTATACTGGGGCATTATGACCCACATAGACCGCAAGGTGAGCACCCCCTGCTGGCCCCACTAACACCTCTTCCAGCAGCAACCTAATTTTTCCCAAGAAATCTCCCATCCAGGTGCTGACCACGCTCACACCTGGTGAGCTTCAGTGGGTTGCCAGTTTTGAGTTGCAGAGTGATATGGCTGCTGGCTATGAAATGAAAGCAGTTTTGTGTATTGTTTGCTGTGACCCTTAACACAAACAAATTCATCAATCATGATAATGAATGAATACATCATTAACCTAGTCTTGTCCGGAAGTATATAACCATGATGAGTACTGTACAAATACAAGATTTAGTTTAAATCAACTTACAGTGGATGTATTTTTCATGTTCTATATGTAATTGAAAGAAGCTTGTAACTGGCTATTTTCTATTGAAGATAGAAATACCAAGGCTAATGATTATTGCAAAAGAGGTAGTTTCTGTGTACTGTTCCAGATAAAAGGAAATAAGGAAATTATTTTGAATAATGTGCTAATCTTCAGATCTTTTTTCATGTGTCTGTTTTAGAAATTTGGTGCAGCACAGTGCAAGAGTGCAGGCTGAAGTTAATGCTGAAATGTATGGAGAGTTATCTTCAAATCTGTTAAAGCTAGAAAAGGTATGTTTGCCTAAAGTGTCTTGTAGATCTCTTTTGTGTTAAGTAATGGAAAATATTTCTTATCATTCCATCAAAGGAGGATGTACATTTGGCTGTTTGCAGCTCAACATTAATGTGAGACGGCAAACCGTGACAGTGCTGAAACAAGATTACCGGATTGTTTTCTTGATCAAACATTTATAGTTATTCTACAACAGCCGTAAGACAATATGCCTGGGAGTGAGCTGTGCGACCTGTTAACACTTCAGAAACCCAGGGTTTTGTACTTGCTTAAAAACTCAGTCAAATCCAGCTGGGTTTTTTTTTGCGAGATAATTACTTGAATGCTCATCTCTTTTTCCATTCTAAATGTGAAATTCCTTAACTTCTGACCTGGGTAACCTACATCCAAAAGTCCAAAAGCAAGGGTTTCGTAAAGAAATGACCAAAAAAGATTAAATCAATAAACCAATGTAGTTGCTTGTTATGTTTTTTAAACAAGAGACCTTTCATATTGCATAATCTGAGTTTGTCCTTTAGAGTACATTCCAGTAAGGCAAATCTGAAGCTAACACTGCACATAAAATATAAACGAATAATATAAGGATAATCCAAGTCAAGTGTCTGAGTAGTTAAGGTCCTACTGTTTTTCTTGCAAAAACAATTAAATATCCCATTAACAAAATGAGAACTTGTTAAAAATCTTTATTTCATTGACTGTTAATTCATATTATTTGCAACAACAATAGAATAACATCATAAATAAAAAGCATGATTTCAGCAGCATGCATAGTCAGCAGGTTGTTTTCTTTATATGTGCTATGTGCTTCATAACGAAAGTTGTTTTCGGATTTATGTGAATGCTGTTCCTTTTGTTCATACTTAACTACTTACGTTTCTGAACACTTGGAAAGGCCAGTTCTTTATTAATGTGGAAATCCCCAAACTGCTTCCTACTTCATACTACTTCATAAACGATTAGATTCTGTTCTTGACTGTCACATGTTTGATTCACCCCCACCCCCCACCCCACCACTGCTGAGATTGAACTTACTGGTTATCTGGTGAGCTCATATGGCCAGTCAATTTGCAATACATTCAAGCTCTGGAGGGTTGCATCACTGTAACAGACTTGTACTAAATGAGCCCTGGAACAGCTACACTTGGAACAGTTTATGTAGTCATCATTATTGATATTGTTATAGGTTTTGGATCAAACCTTATTTGTGTGTTGTTTCGTGAACTTTATGTAGTACTTGGCATCAGGCACGAAGATGGTGAAAAATCTACATTGAATGCTATTAAAAAATATGCATTTTCTTATTTGGATTTTGTTTTTGAGAGGATTAACATAACATAAATTATATCTGTTATATAGTTTTTAAAACTAAGTTGGTGATAGATAAAGAAAACTTCAGAATTATTGCTGTTGATTTCATTTTGACCTACAAAACATCAGATATTCAGTGTATAATTTATAAAATGCCATAACAGTCCCTCAATCAAAATTTTACAGCAATATAATGGCAAATTGTCTGACAAGGTTTTGTAAGGTTGTTTGGATTAAATATTGTGAATTTGAGTGGCTTAGTCAATACATATAGGTTGAAGGTGAAGTTCCCAATATGATATCTCAGATTGCGCTTCTACCAAAAGAGTGCACAGAGACAGAAGAAGAATTTAGCAGACAAATGCAATATTTTATGATAAGTTTGAGAGCTGCTATAATTTTGGATAATTTTTGCCCATAATTTTTACGTGCTAAAGCTGGAGTCCTGCATTTAGAACATTTTTTGTTCCGTTTTTCATAAGAAATTTTTCCCCTTTTCCTTTCAGATTCAGAAGAATTTACAAAGACTATTAGAGGAGACGGAGTGAAAGATATGATTTGTTCTTCCTGATGTTGGTATCTTGCTGCTTGCTTGCCTCTGGGGCCACAATGTGTACATGCACTCTCTGCTGGACAGAACCTATGAACTGAAAGCACCAGGTGGCCTTAATTCTGTGGAATGTAAAATTGTGCAATAAGATTGTTTTGAAACTTACCTTTCAAGACTAAAATACACTGCATTTCAATTAGTTTGTTCAAACTGTGGATCATGAATGGTCCTTTTTGTCCAAATACTCTTAATGTTTGTAGTGCTGACAAAAGTAAAACTGTGTAACACTCCAAATACAGTGAATCAGTATCAACTTTTGCCTTAAGAATGCATGTGCTGGTTTCATGCCCTTGGGGTTCCCTTTTCGTAAAGTACAGATACAATCCTTGCTTTGTCAAATAAGAAGAAAAAAATTCTAGCTTTGCAAATCAGTATAAAGATATTTATTTGGTTACAAGTGCATTAAAGGTTATGCTTTGTGACCTTAAGGCCTTTTGTTTTTTAACCAAATTTCATTTCAGCTAAACTAAAAGAGATATCAAAAACAATTGTAAAGCAAATAGACATATTATATTTATATAAACTGTAATAATGGAAATCTTCACCATTTCTGTGAAATGTTTGAAATTTGGAAATAAAAAGCATTATTGCCTGGGTTTCCGTGTTTAATACGTATGTAAATTGAAAATGTTTCAATGTAATGACAAAGGTGCAGTCGGGGACAACGTAAGCATTAATATTCCAGTTTACCCTGCAGCAGACAGATTTATGGTTTGTATTGGATAAAGAGGTTAAAAAATAGATGGATGGAAAATATGAAAGGGGCAATTATGCTTGCCACACACATTTAGTACATTCTGAAAATAGCAGTAGTATAAGTTTCGAGTACGTCTGTAATGAGCTACAATTATTTGACTTGTTCTGGTCTCCTAAGAAATCGAAATTACGAATCTTGTGAGATCCGTGATCGTACAAGTGGTATACAGTGCCATTTAATTTGTGCTTAATTGCTTTAGACGGGTGCCGAGGATCAGTTTGACAATTACGTATTAGCCTGAGCAAACATCATCAATGGAAAGAGAGAATGAAAATGCCAACAATGACTTCCCATGGCACAGCTACAGTATGAGAAAATAATGTTAATGTTATTGAGGGGAATTGAGTGCGGATCCCAGATTCCATAATATTTTAAATTCTTAGCATGTAAATCGCTATGAAGGCGTTTTTTCCTGAAGTTTCGTTTATAGTTGTTTGTACATTAGCTCTTACAAAATTTAGTGTTATGGCCTATTCAGTAATTGCTCAGCATGTTTGAATGGATTCTGAACTTTGTCCTTCTTCCTTCAATTATATATATATAAAGTGTGCTGCAACAAAGATCGGATTCCCTGTTCCCTGTGGGACCACACCTTCATTTGTCATGTAAATAACATAATTATGTAAGTAGCACATCTTTGTAATAGATATATAACAAATAACAGTGTTCATTTTTCTATAATGATATTGTTTCTAATTGTGGTAGTTCGGAGGCTATTTCAAACAGAATACAATCAGTGCAAATAAGCAGTATGCCTTTGAAAGTAATTGATTCACGGTCTGATAAATTATTGATTAGTGTAACAAAGTACTCCATGAAATAAAGATGTTTCTCCTGTACACTTGTTATTGTGATTAGATATGAGGGCAGTCATAGTTATGAGCGTTCATCGGAGCCTTCCCAGAGATGTACAGCATCATAGAACAATTCGTATTAAACTCTCAAATGGCTTATTTATTTTAATGCCCGGCACCTTTCATAAACAGCTGGGTTGTCCCTGAGGTGACCCAGCTGCCTGGGAAATGAGGTAATGGTGTGGAAATAAAATCCCACATTGACTACAATAATGAAGGATTCCAGTGCATTTTTTCATTTGTTTCAAATATTAAATTAAGGAACAAGAAATTTAAATTGATTGTAAAAGTGAATGGCCCATTTCACAAATGTGTAACTCAAGAGTAGTGAAATAAAAGCTCCATTTATTTAAATGATTCTATTAGAAATAAAGCTTATCTGTACAGGAGTAAACCTTGACCATGAGATTAACAATAGTGGAAAGATGTACAGTATTACTATGTATTAACCCTGAAGATATGAAAACATTTTGGGTTATGAAGCACATTTTTCCTTATCACAACAACAGTAATCATGACCCTATACACATACTGTATGGTACACTGTTAGTGCGCATCATCTTACCATTCGGTTCTTGCAGGAGCTTGGGTTCTCAACTATCAGGCCCATAATTATCTCTTCTTTTTAAACAACACTTCTTGTAGCTTTAGAAGGCTTTATTTAGCCATCATCTTTGCAGAATGAATAAATCTCAAATGCTACATGTTGAGGCCTTCATTAACTTCGAACTGTACCTTTTCTGTGCTTTGCTGTAGCCTGGGGATTTATGATCAACATTACCTCAGTCCACCAGTGTAACAGCCTAATTGTGCTGCCAGATCACAGAAGCTAGTGTTTCTGCAGATAGCACTGCACATCCAGGACCTTGTGAATTCTGTCTCTTCTAATGATGGCACATTAAGTTAAATGTTATAAACACATTTTTTCAAAATTAAGATTTTCATCAAAATATGAATCTTCATACTGGACACATTTATGGCTAAAAGAAGATAACACCAAAACTGCAAAAAAAAACTTTCCACAAGTATGCAGCCTTGCTGTGGCAAACCTTAATTAATTCAAGAGCACACGATTATGTAAGTCAATTACAATGAATGTCCACTGTGTGTAATAATAGTGGTTTGGAAAGGAACATGTAATAGGTTTATTCCATGCTGAAAAGAGAAAAACATTTTGGCTGTGATGCCTTCTTCGGGTGTAATAAGATTCCCTAGCTTTCTTACACCTGAAGAATGCTCCATAGCCAAAACATTGTGTTTTCTTCTCTTTTCAGCATGGAATAAACCTATTACTAGTTCCTTTGCCGCCAACGTGTGCTGACGTAGCTACTCACCTGAACTATAATAGTAGTTTGTATGATTTCTCCTGTACCACCGTATAGGGTCTATAGGGTCTGAGTGGCATAAGTCTCCTAAAGTAAAGCAGCACAAATGCTAGTTGTAGCTGTGGGGTTGGACTGGGAGACAACTTAGCAGGGACAGAGAAAGAAACCACAAGAACAATGCAAAAAACGGGACTAATAATTAGACAGCAGAATGTTTAATAAACTAATGTTAAGATAATTAACCATCACAAAACAATACTTTATCAAGTAAACAGTAATCAAAACTAACATTTCATGTAGTAATACCACAAGTAGGAACTGACGTCTTAAGCCAAAGCTTGCTGTCCTCAAATCACTCAGTCCAGTTTCACTTTCTGTCAAATTGCAATATCAATAACTAAAACATAAACTAATTTATATCCAACAGGTGACTTAGAAACACACTATATATCATAAGTGACAGTACAAGCTATTTATACTGTATATCACGTGGATTTTGCACATATAGGAGGTAAGTAGGTCCTAGATAAGGAACTGTTATGAAAATGACAAAAGAGGTAGGATATTGTTTGTTCTCATCTTATTTGAGCTAGTAATATATTAGGACTTTCTCTTTTATATTGAATCATTTAGCTGTATTTAAAAATAAAAATACAATTGATTAGTTACAGTATATAGCACTAAGGTTATTGCTTATTTTCATTTGTTCAATTACCTTAAAACATAATATATTTTCAATTTTTTAAGACCTGATAAAATACTGATAAACATTTGAAACTTTAACTATTCATTTGCCAAACGGAGTAATGGCAAAACATTTTGAATTTTTTTTAAATCTCAGAATGCTTTGAATCAGAGAATAGTGGTAAAGAATTTTCTCTCAGAGAAAATATTACATACATCTCCAAATGTTTGGAAATCCCCAATATAGGATTTAAACTGACCAATTCGCAGTCTTTGGCAAGGTTCAAATTGTTAACTCATCACTTCTAGTTAACTCCCAAAATATAACCTTATTTTCTCCCAGTGCAGTGATTAAGCCAAAAAAAAAAACTCTTAATGAATCTTAACAGTTTTGAAATATTTATTTATATCCTATTGTCATTAAAATAATAAGTGTAATAAGTAATCAGTATTGTAGATTCCCAAAATCCAGGTGGCCGATTTTTTTTTTTTTTTTGCTCTTTTGAAAGAATGTGATGGAGAAATTGAGACTTTAATCTACTATATTCTGCAGGCTAAACAGTATATTTGCATAATATTTTAAGAACTGTTGGAAACAGTTCATCTGCATGACGTAAATGCTCTACTTATTTTGAACTTTATCTCTATATTAATGGGTAGATATTTCTATCCATTCTCAAAAAGAAATAGGATTCCTCAACCTTGCAGTGCTTTTCCTATGTGGAAAAGAGATATAATCTGCAGAAGACAGAAAGATACCTACACTGAAGTTTATCCACTATGCTTTGAAAATATGGAGACAGAAGATAAAATCAAATATGATTGCAATCTGTGGAAAAGGCTCAAGGTTACAAAAAGGCAGAATTCAGATACAATGTTTAAAAGTCTGGCATGACAACATCAAGAAAATAAAAGTTTTTCCAATTACAAATTAAACATTTTTTCTAATCAAACAGGACATGTATTCTCATTTGTGAAAATAGGGATTCAGTGATTAGATTTCTTTAACATTTTTGCTACTAATTTTGAGCAATTTAAATTCTCATTAATTTCAAGTAACACATATATTATCTGAAGCTACTCAGGATTACTAACTCACATTAAGTAACAATTTTGATATGCAATGATCCATTATATTAAGTCTCCTAAAATATTTAATGGTGTAAAAGCACAGAGCTAAATGAATAATCAGAGATTGGCTGTATCAATTCATTTGTGAAGTACCGTGTAAAATAGATGAGTACATCAAACCATTACATCTTGATTCTGCATTTTACCAGAGTGCACTTTTCATAAAATGGATCAACAGTGTCACCCTAAGGATAAGTTTAAAATAGACACTTCATTTAATTAAATTCTAATACAAGGTAACTTCTGAATTAAAAATATTTGAAATAAAGCCTGCGGTCACACAACAACATCTCCACAAGGGTAGGTAAATATTACTTGAATTCTTTTATATACACTGTTCTATGCTTTTTTATACTATATATATGTGGTTATGTTACAAGAAGATTGCATGATATTTCTTCCAAAGGTTATATGGTATTTTTATCTTTAAATTGATTCCTAGACTTGCCTTTTAATCCTCAAATGTATTTGAAACCTGTAGATTATGCCTTTGTTGTAAAAAAAAATTGACACATAGTGCACTCTGAACTACTTGGACAGTGAACTCTAAACAGTGCGTTTCCCTATGACTTCTATTCATTTCTCATGAAAAAATATTGCTGACAAGTACAATGGCTGAGTATTTCATTTTTATTAAAGTCAATTCAGTTCTGCCCTCTTGGGTCAAATAAACCTTTAGTTTCAAAACCCTATTTTGAAAGAGCAGATGTATCACGAGGTACAATATTTGTAGTTGGGTAATTAGGTTCTCATGAAAGAGCTGAGTACATCCTATCAACCCAACTTGCTAAGATTTCAGTGTTTGATATCTGTAGTTGAAAGTGAGAATGAAATTTTCCTGTAGGCAAAGAATAGTTTTGAAACAAAAAATCAATAAGAACCACAGTACAGACACTGGATATTGTGTATCAAAATGAGTATTTTGGAATATGCCAAAGAATCAAAAATAGAATATTTACATTAGAACTTGAAATGCATGTGAACAACAATTGTTTTAAAAAATTAGCTTTTTAATTATAACAATTAAAAATCATATCTAGCCTTTATATACAGAAATGTTTTTATGCCAAAGGATCCAAAAAACTTTAGATATGTGAGATATGTATTTAAGTACATCCAAATCATCTGTCACTGGATGTATACAAGTGTGACGTACTGTAGAACCTACTGTGTTAGGTAATAGAAGCCTCAGTGTGACTGATCAGACAGAAAAGTGAACAATTCACCCATTGAATTAAAGGATACCTTAAAGTAGGCTAGGTTTTGCAAACCCAATCTGGAAATGAACCACAGATTAACATTTCATGCAAAGAATGGTATCTCACAGAACCTGGAAATCCACGTCTCCATATTGGGGCATTAGATTTGAGATTCTGCTAGAGATGGCATATTTCCAGCTACTTTTCCATCAACACTGCTTACAGCAGCAAACTGGTTTTCTTTAGAGAGAGATCTCCCATCCCAGTATTGTCCTTGGTGGTAATGCTGCTATCAGAAATATGTTTATTCTGAATTGCATTTAATGTCTTCTAGAAAGGCATTATGTCATTATGGGGTGAATAAAACTATGTGCTACTGGTCTCTTGTCAGTAGAGGGACTACAGTTTTGTGACAGATTATTAGAAGCTTTTCACTCTATTATATAGAGTGGCTCTCATTACAACTAAAAAGGGTTTGGACCATTGAGAATCAAGCCCTGTTCAATTGACATTCAGAAGATATTCCCCCATGGTAAGAATATAGAGAAAACTAATTGACTATATTCCATTTCTTCAGTGATACACGCTACAGTTCCAAACAGAGATTAATTTAATGTGACAGATAATATTTTATGGTGATATAATGAACTCCCAAAGCAGTGAGCTAATCATAGCTTTACAATTGATGAAGTATTCAAGAACATTTTCACCATACCTTTACTGTTCTCTTGTCATTTACATTGACAATTAGCAAGGGTGAAAACCAAGGTCCTAGTGCCAAAACTGCAACAATTCTGCCATTTCATATAGTATATGAAATACCATATGTTCTCGAATGTTCCAGAGTCTTGACTTGAATCTTTCCATTATCTAACCACTTCATCCAATTCAGAGCCTGTCCCAGCACACAATTGGTACTTAGCAGGATACTTCATTGATGGTGCGCTAGTCCATTTCAGGGCACACACACTAATTTTGTGAGGAGTCAATTTTTCGAGTATGTTTTTGGACCATGGCAGGAAAAGAAACACCTGAAGGAAACCCATGTGAACACAGGGAGAACATAAAAACTAAGTGCTGGAAGGCAGCAAAGCTGACCACTGTGCCACCACACTATCCTGACTACAGTAAAAATGTATTTAAAATTAATTAGGTGAAGCCTGATACTTGCAATCTATCAAGTATCCTACATTAATGTGGTTGAATTTCTTTATTGAACTCCAATAGTGATTATGCAGCAGAGTGTGCCTTGACAAAAATGGATCTCCAAACAATGTTCATCATATTTTCTGAAGCCTATGAGAAGATGAGACTTAATCGTAACATCCAGAAATCGAAAGGGCTTTATCAGGTAACTACAAATACAACAATTTACTATGGGTGTCTGAATGCAGTGCAGTTTCCATACCTTGAAAATTATTTTTCACCAAAAGATAATACTGATGAAGAAATACTTCATCACCTGAAATCTAAAAATGCACCCTGGGCACCCTGCTACTTTGCAGCATGAGGCTGAAACATGGACAATGTTCATATAAATATGTATATATCTAACAATGATATTTGCATAAGATTCAAATATCTGACTGGCCAGTCAGTGTATGTATCCCGTGTTGATCTTTTTATGCACCTTAGAATTAATGGAAGAGAATCATCCTCATTTGAGTGAATAAATTAATCATTTAAATTCTGGAGCATACACATTATCCCTGAGCCTTATAAAAACTACAGTATGTGCTTTAGGTGTTTAATGTGTTTATCTCTTATCTAGACTTTTTAGCATTGAACAATTGAACAGGCTGCTGTGATTCATTCACTAAATCTCAAGCAATGTGAGCATTTTTGGATGAAATGAAGCAAACTAGAAGTGTTAAATTAAAAACAATATCCACTATGTAATAAAATTATAAATCAGTTTTAGGGGAAATAAGATTTACAAATCTCAACATGAGCATGATTCCTGTGAACTGCGGAGGGTCCACTAAATGATATTGCTTTGCCTTATTTTGTCTGGCATTGGTTATTTCTGTAAGGCATATTTTACTCAATCTACTATGCCAATTACGGATTACCTAGAGTGTTTTGTTGTTGTTCAAGCTGTGTTCCCAATTACTTCATTGAACACTTAATTGGAGTAATAATAATTTTCAGAATTAGACATTTTTAATTAAACAGCTGGAGATGGGTTATGGATTCAATTTAAGCCTCAGCTTGAATTTTGTGTGGCACTGCTGCTTCTCTGTGTTGTCTGTAAAGGATGACCCCTGATGGCTGGATGAACACACAGCACATGTAGAAACAGTAGGCTGATTTAAAAATCACCACTGAATCTCATACACTTTAATAAACCTGCCATGTTACAGCTATATAATAGCCACTGAATAGGTGGTACATTTTAATTAGAACCTGTGCGTAATAGTGCAGTTTCATGGTGATTATTAATGAAATGCTAATGAACACACACTGCTCTTGAAAACAGTCTGTAATTAAGTGTGGAAATGTTTTGTCACTTAGAGATCATGAATCTTTGGAAACCATCAGTTGAACACACCTCTCATTTGATTGACAGTGGCTAAAACAGGGTGTACAGTGGATGCCAGTTAATTGTCAAAAGAAAGATCAGCTAGCATATGGAATCAAAGCTGAACATACTAGTGTATTTTATTGAAATGTAAACAAAAAAGTTCATGCATTCGTTTTTTAGACCATCAGTCTTTATAAAGAAGGATTATTCTTGGTTGTTGAACCTGAACACATGGTTATATACATTTACAACAAACAAGTCATGTGGGGGGGCACAGTTTTTAGCATTGCTGCCTTGCAGCTCTGAGGCCCTGGGTTCAGTTCAGGACCTGGGGATGGATTATGCATGGATTATGGAGAAAGTGGTTAGAAAAGCTGGTGAAATACAATACGAAGTGTGACTGATGCTTTAATCCAATACAACTTCCATTTACAAATATAGTAATTATGTAATATGCAGAGCTAGTACAGGGTAAAACGTAAATATAGCAGATCAATTTGGGATTAAAAGGGGAAGACTCCGTGTGAGCAACCACAGCAGATACCAAGAAGGAAAACAATGTACTAAACTTGAACACTGAGTAGAAGAAGATGCTTGTTTGATTTTCTACAGTGGGCCTTGCCAGGTAGAACACTGCTGTCTGTAAGCATTTCTAGGTTGCAATATGGAGAAAAAGATCATAGAATCTATAAACGTATGAATAATATATACAGGTATCTGGTTCTACCAGAAGGGGCCATGGGAGGCAAGTGGGTGCTCACAGGAGATCGCAAGGAGACTGAAGAACCTCACAAGGGAAGGATGACTGTTCTCCAGTCTCAAAGTCGTGCAGAAAACAGAGAGATCTTATAGGTTTCATGACAAGGTTAAGCAACGTTTTGTAAAAGTATGTGGAAGGAAAATTACCAACACTCCCAGAAGTATAAAAGCATAGTTTGTTCACAGCGGCCTCGATTCAGTTTTGATGAGAGCTTTACTCTTGCAGAACCTTTCTGTCACCAGCTTCACAAAAGACGTTAAACTAAGACATTAGCAAAACACAGCATGCACACTGAGAATAACAATTTCTACACTTCAAAATACAGAGCATGTGTAATGTTTCTGGTGAGGGGAAGGTAGAGCTGGGAACAAAAGGAGGAAAAGAGAAGGACAAGGGAGAGGACAAGAGGGGTCACAGGGAAAGATAAGGTACTGTGTTTGGAAGGAGTGCAAGGCAGTAGGCAAGGATGATACTTGACTTCAAATGAAGCAAATACACATAGAGAGTGTGTATCCCTAAGGTTGTAAAGTCAATCCTTAGTTGGTTAAATTCAAATTACCTCCGATAAATCAAAACCTACCATCAAGTGGTATGTTTTAAGTATTTTTAATTAGCTGGATAGCTTGAAATCATCTGGTAATGAAGAGTCTTCCAATAATACCATACCTAAATTTGAGACTGTTGTGCATGGATTTGTATTTAAATATTGTTTTTATGTTCATATTACTATATTCACCTTAATGCTTTAGATCTGAAGTTTTTAGTCAACTCAAAAAAACAAACATTTGGAGCTATTTTTTATGGCATACAACCACATTAAACTCCAACTTAAATAATAAAGATGTCTTACCACTACACAATTATTCCACAATTGTTCTATAAGCATCGTGGCATTAACAATTATTTCCCATTTACTGTATATAAACTTAAGTCAATCATTAAGAATCTTAATTTGACTCTCAGACTTCTATCTCTTTGGTCACCTTTTTTACCTCCTACATATGATCAAATTCTCTTTCCTTTGTCTTATCCACCTCATTGCCTCATTTTCTCGCTCCCCCACTTCTTTATTTTTACTTTTCAACATGTAATGAACCTCTTCTTGATCCTTTGCAGTTCTCATCCTGATGTAATTGCCCACTCCAACAATTTCCCAGTATCAATAGCTGTATGACTAAACGTGAAAGAAACTCTTAGAAGATAGGCATCTCCTTCTGACATCCACCTGCCATTTGTTTTTATTTTTCTTTCATGATACCTTGTTTGAATTTCACAGAGCTGCTCAAATTGAAATCTAAGATACTAATTTACTTTGCTTCACAATTCTATTTTTCTTTTGCATTAAAGAAGGCCCATAGAACTCTTGAAGTATCAAATGATACATGAAGCAATCCTATCAGTTTAATCTCTTGGCAAGGGAAATTCAATTATGCAGTATGAATTAAATGGCAATTTCCATTAAGACCTTTATTGTATAATTAAAGATCTCATCTGGGTCTTTTGAATAAGAGGCTTAAGAATATTGTAAATGACTAATTCTCCTTTGTCAATCACATTAGAATTTTGCACTGACACAATTTGACATGCTATGCCGAATTACTAACGTTGTATTTTGCTGAGATGGTGTGATTGGTCTCAGTGATTGAGCAAAGAGATGATAATTTACTAGATCCTACATGGGAGCCTTGATGAGCAGTTGTTTGACATTAACAATGAATTGCATTTAATGAAAGAGATTCTTTTCATCATCAACATTAGACAGTTTACAAAGAATTGCTGTAGTGGCAGACCGATTCTAGATTTAAATATTTTAATAAAGATGCAGTTACATCACCAGCAGCCATATCACCCTGCAACTCACTGCTGGCAGCCCACTGAAGCTAAGCAGGTGTGAGCCTGGCCAGTACCTGGATGTGAGACCTCCTGGGAAAAACTAAGGTTGCTGCTGGAAGAGGTGTTAGTGGGGCCAGCAGGGGGAGCTCACCCTGCAGTCTGTGTGGGTCCTAACGCCCCAGTATAGTGACGGGAACACTATTCTGTAAATAGGTGCCGTCCTTCGGATGAGACATAAAACTGAGGTCCTGTCTCTCTGTGGTCATAAAAAAAAAATCCCTGAGCGTTTCTAGTGTAGGAGTGTAACCCCGGCGTCCTGGCCAAATTTCCCATTGGCCCTTACCAATCATGGCCTCCTAATAATCCCCATCAATGAACTGGCTTCATTACTCTGCTCTCCTTCCCACCGGTGCACTATGGCTGATGTTGCATCATCCATGTGGATGCTGCACATTAGTGGTGGTGGAGGGGAGTCCCCATTACCTGTAAAGTGCTTTGAGTGGAGTGTCCAGAAAAGCGCTACATAAGTGTAAGCAATTATTATTTATTTGGGAAATTAACTGTAAATTCATTTAACAGTAAAAGGTTTTATATCTTTAATTACAACCCGATATGAAAACATTGCAATGTTATAAAAGTTCCCATTTCTTGGGGAACTACAATTCTATTTTTATATTTCAGGGTTAGAAAGAATCAGAATTTAAGAGTATATTTCAAATCACAATAAAAGTAAAATGTACAGAGTAACTTGTAAATCCACCGATTTACATTTAAAATAGATTTCCAAGTACACACAGCACCATGTTCTGCGATTCAGAACAGGGCAGAAAAATATCTGGTAATATATTAAATTGTAAATAAGCAGACTTCTGTGGATCAAATACAGAAGCAATCAAAAACATTTAAAAATGAATACATTCCCTGCTATGGTGATCTATGCAAAATTCACTCAGCCGGTGGTAAAAGGTTAATGTCTTCTACCAAGATGCCCATGTTTAGAAGTTATGATACTTACGATATCAAAATAAAAATAAAAGCTTTCAAGACATTAATTGAAAAAAGCATGGTTTATTTGAATAAAGCATGAATTGAATAGTGTTTACAAAGAACACAAAAATGGTTGATTTAAAGAATCAGAGATTGTGGGTTTAAGTTCTGAAAGGCTTTTTCAATGGTTTTCCCACTTTTATGCAGTACAAAATTACCAGATGCAGTTTACTCCATTTCTTCGTAAGTGCCCAAGTTTTAGGTAATGCTGTTAACTCTATATTCAGAATTACATTAGAAAATTCAAAATAGCATTAACCCCCCCCCCCATGACTAAAGAATAGGCATTGTAATGTAATTGTAGTTGAGAAAGAGATCAGATCAGTCTACTTTGAGATTGCACATTTGCTGTTTTCCTGTTTGTCTGTTTATATTCTGATGTTTTCACTCGAACTTGATTCCCTGAGCAAGAGGCAGATCCTTGCTGTAGTTGATGGTGCTGTAACAAACAAACAAAACACAGTCTGAATCTGTATAAGAAAAACCAGAAACCTTCATGACAAGCTTCTCTTTAAAACACGTTCACAACACATCCTACTGTACATTACTTTTGAATAAATGTTTTCGAGATTCAATTTGTTTGCTATTGAATGTTAAAGTATCATCAATAGTATGTACACGCTGTTGTCTGTTTTTCTAAAATCTCTCGTAATCGGATTGTATAAAATGTGATATTTTACAACATGTGTGGAAGTTGCCCTAATTAACAGAAAGCTTGGGAGTCAATTTGCATTGGTAGAGCAGAATGAAATATTTTTCTTTTAGAAGTCAATTTACAATAACATTTTTACAAAAATTGTGATTTTACAAGTTGTTAGGTATTAGGCCCAAGTAATAATATAACATGTAGCACATGTAATATTGAAACATGTATTTTATCTTGTCACTTATTACATACCACAGAAAGAAAACGTATTGAATAGGCAGAGATATGATTTAATTCACACTCTCATAGTGGGGACTTCTGTTGGTAGTGGTTCTGAATATGAAATTGAAGAATCTTTTCGTCAAGTCCTTAAATTAACACATTAAACTAGGTCTGTGTCCATTTTAAGCAATACCTGCCATGTCAGCATCAAAGAAAAAACACTGTTGACTTCAAATCCTGCAAGTGGGGCTCTCCACATCCCATAATAATAATAATAATAATAAACTATTTTATATAGTGCCTTCAAAGGTGTCTTCTCAAAGCACTTTACAGAATGACAACAACAATAAATAAAAAGAAAACACAAGATAAAACACGTTTAAGATTTGCTTTTGGAATAATGAGCATATAATAATTTTTCAGAGAATCATTCTAACCTTTTAGACCTAGTTTCCAAATCCTATACTGATACCAAAACTGTATTTTTATTTCTCAAAACTGCTGTGTCCACTGTTTTTCATCTGTCAAGAGAAGTAACCTGCGCTCACCATGTGGATCGCCTCATGTACTGCTTCCAGGAATCACTTCCTGACTCTCGCCCACCTCCCGTGTGCTTTTCTCCACCTACAAACACAACCACGAGAGGTACGTCGTTACACCACCTGAATGGCCGAATGGATTTTACACTTGCTTTAAAACTATTTCGATACATCGTATGGTATTAAGCAGGTTGGCAAATGACATGACTGTTTCTATATGCTGGTTTCAGAGGCCCTTCAAACTGAACCAAAAAACCCCCAAAGATAATCATTCTGTAGTGTTCTTAATAATAATGGACTCTCTTTCTAGTGTTTTGTTTCTCTCTTTCAGGTCTAATAGACAATCAGTACATTGACAGAACAACTACTTGTGAACACACTCTGAGACAGTCTGAATAACTTCTATACCAAATAATTGAATTGAATGAAGTAAATAAAAACCTCAGTTTATATATATATTTTCAATTAAGTGTTCGAGAGTCTCATGTCATCAATTTTCTTTATTTCAATTAAAGAAATATGAACAATTTCCAGGTCAAACAAGCAGCTGGGCACTGAGATGTGACAGGTCCCTGGAACTTAAACTGTATGGTATAGTTCATGACAGCTACAGTGTCTAAGCAAAACTTAGCTCAACAAAACTGTGCAGGAGGAAGGGTAGCCTTCATCAGAGGACTAAAGCAGTAAGACACCAGCTCACCGAAAGCTCCTCCAATTTCGGCCCCACTGGTTGGAATGTTCACATTTACAATACCACAGTCTGAGCCTTTGGGGCTGGAAAAAACAGTATAAATAAAATTTATATTAAATCCATTGATTAATCCATATTTCCAATGGATTTCATAGAGCATTAATGCATGTGCTACACTTGCCTTCACTCCAGGTTTCTATGTTTAATATTTCAGTCATCATCATTTAATTGTAAATCTTTAACCATGATAAATGTTATGTAATTCATTCACTACTTTAAGCCTGTCAACTGATAGTCAAGCATGAAACAACACAGAAAACAATGTTTTAACTAAAAAGTAACTGTTAACGTTTCATACCTATAACACAAATTGAAAATGTTATATGAAAAAAGGCCTTTTGGATTTAGGTTTTTTGTTACATTCTGATGTTTTTATAATTTGTAGCACATTTTAAGGGCCAAACCAACACATACAGTATGGTACCCAAGCCAGTTAATCAAAAATGAAAATACTAAGTGACTCGTCTTGGTACTACAACCACATTTAACAGATTTCAGCAGCAGGAGAACCTTACCCCAGCCAGCGGAATACTCTGCCCAGGTCCTTAGTGAAGATGCTGCTGGACAAACCCTGCTTGACCTCATTGTTCCAGGCAAAAGCTTCTTCCTCAGTCTAGAACAGCAGAAACATCCTGACTTGAGCAAAGGGTGAAGAGGATGCACACAAGTATATCGGCGCTTGCAGCTACATGCTTACATGTTGTAAGGATACGACCATCAATCCTTTTCTACTTCCTTTTGAACTGTAGGCAATCCAAACGTACTGTAGATTCTGCATATTGTAGTTTCATGTAAAATCACTACACCAATTCTGTATCCAAATCACCTAACATGATCAAGCACAGAAAAATACCCTCCTGGACTAGATACTGCTTAGTATAATTTACTTCCATCTGCTTTTGTACTTTTATATCCCTTTCCATCTTCCCCCTTGAAGTTTACTCTTGACACAAACCCAATCACTGGTCCAAGAGACAACATGATTCAGTGGCACCTCAGACTTCATCTGTTTTCAGTTTACAAGTGTTGACAGCAACACCTTCAAAAGATCTTCTCCAACACTGGTTTAATACAGTGTCACATTTTTCTGGTTCCTACCTTGAACTTCAGGACATACAGAATAGGAACAAAGGTTTCTGTATGGACAATAGGTGCATCGTGGGGAAGGCCAGTGATTATGGTGGGTTCCACATAGTTCCCAGGACGATCAATCACCTGTTAGGACAAATAATTTATAATCAAATTATTTCCTAATAATTCAATTTTATTAAATGTTATTTTATTGAAACTTTAAAGTACACTTTTGTTTTATTAATGTTATGTAGCATGGCAAACTATGTTCAGTACCTTCCCTCCGCACACTAAAGTGCCCCCCTGCTCTTTGGCTTTTTCGATTGCTGCTTTGTACATCTCAACTGCCTGCTTCGTGTGAAGGGGACCATACAGAGTGCTGGCTGTGAACAAAGACAATACACACCGATCAATGATTTGCTGTCTTTCAATATTTGGAAACAGCTGCACTGAAACCACAACTGACAGGGGCTGAGGTTTGCACTCACTTCCATCTCTTTTACATTGCATAAAGGGAAATCAATTCAATTAATTCCCCCTGAAACCTATACAGGTCTTCACAATTAACCCGCCTGGTTTTTCTTATTTCACAACTATTACACTTGAAAAGTTAATTTAAATTTGGCCTCATTGTCACCCATGCCTTTATGAGCATATTAGGTTGGCTGAGATAGGATTCACTGCATTTTCAATCTCTTTCTTTATTTAAATTTTCAGTGTGGTCTCCTGCCACCTTTGAAAGGTCTGCAATTTTTTTTTTCCATTTAGTATTATCCCATCCAAGTTATACAATATGGCTGATTTCTGAACTATGTAATTTACAGGTTTTATTAATTTAGTTTCAGAACTCATCTCAATTTTCCTATAATGAAGTAAATTAACACTTACGATCCCAGGGATCACCAATTCTAACTTGTTTGTAGGCTTTTGCAATTTTTTCCACCACTTCATCATGAATACTTTCTTGAAGCAGCTGAAAGACACAGAAAGAAAATTAGATATATTTTTTATTTCACTGACATATAACATGCATCTCTCTTCTGCATTACATTTCCAAACTTTTCAGTAAAAACTCGGTATAACAGTTCTTATATTTATAAAAACTATTCAGAAAGTCAGCACTAAATCAGTAACAGGTCTCCCTGTAGTCTCCTCTGTTCAAGACTAAAAAGGTTCAGTTCCTTCAGCCTGTAAGTGTAGAACATTCCCTTAAGGCCCAGAATGCATCTTGTTGCTCTTCTCTGGACTAACTTCAGAGCAGCAGCAATATTTTTCTATAATGTGGTGACAAAAGTGTACACAATATTCTAAATAAGGCCTACTTAGTGTATTATAGAATTTTAACATAACATCCCTTGATTTGAAATCAACTACAGATCCAGCCATTCAGAATGAGCGGGGGGTACCGCAGTAGTTTGCATTTCAGTGGCTTCGAACATCCAGGTGGATGCTGCACATTGGTGGTGGTGGAGGGCAGTCCCCATTACCTGTAAAGTGCTTTGAATGGAATGTCCAGAAAAGCACTATGTAAGTGTAAGCAATTATTATTAATATTTGGGATACCGCAGCTTTGTAAAAATACTCAGTTGTGGGGCTGCACTACTTTGCAAAACCGCCAGGTGGAGCAGTGAAAGTTTAATGTGACGTGTAGAGCATTTGAGCTGGTTTTGAATCCTGATCAATGCTGAGGGAGAATCTTTCCCAATTATAGAATTTAAGTTGTACACTGTTTATACTTTTATTAATTTTAAACACTGTATCACAGCATACTGAACTAATTAAAAAGTATGATATTTTATAAAAGCAAGATTGCACAGTTGGATATATAAAAAAGAGGTTATTATTATACTGTAGCTTGTGAACGTGATGTGCCTCTTTTAGGTTTAAATCCATATCGAGAAAATCCAAAGGTACATTTTTTGTAGCGGAAAATAAAAACAGTAGTATAACGTAGTACAAGCCTACACAGTAGATGGTAGTGGTAGCTAAATATAAAAAAGTACACAGTATTCCACCTTCTTCAGAAATATTTTAAGTATCAAAGTCTTTAACTTACAGTGGGTTATGGTTTTAATGTGCTTTTTCTAACATTATAAAGTTTATAAACTTTCATAAAAAGTTATAATGTTTTAGCTTTTCTAAGAATACGTAGTAAGCACTCCACTTGCTGTTATTTTAAAAAACGTTGACAGCAATATTAATATGGAAACATGTAACTAAGCAGCTAAAATATCACAAGTGGATGTTTTGATAACATTTTGACGATGTTTTTTTTTTATAAAAACTTGTACTGTCCTTATAGTGGTAATGGGCAATGGACTGTAATGTAAGGCGCTGCACCCAGGCAGTTCAAAGCCCAGAAAATTACTTTTG
Organism: Lepisosteus oculatus; assembly: GCF_040954835.1. Taxonomy (NCBI): domain Eukaryota; kingdom Metazoa; phylum Chordata; class Actinopteri; order Semionotiformes; family Lepisosteidae; genus Lepisosteus; species Lepisosteus oculatus. Next base: position 51,443,033 of record NC_090698.1, on the reverse strand, counting down.
GTTTGTTTCTTACATAGCCGAATACATAGTCCACTATTATAGCTTGCTGTGAATGCGATGTGCCTCTTTCAGGTTTACATCCGATTTGAGAAAATCTATATTTTGTCTTACTCAAATTTCAGCAGCCAGTAATCAGCCAACAATTTAACTTTAATTTTTAAACTTTAAACCGTATATTGTACTGTACAGTACAGCACAGTCCAAAGACTTACTTGGAGGTTGTTTCTAGCAAAATTGGCTCTGGCATGAGTGTGTGTGTGTATCTGGATGAATTATTATAAGTGATGGTTTTAAGATTAAGGATTTCTTCACAGAATTCTTTAAGTTAAACAAAGGAGGGAAGAAGGATTATTTTTACAATTGCCAGTAACTATAGAACAGCTTATTAAAATGTGAAAACCGTACCATGACAGTGAAGACAGACGTGTTACACCTTTAAGTGAGCCATTGACTGCTGTTTACTATGTTGTGACAATGTTGTGTTGCTCTGTGGGGATTATTCTGTACACTGAAGAGTTACAGAGCAGACACGTTGTGTATCGGCTTTTAATTTATGTAAAAATGTTCCAATTTAAATGTAATACAGAATATTTTATGAATATAATTTTATTTTATATTTTATTTAATATAATTAATAATACTAATAAAGAAAGACCATGGACGAGCCATAAACTGAAGAGTTATAGAGAAGACATGTTGAGTCTTGTCTTTTCAGCTTGGAATTAACTTTCAGAGCGATCCTTTTGGCTATACTTTTTACATAGCCAAATGTACAGAGAAAGTTTAATATTAAAGTAGTGTTGCGTTGTGCCCTTTTCAGGTTTAAATTTACATTAAGAAAATCTAGATTTTGTCTAAATACAAATTTCAGCAAAGAGAAGTTTAGCTTTAAATTTTGATTAAGAAAAATATTTCACACATACTATACTGTAGTGGCTTTGAAACCATACAATATCATACTGTATATACAGTATATGATATAATGCCATTCATTGCAGTGTGCGCTAATATTTTGGCATATCTGTGGATCTGACTTCTTGGGATTCGAGTGTGTGGAACAGCGGGAGGTGAGATCCGGGGGCGGGGTGTTGTTTTGATTAGTTTGCACAAGAGAAAAAGGTACCTTTTCAGAAATCATGTACTATGCAAAGCAGGTGAATGTGACAACAGCTAATGTTGCTTAAAGTATTCAAAATCTATCTGATTGTACAGTAGCTCTTATGTAATTGAGCAGAAAGTCACCTTGCTCTCACAAGTGGCTCTGTTAGAGTTTGTGTTAACACACTGCACCCTTTAGAATGGATTTGTATCACCTTTATCTGTCTGGGGCGTGGGGGTTGTATCCCTTCCTCAGTTTAATATCTGATATGTCCCCAGTAAACCGAGAGAGTAAGAGTAGGCGAAGAGTAAAATCCTCTAAACTGAAAGCCACGACACCACAATTACCCATAATACAAACGTTAGTACTGTAATACCTGTAATACAAAGGAGCACTACAAATTAAAACAACCCCAAGTGCAGCATGCATGAACCAAGAAAAAAATATTGGCTCCACAAAACAAATCAAAGATCCTGAACAAGCCCCCAAATATACTACATCCCCACTATAGTTACGGCAAGGTGGAAGTGGAAAGTCGATTTTTTAAAGAAAATCAAAAATAAGAAACAATGACATCTACCTGCCTAGCTTACACATTGCATGACTTTAAAAGCTATAAAAAATGTTTGTAGATAAGTTATAAACACAACTTAATATGCATGAAAAGCAGGTGATTTTTCTTCCACGTGATCAGCTTAAAATCTGTTAACCCTGTAAATTAAGATAATTTTGCCAATCCAACACAAAAAAATGTGTAAAAAAATTTACACAAAAAAATCAAAATTCTCTCTTAAAACCAGGAATTACTTGGTTAAAGCTGCATTGTGTATTAAGCAGATTTAAACTGGCACTGTAGAGAGATTAAATAAAGCAATAATTTCAATAACAACTAATGCACCACAAGTGCCATCTGTCGATCATATTTGGCCAGTGAAAGACGTACTGTGGTTGCCTGTAGCTCAAAACTCACAGTACGGGGTTTTACCGCGCATTTTGAATGGCTACATCTGTATGTATCCTAACATTTTATTTGCTTTATCAATTCACCACATTGTCTCGGAAAATGTAATTGTGTTTACAAAAAACCTACTATATGTCTTTTTTTAAAACAGTCTCTTCTTGTTCAGCATATCTCATTTCTGTTTAGAGTTTATGTTTTGCAATTCCATTAACTACACCACCCCATTTTGAACATTCACCCCTTATATGTACTCTCGGTACACCAATTCCCAATTCAATTACACACATTTCCCTGAATCCCTATCACTTGTTATTTGAGGTTTAATCTTTTGCGAGACATTTTATCTAAGGTTTTCTTGAAATCTCAACACACCATATTCTGTGTGTATACATTACTGTTGTTTATTTTACAAAGAACGTTAAGAAGATCGTCTGGTAACGTCACTTATTGAGGTTAATAGGATATAGAATATTATTTTCAAATAGATTATGATATTTTCCACAACCCCTCATGTTCCAAAAGATAAACTTATTGGTCTATAAGTACTTTGGACAGTTTTGAAACTCATCTTGTGGATGGGCACTACATTAGTCTTTCAGTATTACCTCTGTCATAAGCAACTGTTGCATGTTTTGTGTAAATAGCTATTGAATAACAGCTCTCATTTCCTTAGGTACAATTGGTTAGAGACCACTGGGCCCTCAGAATATCTGAATCCTCAGTGCTTGTTGTACCCAAAACACTTTTGCCTCTTCCAATGCTAATAATGTTTAATAAAGATCTTTGTTCTTCTGCTGCCAGAGGCATACTGTTCACTTCATCCTTACTGAACGTCTGTGAAAATACTTGTTACGTTACCTAGAAGTTTCCCATAGTTGTACCACATACGTCACCATTAACTTCATTATCTTGCAGTACTGAAATATCTTATTGTTTATTTCAGCTTACGTTGCAATATGGGAGTGGCATTCGTAAGCCTTTGGACTCATATCTGGCCGATTGTGGGTTAAAGTCCTTGCTGCATGCAGTGCTCTTGTTCACTGGAGTGAGTTACTTATCCAAGTTCTACCACTTCACCCAGATGTTTATGTGGAGGCCAGCATTGCTGGTGATAATTCTTACGATAGATCAATGCTCCATCCAGGAGAGGAGTCATGTGAGCTCTAGTTCACTTAAGGCTACAGAAAGCAGGATAAGCTCTGATCAGAAGCCATGATGTGCCACTGTGGCTCTTTTTTTTACTTTTGAATATTGCTTTCCATCTGTCTATTGGTCTTTCTTTCTTTTTTTATAGCCTGTACTTGTAAATCGTTGGATTCATATTCTTTATGTATCATATTGTTTTTCTAATCATTTATGAAGTGCAAACTTTTTCCTTATAGATAGATAATACTTTATTAATCCCATAGGGAAATTGATTAATTTTTTTATATAAATTATTTCTTGAATTGTTGGGGATACAGTTTGCTTTATTTATTCTGTGGATAAACAAAGTTCTGCTTGAGCAGAATCTTCTTAATTCGTTGCCACACACTCTCCACTGATTCCATATTGATCCTATCCCATTCTACTTCCCTTAAGCTCTATTTCATTTCTTCAAATTCTGCTTTCCTGAAATTGAAAACTATTGATTTTTTACTTAATCTTAAAAGATACTTTAAAGTATAACATAAACATTGCAGTTCCCCTATGGTTCTCTAATCTGTTTGTGCTTCCATTGTTTGAAAAGACAAGGTCAATACAACCATTGCCTCTGGTTGGTGTTCTGACAGTTATAGGTAAGGTAACAATCATTAATCATGTCTAGTTTGGTTTCTCTTGCTGACATTTCTATTTCCCAGTCTATGTGAGAAAAGGTGAAGGCTTCCATGACTTCTTTATTTGCATATAAATTCTTAATTTCATTATGCAGTGTTGAATCAGACGTTTTTGATAGGTCTGACCCAGATTGGAAGAGCCCTGATTCCTCTAGATTTTGTCCCTGAATCTTTTGATATATAGTGCTGCACCTCTACCTCAGCCTCCAAATCACGTTTTGCCAAAACATCCATTTAGATGTGTAAAATGCAGTCAGAAAGCTCTGTTAAAATGAAGTGTATTATTGCAATATTCCAATCATCCCATTTAACATGATCAGCTCAGAGCCCTCAGGCAACTGTAATTGGGTTTATGGTTCTTCAACAATCACCAATTGCATTAACAGCTGGAAGTGATGCTGAGCAAAAGCAATCCATCAGGGGGTCCCTCCACATATGATGATCCCTTTGTTGGATTACTATATGAACTAGGTTAATAACATATGTTCCGTCTGCTGGTGGCACAGCTAGAGTCTAGTGGTGGATGGATTTAATAAAGAAAGCCCTCAAGATGTCAATACTGCACTTTCTAACCAGGAATATTAGAGCATTAGAAAAGCTGCAATTAAGAGGGGGCTATTTGGGCCATCATGCTCATTTTGTCCTATTCTATATAATTCCATATTCAATACTGGCTATACAGGGAACAACCCTACTGAGTAAAATAAATCCCCCTGAAACCCTCTTCTTCATAAAATGATAGTTAAGACTAGCCAATCAGACCAAACCTGGATGTCTTTAATAGGTGGAAAGAAACTAGAGCACTTTGTGGAAACCCACAAGAGGAGAATGAACAATATAAAACCCTCTACAAAGACAACTGCCCTAAGCTGAAATTGAACTCAGCACCCTGATGCTATAAGGGATTATCTTACTTTTTATCATTTATCATATTCAGGAGCAGACAAATAGTGCAAATGGGGGAAATGGCCTCTTACATTATCTACAGTTTTATCAAAGCCCATAACAATATACTCTTGAATATAGGTTTAGAGCTATTATTTTAAGTCTGTGATATGTGTGCTCCTGAGAGTGATGCCATTTACTGTACCAACCCACTGCACATCACACACAGGCCTTACCAGTCTCCTTGTTGTTGTGCAGCGCTGGCCTGCTGTTCCCACAGCAGCAAACACAGCAGAAGGCACCACGAGGTTAAGGTCAGCATCTTCAAAAACTGAAAATCATTATGAAATACATTACAAACATTAAGAAATGAAAGAACTTGGTATCTAGCATCTGACAATAAAAAATAGAACCAACATCTGAGAAGAACACCATTTTAGTGACAATAATGGCATTTTTTATTTTTTTGCTACAGATTGATTGAAATAAATCTGAGGAAAACAAAGGGGATGTGGAACAAAACTGAAGTCTGGGAACATTTTACACAATTTACATCTTAATATGTGTACTTTGTCAATTTTTAAAAGCCGATAGTAAAACAAAAGTGAAATATGAAAACTCCTATCAAAATTATAACAATCCATAATCTTTTAAAGCATAGTATTAATTCTATAATTAATAAGAATCGTTATAACAAATTAAAACCAATTTTGCCTTGAAAACAATCTTCTGCATCTAACAGCAAAAATTATCTAAAATTCAAGGCATTATAATTTTAAAATATGAATAGCACAACAACATAATATCGAACTAGTTTAGTCTATCATGGAAAAACTGAATTATGACATGGATATATATATATAAAAAAAGCAGCTCACCCACAATGGCATTGTTCCCACCAAGCTCAAGCAACTGGCGCCCTACAAATCATTCAAAATTAATGGAACGAACATTATAAAAATCTGCAGTTGAGGTTTGTAGCCTATTCATTTCTTCAATTCTACAAAAAAATTAAGGAATAAAAGTTGGCTGTGGGGAGCTTCATCTCAGTGTGAACTAAAAAGAAGCAAGCAGAGTTAATTCAATGCTAAAACTAAAAAGAATGAAAAAACAACATTCTTTCTTTCTAACTTTCAGCACAGAACGAACTTCTGCTTGCTCCTTGAGATAAAAAGAGCTCTACGTGAAGAGTGGGATGGCCCGTACAGCTTTGAGGAAAATGCTTGACAACATTATTAAGACTTATTTTTCTCTTTAACCTACAGGGGAGAGGGACAGTATTCTAAACCCCATTTGTGCTGGATGTACACTTGTTTATAATAATAATAATAATAATAATAATAATAATAATAATAATAATAATAATAATAATAATAATAATAATAATAAATTGCTTACACATATATAGCGCTTTTCTGGACACTCCACTTAAAGCCCTTTACAGGTAATGAGGACTCTCCTCCACCACCATCAATGTGCCCCACCTGGATGATGCAACGGCAGCCATAGTGCGCCAGAACGCTCACCACACATCAGCTATCAGTGGGGAGGGCCATGATCAGTAAGGACCAATGGGAAATTTAGCCAGGACCAGAAATTATTGCCCAGTAAATGACTACATGTTGTATAATTCAGCGGGTATTTCTCTAAAACAATCATGGAAAATGAAAGTGTACATAACTCAAGAAAAACATGAGATGTTTATAAAAACTATTGTATAAAATTATAGAAAGTTAGACATTTATACTATGTTTAAGACCTTGCCCAGGCTATACAGTACATTATGGTCTCGACAGTTGCGAGGGATCAGTGCAGAGAAACTGGCATATAACCACATCCAATCCTATACCTTTGCATAACATACCACCATATATCCCTTAAATAATAATTTATCACATTATTAAAATAATACACGATTAATGCACTAATGCATTTGCTTTAAGTTAATTAAACTAACATTGATCAACTTAAACAACAGTAATCACAAACTTTTAGTAATCATCTAAAATAAACAACATAAATCCCTCCTCTGCTTCTAGTGGATATCTGCACTTTCTCTCCATGCCTCTGTGATGAGAATGCCAGTTGTAATAAAATGAGCAAAAAGACTGTCAGTGAGCATCAAAAGTTTTCTCCAGCCTGTCATTCTTCATGCCACTGACACAGAACCAGAAGCATTTATTACAACACACAAATAAGACCAAGCTGAGCTGCGGATGCTGGGTAGTGGGTACTTTGGGATGGGGCAGGGAGAGGTTCAACTCACTAGATTTTTCTCCCCATCCTAGTCTGTTGTGCGGCTTATTAGAAAATTTCACTTAATAACCTTCGGCTCAGTTTCGTCGTGCTCTGCTTCCAATAAAAGACCCAGTCAGCCACTCTGAATTGCAATTAAGTTAATTTGAGAATATTACATTTACTATTATAAAGTAATTTTTATACAGTACCAACTGTCAGTCAGAACTCACCAAATCTCTCCTGCACCATCAAAGACACTTGCTTCCCTACATGAGTGCTGCCAGTGAAGGACACCAGGTCAATCCGCTCATCCTTAGAAATGGACGTTCTACAGAGAGGGAACAGCAGGAGTTACTTCACAAAAGTGTGAACAAGCTCTCCTCTGTTCTTCCTTTAAATACAAAGGACTATCGTTTCTTTTACAATCTTCCATCACGGATACAGTACTGAAATCCTCTGGAATTTAACACATCCACTACATGATAAAGAGAAGAGATAGAACACCTGTTACCATAGATTTACTACACAAGCTTTAAGCTCTTAACATTCATCTGGTTTCACATAGGGATTTATCTCTCAGAAAATAAAAGGCAGGTTAACAGCTGTTATAACGCACAACAGGATCCCTAACACCAAATAATAAATTCAAACAGAATACTGAGTCTGCAAAGTACATGACAAAGCTCACCCAATATCAGCCCCCCCACACACCATGGAGCAAACTGCACCAGGCAGGTTGTTTTGTTCCAGCACCTCTGCAATGATTCTGAAGAAACAAAACAAAACACTTGTTTCATTCCAGACTCAAGACAGCCAACATGGAAAAAAGTTTACTCTTTGTAAAAACAGTAACTAGATGCTTAATGAGCACACAGGTACACAGACTGCACATAATATCAACAAATATGAGGATTGCATCAATTATTAGTAAGAAAATAGTACTAATAAGAGTAAGTCAAGTCCTCCAGTTGTAAAATGACACATTTTCTCAGTATCTGTAAACATTATAGAATTGAACAGTTTGGAAACACAGGTGAAACCAGCTGATCTAATCGTGCAATTAACAAGTCTCAATCCGACTTTTCACTGTTTAAATTGACACAATCATCTAAAATGGGCTTAAAGGGCAGATGAACAAGTAATAGGGTTATTCCATACTGAAAAAAGAAGAAAGAAAACACAACATTTCGGCCATGGAGCTTTCTTCAGGTGTGTTAAACTTCTTCACCTGCTTAAAGGGCAGATGTTAAGGACTCTGAGATGCCACTGCCTGACAGCAAAACTATGAAAGTGAGATTTCATAAAATCCCAGTTAGGTTCTGCTACACATCAGAACTGAATATGTGTATAAAGTCAAGAATGCACTTCCAACTATAACATACAGATATAATTTTTATACTGTATATGACCATAATTTCTACATTTATACAGTTTGTTCAATTACAATGCAGCGTACTGCATAGCGAGTCTACAGAATGCTGAATTCTATCTGCACATCCAACTAGCCAGTTAAGAAAAAGTGTTGGTAAAGTATAAAGATAACGTTGTATGGTGGTTGTTGTGCATTCTTTAATAACGTTTAAGAATCAGCTAAAAAGCAACCACCAAGCACTGCCCACACAGGACTTGCCTTCCGGATCTTGCTAAGCCACTTTGGTGAAGGTAAAGTAAAAGACATTTGGTAAAAATTAGGATATTACTAAACCTGTGTTTTGTTGATTTCTGAATTGCTTTCAGTTTACCAGCTAAATATTCTTGTGAAATGTGCAACATACATTTTAAGCATTGTCAGTGTTATATACAGGTAGTTCTCAATTTACCAGGGATATGTGGTTGTGTTGAAAATGTTGCTGAAATTAAAAAACTAACTTCTCATAAGAATAAATGTAAATAGGTCTGAACTCTCATAAATAAAGCAATTACATAATATAAGTTTAAACAAAATGTCTGTTAATATTTAACAAGTTTATGTAAGATGTGAAAGGAAAATTGTTGTTCATGGTGGGTGATGAACACTTGAAAATATATAGTCATGTGCCCTTAGACATCTGAACAACTAATCTTTGGTCCTTTTGCAGTCAATGAGCTTATTGAATGCTATTTTAAACCCTCATAAGTATCATTTTAATATTCTTTGTAATTTAGGGATCTGCTAAGCATATAAGCCAACTTTTCAGACTTTTGGGGTTTGCAAGTCTTAAAATGTATTCACTTTAAAAAACTCTGTCCCTCCTCACACCTTAACAAAAAACACATCTTACTGTTAATGAAGGCTTCACAGTAAGAACATGTTCCTTTTGCATTGTGTTCCTGCCACAGAAGTTATTTCTTTAAATTCAGAAATTGAATCTCCAAGAATCTTTGGCACTGAATTGCATTTTGTGTTTCTCGGCAAATCTTGACATGTTTTGCATCTCATTACACATATTATTCATGGTGACAGACTACTGGAGGAAACCTACATGAACACTAAAGAACTTAAGTGAGAGCTAATTCTTACTAAACTAAGAAATAGTACATATATATATTGAGACGCTTTAAACAAAAAATGCAAAAAATTAAGAATGTGAATCAAAAACTACTTATACAGTAATGTACATGAGGTATATGTGATTTATTTTAGAAGGCAGAAAGCCATTCTCTGGTATCGCAGAAAATGACAACATACTATGGTACCATGCTAACAGCATATCATATTTACATATACCCAGGATGTAATACTCTGACAGAAGACAAGTTTCAAAAGTTGGTTACAAATCAACAAAATATTAAACTTACTTTGTGACAGCTACACTAGTAAGGGGAGTAGTGGGTGCACCTTTCCTGATGGGGAAAAAAAGGTTATTTTAATAAAATGCATCAATTATTAGTAAGAAAATAGTACTAATAAGAGTAAGTCAAGTCCTCCAGTTGTCAAATGTCAAATTGTCTCAGTATCTGTAAGCATTATAGAACTGAACAGTCTGGAAACACAGGTGAAGTCAGATGATCTAATCTTGCAATTAACAAGTCTCATCAGACTTTTCTCTGTTTAAATTGACACAAACATCTAAAATGGGCGTAAAGAGCAGATGTTAGGGACTCTGAGACGCCACTGCCTGGCAGCAAAACTATGAAAATGAGAATAATTTATTCAACTTGGGACGCTCAAAAAAAATGACAAAAAAAGTAACTCACATTAAAACTTAATGTTTTAATTTTCAGTGCATGTGAAAACAAGGAATATATTTATTAGATTAATTCTAGAATTAACAGTAAAGATATCACAGATGCTGCAAAGCTGTCATACCATTTCCTCATTACTTTAACACTGACTACATATGTGGTTTGATTCATGTAATATTATGCAGTCTGTACACACAACATATTCTGCTCTGTGATTCTGTAGAAAAAAAAAACATTATACAAATGTCTACTGCAATGTATCTATATTTCTTTGCCAAAACAGGAACAAAAAACTTGTTTTTCCTTTTTATTTTTTGCATTTGGTGTCACCAATTGAGTATGTAAGCTTCCCAGGTGTTAATCAGAGCAGCTTACTGTTAACACCTTTGTGCCACGAGAAAGTCGAAGACAACATACTGTAAGTGCCTCCTCCTCAACTGCGATCACTTAGTCATTTACAAGTTCACAACTTGATGCCAGTTCTGCTTGGCAAACCAAAGGAATCTGGCAAATTGTGAGCGAAAATTTGAGGATTCAATGCTGGAGATGGGGGCCAATATTGGTCACTCAGGGCTCTCTCATCTTCTAGGAAAACAGCCCAGACTTGAAGTGTCAGTGAGAGACATGCCACTCCTGCAACTGGCACTGACCTCGTACTGTAATTGTTATGTGCTTACAGTCTGCCCTCTTTCATTCTCCACGTGTGGGACATAGCTGAGGGTCAAGGCAGCAGTGGCGATTTCAAATTGAGTGGGAATTCATACAAATATTAGTACATATTTTCGAAACTGTTCTTAAACCGTACATAGAGATTCCCACCTTTAAAAAAAACTACATTTTGTGTGGTGATATATTATGTTTCAGCTTGATCTTACCATAGACAGACATTTCCACATGTAAGTGCTATAGCATTGTTCCAGCCGTATACAGCCACTGGAAAGTTAAATGCAGTGATGATTCCAACAAGACCAACTGGATTCCACTGCTCAATAAGAGCATGACCTGGTCCTAAGGAATGAAATAGTCAGAAACGGGTGATTTTCCAAAAATGGAAATTTCTGAAAGCAGAGAAGCAGTTAAATCACCAATATACACACAGTATACACACTTATATCCAGAACATTATAATTTTGCATTTAAAAAGTTGGGTTTTTCCACTTCCAACAGAAAATATGAAAAACAAATGTCACTGAAATTCAATTTCTGTTATTTACCATAATCCTATAACAATCAATCACAAGCCTCAAATTTAAAGGCTCATCTGAGAAAAAAAATGAAACTCTCTTTTGTAAACAATTTAAAGGTAATTGCAGGACAACTGTAAGACCTCAATTTGCTGGAAACAAATGCTGGTGCATTTAGATTCAAGTGGAGGATCTGTCAACAGTAGAAATAAGGACTCAAATCTAAAGAGGGTGGGTGTGGAGGAACAGATAAGAACATAGTCATGTTTTAGAAGTAAAAAAATCTGAAAAGCATTTGATGAGGCCAATCTAAATAATTAACCTGTGTACTGTTCAAACCACAAGACCCACTCTAGATTGATCTGACTTTGATCATTATCAGGTTATTAGCAAACCTTGACTTAATTCTCTGTACAGATTGTTATTCTTAAATGATTCATCCGAAAACAAGCACTAGATATCTTTCTGCTTTTGTGAGTACTCCTGACATGTAATTAAACACTGTTACATAGTTTACGAAAAATAAGTACTTGCATAAATACCCAGACTTTCAATGTGCTTTTCTCTCTTCCAATAGAGCCTTTCCAAAACTGTGATTAAGTGATTATAATATTAGATTTGGTTATGACACCAGTATTTGTAGATGCATGAAAATACACATGCAGGCAAATCCTGACTTACTTTCTGAAGGTAGAACAGGCCCGCCAATCATTCTGGAGAGACCAACAGCATAGTCACAGATATCTACATACTCCTGAACCTCTCCAACACCTTCTACATAAATTTTTCCCATTTCCAGGGATACCTGCACAAAAAAGGCAGAAGCATAAGACAGACCATCTATTGTGCCGCCTCAAAGCACAAATCAGAAATGCTGATTAAATTAATAATTAATTATATTGTATTGTAAACTATAATTAAACAAACTGAAGCCATAAGTGGAATTTTCTATTACAAGACATCAGAATAGTTTGAGAAGTGAGAAAAAAAAATGTTCATGTACACAGCTCTTATATGTTGGACAACATAGCATCCATAGTATCTAACATCACACACTGAAATGGCTGAAGTATTTGGTCATAGCAACATGTCTGCCCTTCATGTTTTAAAGATAGTGAATCTACAACATTCAACCTCTGAATTTCCTAACTTCCAGTATTAAAAATCAATCAATTGCTCTAAGATATACTTCAGACTTATGAAGGGTAACAAATGAGCAGAGACCATTCAGACCTCTAGCCCATTTGGTATCTAGGAGCAAACTGATCCAAGGATGGCTGGGGAGCGTCTTACATCCACAACCCTTTGGGTAAAAAAGTAGCTCCTGTTCACAGTATTAAAAGCATTATTCCTTCTAAGTGTCCACTTGTGTTCTCGGGTTCATATTTTACTGTTTATTCTGAAAAAGTCTGCAGTGTTGACTTTGTCAGCGCCTTTGAAGACTTTGAATTCTTGGCTTTAAAAACTTTTTTTAATTAACGTTCGACTGCATTAACGTTAAACAGGAATAGAATGTAAACAGACCTTTTCATCCAGAACAATGTGATGTTAAGAGCAAAATATTGCTTTTCCTATCTCTGTATGTTTTAAACACACCAGGACAGGAAAGAACTGTCTTGAGGAAAAGCTAACCCTTATTTTTGAATATGTCAGAATAAAGTTAGTAGATGCTTCTCAAAAGTTCTTACCAAGCTACCCAGAATTTTAATCTTCTTCCTTAAAGCATCTCCTATTTGTCTTACAATTTCTCCCCGTTTAGGAGCTGGAATCTATGTAAAAAAGGAAATGACTTTCAGTTATCACATTTAAACAGTATGAATATATGTTTACAAACCTTGTAAAGAACCAACACCAAGACACACTATTTAAAAATAATTTCAAAAAATTTAACTTTCAGCACTACATTTTAGTTTTGTTTAAGTCAGACTAATGTTTTTTTGAAGGATCATACTTGACAATAACAATATAGATATTTCCTTTAAAAAAATAATGAAAATGGGAAAAAAAGGATTGTTCATACATCAGCTAGCATTTAGAATTACTAGTTTGAAGGTGTACTAAATACATGCTGTAGCTCTCTTCTGTTTTTGCTTTTCTTCAAGAGGAGAGAGGTAATCTCATGCTGCTGAATTTGTTGTGGTGATGAATAGATAATAAACAAGCAAAGACCTGTGATGGCAATTTGAAAATTTCACAACTAATTACTTGTATTAATCCACCATACACATCCTATTATTTTGAACGCATCACATGTGTTTGTGGATTCTTTTCTACACTGAGTGTTTCTGACAGTAACACGACAAGTGTGTCTTTCTGGTTTATCCTTAGAATGCTTTACTGACAGTACTTACATCTGCCCACACTTTCCAGGCTTCTTTTGCCTTGTTCACGGTCTCTTCATACTCTGCCATCGTGGCCTTGAAATTAAGCACAAAAAAGAATCCTAAGTACCATCACAATGTTCACAGCCAAGTGAGTTTCACTCAAAGTAGCATGCTCAGAATTATTTACCTCCAAAGCGCCCTTTATTCTCAAACACAAAAAAACTTTCCAAACTATTCACTCAAACTCTGGAAAAGTTCTGTTCCAATTGTTGTTGAATGTACCAGGTACATCTGGGATATGTGAAATATTTTCCCATGCTTGTGTTTTACTTACTTTTTGTATGAATTGTTAAGTAAACCCTTTTTTGAATTATCCATCCCTTTTTTTAGGCAAACTAAATGGAAAGTTGAGTAACATTCACAAAATATTTTTAAATGAGATAAGCCTCCATATATTAAACAATGACCCTAAAAAGATTTTACGTAGAAACTGAAATGTTGAGAGGATAAGAGGAAGATTGCACAATTTTTAAACTGTTGCAATGGAGCTCATCTGTGACAAGACAGTAACAGTTAATTTTTAACTGCATTCACTAATGATGACAGACCGCAAGACAGAATAAAAAGGACATTTATTACATGAACAGAAATTAATCTAGGAATGAGGTGTAGGCAGAAATTTGCAAATTCAGTTCAATAACATAAATAAATGTTTAAAGCCCTTTGAGGGATTTCTGAGAAAAGTACTTTTCCAAATAGTCACAGAATGTAATAGAGGAAGTAGAATGTGGTGCTATGCCTACATTGCTGTGAAGGAAAGGTACAAACATTGCTTGGGAAAGTTACTTTAAAAAGTAATCCATTACAGTGACAAACTAAATAAAGAATTACTTTAAAAATTAACAAGACATTTAGTAAAAATAATTAATATTCAGTAGCATCTGTGAACATTAAGCTCAATAAGGTGTTTTGCCATCTGTGAATCTCCAAAAATACAGTTTCTTTGCTCAAGAGTTTATGTCAAAATGCTGTTATATATTTTTTTGTTTTCATCCTTTAATAAATAAGAAATGTATTATAACTAAATCTATCTGTCAGTTTGGCATTATAGTAAGCAAGGTCATCCAGAGGACAAAGGTTTATGCAATAAGTCGACTTCAAATGCTATCAGACTGGTAAGTAATATATATCTGTCCCTAAAGTAAATGGCCTTGGATATATATTTATGCACAGAACACAGCTTTCAACCATGACATCCACCAGGATAGATATAAGCATTAAGAGAATGAGGCTGAAATTACCTGTCGGACTCTTGCAATGGGTTCATTGTTGGCAGGGCAATAAGAAGTGATGACCTAGAAAGACAATATTAATTATATCCTACATCTTTAAAGCATACTATTTTCAGTGCATCTTTAACAAATAGCACATAATATAGTTAATCTAGAAGAACTAATCACATGTAAGCTTAACACCACAAGTAAACCTCTAAACTGGATGTTTTTAGACAATGACGGGTTATGGCGGGTTATGGCTAACATAAATGGAGATTTCCCTCAGGTGTTCATTAATAATAATAATAATAATAATTGCTTACACTTATATAGCGCTTGAGCTCCACTAATGGTGGCTCCCCAGAACGCTCACCGCACACCGCACACCAGCTATCAGTGGGGAGGAGAGCAGAATGAAGCCAATTCATAGACGGGGATTATTAAGAGGCCAGGACACCGGGACACCTACTCTTTTCATAAAACAGCCTGGGATTTTTAATGACCACAGAGAGCCAGGACCTCGGTTTTACATCTCATCCGAAGGACGGCACCTGTTTACAGTATAGTGTCCCCATCACTATACTGGGGCATTAGGACCCACGTGGACCGCAGGGTGAGCGCCCCCTGCTGGCCCCACTAACACCTCTTCCAGCAGCAACCTTAGTTTTTCCTAGGAGGGCTCCCGTCCAGGTACTGGCCAGGCTCACACCTGCTTAACCTCAGTGGGGTGCCAGTTGTGAGTTGCAGAGTGATATGGCTGCTGGCTAGTGATATGGCTGATAGGTTAAGACAACCTGTCAACATGCCTCTGGCTGAGCAAAGTCAAACTTCTGTTATGCAGCTTTAGCACAGAACAGAGAGAATTGTTATAGCTATTAAACGCACTTAAATCCCCACAGTCATATGGAATTCTACCGATTCTACTTTAGGACACAAGAAATGTTATTCATAGCCCATTAACAAGAAGGGAATAAAAAGGGCATCAGAACCAAACCAAGTAAGCCAATAAGTCTTATTTCTTTTATATAAATTCCAATTGATATGCAAGACAATGCATGTTTTGTGGGATTCAGAACTGGTAAATGGATAGGGAGTAGTACAAATAAGAATTAATAAATCCTCCGATTCGGAAGATATAATTAGCCAAGTGCTGCAGATACTGTATTTGTACTAGCACCACTGCTCTTTCTAATTTATATCAATGATCTCGATCTTGGTATAGTTAGCACGCAAATCAAACTCACATATAATAGAAAAAGAAGAATAAGCAAATACTGTGGTACATTTAAGGGAAATTTTAAAATAAGTTAATAAAACTGGGAAACACCTGGCAGAATTTGTTTTTATATAAACATTTTCAAAATGTTACACGAAAAAAGAAATAAACATACACCGCACGAGATAGTATTAGTTTGAAGAAACTATTACAAAGGCCTAGGTTTATGTTGACATTTTATATCGAAGAAACAAAAAAGCAGCAGAACTTTATGATACGTAGCTCAATGCAGGTAATTTTAAGTGGAGGGATGCTATGTTAAAATTTTACAATGCATTTTTAAGATCTCATTTAGGATATTAATACATTAAACGGTTTTTCTGTATCTTAGCATCGAGTGGATTAAATTTTAAATAAATAACAGTAGAAACGTTTAAGTGAATGGGACAGTCTCGATTTGCAGCCATCTTCATAAGTATTTTTAGCAAAGCATTGCTATTGGCTGCCCTTGCTACCTAATGCCACTTAAATCTCTTCGCGTCTTACCTCTCCCTTCCCTCCCCACGCTCCATTGTAAACTCCGGCATTTTCCTCCTTTAGGCCTAGTTCTTTGAGCCAGGAGTATTTCGGCTGGTTGATCAGGAGTGTGGACATGGTTGCCGTTTGTCGGAAACCGCGGAAAAGGACTTTTCTCCTGAGGGACAAGTGCTTTACAGCAGTTAGAGCAATAAGCTGCATGGCTGTAACAGAGCACCGACGCCAAGTTCAGCGCAGACAGTGCTGTGCAGCCCAGCCCCCCGAAGCGGAGGCGATGATTGGTGAGATACAGGCTCTACCCATCTGTCGCCAGCAGCGCTGGCTTTGCAGCCCTTCTGCGTCCTTTACGTGCAGGAGCTTACGCAACACGCAAGTCAGTTTTCTCTGAGCACGTAAAATGTTGGGTGACACGTTTCTGTGAAATCACCAGGCTGTGAGCTGAAGTCATGATCATATATTTCTGTTTTTTTTTTGTTCGGATAACACAAAACACTTTTACCCCCGCAGCAATAGGATGTCATTATTGCTCGTTACGGTTAGAAGTTAAAGAAATGTGCTAACGTTTTGATCCTTGACTCGATAGTGCCCCCAGAAGGCCAGAGCAGCACTGATAAATCCGATTGACGACAGCTTTTTAGCGAGCAGCAGAGTGGCGCAGCGGAAGCGTGCTGGGCCCATAACCCAGAGGTCGATGGATCGAAACCATCCTCTGCTAGCTTGTGTTTTTTTAAATAATTGTTATGTTTTTTTTCCACATCAAAATAGATGAATTGATCCAATATATGCAATCTGTATGTTTTTTTTCTATACATTTAACCTTTGATAACTAGACGGTCAATGCAATTTTGCAACCAAGCGAATACATTGTCCGAATTTATTTTGCAGTTTTTAACATTTCGTCTACACTTAACGTCGTCGGGTGCGTGCGTGTGGGGTGTTAAAATAAGTAACAAAGTGTAAAATGCAAAGTTACAATCCACCATCACCCAAGTAAAACATTAACTAGAATCTGACTTTTATTATTCAGTTGAAGGTGTTATAGGTGGCATAAAATCAAAAAGTGTAAGCAACTGAGTGGACACTGCAAACATAAGATGGAGACACTGAGCTTGAAAATACTACTTAGGAAGAATATTTATGTTTATGTTGGCTTGTCTATGACCTCAGTCTAGATAATGTTGGGAACGTACAGTTAAAGACTACAGAAATTAAATAAGAGCAAGTAATGTTAAAACTGTACTAGTGCTAATAAAACCCCGTTTAAAATAATGTTCTGGGTTATCACGTAACAAAAAATATATTATTGGACTGGATTCGGCCCCAAACCAAATTCAGGTGAATGTCTTAAACTGATTAATTAAAGCAAACAGATCCCTTTCGCGACAAAAGCAGATTATGTGGTGATGTGAATCAGAAGGAGTGTTTTCACATTTGCGTCTCCTCCCCGCGATCTGGACGGGCTTTGCTAACGTGAGCGGTTTGTCTTGTAGAACAGCAGGAGGCGCCGTGACATCGACCGGCCTCCTGTTCCGGAGGCCGAGTGACACAGGAAGGTGTTCCTGCGGCCCGAGGGAGCTGTTTTATTGCCGGGTTAGTGGAAATGGCGGTGAGTGCGGATAGGATGGAAGATCTCGAAGATGGTGAGCTCTGTAGTTCTAACTCTGATTCGGAAATGGGAGTTGCTGCGGATGAACAAATGCAGGTAAGTTTTGTTGAAATATGTTTAAGAGTGAAATATACCGCGTTTTGGTTCTCAGAGAAGGTAATTTCGGTTTTACCTTATTTGACGGTTAGATATACCTTGGTTGCTTTGCTGTTAAGGAGGTAGCAACGTTTTCGTTTTAATTTATACGTGAAAGGAACTCAGCTGTGTACATTTTTTTATTACGAGATTTAAAGGCTAAAATCGGTAAACTCGTGAGGATATTTAAGTTGAAGTTATTACATGCATGTTTAGTGATTGTTTTGGATTCCAGTTTTAAATTTGAAGTTACAGCAAAATCAATCCAGAGTGTCATTCGCTTTACCAAGAAGTCACGTAATTCTGTAGTTTACGGCTGCAAATGTGATTTATTTTTATTTAAAACTCTCCTATTCAGGTATTGACGCAGGTTTGCTTAGCGTCTGCGGTCTGTATCTGGAAGATATCTGGCTAGTGGTGTAGAGCAAATGAACTGTAATGGGTCTGAAGAAGATTAAATAATATGATCAGCCATCCACAATTGTTGGCGCAGATGCCGACAAGATGATAACTGTTTGGAAAAACAGTTATACACTGCTAAAATGTCTGGACTGCACTCGAGTGTGATTATTAAGAAGGCAGACAGGCCTGTTACAATGCGAAAAGTTTATTTCACATGGCAGCAAACGCACACGGTACGTCGCTATACATCTGTAACTCATGCTGATTCTTCTTGGGTGTGATTCTCTAAAAACATAACCTTTTACTACCAGTGTATATCAAGGTTGTATAGCAACTGTAAGTTTCCAGTGATGGGGGGGGGGACAAGTTTTTTTGGATGATTTATATTTTGTGCCTGTTTCATAAATACTTTCTACTTATTGATTTTGTTTTTCTGTTTGATATACTTTTAAGTCTTAGGTTTATTGGTGACATTTTTACATCTTCCCCTAATGCTGAACACTGCATGTAGTACTTTTGTCCTGTATAATGAAGTTCCAAGCAAAGTTGTGTTTAGAGTAAAGAAAGTACTACATAACCCCAATGTGTCCCGTGCATTATTTCTGACCTTCTTTCTGCAGAAACTGCAGCCCCCAGCCTTGAACAGCCAGGCTTTCCAGAGCAGATCGGAGCCGCGCCAGGCCCCCACCTCTGTCACGAGTTACCGCAGCACGGCAGGGCTAGACTCCAGCGACAACAGCGAGTCGGATTCCGATGAAGACCGGGCCATCTGGAAGAGGAAACGCCAGAAATGTGCCCATCCGCCTCCTGTGAAGCTGCCTGTGCCGGGCCCCCTCGCCCCCCAGAAGCCTCCGAGCTGCAAGGTGAACAACATCTGGGGCGCCGTCGTGCAGGAGCAGAGCCAGGAGGTGGTGGCGGCGGAGTTGGGTATATTGGGCATGGAGGGTGGCATCAGCATGAGCAGTCGGCAGTCGGAGACGTACAACTTCCTGCTGGCCCGCAAAATGATGGAAAGGGAGCGACAGCAGCAGGAGTCGGAGGAGGCTGCCAAGCTGGACGAGGAGCTGGAGGATTACATGCAGCACGACAAGAAGGAGCACAAGGCTGAGGAGGGGAACGGGGGCGCCCACCTCAAGAGGAAACGTCCAGTTAAGGAGAGGCTGGGCGAGAAGGAGGAGATGGACTACAAGGGTCGATTCGAACTCACCGAGGACGACCCCGAGGACAGAGTGGCAGAGGAAATCGCCCACAGGTCAGGTGCCCCTTTGAGCTTCTGTGTTGCTCTGGTGTTTTAAGAGTTCCTTTAGTTAAAACCTGAATTGTAGCCCTTAGTTTTTTATTTAAACTTTTTAATAATAATAATAATAATTGCTTACACTTATATAGCACTTTTCTGGACACCACTCAAAGCGCTTTACAAGTAATGGGGACTCCCCTCCACCACCACCACCAATGTGCAGCCCCACCTGGATGATGCGACGGCAGCCATAGTGCGCCAGAGTGCTCACCACACACCAGCTATCAGTGGGGAGGAGAGCAGGGTAATGAAGCCAATTCATAGATGGGGATTATTAGGAGGCCATGATTGGTAAGGCCAATGGGAAATTTGGCCAGGACGCCGGGGTTACACCCCTCAAAGCTTAGGCTCAAAGCTTTGAAAAACAAGATGTATTCTGGTAACATTTTAATGTTGCTCTTCAGAGTTGGCGAAGTTCAGTTACTGCTTCCAGGTTTGAGTTGGGAAATCGTACTCTTTGATTCACTGACGGGCTCCTTCACGTGTAACACTAGGGGCTGGGCTATGCTGATATGCTTGTTTTTATTCATAAGTACCTCATGATGTATCTCTGTTTCACTTTTGCTGTGTGTTGCAGCGAGAGCAGGACTGAGGAATGAGTTTGAATAGTGCGGGAGCCCTCAGTGCCTGCCCTCAAGGGACACAGGCTTGTCTGGTCCTCTTTCCCTATGAACTCACTAAGCACACAATTCTATGAGAAATGTATACAGTATACTATCTACTGTTGTATATAGGCTCTTTTTTAATGTAAATGAAACTTTTTCCTGGGCTTTTTTTAATCAGAAAGCCCTTTATTTCGTTTGTTGTAAACATACGGTATAAAATTTGCTGAAGCATATGAAACACAAACACACATCATAATCAATTGGCCTGTTCCTGTAAGGCACCTTTGATATTCCTGAACCCTTTGCAGTAGTAATAATTGTATTTATTTTGAATTGTTTTATTTATTTTTTTTACATTTTTATAACATTTTGGTGTCTTTTTAAATGATTTTTAAATCATTTTAATGATTTTTTTTAGTTCGCTAAAGTAAACAACATGCAAACAACACGCATTGAAAGCAATTCAGTATTGTAGGGAAAGTCAAATATTTCTGATTTTATAGTCAAAATTCCCCTTTAGCAGATTTATTTTGTTAAATTTGAAACAATTGTGTTATTACTGTAATTATTCACTGTCTTAAGTCAATTTAAATAAATTCATTTTTAAGTAGACAATATATAAATGGCAAAGAGACAAAATGAGGACCCCTGAAATAATAAATTAGTGGATTTGTTTATGACTCAAGAACTTCTGAAATCTGCTTGGGACAGTGCCTTTCTAAGTTTATTGAAATTTATTTTCTGATGTTCTCCCAGAGATAATTTCTCTTTAATGTTAGAACAGTGGCAATAGGATCCAATCCGGCATCTGCTCTTAACGTGCAATTAATTAAACACGTATATGTGTTTTCTTGACTGTATCACTGTTGTATGACACTGGGTTGTGAATCAAAACAAGTTTAACATGATCTGATTTGATGTGCCCCAAAAAATTTCATTGACAAATGAGAAGTTGGCAGTTTGGGCTTCCAGTATCAGACTGTGATCTCTCCCAGGTATTGTAGTTTAGGGTTTGGGGCTTGTCTTCTTCTAAGCTATTGGTGTCTCCTGTCATGCCTTCTTGAGCAGGGACTAGTCCCTTGTACTCAGTTTTCTTATTTCATAAATAGTTGCACTTGGACCTTGACAGATGACAATGTACATTGAAAAAAGGTTGGAAAAGTAAAGGTTACTAATCTATAAAACACAAAATGGTGGAGCTGGCAAAACAAACACTAATATTTTACAACCATAAAGTCTTCTATTTGACAGGTAATCCTAGTATATAATACAAAAGCAAACTACAGTCAAAACTTTGCTCTTAGAAGTCATAGGATATACTCAGAATCAGATTCTTCACTGCTTTTTTTATTGGGGGAAAAAAAATCTCAGTAACATAAAAGTGGTGACTAAGATTTGAATTTGAAATAGGGGGGAAAATGGGAACACCTGGCTGACGCAGATGATGGTTAATGTAGACAAGTGCAGGAATTTTCATGCAGATAGCAAAACATGAGCTACAAATACAAAATAGGAAACACTGAGCTAATGGAGGCTACATATAGAACAAAACAGGCGTTTATGATGGCAAATCATTAACATTGTCTAGACAATTTTGAGAAACAATGAAAAGGTTGAGAATTTTAGGATATATAGTTAAAAGCATTAAATTAAAATCAAGGAAGTTTCTTGAAATTGTATAATGCACTATTTCATTTAAACTGCATTTAGAATATTTTGTACAATTTTGGTCACCATTTTATTGATAAGATATTGCTATTCTAGAAACTATCCAGTGAATACCAACCAGAAACATTCTGGGGCTTAAGAGAATGTCCTACACTGACAGGGTGAAGGAACTGGACCTTTATAATCTTGAACAAAGTGTTCAAGGGGACCTGATACAAGTAATCAATGTCCTCAAAGATGGTGATAGTCAACCCAAAGGATTTCTTCAGAACGGAGTGTGAAACATGAACCAGAGGACACAGTGGAAACTACGTGGAAGCACATTTTAAAGCAAGCACAGGAGGCACGTCTTTACCCAGAGAGTTGAGTGATATGCAGTGGAACAGCTACCTAGCCATGTTATTGAAACCGATACTTTGACTTTTATTGTTTAATGTTGAACTGGCTGGGATCCTTGGGTCAATTAGCTGCTAACTTCAAAATGGTCTATATGATTCCGTCTTGCTTTTTGTGAATAATCTAAACTAATTTTCCCTGGTATTCTTGATGCAGAAAGCTCCATATCGTTTAAGAGCCAACTGTGATCAATGAACAGTCGGGACACAGTGTCTGAACACTTTACATATTTAACCTGGGTTGTTCCATAGGTTGAGGGAGCCCAAAAAGGATCTAATTGAACGAGTGGTAAATATCATCGGGAAGAAGAAAGCGATCGAATTGCTGGCAGAAACAGCTGAAGTGGAACAAAATGGTGGTATTTTCACAATTGTAAGTACTTCCCTTTAAAATCTTTTGTTTTTTGTCGTTGGATGCTTTTGGATGCACATGTATGCCTTTTTTAAATTCCCAGATTATTACTTTTTCTTTCTTGCTGCATGATGCACTAGAGCTGTGTTCATATTCTCAGGAAATAAAACATTAACATTTGACACATTCAACATTTTTGCACAATTGTGTTATTACATACATTATGCCTTAACATACTGCATTAGTACACAAAAGTGAGGTCAGTTATTACAGTTGCAATCAAAGATCAATTGTGTTGGAGAAAGTAAATGTAATAACATGGAATTGTATTTAGAATAAAAAACAGCGGGGGTACTTTTTTACTTAAATTGTTGTGGGAGCCTGGAAAAAGCTACCCATGTTTTTTAAGCCAGTATTCTGTCTTATTTCAAGAAACAGCAGGATGTTATATAATTGGCAACCAAGTATGAACAGTTTCCTCTCATTTGTAACAGTATTTTGACTTTGCCTCTTCTTCTCACTTTTAAATGTGTACGTAAGTCTATTAGTTGCTGTTTATACAGCATTTTATTGGAGCAGCCAAAGTGAATAACCATATTTAATGGTATATGAGCAATGCCTCCATCTGGGATTTGATCCTACAACTTTCTAGCTACCAGCCTAGAGCCCTAACTGTGCCAAACCTGTGCTGGCATGAAGTTATGAAGGAATGAAAGACTTTCAGCTATAACATAAATATGGGTGCCAGTAATTTTAGAAACCTTAACTATAGTTTGTGTGATTGTGTCTTAGAATATTTTCAGAAATAAGATTTTTAAGATTTGTTTTCTCTCTTGGGGACAGGATCTCTTTCTATGTCAGATCTGAGCAAATTCTCAGGTTGACAGTGTGAATATTTACCTTGTATCCTGATAGTTATATCTTAATATGAGCATTGAAAATGGATTTTTGACCATAAGCATTTTTATTGAAAATGGGGTAAACTACTAAGTACCTTAGCCAAAATCAGAAACCAAGCTTTCAGATTGTTGTTTTGTTAATACTTAATAAAAAGATGATCATTAGTTCAGGTGGGTAGCTGCATCAGCATGCAAAAGAACAAGTAATAGGTTTATTCCATGCTGAAAAGAGAAAGAAAACACAACGTTTCAGCTGTGGAGCTTTCTTTGGGTGTGTTGACCCAAAATGACCATTATACAGTCCAGTAAAGGAACAGACATTTTTCTATACAGTTGTAACTACAAGTACAAACATGGTCTTTCCAATGCATTATGTACTTTAACACAATCGGCACTTTAAAGTTTGTATTGATCCTGTTCATTATCACATCAATAATTAAGGCATTGGTTTAAGGAGAATTCCTGTAGTGCTATGGATTGAAACAGCAGTAAGCCCTAATGAAGTCCCTTATTATCTTAAGGAAATGCAAAGGGAGAAGTCTGTACAAAACGTAAAATGTACCATTTGTTTTTAATGTTCTGCTGAGTAATGTAAAGGCAGATTGCCAAAAGCAAACAACGTTTTTGATTAATTTCACCCCAGATTTCCCTTCACAGCATGGGGATTGTGTTGCTGAAAGTGTTCCTCCCATTCAAGTCTTGCACTTCGAGATGTAAAGCACTAGAGTAACAGTATTGGAAAATGACATTTATAAATATGTTGACTTCAGCCAAGGAAATGAATAATGAAGATCCAGTTGGACAGATGTAATTAATGTGTCAGATTCAGAAAGACAAAGCTGAATTCTAATTACTTCCTCTCCACTGTTTATATTGGCCTTAAAAGATAAGGAAGAGCCTCTCCTCTTGCTGCATAAAGACCACTGACGTCACAAGAGAGTGCATCATTTGTTATTGTCGGTGCTTAATAAGTACCATTGTAAGACCATTGAAAAAGGCCAGTGGGGGATTAAATTAGATTTTACATCTGAATCACTGAAAAGGCTGAAAATATTAATAAGAGATTCTTTGTTAAAAGCATCAAATCTTTTATACTTTTTCAGATGTAATGCAAGTTTAAATGCGATGAAGTGTCTTACTTCATGTCCGTTGTCCAACTTGAGACTTTTTTTTCCTTTGCCCAGAAATAAAAACCCAACAAGTGTTATGCTTAAAAAAGGAATATACATTAATTGTCATGGAATTAGCCAAAATGAAAAATGTGTATTGTGCTTATTCATATATTAATCACATGATCACAAATACACATTTCTTTGCTGTAAATTAAAAATAAGGTTTGACTAATAATGCCAAAAATAAGGCTGTTACTATACTTTACGCATGTAGTATGACACAGGTTTCCATGTTCTGAAAAAAAAATTGTTCAGTATTGAGGATAATTTATCAATGGGGAACAGCAATGCTAAATGTATATTTTGGGGTTGAGTGCGTTTCAATTAAATGAAATAATGAAAGTAAAATATACACAGTAACATGTAAAACTTCCAATTTACATCGCAAAATGTCCTGGTATGCTCAGTAGTGTATTGCTGTCATTGCAATTCAGGACGAGGCAGCAAGCCATCTGAAACAAGAAAACTTGCGAAAACATCTCTTTTAATCCAACAGAAATATTGCTCTTGACTTTGAGACAGTTTTGCCGATAAGTACTACTTTTTAACTCTCCGTGCAGATCATGTTGAAACATTTGTCCGGTGAAATGTCTGCTGCACAACCTGTACTTATTTGCTCATACGTAGCATCACATTACTCATCACAGCGACTAGTGAGCAGGAAGGGCCGCTTCACATCACAGTTCTCACAAACTCCCGCTCTCTGCTGTAGCAAGACCAGGGGTGTGGGACAACGTGGTGACTATACAGTACTTTCACAAAGTTCATGATTTTGTGCTTAATTTGGAATTTGTAAAAAAAATTAATTATATCAATTAATTTATTTTGTTACTGAGGTTTAATAACCAGTCTGGGAGTGCGGGTCCCCTTTAAGGAGAAATGTTCTTGTAATGCAATACGAACTTGAGACTTTTCTTGTAGGTACTTTATGCTATCTACACATTTATTGAAAACCAAACACTGCCTTCCAACAGAAGAACCCATCCTGCCCATCAAACAAAGTTCTGGGATTATCAAGGTGGTTTGGGGCTGATTTATTGCCTTGGGAGCCAGAAGGCTTCCAGTCATTGATGGGAAGTGAATTAATGGAATCGTGAATTCGATGTTGCATTGGCAAATTTGCAGGGAAAGAGTTGGGCCATCCATTTGTAAACTGAAGCTGAGATGACAAGTCATGTGGATTATGTACCAAGACTGTGATCCTAACATAAGTAGATTTACAGCAGACTGTCTGAAGAAGAAGAAAAAGACACTGCATTTTGGATTAGCCAAGTTAAAGTGCAGACGTAAACCTTACTGAAGTGCTGTGCATGGCCTTGAAGAGGCCTCATGTGAGGAAACACTCAAATGTCATATTTATGACTTTGGCTGGTGTGAGATACCAATGAGCAGGAAACATCTACCTGAAGTCATTGCTGTTAAAGGAGGTGCCATCAGTTATTGAATCAAAGGGTTCTCGTACTTTTTCACACCAGGACATGTACTTTAGATTACACTCATCTGCCATTAAAATGGCACTTGACTAGTACTTGCTGGAGAAGTGAAACATATGTACATGTATACATACCTGTTTTTGTTTGATGAGTAAAGAATACTAAATTTTTCAAGCTCCAAGCATGTAACTAATTTTTCCATTTTTATTTTTCACACCTCTTTGTCGTTTTTTCTTTACTATTGTAACAGAAACTGTAAAGGTATTATACTAGATATGGTGTCGAATATGTGAAATAATTTGTAACAATTAATATTGATTCACTAGTCATATAATGGAATATTTTGATTGAATATGAATGCAGTATTGATATCACCAGACAGCTTGATGTTGGTCTTAATCTTACTTTACACTTGACAGGTTTTATTTGGTGTCTGAACAAGATTTATTAATTAACAATTTTTGATAAATGTTATTTTTGTTCATATGTACTATTATAATTATGCAAATGTAATTTATTTACATAACTTTCAGAATACATTTATGCATTACAGCTTGTATAAAAAAAAGTGTTGGTATGTTCTGCTTCTAGGAACTTCTAGGAACAAATCGGAGACTTTAATATATATGTTAATGAGAATTTAGTGTTACTTTTACTCATTTTTGCATACAAGCAGACATTTTTCGAACCAGTTGTGCTTATATAGCAAGGCATAAGTGTATTTTATTAAGACAAATCTGGATTATTTAAGTCTTTGTGTTATAAATTTAATCAGATAATATACACCCTTTAATAATGCTTGCATGAAAATCTAATTACATTTTAGATCTAATGCAATTATGAGTTAATATGAGAATATAGGCCACCCTAGGAGGTCGGGTTATGTTTGGAAATAGTTTTGAATTTTCTTTTCCTTGCAGGATGGCAGTCGGAGACGGACCCCAGGTGGAGTTTATCTCAACCTGTTGAAAAACACTCCCAGTATCTCCAGTGACCAGGTCAAGGTATGACACTTTGCCCTGGTCTTGTTCACAACTGTTCCCTTCTTTCCTTCTGGACTTTGTACCGCAGGGTCTCGACATGTGAGAATTCAACATTAAAAAAATCGCTTATTCTTGATTCAGTATGGCCGATGGGGTCTTGGATGGAAGAAGAGCCGAATGGGATGAAACCAAGGCAAAGATTAAGTGTAACATGCATGTTATCCTTGCACCAAACTCGGATCGTGAGATAATCTAGGTAGTGATTGAGCCTTTCCTTACCCCCTGAGCAATAAGGTCTTGTTTTGAATTTTAACGAGCCCTCCCAGTTCTGTGTCAGCGGTTTGGGGAATGACAGGCTAGAGATGACTTTACAGGCTTACTGATAGGTTTTCATTACAGTGGGTGTGATGATGGAGACATCAGATGCAGAGGAGGAATTGGGTTGTTTTCTTTAGCTGTTCACTATAAATGTGTGAATCATGTTGGTTTTAGTTGATCAGTATTATCTTCATTAACTAAAAACCAATGAATTAAAACTAAAAGACATAACCTTGCCTTATGATAATTAACCATGCATACTTTCTATGATGGCATAGGGATGGATTATTTAATGAATTTCCTAATCATACTGTAATTCATTAAACCAATGACAGGAATTCTTTACAGAATTATATAAATTAAGAATGACGGCCAACAAAATAAATCATTTCATGTTAAAGGGTAAAAAGATGTTATGTTCCCCTGTAAAGAATAATATTTGTTTTGCATACATTCTAGGAACTGTAGTGTAGCTGTAAACGGTTATTAGAGTGTATTAATGTTTATCAGAAAGTGAAAAACAACAGAACTTCCCAGCCTAAAGCTTTTAGAATAAAAGGTTAAATTTGTACATTACAGGCCTATGTTCAGACTAAAGTGTGTTTGGACTGTTATTAGAAAACAGGGTACAGACATGGGGTGAATGCTCAAATTTGGGTAATTAGTGAAGTACCACCACTTTTCCTAAGTTATACCTCCTGATAATGGCTTGGAAATTCTGTCATGATTGCAGATAATACCAGGATAGGATTATTCGCAAACATTGTGGAATCTGTAAATTAATTTTGAAAAGATTTAGGTAAAATTGTTCCAGACTAGACAGACAATTGGCAAATGATGTTTAGTGCAGGCAATGATGTTGACTTTTGCATGCTATTAGCAAAAACCTGAAATATAATTATAAATTGTGAAACACTGCACCAGAACATAAGGCTACTTATAAAAAAAAACGTAGGTGTGTATGTTCATATACATCTTTAAGTTTACGTGATAAAGCAATAAAAAGGCGAACATAGGATAGGTTAGGATAACTACTTAAAATATAGAATTAAAATCAATGCATGTTGATCCACTCAAAGTGCATTACAGGTAATGGGGACTCCCGTCTGCCATTATCAATTATTAGCAGCCATAATGCGCACAGTAAGCTCACCGCACATCAGATATGCGTGGATGTGGATGTTGTGCTAAAATTATACAAGAGGAGATAAACCTGATACATTCTGTCTTGAATAGAAAAAAACTAGAAGGAGACGAGATCCAAAATCCTTGAAACTATTGAGAACCCAAAGCTGACCTAGAAGTCTTCAGCATAAACAATAAAACAGAAACCAAAGGGCACAGATTGAAACTACATTAAAAGTGCATTCAAAACTGAGAAGAGGAGGTGCTTTTTTACTCAAAATATTGTGGGAATATGCTAGCCAGTCATGTCTGGATTCAAAATTGTGGCTTCTTTCAAGAAAGTTGGATGGCATGCTTACTGTACATCGGTTAGCTGCCAATGGACTAGATGGGGCCAGACAGGCTCCTTTCATTTGTAGCTTTTTTTAGCTTTCTACTGGGGAAACATTCTGACAGTATGAAAAGTAAATAATTATTTATCTGAGGTTTTAGCATCTCAAATGTGGTTGGCTGTTCCAGAGTTACAAACTGGTAATGGGACTAATTTCAGAGGAACTTTAACCTCTTCAAGAATAATACAAGATATTTACATTAGATACTGACATAAAAAGTCAATAATAAATCAATAATGTGATGCAAACATACAAGATGGGTTTTTGACACTTTGATAATGATCACACAAAAGAAAAACACAAACAAAATAGACAGTTCAAAATGTAAAAGGAAGTGTACTAATGGGGGGGCCACACTCTGGCCCTCCCCTCTGCGTGGAACAGGCTGAAGAGTGACTCATCGGTGAAGAGGACCTGATGCCACTGCTGACGAGTCCATCGCAACCTCTGTCTGGCCCAAGCCAATTTAGTGTGACAGCTAGGAGGTGTGAGCAGAGGGCCTCTGACGGGTCACCTCGCTCTAAGGCCAGCAGCATGGAGCCTCATTGTCCAGTCTGATGTGTTGGTCCTGCTCTGGTGTGGCCACTCTAGGGCAACCGGATCTTGGATGGTCATCTGTCCTGCCGGTCTGCTGAAACCGTCTCTGCAGTCGGGACACAGTGTAGCAGCTTACTCCATAGTGTCAGGCAACGCTGGCACATGACACACCTGCCTACAGCATGCCAATGGCCCTCTCCTTTGCTTCCTGTGACATTCGAGGCATTATGGAATGCACAGAAAACTAAGTGTGGCCTTTGAATTAAGGCTTTCTTAAAGGTGACCTGATCAGGCATTGTTCCACCTGGACCTCATTGAGTAAAAGTGCACCTAAACAGTTTTCGTGTGATTGGCAAGTTGCAATGCCTCACTGCACAAGCTGTTTTGCTGATCAGAGGGCTTAAAACAAATTGACAACTTTTTGTGAAAGTACATAAACTATAACTAGAGTAATCTCATTCCAGAAAATGTTGCGTTTCTTTTTTCCATCAATATATTTATATATTTTGCAGGTCCTTGAAATTATTACTGATTTATAATAATAATTGCTTACACTTATATAGTGCTTTTCTGGACACTCCACTCAAAGCGCTTTACAGGTAATGGGTACTCACCTCCACCACCAATGTGCAGCATCCACCTGGATGATGTGACGGCAGCCATAGTGCGCCAGAACGCTCACCACACACCAGCTATCAGTGGGGAGGAGAGCAGAATAATGAAGCCAATTAATAGATGGGGATTATTAGGCTATGAGTGATAAGGGTTAATGGGAAACTTGGCCAGGACACCGGGGTTACACCCCTACTCTTTTCAAGAGACCACCTGGGATTTTTAATGACCACAGAGAGCCAGGACCTCGGTTTTACTTCTCATCCGAAGGACAGCACCCGTTTACAGTACAGTGTCCCCATCACTATACTGGGGCATTAGGACCCACATGGACTGTGGGGTGAGCACCCCCTGGTGGCCCCACTAACACCTCTTTCAGCAGAAACCTTAGTTTTTCCCAGGATGTCTCCCATCCAGCTACTGACCAGGCTATTTATATAGTCAATAAAAATCGTACCTTGTGGAAGAAACTCATTCAAATCCATTGTAAAATAATTTCTGTAACTATGAGAATTTCCTTGCTGTGGAGTGGTCATCTCTTTTCAAAAGTAGAATTAATCTTCTGATGACTTTCTTCAGCTCTGCCATTTAAGTAATGTTACCAGCACCACTATTATGTTGAGTCATTTATTTTTAATGCAGTTTAAGATTGGAGATTCATTGTTGTTTCTTGATGTGACCTTCAAAACAAATCTTTGAGCCCATTGTATTTTTACATCTCTAGAACAGTTTTCCCTTTTGGAGCATACAGATGATCAATAGTAAATATATAGAAGAGTGCTGAAAATTCTGACTTACATCCCACAGATCAGCATAGTTATTCACTGGCACCTGTGTTAGCTCTGTAAAGAACTCCCTGGTAGTTTTGCAGATGAATAAGCTGAAATAAATACATCAACCATATTGCAAGAACGATGTCTGACTGTTACATCTTTGTGTTTACCTTTTGATTCATGTTTTCTTTTTAAGGAAATTTTCTATGACGAAAACCAAAAAGAATACGCATGCAAAAAAGCTGCCAAAAAGCGAAGACGTCATGTTTTGGGCAAGAAGATGAAGCAGGCCATCAAGACGCTCAATCTCCAGGAGCACGATGATGCATCTCGAGAGACTTTTGCCAGTGATACCAATGAAGCACTGGCTTCATTAGATGATTCTCATGAAGGGCACACTGAGCCAACCTTGGATACAGAAGAGGCTGTAGTGATTTATAATTCCAACGACTTAGAAATATTTTAACAAAGTTGAATGAAGGCTCCTGTTCTCTAGAATAAAGGCATCTTGTAGTCCTGGATCATATGTGCATGTTTTACGCAAAAATAAGAAAATAATAGCCTTTGTGTGAGACTCTAATGTTTCTCTTCTAGATATTCTAGACCCACATCAGCTATGTATTGTACTCCACTTTGAAATGATGTACAAATAGGGATATGAAACTACAGTGTATTTTTGTTGAATCTTTGTAGTCTCTCAAAGCTGAAGTTAAAATAAATTAATTCATAGATTATTTGCTGTCTGATGAATTACCAAAAAGCAATTTTTAAACAGCTATTCTGTTGAAATAGCAATGAATATGACCAACAAGTAGCTTTTCTGATGAGAAAGTGAGCCTCTTGCTAGG
The DNA here is from genome assembly GCF_040954835.1 of Lepisosteus oculatus. NCBI lineage: Eukaryota > Metazoa > Chordata > Actinopteri > Semionotiformes > Lepisosteidae > Lepisosteus > Lepisosteus oculatus. The sequence goes on along the minus strand of NC_090698.1, from coordinate 51,410,781 downwards.
AGCAAAATATTTTTTTTGATAAAGACTTATTGTACAGTATTTCAGTGTGAATGAAATGTGTGTGTGATTGTCACGACTGTTGTAGATCTTGTGCAAAGAAGTGTCCTTTTTCTGTTTTTTTTTCTTAATGCTGTTTGTTACGGATGGGTAAATTTAAGAAGCTTTAATGTACTGCACAGTGCATTTTAGAATGTAAAACAGATACACTATCTTAACTAAAACGTGTGCAAACTTTTATTACTAAGATGGAACACTTGAATGCTTTCTGAAAGTAGAATTTACCTCCATTTGTCTTCTCATTTCCAAGAAATAAGAAGAGGTTTTTGACTAAGAAAATTGTATATAGACTTTGACATTTTAGAATAAATTAGTTTTTGTAGTACGAGATCCACCTGTTGATAAATGTACACACAAAAACTGCATTGAAATTTCTATTTTTTTTGTTTATTATATTAAAATGTGTGTGTATCTTCTGTGTAGTAATTAAACCAAAAACTACAGTATATTAAGTGTTTTTCTTTTACATTTTTGTTTAAATGCTACTACAAATTATATCAGATATGATATCAGAAACTTTACAATACTTACACTTATATGTTTTGAATATATCTAATCCATTCATCCATTTTCTGACTACTTCATCCAATAGGGTCCAGGGTCACAGGGGAGTCGGAGCCTGTCTCGACAAGCAATGTGTGCAAGGCAGGGTACACCCTGAATGGGATACCAGTCCATCACAGGACAAACAAACACATGCAAATTCGCAACATGGCCAGTTTTCCCAGAAGCCCATTAACCTAATTAACGAGTTAACCCATTTAACCAGTAAGTCTCTGGCCTGTTGGAGGAAATCAGCGTACCTGAAGAAACCCAGATGAACAGGGGGAGAACATACAAACTCCATGCAGATAGCACCTTAAGATCCAGGTGCTATCTGCTAGTAACCTGCTATCACAGGTGCTAGGTGAATCCAAGGCCATAGAGCTGTGAGGCAGCATTGCTAACCACTACAGCACCACACCGTCCTATATGATTCATTTAAGCAATTTTTTTCTTTTGCTTTTTAAGAGGAATACTTTTAATTTAAATCTTAATGCTGTTTGTTTAATTTTATTTCAACTTTTTCGGACAAAGTTATAGTCCTTCAGGGCAGATGTGATTGCAGGAGTTCTCGGTCTTGCAAGCAGCAGCACCTGAAGAGTTGGAAGAAGCTATTAAACTTGTCCAGTTAAGCAAGTAATGATCCAGTTCCACCCTACAGCTCCCTGCTCTAATTCCTCAGATTGTTTCTTGGGTAAAGCGTCATCAAGCTGGTCTTTTAAATCACAAACTTTGAAAGGATACGAAATATCTGCTCCTGGTGGTGTAAAGATTTGTTCAAATGATCTCAAAATTACTTGAGCAAATCACCTAGAATTGATCACTTTGAAATTGTTCAAAGTGATTAAATATTGATTTATGACCTATAGGATCTGCTGCATGGGGCTCTACAGAAATAGGATTGGAGATAACTGAACAATTTAAAGTGTTCATTGTGAGTATTCCAATTGTTATTAAAATATTCAAATATTCAGGTAGAAAGGTGGGACAAAGCTTCACCAGTTTAATGAAGGGTAAACTTTTGATAGGCAAGACTGCGCAAGCTACAAGTAGAATGTTCTTGTGACTCCAGTGCTACAATACATAACTAGTTAACTGAAAGGGTCAAAGCTAAGTTTGACATTCTTGGTTTGACAGCAATGCCTCATGTCTAAAAGTATTTTTACATTTATCTGGAATGACTGAGACTTTAATATGTATCCTGTGGGTGATGTGTTTTGATAAGACTGGATTGTCATGATATTGCAGTGTTCCCATCTTCTAATTGGACTCTAGCTATTCCAAGTAAAATATTAAATATTTTAGCAAGGTCAACCAGATATCAATACACTTTCAGTAAAAAAAAATATAGAATTGGACTCACAAATGAAAGATTCCTAAATTGTTTTAGTTTAATTGTAGTGTTCTGTAGTTTTTTAATCCAAGATGCAAGTAAACCACTTATTTTTCATCACATTTTTCTTTAATGGGTGTAACTGTCTTTCTGTGCATTTGTGCTGCAATCCTGCAGCCTTAGGTATCCTCTGGCTTTAGTGCTGCTAAAAGTTACCCATGGTGCAGTGTGTGGTTTCCAAGGATTTGCTCAGAATCAACAAACATGGCCAGCGTAGCAACGAACACCGATATTAAGGGGTAAGCTAAGGCGCACTCATTTTGTACAATTTAGCTTTTTAGAATTTCTGAATAAGTAATTTTTTGGTTAAAATAGTTATCTCAATTAATATTTGACAGAAATGAATGGTCAGTTAATTAACACCATCATTAATATTAAATATCTTTTTTTAATGAAGAGAAACCCTGAAGGAATGCAACTACCTTTAAGATGTACTTTTTCCTGCATTATGAATACATTTAATAAGTTATATTATAAATATTTGTTAAGAATATAGCTATTGTAGTAAAGTATATTTTTAAAGATGCACTCTATACAGGCCTATCTCTGCTTTGACAGGTTAGTCCACTTGCACCTCCCTATCTTTACACCTAAACATCCCATGATACCAAAGCACTATGTAATGCAATGGAAGAAAGATATGAAAAACCGAGAACTCATACTAAAGGTAGGGGGCAAAGAGATTTTTAAACAAATTTCCACTTCAGTCTGCTGTAAGTTTTAGATTCAGATTTCCTTGTGATTCTACACAGTTTGAATAGAAGAGCCCATCTCCCACAATTAATGTATAAATGTGACCACAGTTAATGAATCTTGTGGAACAGAATGTTCTTTGTATCACATCCATGGACTTCTTTAAATGATTAGATGTTTAAACCCTTTTTCTACTTTTTCTTTCAATATACAGTACCTGCCTTCTTTTTGGTTTTGGCAGAATGCTGCACTGGCTAAGATTCCCCATGGACCACATGAGGACAGCCTGTACTGGGAGCACCAGGAGAGACTGTGTCATGGGCAGGAGAGGACAGGCAACCTAGACACCACTACCTACAGTTTTTCTCAAAGTAACAGGAAAATCCCAATAACGTCCCATTACTCTAAATATAAGAGCTCATTTATCACTGGGAGAGGCGTGTGGGAAAAGGCACAGCTTTGAATTTAATAGGAATTTGAAATCCATTATTTTCAATAAAAATGCCTTGAAGTATCCATTTTTATTTCATTAATACATTAATGTATTGTCCTGAATGCTATGGAGCACCTGCTCCAGTCCAGTAGGCTATCATGTACCTTTTATTTTTATATCACGACACTTCATGCTCCTTCTCATTAGGCAACAGTACAGTTTTCTGCACTCTGCATCAAAGGACACCATACAACAGTCAGACTTCATTTGCATTTTATTTTGAGTACCACAGATATTACAAATAATCTTTTCATTATATTTGTTTCACATTAGCAGAGAGCAAAATATACACCTCTTAAATTACAATTATTTCTTCATGACATAGCTTTTGTAATCAGAAAATAATTCCATAATGAGGTCCTTGTCATCAAAAGAGTAGGGGTTAATAAATCCTGCTTCAAAAGTAGTCATGGAAACAACTATGTAACTAGTTTCATAATTGTTCCTTTATACTAGAGGATTTAGAGAGCATTTTCAAGTTTTACATGTATTACAAAAAAAAAATCCAGTCTGTGAAAATATTGATCCTCTTAATATAGCCATATCAAAAATCCCATATTCTAAACAAGATAGCTTTTTACATTTTCACAGAAATAGGGTGAAAAGTTTCATTCCAAAGCCATATAATTTGTGTTAATATGAATTAAACTGTGCTTACCAAAGCCCTACTCAGCTTTTAGAGCTATAAAAAGGAGGACAATGGCAAAAATGTAAATGATTCAAAAATGTGTGAATGTGTCTCCTCACAGAGCAGCATCCATACTGAACAACTTCAGTAGGTAGCTTTGTGACACTGCTCTGACCCACACTACGTGATCTTTAAGAGTGTATACCCCTGAAATGTCATTTACACAATGCAGCTCAGAGCTCATATCCTGATGGCTCTTAGGAGCTAAGCTGCCCTGCATTGTGTATTCCTTCTGATTAACCATCATGACTAAAGCTAATTTTACTTAAGGCGTTTGATGACTACAAAGGAATGTCTAGTGTAGAATTTAATTTTCAAGATGGGAAAAATACAGAAGGCAGTACCACAACCACTGAAACCCAATTCATATAATGAACAGCACCCAATAGAAAGAAATGCTTATTGTGCTTAACTGCACCATTTCCATTCCTTCTATGAATGAAATTGTCCCTGTAGGTTGCTGGGTGCTTATACCGGGTATCCCTAGTTGCTGGTACAATCTCAATGCGATTTATAGATTACTGGGCAGGTAACCTAGTGCCTTGGAAAACAAAATCCTGGTAGCTATAGAATTTCTGTAGCAAGTTCTAGGTCCTGGGAGAAATGTGACTGGGAACTTGCAATTTAAGCCAAGAATGGGCATAATCCAGATGTGCCTTACTGTCTACAATCTTAATACTGCCCTCTGTTGGAGAAGTACATCTACTTAAAGATAAGTTTCCCTCTCCCAATACTATTGTGGAACCCTTTAGTTCCATCAGGCCCATGGGGAAAGCGAATGACCCCAGGAGGAAGGGATTCCCCGTTTAAGACCCTCTTTAACACTAGAGGGCTCTGCCTTGGGCTGCCCTCCAGAGAAGAGGCCCTTGCTGCTGCCAGCTTGCGCCTCTGCACCCAGGGGCTTCCAGGGTTGCTGCTACTGTCAGAAGAGTAATCCAGGTACCGCCTACACAGCTCCGGACTGGTTTCCGGGCTCTTCCACACCTCGGAGGCCAAGAGCGGAGACACGCGGTGCACTGCCGGGGCCGGCTGGAGGATCCTGGGACTGGAACGGGGGCTGCTCCACGGGCTGCTTCTGGGATTTGACCTTGGGGACATTCCCAGGAGGAGGTTACTGTAAGGGCTGAGGACCTGGCTTTGATAAAGCTGCTGTGTGGGCATGGGAGATAAGGGAGTGCACTCGGACTCAGAAGAGCTATAGGCAGAGGAGTCTTCACCTCCATTCTGCAGCTGTTCCATTCTCCTGCCAAGTGCAGTCGTGCCTTTTGCAATGGCCCTGTCTTCTATAGCACTAGCTTCAGCTGAAGCCTTTTTCCTGGACCCCTTCCCTACAAGGAGCACCTTCATAGTGCTGTGGGCACCAGAGAGCTCATGGTAGGCTCTTCCTGCTGCCTCCAGATCCTCATACTCCACCAGAACACACTCTTTGGATCCAAGCTCAGGGTACTTGTATGCATACTTTCTGATCTCTGTAGGAAGGTCCTTCCCAGGTCGAATGATTCGGAGTGTGCTAATGGTACCAAAAGCCCCAAGTATCACAACAGCTGATTCAATGCTGTTTGTCTTGAGGGTACTGGGATTGTCAACGGTGGCAGCATCTGGTAGGTTCCATACCAGCAAGACTCTGCTTGGCACCTGGGTTAGGAGGGATTCTGGCACCGGAACCTTCCGACGGACTTTATTTCCTTCCTCATTGACCTCCAGATTTGCCGAGTGGCGCAAAGCAAAGGCTGTAACCCTCCAGTCCTTTGTGAAGTGCTTCATCTTAAAAAGAAAGAGGTTCAGGCTGGCTCTATCCTCCAAAACAGCATGAGGAGGAAGCATTTTATCAGGCAAAAGTGCTCCACAGCAATTTTGTACTATAAAGGACTGTTCATTTTGCAAATGTTTGAAGCCAAATCCAGTTACCTGTCATGTGTTTACTCTGGGCTTCAGTAAAACGTTCTAACATGGCTTCATTGCACTCCCTGGCAAAATTATACTTTGGAAAAAATGATCAAATCAAATTTTACATTTGAAAAAGATTATAAAAATTCAGAACACAAAAATAGCAGGAATGATTTAAAAGAAAAGGTCAGACAATCTACAATAACAAGCCACAATTTAAGAGAAAATAAGCAAAATAACTCCCCCCCCCCCAATTTGCAGTTATATTCCAGACATTTGTAACTAAACGTGTGCTTATGTAAAGCTCATGGGGCTTCAGATGTGTAATACATTCCCATTGTGCATATAAGCATTGAATGGAAAATGCTGGACACTGAAACTACAAACATTAAGATCTGTTGATTGTAAAATGCAAAAACTTCAAAATATTTCAGATACTTAAAAATGGAGTTATAATGGAATGGAAAATTTAAAAAATGAAATGCAGTGATGAAACTAAAATGTACATTAATATCAATACAACTGCTCTAACCACCACAGGCTTCTATTAAGTTTCTTAATAGTATCTTAGTCCTTCTAAACTCAATTCTCCATGTAAATGTGTTTTCTTTTTTGTTTACATGATCTAGCTTTTCTATCATCTGTGGTGGAACAATTTCCTTCTTACCTTTTTAAAAGAAGTCAGTAGTTTTATATTAACATAACCCATCTTGTTTCTCTTTACATGTTTCAAAAGGAAAGCATCCTTGACCAGGTTTTCATCAGACAGGTAATACTCTATCTGAGAGACCATCTTTTGGATGAGATCAGAGTCTGGAGGGGTCCACTCATCAAGTTCAGCATCATCCTCATTGTCATTCTCAAAGGCATTGTCAGAAAATCTGGGGAGATCAGGGCACAGACATTACAGTTGTAAAAGCAAAAACTATAGACATTAATGCTGGAGGTTTGCTTTTCAGACCTACAACCTGATCTGTGCATTCCCTAAATTTACATTACCCATTCACTTCTCCCGAGAAACTACAGCTACATTATCTAGACATAAAACGAGTGTGAAAAAATCGTTTTAAGAACGTCAGTGTAGGCTTAAAAAGTCTTGAACTCAGTTTTAAGGTGCAGTTCATTCGAGTACAAGTGTGACCTTCTACACGTGTATAATGCAGACGGATAAATTGATATACATAACCACAAAGCTGGAACAGCTGTCTTAAATTAATTCATTTAAGTGGAACATTTCTACTTCAATTGGATAAGTGTTCGGTAAACCCAGACGATGAGCCGTTTAAAAATTTTGCAGTACTTATCATACAATCTCGTTTCAGATTGCTAAAAACCGAACATGAGCTCGTAATTACAACCACAGCAAATGCTCAAAATACATAATCGTTTCATTTAAGAATAGGGTTATGCGCTCCAGATGCAGTAAACTGCAATTATATCACCCATTGGTTCAAACAGGTTTTAATTGTTACAGGATTGGTAAATTACATCATTTTGTCAACAGATACTTAATGGTATTTTAGCTACTTTTTAAACCGTATAGTACTAAAGACGTGAATACACTGGGATAGGATATCGACTTACAGTATGTCCATTATAAACCTAAAAGGAGCTGCGTGCTTATTAGTACCAATATACAGATATAATCGTCTCCTCTTGTACTGAAGACGTAACTCATCACACCATGGACTCCAGAAAGCAATACAAACGATTACGGCACAGTTAGAATAAATGAACTTGGGTTAGATATACCGTATGCATATTCTACAAATACAAATGCTATGCTTTCTTGTCCAAATTACGATATAGGCTATTTATTCTTCACAAAAGTGTACCCGTGCCTTTAAATATGATCGTGCTGCTGCTTCAAGACACAAAAAAAACAAATATTTCACAACACATGCCAGATAAAACACGTTCTTACAGACATGAATAAAACACTTTTGCCTTACCCTTCGTCGAAGAAAAAGTTTGTTGTGGGTCTGTTTCGCAAGCTGGATTCTCTATCAGTATCTGCGCTATATGCCGTTTCCTGGAACCTGTTCCATTTCGCGTTTACATTGTCGTTTATAATCAGAGGGACAGATTTGCTCATTTTTCCTATCAGGTTCTCCATATCATAGTACAACGGTGGCTGTGTCAGACTCAGAGGGTCTAGCGGGGAAACCTGACAACAAAACCGATCCATATCTCCCCCCCAGCTCACTTTTCCAAACTACCAATCTCTTTGCCTGCTATCACAGTTCACGCAGAAGAAACTCAACAGCTAAATTTAAAGACTCTGAGGGAGACTCATTGGGTTAATGAGCGAAGAGGCAGGGTTTTGAAGTCTAAATACATAGGTGATTGATTTATTAGTACGTTTGTTTGAGTGACGTTTTCAAATATGGTAATTCATTTCGTCACCCTGTTGTGTTTTACCTTATGCATGCAGAACATGTATTTCTTTTAAATAAACATTCTATGTCACTATTCTTTGGATAGTAAATTGGTTACATTTAATACAATAATATACCGTTTCGTTTTAGGAAATTATACCGTTAAGTGATCACTAAATGAGTTTGCACTTTGTCGATTATATGGAAAATAATGACCTAAACCTATAGCCTGAAATGAACGAAAACGCTTCCGTGACAGGTTCGTGGTCTCCACAATTGTTTCAAGGAAACGTTAAATGGGGGTTGACCTATTACGATGTACTATACATTTGGTAATTCTGAATACGTTTCCTTGGTGTTATTGGTGTTTAGTTCAGTTTTCTTATTCAATGAAGGGTCACGGTGGACCTGGAGCCTATTACGGAAAACAACGGGCACAAGGAAGGGTACATACTGGATGGGACTCCAGTTCTTCACAGGGCAGACAGACACAAATACGTTCAAACCAGGGCCAATTTTTCCATGAGCCAATTATCCTACCAGTGTGTATTTTGACTCTGGGTGGAAACCGGCGCTCCCAGGAAACCCACACGAACTAGGAGAGAACGTACAAACTCCGCGCAGACAGCACCCCAGTTCAAGGACTGAACCCAGAACTGCGAAGCAGCGATGCAAAACAATCAATTAAATATAATTAAATATCAATTAGAATTATTAAAATATTACTACAGTGGCCAAAATTTATTTTTGTTTGCGGGTTGCTGTTATTCTCATGTATGGCACTTTGCCTTGTCCAGTCCGATTCTGAATTCCACGTCTCCCAGTTCCTCGATTCCCACTGAGCACAGGAGAAAACCGAACGTCCCTTTCCCTGAGGAGGGTTTCTAATTGGTCCTCTGCGCGGCGCCCTCATGGACAGGAGTCCTATTGGTTTCACAACTAATCAATCAAACGCATTTCCTACAGATGACGTGATTCCCGGTGTTGTCATCAACAGTTGCGTGGTATGTGATGTTCTTGTTGTTCACTATTGATATTTTTAGAAAGTTACGAAGTCGTCAATTCAGCTCTACAATGGGGATTCTAAGACCATCGGTAATATAGCAGTCGTCCTCAGGATATTAATTAATTTAAGCAGTACAAATTTCTGCTTAGATACAGACCACGTAAGTACCACATATTAATGACATAATGTCTAAACTAGCAATGGGGTCTTCTTCATAGTTTAAATTTCCACTGAAATACAGTGGGAAAACATCGTACTGGGGTTTACTAATCGCAGCACACGTCAAAGCAGCAAGATGGTTCATACTAATCGTCTGATTGTTGTTGACCGCCATTGAGCTTATCTACTTGAAACTTTATTTTAATGTTGTTGTCTTTTTTAAGTTTACGAAGCGTTCATTTTAAAATCAACCTAATTTTAGTTAATACATTTCTATAATAGTATCATTTTCACACGTGTACATGAGAAATTACATTTACATTCTTTTCATTACAGTAGTACAGTATAGGGGTATTCTGTAATATTATGTTACATGTACATGTGAGTCTTTCGAAATCACCTTTTGAGGCATAGTTCGCCTATGTGAAACAAGTAGTTCCTGTATAACCCTCTGTATTTTTGTCAGTTTACAAATTAGATCAAGTGACCTCATAAAAACTAAACAGGCACACAAGGATGTACTTCAGCTGCTTCTGTGCTTTGTCTTCTTTATGGATGAGTTGGAGTTTAATAATCATTAGGTAAGCAGAAAGGTTTTAAGATTGCTTAACTGTTTGATTTATTTGTTTATTTGTTTTCAAGTGTGTGTATGTCTACCAGTATGTTACTTTCAGTGGGATGTTTTACACAGGCTCTCCTGATTAACATTCTATAAACATGATGTGGCTTCTGTGATGATAAAGTACTTTTTTTTACCAGTGATGTGTGCATGCAAAAATGGTATTTCAGTTCTGTCCCTGATTTATGAGTTTGACCTTTATGGGTTTTTTTTATAATCGGATCATTATGTAATTGGATATCGGGTTTGGTTACCATTGAACTGTTGTCCAGATCATTCACCCATTTTCTAATTGCTTCATCCAATACGGGGTTGTAGGGGAGCTGGAACCTATCCCAGCAAGCAGTGGGTGCAAGGCCCGGGTACACCCTGTACAGGAATCCAGTCCACCTCAGGGCTCACACAGAAAGACACAAACACACTCATACAAGGGCCAGTTTTCACCGAAGCCAATTAACCTATCAGCACAGTATGTACTGTACTATGTGTTGGGGCTGAGGGAGGAAACTAGAGTACCCAGAGGAAACCCATACGAACACACAGATAACAGATAACAGCTCGTGAATTGAACCCGGGGTCACGGCACTGCAAAGCAAGGATGCCAGCCACTGTGCTACCATGCTGCCCTTCTCCAAATCAATTCTATTTCATTTTCACTGCTGATTGGTTTAAGGAACAACTACTGTACATTATGAAACTACTGAACTTTATGAAACAGTGGTTTCTGGCTACTTGAAAGAGGCTCCATGCTGCTTTCTTGTTAAGACTGAAAACCGCGTGTATATTTCATTAACATCCTTCATTGCTGGTATGAGAAGCCTTCAGAACAGACTGGAGGAGAAAACAGTAATGCTTTGCATCACAATAAAGATCAATTTCCCCGAAACAAATGGTAAAATAAATCTTATAGAGAAAATGTGCTTAGAAATGTCTTATTTAAATAAAATATTACAAAGAAAAGGCATTTTGTTGAAATGGTATGAACAATGGAAAGCACAGTAGTTAGCATTGCTAACTCTCAGCACTAGCGCCATAGCTTCAGTTCTGGACCTGTGATGCTATCTGTGTGAAGTTTGTATGTTCTCTCCATATTTGCATGGGTTTCCTCTGGGTGCTCTGGTTTCTGCCTTGCACTCGCCGTTTGCCGGAATAGTCACCGTGATCCTGAATTGGAAGAAGCGGTTAGAAAATGGATGGATGGGTATGAATAATATCATCGAAACCACGAAAAGCCCCTAAATTAATGCCGAAATAATTTGTTTAGAAGGGAAATTTAGCATTTAGGTTTCTACAGTCAACAATGAACAAAAAAAGCCTTATTAAAAATGATTTCTTTTACTTTGTAAATTTATGGTGTAGCCGAATCTAAAATCTGTGTTTCGCATAACAAACATTTTATACTGTTTTCAGCTATACTATAGTTATGTTACAGTCCAGTGAATTATAGTTTTAGTTTTAACACTTACACATTTGTACCAGCAGGGGGAATCATTTACTTAGGGAAATGGGGTTTATTCTTATCTCTTGCTAACTTATTTTGGGGTAATATATTTAGTATATCGTATATTTTGACACCTGAAGAAGGCTCCACGGCTGAAACGTTGTGTTCTCTTTCTTCTTTTTTTCAGCATGGAATAAACCTATTACTTGTTCCTTTGCAGCCTACGCATGCTGACGCAGCTACCCACCTGAAATATTTAGTATATGGTTTGTCTTGTTTATGCCATCACTTTTTGTATAAACAAGTAATATTAAACCATCTTCTAGAGGGCTTCAGTCCTTCTGCTCTTCATTCCAGTTCTTGTTCTCAGTTATCTGAATTGGTCAACTGGACAAGGATAATATCGAATGATAGAATAAAGTAAATTATTAACTCTAAAACTTTTTATTTCTTGATAGAAGCATTCAATTTTGTCCAGTCAACTAATAATGTGATCAATTATTTTAGAGCAATTAAGCTTGGAATAAAATTGTAGGTCACTTTGTAGTCAGCTAGACTCCACTGATAGAATTTTCTAGGCTGTAAAAATAATCCTATATAATTTTATATTTTATAGATCCTGTGATGGAGCACCATTAACACAGAATGAAATGTGTAAGTATTTGCATTATGATTTGGTCAAATGAAACCTCATGAATAGTGAACATTTAAAAGAAAACCACTAAATATGAGCTGAATGCACAATTCACATATTTTAAATGTGTCTCTAATTCATTTTTTTTCAGCTAGCAGTGCACAGCCACTTCATTGTTGGGAGACAGAAGAATTTACAGTGCTGCGCACATGCTTTCTGTGCAGAGATTATCAGATGGTAAATCAATCCATATGTTCATGTCTGTGCCCAGATGTGGATGAATGAAAGGCAGAATGTGAAAAGGAAGTGTTTATAATTAGAGAATAATAAGGTCTTGTATGGTTTTCCTTCCCAGGGATGAAGCAGTAAAGGTAACACTTCATTGGATATAAAGGAAAACATTTCAGAATAAGAATCAAGCTTATTAGAATGATGCTTTATTTGCTCCTCTTGGTCTTCTTCTGATACTACTTACTATTGTTAGTATCAGAGTTCATTCCATTGAGCATAGTATTGTCTTTGATTTATTATAAGAAGTGTGTTAAAAAGTGCTTCCTTTTATAGAATTACTTGAGATCACACAATATTCTTAAAAAGACACCAAAATCAAATGGAGCTGTAGGATGTTCAAGAGATCATTGTACAGTGTGTGGATATATGAATTAATTTGACTGACTTGCTCGCCTTTGCTGTTTTGTACAGAAAACTGAAGCACAGTGTACTTTTTCTGGCTTTGTAGAAGAACTGAAGTGCAACACCTCAGGCCTCATTGAACATAGAAGGTAAGAACATTAGGAGGGTTACAAATGAAATGAGGCCATTTGGCCCATTTAGCCCAATTGGTAGTAGAGGCAAGGATCTCAATTAGTTGCAAGAGGCCAGGGTATTGACCTCTACAACATCAGTAGGTATAGTAGCTTATTCTATACTTGAATAGCCCTTAAGACAAGTATTGTTTGATATTTTTGCATATTTTCACATTAACAATCTTATGACAATTTGTATGGCTGTATTACATCATTCTTGAAATATGGCCTTTCATCTTCTTTTTGTTGTGGCTTATTAACCCAAGGAGATTATTTCAAAATCGTTCATTACAGCTTGTGTTAGAATTAATTTATGTATATCTACTGTAAATGATTAATTTTTCCAGTCTTTTCAAAATGGTTTATTATATTGTGTTGTTTTATTAAAACTACAAAATATCGTACTGTAAAATGGCCACATTTAATTTTACATCAACCATCATCATTTTTTCCCCATTGGTTTGGATCCTCAGCCAGCTGTGGACAAACCTTTTAAATTCCTTTAGTTGTGATGTTGAATTGGACAATGTCCTTCATGGCTTTCTGACACTGTTCTGCTGTAAGACTGCGCTATTTGTAAAAACATCTGCTGTACGCAGCAGAGGAGATTTTAGAGATGTAAAGGCTGTCATTAACTGCGCAATAATAACAGATTTGCTAGCTGAAAAAGTGATTTATTTGCATTTTAGTTGTCGCTCTGCCGCCGCAGAGGAGCTGAAGTTCTGGAAGTTCGAAGGTGCTATGCTGACGTTCAGCACCCTGTTTGCCGTCCTTGTGATGTTCCGCCAGCGCACACTGGACAGACGGGCTGAATATAAAGTACAACAGCAGATCCAAGGAATATAAGCAAGCTGTGGATGTTCCGGTCCTGGATGGTTCTTTCCTAATTAAATTGTTATTTGTTCGTCTCTGTGTTTCCACCCAAATGTGAATTTTTTGGTTTATGTTAAACCTACTAGATGAAGGTTTCAGACAAAAGGTAGTTCCAGCTCCCATCGTTTTTCTTATTACAGTGCTGTAAAGATATTTTTTTTTCAAATGCGATATGCTGCAGATTAATAATAGAGGTGTAAAAACTACTTATCTTTACTGTTGTATTCCTGTTTCTTAAAAGACAAAACAGAGCTGTTTTAAGTTTGTGTTTTATTGTGAAAGTCTTCAATATTAGGTTACTGAAGTGGGTGATTTAATTTTATATAGCATTCTTGCCTGGCCAGGGGTATACCATAACAAAAAATGTGGTTTATTCAATAGAGAAAGATAGTTTTCCCTGTTTAGAACTGCTAAAAGGAGACAGCTTTGTCCTGCTTAGTCTTCTTGATTGAGAAGGCTTGTTTTGCATTAGTCGATGCTTTGGAGTTATAAATAAATTCTCTTTCTCTATTGAGAAACATTTCATGATAATTTAAATTGCCTGCAGATAACATTTAGGATATGTGGTTTTGAATGAAAGCAATATTTTATCTAGCTGAATAGCTAAATTACTACCTCAGACAACATTTTCAAAAAGTGTGTTGCACAGAGTGTTTCTATGAAAAGAGAATTCTGCCTTGCACAGTCAAGAGTTAGAACAGAAACACTTTCCAGATCAAGAGATATAGTTTTAATAAGCTTGTAATTCTTAATCATAGAGTTTTTATTGAGAATCTGAAATAAAGTAAAGTTTGCGAAACAATTTTGGACTCATTTCAAATGAAAACTAGTTAATTTGGGAATACATATTACAGTATATACATATGAATAGATTTATATTAAAATAATTAGGACACAAAGTGTGAGTTAAAATATTTGTATAAAGATTTAGATAGTTCACAACATTATTTAAAGGTATAAAACCATTAGCAAAAGTTGTCACTTTAGTTATGAATTACACATGACAGCTTTTCAACAGATCAATTACTCTCTGGTGGTGAGATTATAAATATTTTAAATACTCAAAGAAGGTATGATTTAAGATATGGATTATTTCTTCTCACCACCTCCCAGAATTTCACATTTAAACTACACAATATAGACTTGTTTTAAAGTTGTGTAAAAGATATAATTGTATTTGTTAATACTGCTGAATTCCCATTCATTATCAGAGGATTCTGAGATCATGGTATGAAAATGTGACAGCTAAAGGCACAGCAGAGACATTTCATATTTCCTGAATTGTTAGTGGGATTATCAAGTGGGATTTTTTTTAAAAAGTGAGTATGAACAAAAATGTACTTTTGATTCCATGGAGCCAAAGCTAAGAGGAGACAAATGACAAATGAGGAGGCCTCCCACTCCTGTCCCTAAGTTGAGCTCATGAAAGTAGCCCTAGTATTGTTAAAAAATTATAAATATTGCAGTTCCCAAACTAGTTATCAAGTGGGCCCAATAAATCATATTTTTATTATTTAAAAAGATGATCTATTAAACTATTCAGGTGTTGTGTTGGGAGAGGTGTGGAAGGTTAAAAATGAAATGATTTTCCTCAGAATTGATTCTTATGCCATCTGGAGCAAATTCAGAATAAAGGGCTTTGAGCTGACTGGCATGAAGACACTCAGTCCCTCTGAACCCTTTAAAGCACAGTTGTAGGAAGGGTAGCTAACCTTTGCCCATTTCAAACACAATTTTTCTGTGTCACCATTTTTCCAAAGTAGCTAATAAAATTTAATAAAATTGTAAAGAGCCCTATACTTTTGTTATGTAAAGAACAAAGCTTTGGTGATAATTTTCACACTGGATAATATTCAAGTGCATTCAATTTCAATAAAAAGAATGCATATCTCAAACAGTTTTTGCTATTTATAAGGATTACATTTGTTAAATGCAACAATTTTTACAGCAGTGTTGAAAATAATTGTACATACAGTACCGTTTAGAAATGAAGCAAAAGGTTACCTAAGTTTGGGCCACTTTTTATCTCTGTTACTGGTTGATGGCTATCCTATAGAAGCAAGAAAAAATGTTAGAAAAGTCTAGCACCTATATCTCTTCTTCACATTTCTATCAAGAAAGCAAATCATTACAGTTCATAGAATTTACAGTACTTCATATCCATTGTTTGCTTTAGCAACTTTTGAACGAAGATTCCAACTTTTTGTGTGAAAAAAAACAATGAAAAAATTCTGTAAAAAATGATAGATTTAAATCTAAATTATATCCAACGATTAACAATTACCAGGGTGTTTGTTTCATAAATTAGTATAAAGTAATGCATGCCTCCAGACCTCTTCTGAAATTTATGGGAACTGATTCAAGGTATATTCCTAGGAATATTAAATATGTATAGAATGTAAATTCAGTACTATAAATATGGATGCTTAAAATATTTGGAAGAAAACTGGTTATTAAATTAAAATTTCTAAAAAACATCCTTGCATTATACATGCAACTACAGTATGGCACTACAATCAAGTCTTGTTAATTAAGGCAATCAAAAACAGAAACCACAAAACCTTATAATATTGAGCATCAAAAACTTAAAAAAGCATCGCAACAGCTCATCGTGCTGATCAACATTTGTTATCCAAAGAGGTCTATAAACTTTTGGAGGCAATAAAAGCTGTAGAGCTGCGACTCGGGCTTTGTAAAACTTTCAGATTGCGTTGTTTGCGGGATTCTGACTCATTCCTCACATAGAGTCTATGTTACTTATAGTAGATCTCCAAACTTTAGATGCCACACATCGTGAGAATAAATCCGACAACTTTTCAAAATGGCTCAAGTCAAATAGCATCCACTGCACTGCTGTCGCATTTCTATCGCGCAAGAAAGCCGTTACAGGACCAGCGTTAGTACAAGTGTTGTCCTATTCAATACCTTCCCGAGTCGGCAGGGAAGCGCAGCAGAAGATACAGTATTTCAGGACTTAGTAAATGTAGCTCTGTACACTCTGGTTTAATAGTGAAGATTTGTAGAGACTACATACTCCTGTGAAGGCAATTTAAACCTCTCCGTCTGGTCTGCGGCAATAAACGAATCGTTCTACATTTGCACCTTACTTACATGTCCACCAATGTAAACTACCCACATAATCTTGGTTACACTACCGGCGATTTCCATCCAAAGATGCAGACGAACAATAGGCGTTGTCCTGTGAAATAACTGGTCAATCGTTTTATTTTGTGTTTTGCTTTCGTGTAGTCACTTTTTCACCGGTGCCCGATTACGTCTCTTACTAACGAAGTGGTTCAGCGGTTAGACAATCAATCGAGTCTATCACAGTCAATCAAGAATTATCAAAGTCATCAAAATGACGCCAGAAACATGTAGTCATTATACACCATCTGTATATATTATTTTCTAAAACCTGAAAGAAAAGTTTATTTTGATAGTCAACATACATTACAAATTGCTGCTAAACTGCACACGTGCGTTTAGGATTTATTTTGAATTTTGTCTCAAACTCGCAATTTGAAAGGACGGCTTTCGTTACTTTATATCATTGGTTTCATACAGTCACGTTGCTGTTAGATGCTAATGAGCGGCCATATTAGTCAAACCCTTTCTTTCATTCGGTTGGGAGACAAAGTGAAGGGAGGCGGTTTGTAGGGTTTTTTTTGGTCAATTCCTAGCTTGCTTTTCCCTTTTTGCTTTGCTTGCGCTTTTTTTCTTTTTTATTGGCTTCATTATACCCCTTTTGTATTTATAATATTTTTTTAAAGAAGGGAATCACGATAAATATATGATTTCTGCTCCTTGATTTTATAAATAGCTTGGCTTTGTGGGAAAATCTACATATTGGTTTTTTTTTTGTACTTTTAGGGATTTTGTCCTGCATAGGTTTTTTTTCGGCCTGCTTTGTTTCGCAATTTGGTCTCCTACATTTGCTTCTTTTGTTACAATGGCGACAGCAACTTCAACCCCGGCTGGGCAAAGAATAAGCACTCGTTCCAGCGCTGCTAGCACCCCGTTGAGCCCCACAAGGATAACCAGGTTGCGGGAGAAAGAAGAACTGAGAAACCTGAACGACCGTCTGGCCATTTATATCGAAAAGGTGCGGAGTCTGGAATCGGAAAACAGCGTTCTTCAGCTGCAAATTTCCGAGAAAGAAGAGGTGCGGAGCCGGGAGATCACTGGCTTGAAGTCTCTGTACGAAACCGAGCTAGCAGACACCAGGAAATCTCTGGATGACACAGCCAGGGAAAGAGCCAGGCTGCAGATTGAGCTGGGCAAGATCAAAACGGAGCATGAACAGCTACTCCAGAAGTAAGTTTGCTTTTGGCGTTATATGGACAATTAGGCTTTTCTAAATCTGAATTGGAGGTAAAATCCCATGAAATCGTATCATGTTTTATATATAACCTTGTGCATATTGACATTGTATACAAGTTAAAATATTTTACACACACTTTATAAGATTTGTGAGGGTCGTATTTAATTGTAAACGAACCAATGTGTTTGTAGTAAGCAATGCGGTAGAAATTATAAATAAAAAAAAATATTAGTCAAACGACATTAACTACACAGGGTTTAAGAACAACGACAGAAAATTAATATATTTTAGACATTCTTCTGGAAGTCGCTTTTCATTGATTGCCTCAGAGGGGCGTGTTTGGTCACTTCTGTTGAGTGTCATGGGGAAGTTTATTAAGTTGCATTGCAGAACTGTGGGTCGCTTTGTGTCCTTTTCTTCTGTCAGTTTTCCTAGTGCCACACCTTTCCGATTTGGTGGGGGAGGGGTATGTACCTCTCGACAAAGCTGTTTATTGAAATCCCCAAGTCCACATGACCTTTTTTTGCAGCAAGTCGGCCAAAGATGATTGTTTTGGTCGCCAGTCCTGCTCGACTAACTCAAATAATGTCCCGAGATTTTTTTTAACGGCCTGTTTACGTTGATTGCTCCGGAAGCATCCGCTCCCATACGCAGCTCAGTGACCGGGAATGAATGGGTCTTCTGCCATGCTGGTAGACCGAATGATAGTACGCTACAATACTACTACTATTGGCCATATGTGGAAAAGGGGAGGGGTTGTGTTCTGCAACACAGGGACGCATTCTTGAGTTGAATAATGTTCGGATCCTTAATTTATTTTTTTTAAATCAAAGAGGACACAGTCGTCACCCAAGGGGCGAGCGCTTTTTTGTTATTTTGAAAGTAGGATCAATTTGCTCAAGGTCAAATTTCGGACCCGTCGATGAACAGTGCATTTTTTTAGGGTGTTCGGGTCATCGTGCCTTTCTTTTCCAGCTTCCTGTTAGGCGTAGGCGTCTGAAATATGCCTGGAATAATGCCTGTTCTCATCCTGTAGGGAAACGAAATTCTCCCTTTTAAGGGGAGCTGGATAATTGCACTAGCTGATTTTTATTATTCTAGACTGGAATGTTGTTACCTTAATGTTTTTTTTCTCTAGCCAGTGTGTACTTGTCAAGTAAAAGAGACTAATGTTAATCAAGTTGTACTTGTCATCTCACTTTGAAGGTCTAGTAAAGATGGCCGCGACCCCCCTCTTGCTGCGTAAGCTTGAATTCTTCACAAATATTCGCTTTTGAAACAGGCTTTAATAGAGCATAATTAGAGGTCTACGCGGCTCATCTATCTGGGTTGATCCTTAACGAATTAAACACACGCAGCAAGTTAGATTCGTAGGTTATTCCACACTTCCACAGTCCTTTGTGTAAAAACCTTTTCTCTGTTCAACTTGCTGCTGTAATAGACTCGTTGGTTATAATTAGAGATTTAACATACCCGTTTAATAAATGTAGTGTCTCTTGTCTGCTTCTTAAGCAATTTTCAAGGAATGCTTTTTTAAAAATTTGGTCTATACCAAAGCAGTTTGAAAAAAGAACTTAAGTCATGTACACAAAAGCATATTGTTTATTATGTTCATTTAATCTTGATTGGAATGGGTTATGAAATTATAACTTGCATTGTTTTTTTTTAAAAGCCTCCACATACCCGATAAACTCGATGCTTAAATTAGCAACTGAAACTCTCAAACACCTTAAAATCAATTCTTGTAAATTAAACTGCAGCGAAAAGATACGATGGTGTGAAATATGGACTTTCAACCTTCAAATACTCAATGTTTGCGGGCCTGGCTTTAATTAGGACATTGTAACTTTGCCAGGACTATTGTGTATATTTGATGGCATTTGAAAAGTCAATTTTTGCTATTGAATCCCTATGATAAAGCAGGAACTGCAATCAACATGTCGTCTGTCGTGGCAGTAGAAACCAAAGTACAAGGAGCGATACACAAAGGTTTTAATAGTTTAGAGGACAATAAGATTTGGTTAATATTTGATTGACAGCAGCACAGATTTGCACTACATCCGCATCTGTTCAAAGATTAATTGGAACAGTTGCAATCGTATATTTCTGCACTTGGTGTTTAACAGGTGGTTTCATACATCAATTGAAGCTGTTAAAGTTGTTTGTTATTCTTCAGAAAGTCTGAAGTTCAGAAAGAATTCACTTATAGTTTCTTTTGAGTCTGACTTGTCTTCCTGTGGCTCGTAAAGCCTGCAGGAAGCCCAACTTTAAAATGCTTGGTTTTTAACAGTCCAATCCTTGTTCCTTGAGAGGAAAATGTTTTCAAAACTTAATGGAAGTTTTATGAATTTTGTAAACTGATTGATTTCTTAATGGACATTAAATAGTACTTGTAAAAGCCATAACTATTTGCAAACACTTATTCTAGTGCGAACCGTCAGTTATTTGGGAAATTGCAGGGGCTAAGCTCAACACCTTAAGGTACTTGCATTATTCTAATACTGTAGATAAACCCTGGGTGTTACAAAGTTGAGCCAGATCAAGTACAGTACATTTACCCCCCTTATTAATTTTCCTTTTCTGAGCAAGTTAACCATAGCCATTTGGTCATGGACACTTGCTTTTTAAAGAATTGTTTAACTGTGAACTGTTTATTTTAATTAAAATACAAAATACAGGAAACTGAAAGCTATCTGATTTTGTGCAGTTACAAAAAGTATAACACAATTGGCAAGACTATTTGAATGAGGTGATGAATATTAATGGTAACATTGATATAAGAACAGTTGCTGTCAAAATCTGTGTATGTCTTACAAATGTTCATTCACAATGGCCGATTAATAGATTTAAACAAGAATCCTTCATATGGGTTGGTCTTTTGCTACAAGTGTTAATTCTTCCTCTTCAATGGTTTTCCTTTTTAGTGCAGATCACTTGAGTGACACAGCAGCTGGAAGACTGGTTTTGCACAGTTACTCTTCAGTTGTGCCAGTTGTTCCCTTCTAGCTTTTAAACCATAAATTACAAAGCCCTTTTGTCTTGGCTGCCATATACTCTTTTTCAAGAGACCTGTAATTGATATTAATTCTTATTCTACATGCACATTCCTGGGACGCTTTCAATGTAAACATAGAAGTACATGTACTTATGGTTATAGGTGTGCTGTATTGTTTGAATGTAGTGATCCACTAAGGACAGTGGAGATTCTAGTGACTTCATGTATGAGAGTACTAGATAAGATTTAAGAACTCCTTCCATACACTCATTTTCTAACTGCTTTAACTAATAGTGTTGTGAGGGAGTTGGAGCCTAGCCGGGCAAGCAAAGTGTGCAAGGCAGGATACACCTTGGATGGGACACCAGTCATCACCGAATACATATAAACAGATGCACACATTTTTCAGTATGTTCTAAGATCTAGTTATATTGAGCTTCAAGTGTTCAATTAAAGGTTTGTGAATGAAATAAGGTTGCACAGTTCTAAAGTTCACAGCTATGATTGTTGTAGAAAACCAAAGCCAGCCAAAGGAAATTTGGACTGTGGATAAAATTGGCCGTCTTTTTTTTTTTTTTGAGTCTCCTGGTTCAATTGCTGAATACAACACATCAAGGGAGGGGCCTTTTCTGTTTTAAGTACAGTTTTTCTTTGGGGCGTGTAAAATGTTTGAAATTCCAGTAGGGTTTAGGTCATTGCAGTTGCACAATGTTCTTCCCTGCATGTACAGTATTCATTGCTTTGTAGCATTTTTGCTTGTTTTTTTCCCCCTTATTTGCTCAGAAGTTTGTTTTTGATCATTTTATTACACTAAATACTAAGAATTGTAATTCCTTAGAAGAAAAATCTGTTAACCTTAATTTTGCGGCAAGTTTGATTACAAAACTAGCAGTATTGGGCATCTCGGAATATGTCATCGGCACCAGCAGCATACCGAGACGTTTTTTTTGGGGACTGTTAATGTTATACAGAAATCTCTCATAGGTCCGTAAATTTTATAAATAAACCTATTTCAAAATCACGATGTGAAAGTTGCCTATAATGTCCTCTGTAATTGCCTGTTGTCTTTGTCCTGACACATTACACTGACCCCTGTACTCACACAGGCAAGATGGCTGCTCTTGCCAGTTCACATGTTTGCCATTCATTCTCCTTTGACCTACTACACACTCTGTCCCTCACTGTCTTCCACACAAATCTGCAGGTGCTCTAGGAAATCACTGGTACCAGAACTGAGGAGAGCGTGGGTCCTTTAACACTAGCAGTGTTAAGCCAATTACTTTCCTGCTCATGGGTAGTGACATGATTTGAGATTTAAACTCAGTGTCTGGATCTTAGAGCTCAGCTTGTTCGTAGCGAGTGTATTTACTAGTTAAGCCTCTGGTTTTTATTTTTTAAAGTGATTATGTACTGTGGGACTAGTTTGTCTTTATTTGCATTCTCTTTTATTTTTGGAGCCCTACAGTTGACACCCTTTGTCACACACCTTTTGTGTTTGATTTTTCATTGGAAGATGTAAACCTGAGGTGAATATGTTGTCCTGCAAAGCCCCCTGGTTTTAAATTAAGTCTGATGCTTAATACATCCCATTCTTTTCAATATCTCCCATTCATCTGTTTTTTAGGTATGTGAACTCTTAAGTGTTTAAATTTTTTTTTTAAGGTAACTATCAGGTTGCAAGGGCACTCACTGTAACTGGAAACTGTTGTGCTGTCTTTTTGGCCCAGCTTTTCACAACATCCTTGAGAGGTTTTCTCTAGTCTCTTCACTTAATCCCTGCAACAGCTACATGGGCACAGGCTTTCTTCAGTACTACATCAGGTGTGTGGAGCTAAGCTGAGAATGTGGAGCTGTTTCTGCTACATTCTCTCCTTCTCTACCAAACCATAAGATAGACGTCTGAGGCCCCACATCCTGGGTATACAACAAATAAGATTTCTCCATTTATGGATCAAATTCTGAGACAATTATGATTTGTACAAATCAAGATACAATAATGGTTTTCAAGTAACTTTTAAAGTATCCAATGACTGGTGGATGTAAATGGAAAAGAAACCTTATTAAACATAGCCACCTTATTTTGTAGCACGTGTGTTGCCATCCTATTGAGTAGATGATCTTGGTAAATGTTATGCATATTATCAATATTGGTAATCAACAGATGGTCTGTTGTGAAAGTGATGTTTTGGGATTCTGCCCCGTTAGTGTCGTAAAGGCTAATCAGGGATCTACCTATTTAATGGTCTGTAAACACTGGGACCTGCACATTTATTCCCCCAAAGCAGGCTCAAGTCCATTGTGTGGGGCATCCATGACATAACTGTCACATTCTCATCTTGCAAGGTAGCAGTTAATGAGCTGCATTAGAGTGTGCATTGTCCTGTGGGAAAGTTGTCATGTCAGGAGGATTCTACAGGAATAGTAGCAAATGAGGTCCTGGGACTAGACGCTCCTATCCAACCATCACACTTGGATCTCCCCATCAATCTTGGCAACGTTTTCTGACTCATGGTCTGTCATTGACTGACTGTCATTTTCCCCAGGTTAAGAATTGGTAACTCGGAACACTGTAGATAGTAAGTATCAGTGCACTTATTTAGTCGAGCTCTCGTCATAGCAATGGTATACCAAAGGCATGATGTCTTCAGCTTTTTTAACTGGGTAAGTAGCCTCAACACCCATGCCCAGTCAACACTAACATGAAGTGATTAAAGGTCTGAAGGTTAGTCACTCACTTGAGTGTATCATGGTCATTACTGAAAGATAACTTAAAGTGATTTCAAAAACCTTTAATATCCAAACTCTGTAAACCTTTTCTACAAATGCATAAGTAATTCTTTATTTGGTGTGGATTACAAGTCCAGTATCATGATCATATTTTCTTTGCCATGTGAGATCACATAGGTATTGTTTAATGATGTTATGCCTGTTCATATTGCAGTTATTTGAGCTTTTGCTTTGGTTCTGTTTTTATAAAATTTACTTTTGTCTACAAATTATACTTTGACAGGGCTTAAATTAATGATAGGATTAATTCGCTGTTAAAAGTTCAAAAGTGCTGTGGTTTAGTGTTAAGGTTGTTTTTGTTCCATGTTCATACAGTAGATGGAGCTCTTTGTACTGTGCCATTTAGAATCTTCTTTGTGGCTGACCTTGGACACTGAACACTAGATCATTGTCTAGGTGCCAAACGGCTAAAAAAAAAGCTGTTAAATTGAGCCTTTTTAGGTCACTTCTTACCAAATGCCTTAACACTTTTTTTTTGTGCTAAATTGATTTCCTCTCGTTACTGTTCACCTACATTGAAACGAGCATTGTTTAGAAAAGGGATTCCTGGAATGGATGCATCCTTGTATTGCAGTTTAAGTGTAGTTAACAGGCCATAATAAAAACATATGGCAATTTTTAAAGAGGAGTGTTACTGTGTGATGACTTTCCCATGCTAATGTTCCATTTGACTACTTGTTTTGTGACTTAGGTACACTATATACCTTCCAAAGTAATTACTTAATAAACTGTTCGCTTGGACACCTCCCTTTCTTTGTTCAACTTCAGAGTTTTAAAGCATGTTATGAATATTTCAACATGATATGACCATTTAAGACATTTTATGTTCTATAATCTCTGTGGTTCAGATGAAACAGGTTTACAGGTTTGTCTTAGATTGCCATCATTTATTTTTTATTATACCTTCCACAGTTGTTAAACTGTATTCCAGTGCTGTGGTATAATTAGGATAAGTACAGTTGAATTTTGTCAATGGGTTCTTACTAATGTATGATTCTAATTTTGATTGTATTTTTAATTGTATAATTCTAATTTAAACAGCAGGAGAATCCTACTCAGTTTGGCCCCTGAGAAAGGCCCTTAACCCCTACTGCTCCAGGGGAGCCGTATAAATGGCTGACCCTGCGCTCTGACCCCAGGCTTCTCTCTCCCCGTCTGTGTGCCTGTGTGTCTCATGCAGAGCAAGCTGGGGTATGCGAGAAGACAAATTCCTAATGCAAGAAATTGTATATGGCTAATAAAGTGATCTTATCTTATCTTGACATCCAAGTTAACAAAAGAAGTGTTAACTAATGTTTGAAACTTTTTCATTTTTGATTTTTCAAATGTGCTTTTCCTTTGGGTAGATTGGAGCAGGTCAGCAGCATTTTGGTTTTTTTTACAGCTATGCAAAGAAAGAAGCTGACCTTATTGGAACTCAAGCCAAGCTGAAGGAACTAGAAGCGGCTTTTAACACCAAGGAGGCAGTGCTGGCCACTGCTCTGTTAGACAAGAAATCCCTAGAGGCAACCTTGGCTGACTTGCAGGACCAGATTTCGGAGGTAGGTTTGCAGGAGACCTAGTAGGAGAGGACTTACATGTGCTGTTTGAAACCGTTTCAGGATAAAGGCATTGCTCTTTATTTCTTGCAGGCTATAGCAAAAGATTAATTAAGACGGGCTTTGCATTGAGGTTAAATGACAGAAGACTTGTTGAATAAAAAATGATTATAATATTATATACTAATTGATTCAATGGTGAATGCCATTCCACTGGCCATGTTGCAAAAATCATATCCCTCTACTCTAATAATTTTAGCCTTTGTTCCTCAGTTGCTGCATTCCAGTATAGAGATCTGCTCTCTTGCTCATAACTAGATGACTGAGATAATCCACAGTAGGGGGAGTTGAAGTTAATTTGCTAAATTTATTCTAGTACTAATAGTTATGCAACCATGGTGCATTTCTTAGTCTTTATTTTATTTGCAAAAAAACATTTTTTTTACAATAAGGGATCTTGTTAACTATAAAGAAATTCTCAAGAATGAAGTGACTTATGTGGAAGCTGAAGGAACAGTCAGTGCAGCTTGATGGCCTTCTCAGAATAAAAACGGATTAGGAAAGGAGAATCAGTCCCACGTCTGTGTTTTACAGAGCTAGGCTGTGTTTTACATTAGTGCTTATACTTGTTGGCTCTTAACAGTTCCCAGAATCTAACTCCAGTCACATGCAGATGGTACACTGATATAAAAAAAAAAATCTCAACAGCAAATTACTCATTTTAATTTGATAGTATCTGATTGTACCTGATAGTATCTGACTCTGATACTCTTGATCTTTGAAATTACTTAAAACTCAATTTTAAGCTTGATATAGTGTTCTTTGCACCGGTTAAGTGAAGCATTTTGTTTTGAGCAACTCCGGGAAGCTACAGAAGAAGAGTTCATTCTTTTTGAACCAGGGTTCTTGGGTTTATGATTATATCTCTGTCTGCGCAGAGTTTATGGAATCTTGCCAGTGTGAATTTTAAGCCTTTGATCCTAACTCCTGTCTGTTCTTTTGCCTGCTATTCTAATTCAGCTGAGTCAGGACTTGGTTTCAGCCAAGAAGCAGCTTGAAGATGAGACCCTGCTCAGAGTTGACCTGCAGAACCGCTATCAGAGTCTTGGCGAGGATTTTGAGTTCCGCAAGAATGTGTATGATGAGGCAAGTAACTCTGGAGTGGTTGAAATGATCAGGAAAATGTAACCTTGTACCAGTATTTATGGGTGTATATCAGACTGAATTTTAGTTTCTTAGGTAATGTTTTTTGCATTTTTGCTGTGATATATTAGACTATAGTGGTTGACCTAGAAATCCCATTTCAAGCTTAGCAATATGCTTTGAGCAAGATGATTAAATTTAATTGATTTTCTTCTTTCCCTGGAGGTAATAAGCTGTGATGCACAACTTATTTGATCCATATCGCAATTTAGACCAGTGGGCTCTGTGACCTGAAAGACGTTACACGATTGTAATGATCCACAGTCACTCAGGTGTGTGGATCATACCCAGCCGGTAATGGCCTGCTCTTCCGTTTCCCTGCAGGAGATGAAGGACTTCCGCCGCAGACATGAGACGCGGACGGTGGAGGTGGACTCCGGCAAGCAGAATGAGTACGAGTTCAAGCTGGCGCAGGCTCTCGCTGAAATGAGGCAGCAGCATGATGAGCAAGTGAAGCTTTACAAGGAGCAGATGGAGCAAACTTACCAGGCCAAGGCAAGGGAGTGTGCATCTACTCTAGTCTGGGGATGCCTTTCAAGGCTTAGCATTTGAAGAGCACAAGAATGCCTGAAATAGCCTTTATAGATTCTTTTTAAATAGCTGATTTTCCATTGATTAATCACTGTCCATTTCGGCAGACTTTGCAGTTTAATTTTGGTTGTTGCTTTCAGTCTGCTCTGCTGCTGCACTTAATTCCAGCAGTAATGAGTTTTTGAAACTTACCCATCAGCTTTCTGAGACTGTTCTCAGCTGGATGACTGTAAGAGCACTAAACTGGATATTGGTTGCATTTCAGTTGAAGTATAATTTTTTGTTCAAAGCTTTGTGTTATCCACAAAATAATACTTGCAAAGGAGTAGTGATTTCTATAAACCATAAACCAAGAGGCTGCTTCACCAGTGTAGTAAAAACTGGTCTGAAAGTGTTTTTTGTTAGAGGTACATAAATTGTCTCTAAAAACAGTTTTTACAGTACACAGCTGTATAAGAATGTTTGGATCTCTTATGATCTGAAAGACTTTATTAATGTTAGTCTGAAATGGAGCACCCTTTACATCATATTACAGTGATTGTTACATTGTATTACAGTGATAGATGTACAATGGGGAAAAACGTAGAAACAAATCTGTGGATTTCAGGTACTGTTTTTTAGCACACCACACATACACAAGAAAAAACAAATATGGCTACTTCTACTTCCTGCAATACATATAAATGCATTTAGTGGATGCAGTAGACTATTATGACATATGAGGAACATTAAAGCCAAGTGAATGAATAAAACAAATATTGCACTTCTGTTTTGTTTGGGTCAGATTGACATAAGCGAGTCTGCTCGATTGCGGATGAAATACCGGGTATATTTTAAAGTGATCAGCCTTCTGCAGTTTAAATGTCTGCTTTTCATTGTTGTGAAATGGTCTTGCACATTTCTAGTGTGACCGACGGCTATTTTTTATCTGTTCTGTTTGTAGTGTTAGTGATGCATTTCCTGTTGTAACTAGGCAGGAAATTTGCACATTACCATTCTGTGCAATAGTGATAAGTCTTCCTTTTCTTAGAATTCGTAGTTCTTTTATTTGTACAAGCATCAGGCTCTGGACTACTGTGTTGTGCTTTAACAGCTGGAGAACACCAGGCTGTCTTCGGAGATGAACAGCTCTTCAGCTAGCATGGCTCATGAAGAACTCAAGGAGACACGCTTGCGTGTGGAAAGCCTGTCTGCTCAGCTTGCCAGCCTGCAGAAGGAGGTAAGTGGACATAATTACAGCCGCCTAGAATGGTCTAAAAACAACCCTGATGTAAGAATTCTTCCATCCTCCTATTTCTATGGCTTTTTTTATTCTCACCAATGTTGATGTTAACAGAGTACGGTATATACTAGATTTTAGTGGGGATTTTTCTCAGACTGAGAATTCCTAAATATTGCAACTTTTCTCCATGGTCCTAAAGTTCATAATGCAGGATTTGACATCTATGGAATCCTAAAAGATCACATCCATCTTAACCACTTTGACATAAAGCAGTCCTAGTAAACCAAATCACATTAGTAAAAATGACCAGAAACAGGTTTTCAATATACAAAGCTGCTGTGGTGTGGTTTGCTAGCGGTGTTTCTGTGTGCTTGACAGACCCGTGGGTGGCAGGACAGGATCGATGAGCTGGAGGCAGCACTTGCCCATGAGAAGGACAACAGCCGCAGGGTCCTGGGTGAGAGAGAGCGCGAGATTGCGGACATCAGGGAGAAGATGCAACAGCAGCTGGATGATTACGAGCAGCTCCTGGATGTAAAGCTGGCCCTGGACATGGAGATCAATGCCTATAGGAAGTTGCTGGAGGGAGAGGAGGAGAGGTAAGTTCTGCCTCCAGTAGAAGGACTGGGGCGAGGGTACCCAGTGGGAGTGGGAGACCAAATATTTTCAGATGTACTTTGTCATTAAAAGAGGTAAGACCCATTTAAATAGTTACAGCTATAGGTGACTTTGTAAGTCTAAGAAACTAGATACAATGTACAACACCTGGTTTGTGCCAACATTTCCAACTTCAAAACAAAAGTTTTTTTTTGCTGAAACGTAGGAGGTCCAGATTCAGTTATCAAACCAATCGTTCAATTTACCTTGGTTTACCCTAGTTAATTAAGTTCTGGGTAAACGATTAAGTGTCAATCAACAGTCCAGAAAGACACAAAATAAGAAGATGAGGATGGTGATGCAGAATAGGTGGGGGGGTTAAGGAAGAGGAAGATAGAGGAAGGTGAAAGCTCCTTGTCTCAGGTCACCCTGGAAGACCAGATTGGAGCCAAGCATGTGAACCTTGTTAAGAGAGCTTGATATTTTGGGTTTTTAGGGAACTTTGATTTCCTATGTAAAAATCCCTCAGTTAAAAACTGCCTCTCCTGATGAGTGGGTGCATTTTTAGAATAGTGAGATAGGTTGCCATTCATTTGGTTGCATCCAGTTTTGCAGAGATGCATTTAACCACCAGTTGTATTCAGTTTGGAAGGCAGCTTATCTCTTCTGTTTGCATTTGTAGGTCTTATTTAAGAGTCCAATGCTTGGTAGCTGTCTGGGATTTTTTCTGGGTAGCTAGAATGTAGCATAGTGTAACTTGTATTTTGTGTAGTTTAGTGTGTGTATCATCACAGTTAACATAATTCAGGCACACTGGGTAAAACAAATACTCTCCTCACCGGAGCTGTGTCAGAGAACAAAATTCATGTGCCTCTAATTATACTAACTGCTTGGGTATGTTCATGGCAAAATCTTTACAAGCTGAGTGTTAGGATTTATTTCATTTACTTATTGATTAATCCATTTAGTTATTCCCAATATTCACTACTTTTGAAATCCCCTATTTGTAACTATTTTTAAAATAAAATCTCCATAATAAAGTTTTGTGCTTCAGGCTTGTCAGTAGCACAGAGAAAACAAGGACTATATACTCGCTCCTTCACTATACCCCTTGTTTAGCCAATCGTAATGTGGCAAGCTGTGGGCTCTGAGCCTTTAAGGAAGACTGCAGAAATGATTGAATGAGTGAAGTATGTCTAATTGTCACTTGGCGCTTGCAAGTTTTGGGAGTCACTGTCGTGTTGAAACTTATTTACACCACTAACAAGTATGCAGATGGCCCAACCATGCGTCATACCAGAAATGTCTTGATGAATGCTACTCGTTTAAAGCATGCCTTTTTTGTCGAACCACTGAGGTGCTCCAGCATTCATTCACTCTTGTGGTTTAGTAAAAGTCCTTTCATGTACTAGTTTTACAAGTAGAAATTTCTGGTCACCGTCCAAGAAGTAGCGGTGTCATTTTAATTTTGTACTTACCTGAAGATGCTTGGTGATGAATATGGAACGCTTTTTGGCTATTGATTTGTAGGCGTGTGCGAGTGCTGCCCTGCGCTCTTTGGTGAACCGTTCCAGTTTTTTTTTTAAAAGCTTCTTTCTTGACGTGAGCTGTGGTTCTGCCTCTGCAGGCTGAAGCTGTCTCCAAGCCCCTCCTCTCGCGTGACGGTCTCACGGGCCTCCTCCAGCCGCAGTGTGCGCACCACCCGCGGCAAGAGGAAGCGCGTGGACGTGGAGGAGTCCGAGGCCAGCAGCAGTGTCCGCATCGCACACTCGGCCTCCGCCACCGGCAACGTCTGCATCGATGAGCTGGATGTGGATGGCAAGTTCATCTGCTTGCACAACACCTCCGAACAGGTAATGAATAAAATGACTGACCGGATGGACAATTTGTGGCCACTTTATGGTGGGTTTTCTTGATGTATTGTGAATTCAAAGCAATGCTGCCCACTTCAAATCTGGTTAAATAAGAAGCAAACGTAGGTATGGCACAAATTGGTGAACTTTTCTGGTTTGGCGGGATGGTAGCGTGTAGACTTAATGTAACTTGCATGTTTTGACCGTTTGAACAAGAGCCAGGACAATTTGTATTTCCTAATACACACAGGGTGTTAGACGCTAAAGGAAAACTTCAGTTGCATATTATGGCAACTTCTGTTTGGATCCCTTGGTCTGGTGAAGCAAAAGATTGAACTAATATCACTGTTTCATTCAGTCTGTACAGAAATATGTTAGTGATGGTAAATCTCTTGATACTGGATTTACCGCGTCAGTTCCACATTCTCAGAAATTAACATGCTTTAAATAAACCCAGTCAGCAGTTCAAGCTGTACAGGTTCATTATAAAGAAAGGAAAAAGGACCATATATTATAAATTATTGAAAATCAGTATTATAAATTAATGTCAGAACTGGACAAATACCCAAACAACAAGGTAAGTTTTTTTTTTTCTGTTTTTCAGTTTAGGTGATTTTGGCAGATAAGTGTTTAGGCTAAGACTACACCCCTGCTTATAATCCGTATAATTGACCAGTAAAACGAGTTATTTTATGCAGCTGGCTAGGTTTTAGTGTTGCTTTGCACAATAATATTCTGTAGCCTTGTTGCTTTTTCTTCTATTATGCTCTCAGTTTTATGGCAATGCATAGTTTTAAGGGGTTATGCTACGAGTCTTTGATTTTTGGTTTCCAGACATCTTAAATATGTGATCTATAGACCTGTGTGAAAGTCTGCAATTCATACTAGCATTGGCATTTTTATTCTGTAATCGTTCATACACTCGTTTTGGCCTTTCCATGTGGTAGATGTAAGTGGACCAGGTTTATAGTCGGGATGTTTCAAGGTAACATTACAGCTACATGCTTTGTCAGGTGAGAATAACATGAAAAGGAACATAAAATTAGTAGTGAAGTGACTACCATCTTTTCTGGTTGCTCTCCACAGCAGTTCTCACCCTCACTATGCTTTTATACCCTGACTTGCTAAACCTCTAATTGAAGAAAGGGGAAGACTGTCAATCACCACTTCTCAGAAAGTGGCGAGAAGATGCTGAAGGGGAAGGTTGCTCAACACTTATTCGTGACCTTTAAAATGACTGAGGTTCATTATGCCAAAATTTTCACTTTCCCCACTTCTCATTTTATTCATTCCCTTCGAGAAATATGAAGCCTTTTTTCTCTGTTGCTATAAATGATCATGCTGAGAATATACATGGTTACTAGCATAAACAGTTCCATGGGTGCTGTGTGTACTCAAGCACCACCAATATATATTATATTGTATATTATAATAACTTATATAACAATATTAGTTATAACTTATATTGTTAAAGTAGGGTTGAATGCTTTTTTGTTTGGGAACTTGACATTGCACCTACTTAAGCTTTTTTTTCTGGTTAATGATTCACATGATTTTTAAGGACCAATTAAAATGAAATAGCAATTATAAATGATGTTTAAACTGAAAGCATTGTATGCCTTTCTGAAATGTATATCCTATACCACAGTTTTTAATTTAGAGAACTAGCACTTCAAAACTCTCAAACCTCAGCATCTATAATGAATTTGACTTCTTATTTCTTATTGTAATGGTAAGTCATATTACAGTGAGTAAAATAAGGAATCCAGCCTTTCTTCAGGTGCGGGTACTGGTTATGTTAGCGGAGGAAGTCAACTTTAATGTGGCTCATCTTTAAGAATGAGAAGGAATGTTTTTTTAATAATGTGGGTACTTTTTAAATTGTTTACTAAAGTTTGCATATATTGAAAATGAATAAATGTTCGTTTTTTAAACCTTTGCCCCCATAAAGCTCGCAACAAAATAATGAATGTGTGTGTAATAAGGTCTGTTACTTGATTTCCCATCTATGCTAATATTTCGTATGCCTTTATGTAGGACCAGCCAATGGGAGGCATGGAACTGACGAGAACAATTGGTGAAACGTCGGCCACCTTTAAGTTTAACGCCAAGTTTATTTTAAGAGCAACCCAGAAAGTAACAGTAAGTTCACATTTTTGCAAAGATTCACACTTTCAAATGCTGCTTGTAAAATGGGTGATTTTATCTCAATATGTATGTTCTAATGCTGACATGAAAAATAAATTCTTAAAAATATCTGAATTTTCAAACTGGGATAGCACTATTAGAACATTAACTTTCAGTCAATTGATTTAAATTCTTAAAAATATCTGAATTTTCAAACTGGGATAGCACTATTAGAACATTAACTTTCAGTCAATTGATTACCAGTACTTTTGAGCACGTAATGCGTTAATATACATATTATATATTGGAACTCCACATAACTAATTGTAGGAATGTTGTAAAAACGCTTATAAATGACTTGTGAATTTTGTGTTCTGTTTACATTGGGTGTAGCAATAAATGGCATGTTAAAGATGGAAAATAATTTTCTAATTAAATTATACTGCTCACAGTATTGAGATATTGATGATTTCCTTTCCTGATGATTGTGTAATGATTGACTTTCACGTCTTGTTTCCCTCAGAATCAAGAACAAAACGACAGTCTCATTGCTCTTTTTTAATCTTTTCTGTGTCATTTATTGTTGAATTAGCATTGGTATCATAAATGGTTTTGCCTGTGACAAACAGATCAATATGTTGATAAATTAAGATTATACAATTTTGTATAAAATTTAGCACATCAGGGGTAACATTCTGCTGAACCTCTCACATATGATTGTTTGGTGTAGAGGTGTGTCTCACTCGCAGTGGTCACTCAGGACTGAAAGAACCCTAGCCAGTTAATTCCTTTGAAGAACATTGTGATTTTACCCAGTCACCTGATGGTGTTTTGAGAGGAGAGTGACACATTTGACTATAACAGCAGGTCAAAGGTTATGTTTTGTTGACAGATCTGGGCCAATAATGCTGGAGTGAGTGCCAGCTATCCTACTGATCTCATCTGGAAGAACCAGAGTTCCTGGGGCACTGGTGAGGATGTGAAAGTTGTACTGAAGAACTCTCAGGGAGAGGTAAGGTGTCTGCTTAGTGTGATGCTGTTGTGCAAGAGGGTCTTTGGCCAAAGACTCTGCTGTTTGGGTGGGTGGGGTTGGAGTGAAATTAATAAACATTCACTAGTCCCTCAGTTAGGAGGGTTTGTAGGAGGTCCTTAAAAATGCTTACTAGATGGAAATTGTCTACCTATCTAGACCAGGGGTCTCAGACTCAATTCCTTAATTGTGAGTTTTCTGGTTTGTTTTAATCATGTTCTTAGTTATGCATTTCAATTTTCTGCATAATTTTAATAGTCTGAAATAGTCAGTCTCTGAGATGATTTACAATGGAATGTACCTTTTAATTGTTAATATTTAATGTTTATTACATAATACATAAAAATAGATAAAAAATCAACAATCTGAGGAAAAAATCAGATGTGTGTATTTTACGCAGGTTAATTGCTTGAGTACTCAGGTTATAACAATAACCAGAGGAGATGAAGCCCTCCAAGAGCTAGGTTTTAGACCCCTGACCTTAACAGTTGGGAAAAAAATGGAGGGATATTATGTTTTAGCAGTGTTTACTAGTAAGATCTCATTTAAAATATCATAAAGTTCCAGTCCTCCTGTTTAATAAGTATTGCAGTTCTCATTTCAGACCAGGGCAGGATAGCCAGATATGTCTGGACTCAAAGGAATTTACTGCACTGCACTGACAAAATAACTAGAATAATGTAAATAACTGAGGGTACTTGACTCAGACATTCATAATTCTCAAAGGAACTGACAGTATGAATTCATTGAACTTCAAAATCCACTTTGATATACAAACCAGACAACACTATAGTAAAAACTATAGGACAACATTACAAATGTAGAACAGCAAGCACTACTTAACACAAACAGTTGTGGGAGTCTGGAACAAGCTATCCAGCCAAGTTGAGTTGGGTTTTCATGTATTTGAGTATAAATAATTGCTTTGAATTGTTATCATTGTTGGAGGTGCTTTGAAGATGGGGGGGGTGACTTTTAATGGTACTGTGAAGTTTGTATGTGACCATTTCCACAGTGCTGTAAAATTTTAAGTCAACGTGTATACCAAGCACTGTGCACCTGGCATTTTATGAAATCTCTGAGCTTGCTTCATATTCTAAGGAACAATACTACTCAATCGACAAATATGTCCATCACTATTTAAGACACACACTTAATGTTCTTAAGTTCACACACTCTAATGAGTCTTGTCATTGCGCATAAGTATAGCACTTTTTAATGTTTGCATTTTCAGGAGGTCGCTTACAGAACTACTGTTTTCAAGACCAGTGTGTTGGATGAGCAGGAGAATGAGGAGGAAGAGGAAGGGATTGAAGTCGGCGAAGAAGACCTCTTTCACCAACAGGTAGGCTCTTTAATATAATGTTCCTGAAATTGCTTCTGTTGTGCTGTCTGATCTAAAAGGCTCCAGTTCAGGTGCTTAAAATATTCTTACACATTACTTCAGTTAGCCTGGTTATCAATACATTAAAGTTTGAAGTTATAAAACAAGTTTTAAGGTTTATGATTGCCAAGAGCTGCATCAGCAGTGTTTTATTTTTTTTCATAAACATAATATGCGAATATGGATTGTTTCTTTTAAAATGTTCTGGGAACTTGTTTCCTTATAGTAAGAAGGATTAATTTTAACATTTTTGGAAAACAGCCATATTTTGACTATAATTGAAAGCAAATATTTGGTTTCCTTTTCTCTTCTAGGGAGATCCACGAGCCTCCAACAGGAGCTGTTTGATTATGTAAACTTCTACACAACATTTCTGTATCAAATCTATTTTTTCTGCTGCCAACAGACCTTCAACAGAAGAAAACTATTTTTGTATCTTAGTTTTTAATAGACCCTTTTTAATTTTATTTACAGTTCAATATATGGGAGTGTTGGTAAGCCATCTGGTACATTCTTTTCTGTTTAATGTGAATCTTGTTAAATGTCACAACTGGACATTTGTAAAAGCAAGAACCTTTTTTTAAAAAAATGATGAATACTATTTTTGTAGACTAGTCAAATTGTACCTGAGGTCTGTGATGACTAGGCAGCTTGCAGAATACAAACAAGTCACTCTTTGTCAAGGTGCTGTGAAAACAATTTCATTTACTTTTTTTACTGTATATTGTGATTTTTTTAAAAATATTTTAAAGGCTCTTCCTTACTGAAAATGTCTGGGGAAGATGGTTATTAAAACTGGTTTTAGTGTGGTATTTCAGCAGTCAGATGTTAGATAAGCAGTTGCTTTTTTGGAATGTAGATATTAGGCATTTACTTGTGAATCAAACTATTTAAAATTTGAAGTCTTTGTTTTCATAGAATTAATAAAAGGGTTTTCTTCCTGGTAAGAGTCATTTGATTTGATTTCATGGAATGCCTTTCGAACTATACCATTATAACAAGTTAGTTTGAGGTATTCAGAATTTGGAAGATAGATCATGTCCTCATGTGGTGTTTGTCAGTCTGAAGATTCTGTGCAAGACCACAAGAGGTCAGAATGGATATGGGAGTTCAGTCACAATGATTATCCATGTGTGTCCATGTGACCTGGACAGTTAAGTGCAAATACTAATCCTAGACCAACACTGTGTGCCACATTGGGCAAAGGGCAGAAATCAACAGATAACTTTGCATCTGCTTATGTAATAGCTGACAACAGCTCAGTGTCAGATTAATTTACTAATTTACTCTTGTATTTTTGATCCAATGTCAATTGACATCTTTTGGTTACCTATTAAAATAAAGCAATTCTTAGCAATTAACTGGTGAATTAGATGATGTCTTTATCTTGGGCAACTTCTTACTGACATGAATTACTGAAATGTAGAACCATTTAAGAAAACGTTTATTCCATGAAAAGAGAAGAAAAGAAATGCGTTTCGGCTGTGGAGCCTTCTTTGAGGTGTGTGTTCACACCCCTTGACTCCTTGTGGTCTTGTATCTTTGGGCGTTCACAGCCGAAATGTTTTTCTTTTCACCATGTAATAAATATTTTCTTAAACGGTTCTACTGTACATGTCAGTAATTCATTTGTGTGCACATTGCCTTAGATAGACATCTGAATCACTAGTTGATTGCTAAGAATTTACTTGTTCCTTTGTAGCCTACGCATGCTGATGCAACTACAGTACCTACTTCAGCCATTTAAGAAAATTTCCTAATGCAACAGTTCAGTATATAATTGAAAAACATTTCAAGCTACATTGCAGAAACTGGAAGGAAATTGCCTCAGTTTTAGTGGACACCTTGATGAACGGCAATAAATAATGCTTTCTTTTACTGAATGGAAGTATTAGAGAGTGTAATTCTAAACCACCATGAGAGCAGGTATTTGGGCCCAGTTTGAAGAATAGTGACATGCTTTTGATTTGCTGTCTGGTTTCTGTACATAGCCCTTATTCAACAATTCTACCTGTCTAATCATCCCATTTATACAGTAAGGCATAGATGAGGAAAAATTAAGTTCTGAACTTTAAGCAGTATTCCTATGCATTTTGTGTACAAGGGATATATATATAATTGTTGCACTTCAGGAATGAAGAGATGTGTTAAGGTACAAAACATTTAGGTTCCTGTTCTTTACAAAAACTGGCTTAAAGTTGCTATACGTCAATGTAAGCTTCTCCCAGTATATCCTGTTTTTAACTGATGCTCCTGCATTTGTTTGAAAAGCGCTATCCCTTGTACCACCTTCTGGCAGTTAACTAAAATAGCAGTGGATTTAACCAAGGGTTAAACAAATCAATGGCAACTGAATACAATGATAAAATATTTTGGTAGTGTGCATCATATAGTTATGCTGCTTGATTTGTAGAATAGCTTCCAAGGATGTGTTATAATACAAACTGATGGTAGGCCTATACCAGAATTTGTATGAAACAAGTTAATAGTTAAGTGCTGTGTGCCATTACCTGTGGAGTAGAATTTAGAATCCAATCAAAGAGCAAACCCACCTTGATGTGTACTCACACTAGCTTAAAATGATTTAGAATCAAACATTTGATTGCTAGGGAACAAGTAAAGTTGTCACACCTGAAGAGGGACTCCACAGCTGAAACGTTTATTCCATGCTAGAAAGAGGGGAAAAAAAAACGCATTTACTGAACTTGTTCCTTTGCAGCCTATGCATGCTGACGCAGCTACCTAAATGATTGCTAGTGTATTTTTATTGAATAAACTGAAATGGCTGTCTTTATTGAGGCCTCTTTGGTGACCATTAAGCTCTCTGGGGGGAAAAAGAGGGGGCTGATCAGTTGAAAGGCTAAAATGCATTAAACAAGGTGTGTGTATATATAGAAATGTTGAAATGTCTTAATTTAAACCAGATTATGCCAGATAATCATTGAAATAGCGGAAGAAACACATTTTCACTTATCAAGGTTACAGTTTCCATGCTAAAAGCAGAACTTGTTCAGCAGTTATAGGGGCAATTATGTCACCAGATACAAATGATGTTCAGGATCACCTTTTCTTCCAGTATTTTCATATTTAGTGTAGTCATACAGTTTATAGTCAGTGACTTTTTCTCATGGCAGTTATTTTAGGTTTATTGTTCAATAAATTGAATGTAATCAAGTATAAATGAATGTTTTTATTTCATGCATATTGAAATCAAATCTGTCATAACCTTTTTCAGGTGCAGCTCTTACTTTATATAGAAGAGATGTCTGTTCACGAGTTCTGAAAATTGCTTTGCTGTCCTTTTCAGTAGCCACACTCTTGAACTTTGTGTTGATTTAAATCAATTGCAGTAACTTAGTCTTGCAGTACTTGAAGTAAAATGAAGCAGGGAATGTTTGGGGGGGGAGCTAATTTTAGAGTTATGTCTTTGGAAGCAGGGTTCTTATTTTTTTTATTATTCTATGGTCATTTTTAAGGTTGCAGAGCATTGTATTTTAATTATGAAAGGGTTGAAGAAATTGTCAGTGTAGAAATAGTATGCTGGCAAGTGTTGTGTTGGCTAACCTTAACTTCATTGAGACTGTTGATACTATGTAATTCAGTGAATGAGATGGACAGGATGAAGACTTTCTCTTGTGGTAAAAGCTTTTGCTTTTGGCTCCTACCAGAAGGTATCTTTTGCATCATAATTCATCCATTTCCCCTATGTGGGCTCTTTTGTAGGATGAACCTTGACCCTTTGTGCATCTGCTGATCTGCAGTTTTCGTGTGTTTTCTGTCAGTTTCTAAAGCCCTGAGAGGCATTGATACTCAAATGCATCCTGAGAACCCAATAAAAGTTTGAATGTCTCCATAAAACATGAACTTGGGCATAATTAAAAAGATCAACACTGGAATTTTATTGTAATTAAAAGTTTACACTGCACTATTCTACAAAATTGCATAAAAACTGCAATAGGTTGTATCATACAGACAAATGCTGAGATACAATAATCTGAGTCATTCTCTTTTAAGAGGTACAGTGTGTAACACAGCAAACAGGAAAATAGCAAGCAATTCAATTTACACACAGATGAAAAATGGCACATTGCAAACTGTCACAATTACAACCTGTTAGAATCTTAAGTGTTTTTCAAAGGTTATTCAGTTTCAAGTAACTCCTGTATTTGTGCCTTAAAAGGGATGGACAGTCCAATACATGAGAAGACATTGCTGCTGCACAACAAATATGTACCCTATAGTAGTATGTGACTTTTGTTTTACTTTCAAATTAACCATTTTTAAATAGGAATGTATTACCTGTCAGACTAGCTTATAAAGGGTTAGTACATTAGTAAGGCATTTAGCAATTAGGTCCTGTTAATTTTATTATACTACCAGTCCTCTGCCCACTGGATTAATATTAAACTTGCCCCCAGTATACTACATTTCCTGTTATCCCTGTAATGTGACAAAAACGGAGATGACAAACCAAGAACCACTGCTTGTCAATGTGTTGTACAATGGTAAGCAAAATAGATGACAGTAATGTAACTAGGGATATGATGACTATTTATCCTTTAATCACTTGATGTTTTACTCTAGACTAGGTATGTCTTCTATTTTGTCTATATTAGCTATGTGAGAGTGAGGAGATCTGCCATATGTACAGTAGATGGTGTTATATTTACAGAAGTTCTAAAGTAGTCACATGAAGGCTTTATAGTGGTCACAAGAGCACTTTTGTTTTAGATGAGTGTCCTCAGCAGGGAATTGTATTTATTGTAAGAAGAATGATTTACAGTAAGTTGATGTACTCACAAACGTATTACAAAGATTCCTAGGGTACACCTAAAATCTTTTAAAATTTTAGAACAGACCAATTACATGTAAATCCTTTTGAAACCTTACTTTCTAAACATATCTAGCTGTTTTTCCTTTTAATGGCTTCAGTATTTTATTAAAATAAATTAACCTTTAATGAAAAAGACAGGCTTATCACACTCAAGCAAATTGTTTTCTTGTTTGGGTTGAAAAATTAGATTTTACCAAGTCTGAAAAACTCCTTTTGAATGTATCTATATTTATATCTCACTAGAAATGTACTGTTTTATCATAACTACATTGCACTGTCCTATTACAATTGCTCATTCATTTATCATAGGTCAGATATTGGATTTAAGACCAATACTGATTGCAACTAAGGTATAAACTTCTACGGTAGAACATGCAGAGTTACATGAATGATTTCCATCTTTTTCAGCTTACTGCCTGTAACCGGTGTGGTTAAAACAGGGCATCAAGCCCATTGCTAGTTGGGTTTGACTGAAGTTATAAGCTTGTTTAAATAAGTGGAAAGTTTCCTTCCCTTTCCTCAAAAAAGGAAATGCTATGCACACTATTTATAGAATACCAGCATCTGAAATGAAATTGAAATCAAATGGTTGTGTAAATGCCAAAACCACTAAAATGATGCAGTCTTGACTTGGTATAGAAGGGGGTGGAGATATAAAAGTTTTGTGTGCTGGATTTCTAGAATGTTCTCACAGATACTTTTAATTGAATAAAAATAACATTTAAGTCTCCCTCTGTAATTTTATACAATCCTCTCTATTTACATTTGCAGTACCAAAATATCTATTCAGCTGTGCTTGAATAGACTTATTTTTTGGTGGATAAACAAATTAAATCTGGCACTTTTGCGGTTACTCCTTGAGGAGAGCGAACCTTAATTGCAGTAGGATTACAGGGTTACATTTTGATCTCTAAAGGGGACAACACAACATCTACTGTAACTTTCATATGTTCCTAAAACTAACAATCTCTGCAGTCACCAATATATCACCTCACAGTGATGAATGCATGAGGCACATTTTAATAATTCCATACTAAGGAATAAATAGATCTTGGTAACCTTTTACATAGCACAGAAACAAGATTTTTGTTCATTTGTTTCCCTTGTGGTGGCATAGTGATGATAAATTCTTTTGGAGTTTCATCTTGAATTGTACATAAACAGAGGAACACGCCAAACTGTCACATCAGAAGAGCCCTAACTCCAGGAGATTTTCAAAGCAGAGGCTTTTCTTCCATCCTGAAAAATGCATGCATGTCCCTGGGGTGTAGCTCCAGACATTTAGCAATGATCAACTATTTAACTGTACAGTGGTCATCTTTTATAGAGAAGGCAAAAAACCTTCAGTGTAAGTAGGAAGTACTATACCTCAACTTTCATCCATGCCACTTATCAACAAGAGACTTTTGAGTTAACTTGAACTATGGTCATTTTTCACCTTTACAATACATATATTTACACTCCATACTTAAGACGGGCACCAGCTTATAATGATGAAAAAGAAATAAGGAATCGGGTGGTTTTTAAAAGTGTCACAATTAAACACATGCTTTACGAAGGTTCAAGCAATGTAAACAATTTTGAGCAGTATGTAAGACTCCAAACATCTGGCTATAATACCATATTTTGCTTGCTATGCTATTCAAAGTCAAGATAATTAATGTTTCGTGAATATGAATTATTCACAAAATAGTAGTGTACAAGACACACTGCACAGTCACCTTTGACCATAAACTTTTACAATCCTGAAAAGTATCACATCAGATCATAGATCAAAAAGAACTACCAATTATCTTCCTACATTTAGTGATGCAAGCTTGTCCTCTAGTCACAGAAACAGAACACTGGGACAGGGCCCCTCTACTCTTAAGCAGTAGTTATGAACTACAATTCTGTAATTTTTCAGGGGATAAATAACCAGGACGAGGCAGGGTCTAATGGTTTAACATTAAAATATTGTGCACATGTTAATTTTCAGAAGGCCTTCACTAACAATGACTATTTTACAGCTGCCCTTTAGCTCTTTACCAAGTGTACAAAAAGTTGCAGACATTATGAATTTCATTTGGCTGTACGTGAAGTCCAAAACTAATTAAATAAACAGTTAGCCTTTTAACTTAAATATGGCTTTTGTAGCTAATAAAAGTAAAAACGAAAACAGAATTCTGTCAAATACAATGGGAAAGTTCAAAATTGTTTCAGAATATCAATAGATAGGGGTGAGTATTTAAATGTACTGTAATAGATTTTTAGATACATTTAGATAGATATTTTTTCCATCAGTGTTAGAAAATCAATGTTAACAGTTCAACAAGTTTGCCTGTCTTATACCATCCACAATAGAAGGTTGCTCTGAAAAGCATCCAACTTTCACTATTACCATATATCTTATGCAAAAAAAGAAATTCTATAATAGATTTAACAAGGTGGACCCATAAAATACTCCAACTAATATATATATAAAGGCAAATAAAATATTTCTTGTTAAATCCTCAAAAATAGTTATGATTCTTTATTCACATTCACATCATTCATTAGCTGTATTTAAAAAAAACATTTAAATGAAGTAAAAAGAAAACTTTTAAATGAGTTGTTTATAAAAATCCCAGCAACAAGGAAAGAAAATTGTAAATTAGTAATAAAGATGAAATTAATATTTGTCTGCCTCTGAGTCTTAACATCACTGTTAAGATGCAGGAAGCTGTAAAAGGCATTTGAAGGCAAAAAATATTTTTTTACCATCCTTTCAAGTGTAGTGAAATGGTATTTCACAACAGACATGCAACGTTCCGGGTTGCATTTCTGATTCTATCTGCTCATGGAAAGACAATGTCTTGATTTGCTCCATAGACAAAACTATTATTTTAAATAAGTGACAATTTAACTTCATTGTAATGAGCTGTAGACAGTTAAGAAATAGTCATTTTGTACACAAAGAACTGTACGGTACACATATATCCTGCTTGTAGAATCAGTCGATAGTAATCTTTGCGAAATGTAAAAATAAGACCGTTTTGCCATTCCAACAGAATAGTATCCAATGAGAAACCATGATTTTGAGAACAAAAATCTTTGGATGGAATTAGTCATGATCCCTTGTCCAGCACGGAGACACAGCTCAAACAATTGTCTCTTTAGAATTGCGTTTGATGGGAGGAAGGCCAAGCAGAGACTGCTGTGTTGAAGG
Source organism: Lepisosteus oculatus (assembly GCF_040954835.1). Lineage (NCBI taxonomy): Eukaryota > Metazoa > Chordata > Actinopteri > Semionotiformes > Lepisosteidae > Lepisosteus > Lepisosteus oculatus. Next base: position 51,367,502 of record NC_090698.1, on the reverse strand, counting down.
AACACTAGAGGACTTTGGGAGAAGAAGTATGACTCTTTGATTGGTCCTACGCCACTCGTTATACAGTCTACAGTGGTACCTAAAAGAAACCTGTAAACGAAAAAGACAACGAGGTTTTAAAAACATGGTTGAAATAGAGCCTTGCATTATGTGCTTTACTGTAGGTGTAGAACATTTAGATATGATATTTACTATATTCACATCATTTCTGAGTAAATTATGAAACGGAGGACACTAGTGGAAACGATCCGGAACTGCACTTAAAACTGAGAAGAGGAGGCACACAAGGGGTTGTGGGAGTATGAAACAAACTACCCAGACATGCTCTTGAAGCTGATACCTTGGTGTCTTTCAAGAAACAGCTGGATAAAATCCTTGGTAAAGTAAGTTCCTACCTACCAATATTAACCAACCAACCACTAATCATTGGCTAGTGAATGACCTCTTCTTGTTTGTTACTATTCTTATGATTACTAAACTACTATTAACATGCTTCAATGAATAACTAAATATATACATTTTAATGTGTATATCTGTTTGGAATGTCCTTCTCATTTGAATTACCTCTCAGTGCTTCAACCCAGCATTTTAGAGTTGATTGCTATCAGGAGGCTGATGGTCTCTAAATGCACTTATGCTACAATATCTGCTTTTTATCTATCAAATCTAGGTAAGAGACATTGCCAAGCAACTGAATACAGGAAGACAGGGGCCTTTCAACTTAGCCCGTCTTTTTCCCCAAACCTACTGTACTCACTTTCAACACCTTTCACTACCTAATCCTTCCATGACATTCTTTAAAACTATATTTCCATTTCATCCCATTTAATTTGATTTTTCATGGGACCTTTGTCTAATGGTATTAAGGTTTCGTATTGTGGTGCTATTAGAGATGTCCTTTTGCTGCTACCCATAAAATGCATTACACTGATCAATATGTGTTCATCGCTGATATTTCATAATGTGCTGTAGCATACTCACTAGTGTCCAAAAGAGGTAAATAGTAAATAGTGCAACAGTCAGTGCAATTAGTCCCACAGCCTCCAGCCTGCTGCTAAAGTGCAGATGGTCCACAGCTCCACGCAAACACAGCCAGCCGGAGATAGTGGCCAAGGGGGTGATGAAGAAGAAGCACACCATGTCTCCAAACAATGTCCTCTTCTCATGCTGTGGGCCAGGGTTCCTTAACCACTAAGAGAAGAAAAAAAAAACATATCTTGCCTTCAAAATTCACCTTTGTTTCTGAAAGAGTCTTTACTCTTTTTACCAGAGTAAAAAAAAAGTAAAAAAGGTAAAAGAAAGAGGCTAACAAATACATTGTCTGATTTAGATTGACTTTGCACAGAACAGTTTTATCACCGCAGCAATGTGGTATGTAAACAACCACATTGCTGTAGTGGTTATAGTACAGTCGCTCAGTCTATGCTTTTATCCAGTTTCCTGCATGCCAAATCACAGTACATTTTTCACAGATGAGTGTTAGTCATAACATGACCCCATTAGTGCTGATTGATGTGAGACTGCTCATAATCTTTTGCACTATAATGGCTCTGCACATAAGGGCTATATCAGGCATAATGAACAGACAGATGACCCCATATAATCTATTTAATAAACTCATTAACAACAGCAAAACAACCTTATTTTAGAGACGTATCATCAGGCTTATATTCTTGTATGAATTCTCGTTTATTAATGTTTGGATGATAAAGTTGTATTATCACTTAAAATTAAGTGACTTTCACTGGGTCCCATTTCCATATTTTAGGTGAAACATTACATACTTACAAAAAGAGGTTTCATTGCATATAGCCCAGACATAAGAGCTGTTCATAACTGAGCCACAAGCAGTACTGCCTTAGATAAACTGCTAAAATTTTACACAAAGCCTAGACCCCTGACAAGAAGGAAAATGGGAAAATGGTCTTTAAACTTCATAAAGACACTTTGATAGTCAATACAAACAGTATAGCTGCAATAATTGAAAAAAAATTCCAAAAACAGAATCAGACTGTGTAATTAATTATATCTCACTTTTTTTAGGACGAACGCTAATGTAATAGAAATAAGATACTCAGCTTTGGGTTCCATTGTAGGCTCTGTTAGTACAATTAGTAGCACCTGGAAGTTCCTTAATTGTCTTAATTTAATTTAGAAAAGGAAGCAGTCAAGGTCATAGTCACAGTAAGAATTATGTTATTGACTTCATCAAAGACAGAGGACCTCTGTTTATATATAGACCATACGTTCCTTTAAGGTGCTAATTATTTTTAATGATTAGTTCTCAACAAGAGAAATGCTCACCTGAATGATTTATAATTATGGTCTAAAAGTAAAATATATATATATATTTAAGATTTTCAAAATTGCCTTATCATTTTCATCAATTGACCTGTTGTAAAAAAAAAGGAGAGTAAAATATTTAAAAAGGAATATAGAAGTATTGCAATACAGACATTTTTGGGTTCATATAGATTAGCAGTGATCTGTGATGAACACTGATCAAAATCTTTAGGATACAGTAAATTACAGAAAAACAAAAACATGTTAAAACATTCTCTCACAGACCCTAGGTTCTTCTGACTCCTGTTGTCCTAATTTATTTGTAGCCTTGGCTTGGGCTCACTGCTGTTCTACGAGTCTAATTTTTCTATATTGTATACCTCTATAGAAAGACAAATTCCAGCTAACTCACAAATAAACTATAAGACAAATGTGGCTCACAAACTTAATTTGCAACTGAAAGAGGAAAAATTTAACATTTTGGCTGCAAAATGTTTTTCAGGTGATTCAAGATGGCTCCACAAATATACTGTTGTTTAGCACAAGGTGGTTTGTCTGCAAACGCAAATAAACTGATTCAAAGTAAAATACATGAACATGTTTCATGTTGAAAATCATAAGCATAATTATGCAGCTTCTGAATTGTGATATGATGTGTGATTGAGAAGTAAGCTACAGTATAAATAAGAAGAAATACACATTTTGTACACATACACAGTCTGTCATAGCCAGAAGACTGATCCTAAAATGATCTCCCTGAAGCTTGATACATTCATTATCATTTTTGGAATCAATACCACTTCCACTAAGCAAAACATATTTTCACCACATTAAGACTTTACACCGTGTCGCTGAACATGGAAACTGGAAAAATTGCTCTTTATAAAGAGTGAGATTTCTTTTTATGTCCTTATGATACCCTGATACATTGGAGAACAGTTCACTCTGAAAACCACTCCTTCATATGGTTACTGAATTACAAGTTTTTAAAGTTAATCTTAAAGCAGATCCACCTGAAATGGAAGATGTGGAGTTGAAAATGTATAAAAAACGTGAATGCCAGTATATATAGCTATATTTTTTGGTGACTTTACAGTTAAAGATAGATAATCGGGGTATTTTCATTTATTTTCACACTAAATGTTTGAAATGTTTGTAAATTACTCCCCTTAACTGAGTTTTTAAAACAAATCCTTGAGGCGATGTGCACATTTAATTAAACAAACTCTCAAGCAATGAAATGTGCACAGTACGTTATACCTATCATATAATACAAAATCAATTAGAAACTTCTTTCCCTGTAGCACTGCTGTAATCCTGGATGGTAAAAATGTTTTTTGGAGAGTATTTATCTATAAAACTAGTAATAGATTTTCCTAGTAGGAAAAGGCAGACAGATATTTAATAAATATTAAGAAGTATTAACAAGTAATTTAACAACCCTGAACAAGGACACAATCTATTTCACATACTCTTTTAGAAAATAATCCTTCAACTGATATAGATTTAGGCAATTAATTATTAGTCGTAAGTGAGAGATAAAAATCTTCAATGAAATTTCAAAATAAGGCCAACAGAACATAATGTGATTTACGAATCCATTCAGAGATTTTTAATTAAGATCTTATCTCACCTACATGTTTCCTCACTTTATACCATTCTGAACCTTTTGCTCTCCCAGCTTCTTATAAGACAAATAAATGTATACACCTTAGATACTGATGTACAAAAGAGTTAACATTTTATCACCACACAGACAGGTCTATGTGAGTAAACTGCACTGGTAGTACAGCAAGTCTAGTAGTTTTCATTTATATAACCTTGAAGTTGTGAAGTTGCCTGAAGGCAGTGGTCCAGGACCCAAAAGAGAAACTGCATGTGAGAAGACTGATGACCTAAAAGCCTGGCAGGACAGGAAAAACACAGCGTAGGGATCCAGGACAGTCAAGAAAACCCAGAATGTGTGATTCTGCAGGTCATAAGTAAAAGTAAAGTTGAATCTGTGTTACTGGTCTGCACACAATAGGAGCTTTGTAGAAACAGCAGGCAGAGGTATCTGCCAACATGTGCACGGTATTAACCAGCTTTAGCAATATGCAAATATTACAAGTTGAAACACATGAATAGATTCCATATTTTATTGTAGAATTTTGTATAATTCTAGGATGATGTGATCATACATCTGTGGTGAGTGTGAAAAAAAACAGGATGCGTTTGTATTTTTTGCAGTGAACTGGATACTGTTAGACTTAATATCATACGTAAGACTTAATATCATAGTTATTACTGGCATTCTGGTCCAACAGCAGTTCTCATGAAACTGAAAGCCCTCAATAAGGATGTGTGCTATGCTATCAGATATTAATTTATAAAGCGACTTTCCAAGGATGCTGAAAAGAAGCATGTGTGACCACTTATAGTACACCTTAAAAGTACATTGCTCTAAAAAGGTGTATAAAATATAAATTTCCCTTGCACTTCCTGATGAGCATTCCTTCCATACATACTATATTCATGTTACACCTTAACCCCTTCAAGCAACAATTTACATTATTTTTATTTTTAGCAAGGTACATTCATTTTAAGTCCATAACTTGAACCTGTACACCAAAAGAACCTTCTCAACAGACTTTATGCATCGATATGGTATATCTCATGGGTGGGCTGAATCTGGCTAACCACAAGAGTCTGCTAAACTTCCCAGCCTGCAATTGGATCAGAGTAACACAGCATGCTATGCAGAGAGCATACGTAATCAGATGAACCATGGAGTGTCGCAGAGATTGGGATTCATACTGAAGACCAAATTCTATACCACTTTAGCCAAATAAAGAGGTCCCGAATGGTTAATCTTTTTTTTTTACTTTTGCTTGTACATAAGACATTAGTGTATTTCCATTCCTACACTGGATGCTAAATCAAAGTAGCCAAGATTAGGTCATTTTCAATGACTTTTTAAGGAGAGTTGAGTTCAGATTACAAAAACCAAAAGTTCATTTTATATCTCTGTTTGTCCTAATGTTTCTGTCTAATTTGACTCACTTTTGACTCTTGTCCTCTGTATGTTCTAGAAGCTCCAGATTTATTGGCAGTCATTTAGGGCAGGTGGCATCTGCCAGCGGTAATTGGAAATAAATTTCTAATGGTTCTCTCTGGAAGTGCGCCTGGTCATAAACTTTTGAAAATTGCCTTTTTCCTTTCCATGACCACTAAATTCATGAGACCCACTGTTCCCTGCCTTCTGCAGCTAATCTTTTTCTGATTTTGGATTTATGCAGCCTTCAAAATTCTGTACTTTTTTATACTTCCAGGTGAAGTTTATCCAATCTGAGATCAATATTTATCTTTATGCAACTTAACTTTTTATTCAGTGCTTTTTTTTAATTGAAGGGAACCTTTTTTTCTCTCTGGGATCAAATTTCCCTACAGTGCTTAATTCTATAGCAAAGTCAGCTTGTCTACTAAAAGGCGCAAGAAAAAAAGCTGCACTGACAGTAAACACACTGTTCAATGATTAATTTTCATTTACATGCTTCATTGATTAATTGACAATTATGTCATTGTGTGATAACATTTGGGAGGGGGGCATTTTCATCATCTGAAGAAGACACTTTTTGGGACAAAATGTTGTTTTAAATATGATAAAAAATTGAGTGTGTACAAACATCTTCTGTTGATGATGTTGAGTGAAAAAGCAACTTTAATATCTCAGATGTAATAGTAAATAAGTAGAACATAAAGTAATTTGTTTTTCTCTGTTCACCTAAGACAGAGTTGGACTCTTCAAACTTACTCTGTGTGGTTTAATGTTATACTGTACATACAGTATAAACAGAAACACAGAATCATTTACAATTATCTCTGGATTGGCAAATGCTAAAATTAATTCTGAAAGCACTGTTCCAGTATATACAAATGTCAACATGTTTTATAATTCCATCCTCTGCTCTCTACAGCAGCATATGTCAAGATATAATCGCCTTATAATGCATTTATTCATCCATTTGTATCGCAAAATGAGTCACACAGATCCTGGACAATGCATTAAGCTCAGTAATTTGAAAGACAACAGACTATGTGGCTTTCAATTTCAAAACTGAAAATTAAAAGAATTTTAGTCTTTTAAATCTGGAATTGTACATAGTCTCCAACCTCAATTAGGAACCACGAGAATCACCCCAATTTGGAATTAGTGGGTTTAAAACCCATTCAGACCTGGGGTCCATTATAATGGATATCACATGTTGGAGTGTTGTTTTTCTCATTTTACAGCACATTGCATTACTGAGCTCTGCCTTCACACACAATTTGGGACTGAGATCACTGAGACTGGGGTAAATGTATAAACACCACCACTCATACCAGCGTGGGAGGATAAGGATATACAGTAGCAAGGTTTGACATGGCAAATTCAGTTTTGAGCCATATGTACAGTATTGAGTGATGTGGTTTGTGTAAGCAGACTCAATTTGGGAAATGAAAGGACTGTACTGTATATCCGACATACAACAGGGTTTAACCTATGCTGTGATTAAGCACTTCCACTTGACGAATCACTAGAAAGATCCTATTGTATTATTTTTTTATACCGTAAGTGATGCATCCATCAGAATAGCACGTGCAGGATAATTCAGAAATCTCTTAGGATGATCATGACTTTTCTCCTGACCAAAGGAAATCAGGTCTCAGTAAAAGATTAAAAGAAGCTCCGTAAGGCTGCCTTCTGAAAAATTGATGTTGAATACTTAATCTGCCAACGGGCAAAAGAACAGATCCTATGCCAGAAGGAGCTATGCTGATAAATATATAATTCACATTTAAACAAATTAAAAAATAAAAGCCAAGTTATTAAAGAAACATAAAATAACATCCTTGAGCTCTTTCCTGGCAGAGGATAAGGATGATACATCACGGTATTGACATCTGTGAACTGGCATTTCTTCAGACAATAAAGAGTGAAAACAACCTTTTGTATAATAAGAGGTAAATGTTAACAGAATCAGGCTAGGAACTTTGGATTGTGTTTTAAAACATTTATACAGTTTGTTTGTCCTCTTTCTAAACCATCCATGAAAGTCTAGAGTTGTTTTCTTGCAATACTGTATTCTAAACTAAAGGGCAAAAGTTAATGATGTTTAATCCATTATCTAAATGAACACCAGACAGATCAAGGCTGATTTTGCACAAGATGTTTTTTGGAAATCAGGTGATTTTCATCCAGGGATCCAATCTTTTCCAAGTACCAAAAATAAAAAAAAGATCTGTACTGTATATGAATACTCATCAGACATAATTGAGTCTGCATACAAAAACCATATCACTCAATACATTTGGTTCAAAACTGAATTTGCACTTTAAGCATACATCTACTAATCTGCCTATCCTTCCTTATGCTTTAAAAACCCTACCCATATATGTTATCAAAAGCTAACTGCACTAAATATGAAGAGACAACAACAGTGAAACCATGAAGAACAGACAAAATACATTTTAATCACCCAAATACTATATTAAGAAATAAAAAAGAGCATTATTGGGAATGACAGACATTCTTCCTGCATGCTTGTATTTTTTCCTTTTCACTATGGTTGTTTTAAAGACATAGATTGTGATTTGGTGTTTCCCAGCATAATGTTTAAAAATGTTATTTTCATGATGACCTGTACACAAGTGCTGTCAGATATGCACTGAGGAACTTCCCCATAAGCAGCCTTTCTTGTATTTCTGGATACAGTGAAGAACAGAAAATGTCCAAAAATATTTTTCAGTACATTTTCTCATTTCTAGTTATAGAAACCCAGCATCTCTATCACTGATGTGTACTGAACTTAGAATTTAAAATGAGGCTGATACCCATGTTTCTGAAAACAAATCTCATGCTAGTACATAAGGAGTTTGGACAGCTTAGTTGTGGGTGGAATTGAAATTATGTTTAGTACATCTGTAAGGTTTAATAAAGATGTTTGTTTTTTTTAAAGACATTTTTCTTTGTCTTGAACAATTGAAAATCAAAAACACACTGCATTCCCAGTTACAGTATAGTTACAGTAAAGTATAAGTAAAGTAACAATACATATATTAACAATACATATACTTAATGTTGGCATATAAGAGAAAATGACTGAACAAGTCCATAGACATGCTTAATGCACTATGAAATATACAGTAACAAATATGCCACACTGAGCCAGATTACAGAACACAATAGCGAGAGGGTTTATTGAGTATTTTTGGCAGCAATTATTCAATAAAATATTAAATTAATAGAAAATTAGCAGTTACTGTTTTTGAGTACTTTAGAATGTTCTATTATATTGTTATATTTAGACACAATGAGAATGAACAGATCGCAGGGGTTGTACAATGTAATTTGAGATGCTTCTGTCAAGAGGCCTTCAATCATGGCCAATAGTTCTGTAAATACAGGATATTATCATTGCTGGCAAAGGTGATTTCTAAGTGCACCCATAACACTTTGCCAAGAACAGCCAACCACCATTAAAGATTAGACATGTAAATGATTAGGTACATGTTACAGCACAGCCCTTTGACGTCCCCAGCTCTAAATTTAAATTACATGTTATTTTATACACAGCATATTCATTTCAAACTCTCTATACACTCCAAATCATACTATTGCCTCATCTTGAGTCAGAGAGGGATTGAGACTGATCTTTTAATTAATACGTGGGTTGGTTGCAATAACCTGTCACCCTACAATCAAATGGATTACTGCATGAGTTACTGTTAGTAGAGAGACTAAAGAAAAAAATGAAACGAGAGAACTTTGCAAAAGGGTTCATTCTGCTGTTGGATCTTAAGTTCAATTTTGCTTTAGGTGTTTTCTCCAAGTTTCATCTTACCCTCAAGACAAAATGAAAAACAAACAAACAATATCGCAGACAGTGCACTGATCAAACAGCCATTCTACTCTTCGATCAAACTGATTCACTCCAGGCAGGAAGGCGGTTACTTTTAACTTGCCCAATTATGATTAGCTTCCAAAACAAATGCCACATTCCATTTGTGCAAAGAACGGCTATGTCCTGCAAGCCCTTTGCTCACTCCACCTGCTTTATCCTTAGCCTTTGGCACGTGGTGATCTTAATGTCATTTCTCATCACAAAATCAAAACTGCTCAACTGATGTCAAAACAGATCAGAACAACGGGGACAGCTTCACCTGCTTCATGTTTCTGACTCTATTTTTGGTTCCACAGCATATTTCATTTTTATTATTATTATTATTAAGCAAGACCGTGGAGCATATACTGTAGAATTTTTGTGAACTGCTTTCAAGATAATTTTTTTTTTTAGTTTTCCATCAACATGTACAGTATTAGTTTGTTAATTCTGCAACTTACAACTTAATATATTACTGGCAGCTTCAGCCTGCTTGCTGATAGTGCACATTTATATTCGCCTTGTAAAAACTTGTATCAGTTCATGGATTACTTTTCTCTTAAAGTTTCTCTGGGCATGTTTCAAGAAACATCAGCAGCAGGGAATTAAGTGCTGCTCCATCACAATAGAAAACCAATTTTTCGTATGAACAGCCTATTAATCACCGCAATTAAGTCATAGCGGATAATACAAAAAAAACATTGTGTTGCAGGCAGCAAATTCTTTGAATGGCACATTAAAAACAAAACATTATTGGACCAACAAAACAAACACCATTTTTCAGGCTCATCTACTTGAATTAGTAGCTAACATTTTTGGAGCTGTTAATATCCGATTTGAGTTATGATATGTACATTTGGGTTCACATCTAGAAACACCACAAAGGCAGCTGCAGGTAAAATGTTATTTAAAAATATATCAACCGAGGAAAAACGAGCATTCCATTTATAATCCATCTTTAAGTTAAGCAGCTTGTGTAAAGCCTGTGTAAAGCCTCAAGCAGCCTCAAGCAGTGGAAGATTCACCCTTGCTTCTAAAGTCAAACAAATTGCATTCAATGGCTCAACCGGTCAGTAACTGGCAGCTTCCCCGCAAAACTGCAAACAAGCTGCACACGTCTGGGACGAGGGCTGGGCCGTGCTCCTTACCTCAAGGAGTGGCCTGGCTTTGCGCTCCACATTGAATTTGAAGTGGCAGAGCTCACAGAAACTCGTATTGGAGGCGGACAGCCAGTGCTCCAGGCAGCTGCGGTGGATGGTGCCCAGGGTTCCTGTACACTCGCAGGGCGAAAGCAGGTCCTCCTGCCCATTGCCTTCATGGCAGATCCTGCACATGGGCCGGTCATTGAAGGGGCTGAGTCAACAACAAGGAAACAGGCACATCACAATAAGGAGGTTGATGGACACACAGCACATTACCTAAACTCCTTTAAGTGTTTAATAGAGTGTTTGCTCTTAAACAACAATAATACAAAGGTTGTTAATGATAATAGGTTAAAGGTTACAGGGGTTAATCAAAGGATATAAAGGGAGGACAAATTTCACTATGATAGTATAAACAGGCTTTTGGGATTAAAAAATAAAAAAATAATTTCTGAAATTATCTTTTAATTCTCTGGCAAATGTAAATGTAATAATAAGTTTATTAAAAGTATTAAAATTATTTTAAAACTACAAATTATTCATCATTCTGTAACAAGTCTCCTGCACTTGAATTAATAATGTGGATACAAATGTTCTGTGTATATAATGCAGGTCACTAAGAAGCCGAAACTGAATGTATAGATTAAACTTGACATTTTTCATCAGAGGGAGATAATAAATTAATATAAAGTGGGAGTCATGGTAGAGAAATGGTAGCATTACTGCCTTGCAGTGCTAGGGCTCAGGGTTCAGTTCTGGACTTTGTGTGTTGTCTGCTTGGAGTTTGTATGTTCTCCCTGTGTTTGCATGGGTTTCATCTGGGCATTCCAGTTCTGCCCACAGTCCAGAGACATACAGTATTGATAGGTTAATTGGCATCTGGGAAAAATTAGCCCTAGTGTGAGTGTGTGTCTGTGTGTGATGGACTGGAGGCCTGTTCAGGGTGCATCCTGCTTTGTGCTTGTTGCTTCCCTATTGGATGAAGAGGTTAAAAAATGGATTAATGCACTGTTCACATACTGTATAACACAATTTTTCCTTTTGATTTCAATCCACACTTCACATGAGATGCAAAGCGGGGATTTTATTAAAAGCATCACTTCAAATAACTTTCTCTACACAAAATACCCACTTTTGAATTTCCAAATCACATTAATACATTACATAGGGCTATCCAGAACCACAAAATCTACAGTATATGCAGCATACAAACCAGTTCTCTTGGATGTGCTTTAGACAGTGATGCAACTGACTTCTACTATCGAAATTAAAACAACCGTGCATTTAAAGAAGGAGTAAACTTTGGCAAAAAAAAATGAAAGTATAATTTGAAACTCCCGCTCAAGAAGACAGGACTAATGAAATGTCCATCAGACGAACACAGTAGTTCAGTGTAATTGTACCTCTACTTACATTGCAATTCCATTACTGAAGAGCAATTGACATTTTTGGCGGAGACATCCTGCTCTGTGCTGTGCTACTCAAGGCATCATTGACTGCTTTCATAGACAGCACACACAGCTGAGGAAGGACTGACTATAACTATAGTATTACAGTGAAAACTCAAGGTGTGACAGCTGTAAGTTAGATTGCAGCTGGTTTTGGACAGCTTGCACTACTGGGGATTCATTACATCTGAAAGTGAGGAAGGTCTCACTTCCACACTTGTAAGCACAAATGAAAATACACATCACAAGCTTCCATGATCATCTTTCCCACATCACGAGCTAAAAAGGGCATTTACACATTTTGTACCTTACAAGAATGTTGGTGTTAAACTCATTTTAATAATGAAAATGTCTGAGAGTTTGCATAGCTGTTATTGTAATGTATAACTGTGAGTAATGGATTTCTTTTTCATTGATCTCTATAGAAAACGACAACACAAACATTTGTATTTAGCAGAAAACAACAAACAACATTCTTTTTGTGTTTAAGAAAATATGAATCAAGAAGCACAGCATGACACATGTGCACATATGCAATCTGACAAAAGTTATACCACAAGCAGAGAAGCTGATATAGCACATATCAGCTTGATAGAGTTTGATGATAAAAATAATGTAAAAATAAAATCATCTTACTTTTATTTTAGATTAATCACTAAAATAATTTGCTATAAAATAATTATTCTACATTAAGTGTAAAAGGGAAAAGCATGCTATATTTGTAGAATTTCTCATTCAGAAAGGTTGACCCCCTGGAATTCAACAGTGCTTCTCATATTTAACTATAATCGCAAAAAATGCTGTCATCTGGATTTTTTTATCCTAATAGATATCTACACTTACAACACTGCTGAGATACACTATAAATTCCCAGGATTGCTGTTTGGTTTATTGAAACTTTTCACCTAACTACTTGGTTACACACGTTAATACAGTACTCAATGAAAAGTGTCTGAAAGAACTGCATACAAGCCTGCTTTACCCTTTACCTGTCTGGTAAGATCCTCACTAAGAATGATGAATGGTATTAGTGAACCCAAAGACACAGAGGCTAGAAGATCTACACCCCACCTCACCTGGTGAACATCCATTTATTACTCAGAACAGCCTCAACTGGTGCATAGTGTGATAAGCACAGACTGATTCATTATAGAAAAAAGAACAAAACGGATATCAGCAATAACACAACCGTGGTTTTTGCTTCCAAGAAATATCCCTAAATTCAGGTTTATGTACGTTCCGATGTGCAATGAATTAAGACTCAGTGTTCTGAGGTTCCTGCTGTGTTGCATGGAGAGATTGAAGGCCAGCTGACATCATGCCCTTCCAAAATGCCCGCTTGTCTGGGCCATTCATCTTTGGACATGTTGCAACAGAGCCTGACAGGAGAGTTAACACCAATTGGAGGAGACTCATCAATGTCTCTTCAAAGCCTACAGGCACCCAGCAATTTACAAGAGATCCTGTTGAACTGAAATCTGAGAGGACCCTGGCCAACTAACACCCTCATAACCCTGGTAGTCTGTAAATTGTGTGCCACTGCTTGGGGAATCCTGAAAACCATATATTTTATGAGATAGCACTTATTTTAATATAAAGAACAGGCTCACTTTAATGCCATGCAATCACATTTTAAGGCAAAATAGGCAAGACAGTCAGCAGTAGTAGGTCATAATTAGTGAAGTCACATGAAGTGCAGTCCTCCACCTTGCATCAGGGTTTTTTTTAGAAGGAAGAAAACCTTTCACTTGCAGCTGTTCGCAGGTTAGGAGCCAAACAGATGACTCAAAATGACCCACTCACTGAAGATCTGTAAGTTGACTTAACTCCATGCTCTCCCCTCCTACTGATCCTTAACACCAGCACAGAGAAACTAGTAATGACAGCCCTGGACAGGCTATATCAGCAGAAGCAATGATAACTTCTGACAGCTACACAGCCAGCCCACAGGAGAAAGGCAGTGACAGTCTGGGCCTGCTAAGCAGCTGCAGGCAGCTGTTATTTCTAAAGCCCCCTTTTGTCAGTGCTGCTTGGGAGGCGGAGAGGGCTTACACTTTGATCTCCAAAATAACCTTGTCAGTTACAAAAGCTCCCCTCATGCATATTAATTAAATAGCTAAATTTAGCCGTTACTTCATGGATTCAATTCAGTAAGCTTCTCATCCCTTATGCAACAGTCTTCACCCTGGCAAATTTCACTCTTCAGACCATTGTTTGAGCCTTTTACCTGCCTAGATCCAAATCATTAGCAAATAACCTAGTTTGTGGGCCAGAGGAATGGGTGAAATTCCTTTGCAATGAATAAGTCCTTCTTAATTTCAGAGAAACCCGAGTAATATTAGGCTACCTACTTCTCTCTCCTGTTTTAATATCACCCCCAGAAAACACTTTGTATCATCTTTATGAAAAATATGAATGTATTGAGGTCAAAATTCATTAGATAAAAATGAAGCCCAATTTGTTGCACAGTTGTTTTAATAAATGAGTTTAATGTTAACCACCTTGCCTTCAAGATTACACTAAACCCTAGAGTATCTGTTGCTGAGCCATGAGAATAAAGTATAATTTATGCAATTATACCAAATACTGATAGGTTCTATATCTCCCTAAATCAGAGGTTTTCCAGTTCTGATTCTTGCGACCCCCACATCTGTTGGGTTTTGCTCCAGCTGAGCTGTCAGTTAGATAATTAAACCCTTTATAGAATGAATACTGTGATTAATTTGAACTCTTTCACTGTTTCCAACTGTCAAGTCCCGGAGAGCTTCTTTTAACAATCCCATGTTGTAATTTGTGAGCAGATGAAAACCTCAGAAAGGTTCTACCAATTAAGCACATTATTAATTTGATTAAAGGTGAAATTAGTAACTTAAGGCTATGCTGGAACAAAAACCTGTATGTGTTTTGTTCCAGAGGAGAGAAAATATGAAGACTTGCTCTGCAGGAACTTAATTTGTTCTGTTTCTGCAGCTTAACAACAGTCCTGGACTAACATACACAACCTTTGCTCCTCTATTAAAAAGCCAGATGTTCACGTGACTCCTGCAGTTTAATGCATGAACGTTTTGTTGAATTTTATTTTCTGTCTGTTTACCTATTGTACCTAAAAATGGTTACCCGCAAATAATATTTTTATATTCTTTACATGCACAATACTCTGTCAGTCTTCATTGTTGGGCTAAAAAAGCATATTCTTTAGTATAGTTTAAGGATGATTAGAGACATTCCTTCATTCCTGTGAAAGTAAAATGATATTCTTTCAAGTGTGAGTGACATCACTTTTTAAACTTTTTAATCCAAATCAAAATCCAAATTGACAAAAAATACTAATAGATAATAAGTCAAATTTGCCCAGAGAGTAAGATTATTACTCGCTCATTTTTTCCTTACACAGGTTTTACTGTTAGTGATAGGTGAAATCTCTGTGCCGGACGGATGACGAATGTGTTGGCGCACTTGAATTCTGTCAGAATAGAAGATAAGGCTAGTTCTCTCCCTCCTTTTTCAGTCACATCAGGCCTCCAGTATGTACAGTATGAAGACAGCACTTACGGCTAAGAACAAGCGGCACACTTTGGTGATCCCTTATAACTGTTAAAATCCCCCAACCACATTCCTACCTCTGGGTTGCGAGAGTCCTGACTACTGTTGACAGCAGCTGCCCGTCCTTTGCCGAAACTTGCATGACATAATGCGGCTGTCCATTCGCTAGGCTGTTGGAGTCTTCCACTGCCTTTCCTGGAGGGACTGAGTCTGTGCAGTCTGGCAGTACCTCAGGCAGATGACTGCAGCGGCTGGTTGTCATGGCAGCAGACAGCAATTACTCCGCTGAAGCCTTACACATTCATATAGCATTTCCCATCTGAGAAGACACATGAAGATGTAACATATATAATTATACACTGGATATTTAAGGATGAAACAGCAGTATACTGTACAAAACAACCTGGAATGCCCTAGAAAAGAGCAGAGATATTCAAATGTCCTGGTACAGAGCAGTAGTTAGTTCTAGCTGCTGTCGTAATTTGTAGGTTTTACCTCTGCACTGTTGGTCATTGTTGGTATGATGGTAACAAATTAGTTTGAATTACTGTATATACAATCTTTCACATTTTAACTACAGTATTCTCCGTTAATAAATACACAATCAAGATTAACAACTGCTAATTTGTGGTCACTATGAATTCCAGTGGACTGTAACTAGATTAGGGATATTTTTTTAAAATAACAAATCTACACCTTATTGTTAAATTATGAATACATTTAAAATAATTCAAATCTGGTAAGCCTTTTCCTCTGTTCAAATGTTATCTGGCTTATAACATTTAATATCTGGTTTGTCAGACTATAAATGCAAAGGTTACTTCCTTCATGTTGTATTATTAAACAAAGTGAAAGTTCAGCCTTTGTAAAAAAACAAACATTAAAACATTCATACAGAACAATTCACTCACAAACAACAGCTTGCTTCAGAAAAACAACTTGAAGGTAAAAAGCTATGATGCTGTGACTTGTAAAGTATGACAATGCAGAAAACGGGTGCTTATTAATGTAATGCTCAAACAGAAGGGCCCTACATAACAGCGAAAGGACTGAAGGCAACATTTGGATGAGAATGAATCCATTGTAATGAAAAATAAAGTACACGGAGAAAGCAGAAAGATTGATTTTAGTTTCTTATAGATTTATGGCTCCGTTCCCATAAGAAATTCATGTATTCCCTCGAGAACCCAATTAACCCTTTAAAAATGGTTGTGACTGGGCCATGAATTCGGAATCTTTTCTGTATTTCAACATGACGCGGACACAGTATTCATTGTAGCAGAGAAAGTATTTAGTAACTGAGCTCTATCACAGCTACTTTGACATAAATAAGAAGTGATTTGGGGAACAAATGTCTAATATTATGTACACTAAAAAACACAGTCCATTTCAAAAGTTTTTACAATATTTACATCACACATTTTAGGGGTATATTTCTATGCAAAACTGGATATCATGGCCTGGTACTTACACAGAAAAAGAACAGAAAGTCACTCTTTCCTTAAGTTAATTAGATATATGATTTATCTCATGCATAAGTAGTTGGAGATTCGATCTTTTGAACGTTTTAACCTACAGTAGAATATTACAATTGTGACAATGTTCTAAACAAATAACATTGCATATCAAATTATAGGTACAGTGGATAAATCCATCTTTGCTTAAACAGCCTTAATGTAAAAACTCACTTTCCAGCAACAACAGACATTTAAATCAATAGTAGATTGTGGCTACATTATTTGCATCTTAACAATATTTTTAAATATCAATCCTAAAACAGCTGTTTCCTGTGGTAACATTTCTTTGTAGGAAAACACTGTTCACCACATAATCCTTTTAACTCAAGGTAAAAGCATGTACAGTAGATGCAGTTTACTGTTTTGATAATAGCATATACTGTTACCATTTAAGGATGTTCACAGATAGCTTAACAAAATCAAAGTTAAAACTTTACTTATGTTTTCATTATCTACTTTACTCATAGGAAAACACCTGTTTTGGATCTCCAAAATCCATCAATTTTGGAGCTTCCAGAATATCTGATGTTAGAAAGAAACACAGAAACTTGATTGCACTACTGGCCAATTAAATATAAAATGACCAAGTTTATTGATTTTTTATAGAAACTTAATTGCTGAAAAATTAAAAAAAATACTAAGATGCAATTAAAGTTATCTTGCTTGTTCTGTTGGTAATATAAAAACCTCATTTTTAATGATCTGGTGATTTACTCAAAATTAATTTTCAGAAAAGATAATTAATTAATTAAAAGCAAATGTAGCCATACAGTATATGCCAGATCAGTATGGTTTCACCAGCAAAATACTTTATACAATCAGGAAAGCTGTTCAATGTTTGTCTTGATACATTTGATCTATTTGTTTCCTATCAATAAGTCTAAAATTGTAAAATACCTGTCCACAGTTTGTACTGTGTTGGATGAACATATCATATCTGCATATCTGACTCTTTGATTAAATACCTAAACACAAAATAGCATTACAGTTCTCTTGTGATTAAGTCTCTTGTGGTAAATTCAGATTTATCCAAAAAAAATGAATATTTGAGTGAAATGAAATACTGTATTTAGGGTAGGCAAGAATATTATATTGAATATTATATAATAGGGAATATTTTCATTTTTTTTCTGTAAAACCTCTTTAGTTTTGAGAGAATTTTATCATCGACCAACAGGACATACGATACCACATCACTACTGAATTTCCTTGGTGTTAGTGATGATTGCAGCCAAGTCAAATCATGCTAAACAGAGCTTTCGGTCTTGAGAAATAAAGGGAAGTTGCAATAAAATAGGCTGCGAGAAATGAAAACAATTTCACAAGACAGTGAATTATTCCACCCTATAACAGAAAGCTGGAATTGTGGTTAGGGAGCTGAGTGGTATCCTGGGTGGGACGCTGGCATTTTCCTCTTCACTCAGATTGCCTCAGTGAATGCCCTGGATTATCGGCAGTCTCCAAAGCACAATATTGCTATTTTTTTTTTCACAATATATCCATTCTGTACTTGCTTGTATTTAAACAGTTGAGCAGCTGCTAAAAGGTAATGCTGGACAAGAAAAATTTACAAAGAGGATGTTTGGGTTAAACTATTTCCATACATGCAGGCTCTTGTATGCCATGGTTTGTTTATAGGAATATTATATACAAGGAAAGTCAGAAAATGTGTCTGTCACAACCACTTTCCAGTCCGACTTTTTCCTCAAAATGATGAGTGCTTAATAAGACGGTCATATCTTGCACACAGCTTTGTGTTTAAAATCACACCGTTCCTGATAAACTAAAGTCAAATGTTTTGAATATTCAAATGACAATTATGGTTTGCTCACATCCAAGTCTTTTGAAATATTGAGACACTGAGAAAATGCCCTACAGATGTTGCAACATCAAAGTTATGTTTTTTCCTTTTAACAGTAAGGCGTGTAAAGAATAGCTTCTTCCTGTTCTTTTTCAGCTTTCCCATGAGGGATATCACAGTTTTAATTATCTCCTCAGACAACAAAATAGTAAGTAACAACTCATCTATCTAACCTTTCATTATCATACCCATCCATCCATTTTTTAACTGTTTTATCCAGTTTTTCCCAGAGACCAATTATCCTACCAGTA
The DNA here is from genome assembly GCF_040954835.1 of Lepisosteus oculatus. Lineage (NCBI taxonomy): Eukaryota > Metazoa > Chordata > Actinopteri > Semionotiformes > Lepisosteidae > Lepisosteus > Lepisosteus oculatus. Next base: position 51,348,555 of record NC_090698.1, on the reverse strand, counting down.
TGTCTTTGGACTGTGGGAATCCCACTGGAAACCCACACATACAAAACATGGGGAGAACATACAATCTCAATGCAGATAAAACCCCAAGAATTGAACCCAGGTCCACAGCACTGCAAAGCAGTAGTGCTTACTACTGAACCACCGTGCCACCCACTATTTGAATTATTTGAACACAACATACTTTAATAGAAATTATGAGATTCTAACTACATATGCCAGCATTATATTTGCCCTTTTTACCTTTTTACTGTTTTCCTGAGTGTCAAGATTTAAATGACGTGTCAATATTTTCACATATAGCCTCTTCTTGCTCCGTATACAGTAAATACATTTTGTATTCATAGCTTTTACTACCCGTATGCAATAACTTACACTTGTCCACATTAACCTTCATTTGCACTATCTTGACTTATACTTCTACGGAGTTTGTTAACTGTCCTATATTGTATCATCTGCAATCTTGACTACTTTAAAAAATGATACCAGATATTTTTAGATCACTAATCTAAATGAAGAAGTAGTGGTCCTAGTGCAGATCCCTGTGGTATTCCACTAAATACATCATCCCAATTGGAGAATTTGCCAATTTTTAAATACACACATTTCCCTAACTGCCTACTGCATGCAGTTTGCGAATTAATCATTTAGGAAAAACTGAAACAGAAAAAATCCATCTGAAAATCTAAATACACCATGTCTTCTGTCCTGTGTATGTCCATTACTGTTGTTGCTTGTTTAGAGAACACTAAAAAATGTGATTCTAACATGCTGACTTGTCCCAATAATATTATTTCTAAATAGGTGACCTTTCTTTTTTCCTAACCTTACATGTAAGAGAATTCAGAATTCTTAAACCATAATTACTTGAATGTATATTAAGGGTTTGCACTCAGTGATGAAATGCTTTGCATTTAGATCAAAAAGTTAGAATTTTGTCTTGGAACAAGTAAAGGTTTATTCCATGCTGAAAAGAGAAGAAAAGAAACACAACATTTCGGCTGTGGAGCCTTCTTCGGGTATATTGTTAATATTGTCTTTTTCTGACCACAAAATCTTTTGCCACATGTTTGTAGTATCACTTGAATGCTTTGTCACAAACGTCAATTGGGATTTGAGATTGGTTTGCTGTTCAAGCATTATTTTGTTAGCTTTGTTTAGTATTAGTCAGGAATACTCTTCACACATTTACTTTAAAATGTGTACACAGAATTTGTAATTTGATTGTCGTACCACAGTTTGGTTTAGAAACACTTGTGACTGGCTGAGGAATAAAGGAATCCATTTGCGTCAGTGTAAAAGATGGAAAGGCTGACTGGATGACGAAGGACTTTATCGAGGCAAGTGAGTAAAGCCAAAGCTTGTAGAGGCCAAGGCTGATGGAGAAAGTCGAGGCCGTGCAGGCAAGGGCTGACGGAGATCAGATTCGGTCAACAGGATTGCCACCTTCCCAGTGCAGAAACAAGAATGGCAGGATCAGGATAACAAGGGATAGCCACGAACTGGAACAGCCTGGGCAGTAACAGGTACTGGCTAGTCTAGACGGGGAAGTAAAACTTTGTTTCGTATGCAGAACAGGAACTCTTCTTGTGGAGAGCAACACCCAATCAAGAGGAGCTTGATAACAGAACACCATAGCAGTGCCAAGTGGGGGGGTTAAATATCAGGTTGATTGCTAACTAACTGTTGACAGGTGACTGAGAGAGCCTGACATAAAGGGTCCGGGTGGCGCTGGTGGTGTCGAGCACCTCATGTGAATGTGATCACTGTCTGTGGAGACTCAGGGATGGGAGCTCTGAGCTGTTGGTGCGTAACATAAACAAAATGGGAAATCATTTGAATTGATGGAAAACGTTTGCAAGACTCTGTACTAAATATGTCCCTAATATTGTATATATAGATACTTAATACCTTGTTAACACCTCCTATATAGACCTAACCAAACAAAACAAATCTGCTAACAAAACAGGAATTTTCTGGTTTGGGTGCCCCTTTCCATTCATAGAACAAGATTCGATCTAGTGTTACTATAGCAATTGCTAGATCCAATTATTTTTCCAAGATTGATGAAAATAAAAAGTCCTAGATAATTGTTTTCCACTTGTTTGACTTGCTAACGTCTACTGCCATGCCATCTGCCTCATCTAAAAGCTTACTAGAACTCTGCGCAACTAAGAATGATAACGTCAAACACTATAGCCTCATCTCTTTGCATTCCTCTACAGCACTGCCTTTTTGTGTGCTTGACTTACTGTAGTTGTTATTCCTCTTTCTCACTTCACTGTTTATGCCTAAATGCCTTACTGAATTGGTATCTGAATTGGAAACGTACTTCCTGTTTGTTGGACCCAATTCCCTTTGTTTTGTTTTACGCCTGTTTCTCTGATCTTTGCCTTCAATCCTTCACATAACACATGACTCCCTGATCTGTGACAGCTTTTAAAACTACTGCAGACACAGCAGTGGCTAAAAAATTGCTTTGGATAATACAAATAGTACAGTATATAGATATAATTTAATCTGAATAATATATATTATGTCATAATAATATTCAGCACATAAATAACTTGCTTTTTCGTGTGATGATCATAAAATGTCCTATTGCAGTGCAACTAGGTGGTCATCTCACTGTAAATGAAATTTTGTAACCATTTCAGTCTGACTTAAAACAATTACATAGCACTGAAACTGTTTATGTTATTGGTCTCATGGTAGATAATTCAGTCGCACTGTCTTAATTTTCTTTCATTGCAGCTATGCATTCAACATTTTAAATCACAGCCCTTTACCTAGTCAGTTGGAGAGCTTATTTGGCACCTCTGGCATTGCCCTTAAATGGTTTAAATCTTACCTTGCTAAGTGGTGAAATTCTAATTATCTTGTTGGTTTTAGTTGTGAGGTTTGGCAGGCTATGTCCAGTACCAGAATTACTACTATTTATTTGGTATTTATACGTTTTCACTAGGTTAAATGCTAAAATCACATAGTCTGAATGTATGAAAATCTACATCTGATACCAAGATGTACATATGTTTCCTTACCCACTGAATGCATTTCTGCTATAAAACACAAGCTTTTTTGCATCTTAATTGTAACGAGACTGAGCTCATAATACTTGGTTCGTCTCAATAGTTGCATAAAATCAACTGCAACTTCAAATGGCAAATTAAAAAATGGCACAATTTTTGAGTTTCAATTCAAAATGAAGAATCTGGGGGTGATCCTGGATTGACTTTTGAACCTTGTGTTCAGACTATTCCAGCTGTGAAATATTGGCAGGCTATATCCTATGATCTCTGTGTTTATAGTGGGAAAAAAAGATTCATCCACTTGTTTTTTCAAGTACTGATTAATACTTGCAAGTGTCTCTTAAACTTTACAATTTATTGTGTTCCGATCACATCACTGCCTTTGAGTCTTCCTAAGGTGTTAAGTTGATTTTAAAATCCTTCAGACAATGTTGAAGACTTTATATTTCTTGATTCTCCTGTCCCCATATCTAGCCAATATGTGATATGTTTACTCTCCTCTATGTGACCTTTGCTTAGTTGATTATGGTGTGTTATGAGTTCCTACTGTTCATCTATACTATGTGGTTGACATAGATATTTGATGCTATGCCCCAAAGCATTGGAAGACCTGCCCAAATGAAATCAGAGACTAATTGTATGCTTTTAATTAGAAAACTAGGTCTTCACTAAGATTGTTTCATCTTCTGTATCTGCTTTGTTGTGTTGGCTTTGTAATTTCCTTTGATTTTAAAAGTAATGTACTTTTTTATGCTTTGTAAAACACTTTGAGATGGCTGCCTTAAAAGGCGTTACATTAAATAAAATAATATAATAATATTATTATATTACATTATAGTTATATGAAATTAATAAAAATACCAGGTGATGAGTGTTTGGCATTTGTTTGAGTGAAAAAGCCAAAATGAATTGATTCAGAATCTGTATAAATACAGGTAGGGGATTAAAAAGACATGACTTTAATTAATTTAAATCAGTTGAAGATATTAACTTGCAACACTTGTGTAATGAAAATCATCTAGTTGTCATTGGTATGTCTGAAGGCTCTTGCCTAGAGAAGCTGCCCAAAGAAAGAGATGTTCTGCTTCAAAAATCAGATGGCTATTAATTATTTCTTTGAAGGATAGGCCACATCCTAAGATGCAGAGGATCACCATGCTAGCCTGGAAGCATCGTATCCATCTGATCTATCTGTATAACTGTTGTCAAACTGCAGTATTTACAGCATCAAAAATTCCTCGAAAATCTGTGCATCAGCAGAGTGGCTGTAGCTTGCTGTTGGCATGAAAATGACATTGTGTTCTTGGTGGTTGTTCAAGGGTAATGCTGACAGTGAAGAGATGAATTTGCCATCTTCTGTGAGCCAGACACCTTTTAAGGTGATGGGAAAGATAGTGGTGTAGTATACTACTATCAACAATGAATAATGTGAATACTTTTGTGCCCTTGCCTGACATGACAAAACATAAAGTATGTAAAAATACCATGGTGAGCATTGTGTTGTCACTTATATTAATCTTGCATTGCTGTTGAGCATGGCAATTGTGAATATGTAAGGAAAAATCTCCTTTAGCACAAGAACACTTTTGGTTCGGATTGAGGACAATCTTGCTGTCAACAATGTTTCCAAACCTTCAAGTCAATCCAGATGTGTCACTTTTCCAACAGGGAAATGTAAACCACAAAATGCTAGGATTAAGAAAGACTGATGCTTACATTGCTGTAATCCCAAATTGGGGCTTTGTCATTAGAACATCATACAATTCCCTCAAGTCAATACTGACCAGCAAAGTTCAGATCTGTGGATCTGAATCAGTCTGTACTCATTTGGTATGAAATAATGACTAGTTAAGCCAGAAAAATACTAAATAAGGTACTTAAAATAAAGATTAGAAGCATACTGTAAGTATATCAATTAAAATCAATTGAGAGGGTGAAATTAAGTCTTCATCAGCAGTTTGAAAGTGCTCTAAAAGTAACATTTGATGTTCTCACTTTTTGCACTAATGAATACAACTTTGGAACTTGACAAATGCATTCTCTCAGAGTCTATTAATCATTACTACCATGACATCAGTAGTACTGACAGCACAGGCAGACCTTTAAACTTAAGGAAGTCAATCAAACATAAATAAATTGCAGTAATGGAAACTATATCACATCTCAAAAAGCAGCATGTTTTGTATGTGTGTGTGTTTGTTTGATGAAATATGTGCAACAACGAAAAGGACTGTTTAGTTAATCTATATTGCATGCCATCTTACCAAAATATTAAAGATTGCATGTTCCATTAGAGCGAATCATCCTTTCGAAAATAGTAGAAATAGCCCAGCACATGGTATATCTCAAGACTCCTGAGTACTCTGAAGCAGCAACAGATCAGACCTTTTCCTCATATGCTAATATGTAACCTCACAAGGGGCACGATTGAAGGGACATTTCTCTTAAATGCATGGCTAACATACCTGGCTAATGTGTCAAATCAGAATAATTCAGGCTCCAGGAAACAGCAAAATCACTACCTACATCACATGGAAAGCTGCATCAGCTCCTTTGGGTTGTTTGGTACCGTATCTCTATCTGTGATTAAATTGAATTGATTCAATTTTGTAAGTAGACCAACTCACTAGAAGGGGCATTCTAATATACATCATTAGGCAGCAAATATAGCAGAATATTAAATATAAATTCAATCTGTTTTGTTATTTAAATTAGTATGATTTTTAATTCTACCTCTATACGTTTTAAATGAATGAAAATGAAACCACACTACTTCATGCATAGGAGACAGCTGACTTGGAAAAAGCTTCTGACAGCCACAATAACTACATGAAAAATCCCCCAGAGGAAATGAGAATGCAGACAAAGCAGCCATTCATAGCAATGCAATTACTACCAAAACCGTAGGTCTGATGAATGTTTGCAGTCATATGGAAATATGATATGGTTTCAGTTTTTTGGGTGATAAACAGGTCAAACCTTTCTGGATTTTGGACAAAGCTTAGATCAAAACAATTCAAAAATATTTTGCTGCACATGCCTGTAAAGCATCTTTATTGAATTACTGAATTATAATACACAATGTTGGACTTGTGTAGAAGTGGATGTTTGATTTTTATGCACACAAAATTAAAAATGTTCTATGTGCGCATCACCTTTAGGCTAATTACACAGAGACAGCAGTAAACAATTGACTGCTTTTTCACAATAAAATGAAATGAGTTTTAACCTTAAATTGGGAAAAGTCAAAGTCAGTCTTCCTAATGATAAGTTTACAAATCTTAAGAAACAGGTAACAAAAACATTATACAAGAATTTCTAAGTGGACGATGCTATGTACTGTAACAGAACTTTACATAAGAACATATACACAATCATTATTTAAAAAAACAGTAATTTCTCTCCTCAATAATTCAGTATATCACCACTTCAAGAATATACACCTGTATACTGCCATGGAACATTCTATTTATGGAATGTAATGTTTTGTGGATTCTCGTTCACTTCACCCCAGAGTCACATTTGTTAAACAATGTACCAGGGATCATGAAGTGACAAATAAATAACCCTGCACAGCAGCTTCAATTGAACACTTAAATACACCTGTTGTAGTCCAATACAGAGTGTTGGAAAGTTACTCTGAAATTGCTGACATGCAGCTTCCAAACAGAAAGGAGATGCTGTAGTCATCTGTATTCTTTGAATAAAAGCGTCAACAATGTAGTCAGCTAGACTCACTAAAAATACAGTACCACTAACAGCACAGCATCAACTGGTATGAATACCAAGAAAAAACATTTGGATCTGTTATATAATGTAGTATAATGAAGTTCAAAAGCTTAAAAAATTCAAATAGTCACACATTCCTCCAAAGCTATAAGACATAAGAAAGAGAAAATAAAACACAGTGTAAAATGAGATATAACTGAAGATGCATTATAGCAATTGAATTCATTTCATTTCATTCAATTAATCAAATTAACAAGCACCTCCTGCACACTGGATCGTGTCTGGAATAACATTCTTGTCAGCACTGTATTATGAGAAATTGATCAATCATTATTTTACCAAAAAATGAACAGACATCCAATGTGGTTGCCGTTCGCTCATTCTTTAAAAAACGAATAGCCAAAATCTTTGAATTAATAAGATGCTTACAAACAAATGAATGAAGATGGTCCAAATCACCTTTGATTGAGGCAATGATTCTGTATTTGCAGAACATCAAAAAAGATGAACTATGAAAAGATGAGCTACAGTACAGTGTAGGAACAAGCGTGCACACTATACGAACTTCTATTTATCTCCATTCAAGGAGCTGAGCTTTTCAAAGCTTTTTGAAGAGATCATGAATTAAATAAAATAAAAGCTGTTTCAAAAGAAGAGCAACAGAGCAGGGAGAAAAAAAACAACTATACAGAACATATATTGGCTGCAAAATACACTTACGCCAAATAGATAATCACTACAGAAACTGGGTACATACTGTATGTCTTGTATGTCACAATCGATATTGCTGGCCAGAATTCAGACAACTACGAGCCCTAGAGCTTTAAAGATTTTTGCTTTGTTTGTTTTTTTGTAGTAGATGGACTCATTTCAATACATATTCCAGTAGTAATGAGTTTAAACTGGGGCTTTTAGCTACAAACAGCAATTAATGAAGTTATTATTTCAGTCTGAAGTGTATTGGCAGTGACCACATCCCAAGGTAGTATAACCATGGCAAATAATCCAATAAGGCAATTAGAATCACTCAGTAAGGCCTTAAACTCCAGGAACCCATTAAGCAGTTATTTTAATTGCTCTTTTTGAAAATATAATGTGATGAAACAATTGTTAATTGTTTAATGCATAGAAAATAAGCATGCTTCTTCTTGTCTTTTACAAATGACTGACCGCAGGTCTGGAGTGGTATGATTCTACGAAGTGGCTGTAAATGGTCTGTACATCCATATGTACTTATTACTTATGAAAAATGAATGTTATACCAATCAGCTTTATTTAGTATTATCTCTGTGATTCATAGTTTTTAAATCTTCTTTGGTACAGCTACAGGAAAAACACTGAAGGCAGATATAAAGAATATTAGTAGCATAAAAGCATAAAAGATCATCAGAAACTGTCACACTAGTAATCATATTCTGCTTTTCAAACCAGCTCACTGTACAGCTGATTTCAAAGTCTTTATAATTCCAGTCTTAGTGAATAGCATGTAGGCATCTTGTAGGAAACGTCATCAAAAAAGCTTTCATTCACACCAGGTTTCAGGTCTTAATTTCCTAAAGCATGTTCTCTGAACACCTCCTTCATATATGCTTAAATATGTTAAAACTTATTTTAACAATCAGATATAATCATGTTATTTTACAACTCGTGACTGATACTACAAAAATACTAATTTGTGGATAAAATGCCCTTCCTGTTCTTTTGCACTATACCAGAGGCTTGAGTTAGCATTAGAGGGATACAATGTTAGAGTTGTACAGTAGGTATACATTAATACCACAAACTGTATATTTAACCCTTCTTGAGATGAATTCTTTGGTAAATTGAACTGAGTTCTCTATTCAAGGAACCAAATAAGGTTGGAAAGCTGATATTTTTCATAAAATAAACTTAAATTAAGTTCTAATTTTGAAAAACCTTTCTTAGACTATTACTAATAACTATTCACCTCCCCCTCACCTCCTGTAAGTTATCACTTAATAGAAACAAGAACTGAACATTCTTACAATCTCAGACTAAACACAGCTGCTTAGTTTTGTTATCGGTGTCATGAACTCATGGTTAAGCAATTATTGTACTCAGACAAATGGCTCATTATGAAACTATGAAGGCACTTCACCAGTGAAAAATATTAATGATTATGGCAGCAAACAGACTGAAACTTCAGTTCAAAGCACATTAGGATATTTTAGGATATCAATACTTGCTATAGCCAAAGACATTGGGCAATCAAATTCAAGACTAATACCTACTGATGATCTATTATTATCTGATTATAATTATACAATTGTATTAATTTTAAACTGACATGAACATTGATAAAACACAGCTGTCTAAAAATATGTATTAACCATCATAATTTTAATACTTCAACCTAGCTAAAGGAAGTATATATACAGTATATACATATTGTGTGTGGTGTGGTAAGCAAGCATCTTTTAGTAGGTGGACAATAGGGAACAAATACGACAACAGCTATCCAGTAAAAAAAACATGCTTTTTATTCACAGTGCATGGAGAGCAAACAGCCAAAACAAAAATCTGCCTCTTCAAGCTCCTACCAATCTTTTCTTCTGCAGTGTGTTCTATCAATCATCAGGCAGCTAAGTTGTATATCGCTTCAAAACAAAATTCTTGCGCAAATCCAAAATATTACAATGTCTACTGGACAGCTAGTTGGCAGGCTGGTTTGTGGGTCTCTTGCTGCTTTTCCCTTCTGGTTTAACAGAGGCTCTGTTTGCAATCATTTCCTTGTTCAGAAAATGTCAGCCTGTGACAAACTGTTTATGTGGATAGCAGGTAATTTCCCTCTGCTTTCTGGTGAATGCCAGACCTCTTGTCTCAACCTACCAACTACCCTTTTAAACATCTCCCCCTTTCCACAAGCCAATGGAAGATCAACCATCCCAAGGCCGCCGCCTGAACAATATTAGAAAACTGCTTACGAGTCACCTCCACAGTTCAGAGCTTTCAGATGAAGCTCTCAGTTTTCCAGTTGATCTGCCCCTGTTCTCATCTACTGCTCAGGCTTTGGGTAGAGAACAAAAGAATGACTTCACTGAGGAAATTAGGTTTCTCCATAGGGCTGCTTACTCTCTGTGACAGGGTGAGGAGTTTGGCAATCTGGGAGGACTTTGGGGTACAGTTGTAATTCCTATGGATTGGGAGGACCCCACTGGGGTGACTCGGGCATCTGTGGAGGATGATCCCTGGGTGATTCCCAGTGGAGCTGTACTCAGGAAGGCCCACTGGTAAGATACCTCAGAGCAAACCTAGGACATGCGGATTATAGCTTTCAGATGGCCTGGGAATGCCTGAGAGTTCCCCAAAATTCAAGACCTACTGTATACCTACATCAGTACAATGAGCTGGAGACTGTTGCCAGTTAAAGGGAAATCTTGTCTGCCCTGCTTAGCCTGTTATGACTGTGACACTCACCAGGAGTAAGTGATTAGAAAATGAGATGAGTTGAGTTTACAAGTCTGTCCCACCCAACTGACCTTTTCTTCCTCCTGGCTTATGTACCAATTCCCTTTTACAGTAAGGTCTGTTCTGGGGCACTGGGGATACCAGTCACAACAGCCATCTCCCTGTCTGTTGCTCTGATAGTACTAACCTTTCTAGGTACTTGGGAGGCTGCAGAAACACCCTCTTTTCTTGGTATAGCAGCAGTGCCTCATTGCCTACAGTGAGCTCCAGTTACCAGCTCAGTCAAGGGTGTAATAACCTTTCATCTACTGTACCTCTTTGATTGTTACAGACCTCAGTGATAGGGACAGCTCTTCCTTTGTGTTGACTGTTAAGGGGTTTGGTCAGAAGGCACTTTGTCCTCCTCTTCTGTCAAAGGAAAGCCAGGTGCTCCCTGCAATGCAGTGAAGGGAAGTCCTGGAAGCCCTTCTTTATCTTTTTTCTTAGTTGGACGACATCTGGCAACCCTACAACTTCCTCTATTCCTGATTTAGAAAGTAATAGGGCAGGTGTACCTTCTTTTCCTCAACTGCTCTGGCTCATGCCAAGGTGTGATCATTCCCATTTCTCGTGATCCTCGTCAAGCCCCAGGTCACCCTCTCTCCTTCAGACCTGGCCAGTAGTGGGCTCTCCTGCTCCAGCGTTTCTATCACAAGAACTGCACATCTGTCTTGGACATTTCTCGCTGTCTCCGAGGTTTCAATAAACTCTTTAGTTATGCCACTTCAGCCTTGGCTATTTTGGGTCTCCATGTTTCTCTTATAGTCCTTCAGCATACTTTCATTTTCAGGCAGAAAATGTCCCACTATAGTAGTTCAGGTGGGTAGCTGCGTCAGCATGCGTAGGCTGCAAAGGAACAAGTAATAGGTTTATTCCATGCTGAAAAAAAGAAGAAAGAGAACACAACGTTTCGGCCGTGGAGCCTTCTTCAGGTGTGACCTTCTTCTCACACCTGAAGAAGGCTCCACGGCCGAAACGTGTTCTCTTTCTTCTTTTTTTCAGCATGGAATGAACCTATTACTTGTTCTAATGTCCCACTATGCCAGTAATATGCTCTGAGACCCCAGAGACTCCATCTTTTTAACTTCATCATGAGGTCCAGAGATTCTGTAGTGATATGGCTAAGAATGTCCTGGGATTTCTGCTTGAATTCCTGTAACTACTTATTCTCTGTGTCTATGTGAATCTGAAAGAATAAAATCTGAAAAAGTCTCTGTCAGTCAGCAGCTCAGCTGCTTCTCTGTATCGTCCTTCCTGCCTTCCCTTTGAAGGAAGTCATTTCTGTAGCTCTTGTAGCTGCTTCATGAGGTGGGTTTTTCTCCCCACAAAGTCCAGTGAGTGGGGTTTTCACTCACACCACCACTGGGATGGGGTTGTAGCCCCCAATCCATGATCTGGGAAATCACTTTTATTTTTCCCCTCAGAGCATGGGCACACCAATCTTTTTTAATACCGCTCTCATTTTGGTAATTCTTGGGATGCCTGCTCTTGTCACAGCTCCACACTTGTTGCTACACCTCTGTAATTTTCTGTATTTTTCCTCACAGTAAGACGTTACTTTGAAACTGTTTTTCTGTTAGGGTTTGGTTGACAGCTTTGGTTCTGCGTTTTGAAAAAGTACAGGGCCTGTTGATGCCAGGGAAGAACACCAAAAGAATGCCAGCACAGAACATCATCTTCTTGTAATCGTACTTGTAAGATTTCCTGTAAAAAATACCATTACCTAACAGACACCAAGATGAGTGATTTTTAATGCTAAACCCCAAAGTGACATGATAAAAGTTTTAAATTATTTACAGTGTATATCAGATTACCAGTCTTTGTTACCAGTCTACTGTTTTTTTCTCAGAAGATGATGTAGGTATGTTTGAAGCTTCTTAATAGCAATTAAAAATTTAGTAGCATTTGGATGAAAAAGCTACTTGAAAACTTCAGATGGCAATCGTATAAACATTTTTTTTTCTAAGCAAACTAATATTATGAGCCAGGTGTCACATTTAAAATGTTTTAAAAATTCATTATTAGACATAGGGTGGGGTGAAACTGTAATGTTGTAACACTGAGCTGTAAGACAAAGAGATATTAAAAGCAAGAACCATCCAAGCCATTAAAAAATGTACAGGTCTAAATAGTTACTTGACCACATTACTTCAGGCCACAGCTAGAAAAGTAAGTTAATGGCTATGTTTTGGCAATCTTAACTAGTGGTACTGAAATAAGCTTTTCGTATTACACAGGCATGAAGCAAGTTATATGCAGCATTTCTAAATGAGCTTGTAGATGCCACAAGTTTAAGAAAAGGCAACAAGCTCACTTTATTATCTCATGCTATCCACCAATACTGCCCACTCCAGCTCCTGGCACTGGCCATTGTTGACACTACTCTTTGTAAACTGGTGCCTACTATCTTGTCCTGGATTTTCTTAAAGGTATCAGAAGGTCAGTGGCACTATTTAGTTTCAGAATAGGCTCTCTAAAATAATTATTAAACAGGCAAAAAATTCCCCATTTTTATATTTACGATAAGATTAATTTTCTTACCACAGACTTTCTTTGACTTTCATTAACAAGATGAAGTCTAAACACATTTAGGATGCCCTCAGGCACTGACAGCAGCACTGCCACAGAATCTGCAGTCCAAGAGTGCAACAGGATATGCTTGGCATTCATTCGAATACTAATTCATTCAATGAGGTGGCACTCTGTAGCCTTATCACTGCTAAAGAATGTGGCGCACAGTACTGCCCTCCTGATAACTACTCCTTTTTAATTTTCAAGAAAATTCTGAGAAAATTTAATCAACATTTATAAACATTTCCTGCTTTTTTTCCAAATGGCCTTAAGGTAATAACTAGCATCATGTATGATACATTAATAGAGATTCTCTTCCCTCACAATCTTTGCAGTGCATTAAAACTTGTGCTATGAAGCTTAATATAAAAAAAAGAAAACAAGGTGCATTGAATACAGACAGAAAAAAAAATTGAAGATATCCTTTCCCTTGGAGATTAGTAGACCTAATTCTATAAAACACCACCACCAGTCTAAACCACTACCAACATGACAGCCTTTGTAATTATAGCAATAGTAGCTAAGAGCTATCTGCCTTTTTCAAATACTAGTATATTTCTTGTAACTTCAATTCTCAATGACTTCAAAATGTACTCAAGAGATAGCATCACATTGGATGATCCATCTGCCTTTGAATACTGTTTCAGTATTCAGGGTGATGGGACACTGTAACTAAGAGGTTAAGCTGCCCTAAAATAACATCCAGGTAGTGTTTTGAAGTAAGCTGTGTTCACTGTTTTTGAACAACCAGACACCACACAACTGATTTCTTTTTCCCTAAACAGCACTGTTAAATGGTGCATTGTAATCAAAATAAATTAGTCATTGCTCTATATAAAACATGTTCCAACAACAAAACTTTTAGGCTTTGTACATTTGTGCTGGCAACTGTAGCCGACTCTAATTAGTATGGAAAGACAAGTCTTGATTTAGCACTGCATACAAATGCCATCACGTTTTTACTTCAGTTGGATTTAGAGATTGCTTTTTTCATTATTATGTCCAGAAGAATAATGAAGAATTCTTAGAATGAGGAATTCATAGTATATAGCAGATTGTGCAAATTCAGAATCCCTCATGAATACACAGAATAACTGGTGTTTCGTGCCTTTGAATTTTATGATGTGCCTGAGGGCTGCCCATTCTCCTCCGAGATTTCTGAATAGATGGCGGGTCCCTGCTTTCAAATATCTTTGTGCAGTATCTAGACATTGAAAAATACTCATTGAAGCTTTTGTCACTTCTTAAATAGTCCTCTAAAGCAGTGCAATGGTTGCTCTGTTATAAATTGTAGAGATGTGTTTTACAAAAACAAAAACCCTTTAAAGGCAGTGGTTTAAATGTATATGAAAAATACACACTTCTTATGCTCATATTGAAAAATGTTGCTAGAAAACGTGAAATGTTAGTCCAGTACTATTTCTGTACACTGTTACTGTATAACATTTTTGTGATGGCAAAAGGCAAAAGGCTGTCTTCATTTTTGTTTGCAATGCTGGCAATCGTAGTTGGTCACAGAAACTGAAAATTGAAACTCTGATTTATAATTCCCCATGGATATGTTACTTCATGAATCATACAGCTGATTACTGGACCCTATGACAGGAACTGTGGATTGCTTTTCCCATCTAACGTCACCCTCCCCAGCATTCTCATTCTTGAGAAACTGTGGGAAAGAGACCACTGACACTTAAAATAGTCAAATCCCCACCCTGTGACAGACATAGCTTCTGCCTTTCAGCAAATCTTCACATTTAAAATGGGATGTGCTGTTACATTACAACTTTGCTCTACAAAAATTCTGTCTTTATAGTTTATTGCAAGCATTCATGTTTCTGCAACATCATTTCAATTAAACACATATAAAAAGTGACAGTGACAGTACTGATCTACTGTAGTGTATTTAAGCCAGGTTAATTCATGGGAATCAGCTGTTTTGAACTACAGAAGACAGTTAAACAGCGGTTCCAGCAGTTTCTCTGACCCCAAAATGAATGTGAAGCATCTGTCTGTAAACATGGTTTATTTCTGAGTATAAGCTAAAGCAGGAAAATACTTGTTGAAGATGTTTGCATATATAGTTCATACAAATTTTGTAATGACATATAAAAAGAAACAATTAAAACATGAAACATTTACAAAAGAATATAAAAACAAAGGAATTCTTGCAAAGAAGAGATAATATTTTGTAGATAGTATATGGATCTGACAATCTCATTCCAATCATTTTCTGAAAGAAGATAGGGTATTAACTTCAAACAACATGGCTGTGTAGCTTGTTCCATACTCCCATGACTCTTTGTGTAATAAGAACATAATATCAGGATCAATTATTATCAACAGTAAAACACAAACCAGAGAACACAAATTTTGAAATAAGCACATTCATATTGTATTAAATTAAATTTAAAAATCCCAAACCTTTTCTCAAAATTACTTACAGACAAAAGGTTAGTACATTTAGATCTGAGATCTTTTTTACTAAAAAAAGGTAATAGTATGGAAAAAGCTATCCAGCAATAATAAACGTAAAAAATGTACAACCTTGTACTTAACCTTGTTAAGATATACAAATTCCATATACAGTGTGACACAAAAGTTTATATAAACTGTTTTCTAAATTGCATGGACAAATTAAATGTTGAAGCTGAGTGGGACACGCTTCAGCAATTTTTGATTAAAGTGAACTAAAAATAAATGAATGTAGGTGGGAATCCCCATATATTATTCTGAGCAAAGTATAAGGCAAATTTTAATCACGTAACCATAGAAAATACTGTCAAACTACAAAAGCTGACAGACATACAGTATATTATGATTGTTAAATTGTGTGGGATGACAGCCTTGTTTTTAAGTTGTTTCTTCTTGTAAATATCTGTAAGTCAAGCAAAAAGTTTGAAAATGTGTCCTAGATTGCTCATACAGGTTACGATGGGATTACCCTTGGTGTAGAAGCATGTTTTTTTATTCATACAGCTATGCACTCTAAAAAAAGACAAACAATCTGACTAAGACTTTGAAACTCAGCGGATTTAAAATGACACATGGTGGCATTTCAAATTGAAGAAAAGAGAAGACAAGGTGTCTTCTGATCCTTTAAGTTTTATGTACACTTGCCTCATTCTATGGTATTAAAGCAGGGCCTTATGCAGACAGCCTTGTATTTTGAAATTTACTCTCAATGGTTTCTACTTCGTTCTGCTGAGGTATTCAACTGACGACAAAAGTGAATGCCTGTTTAGGAACAAAAACAAAGACAGTCATCACAGTTTCTGCATGTCCATCCATCAGACTGAATACTCACTGGGCACCAATCCAAAATCTCAATCTGGCACAAAGGGGATACTTTCCATCAAAAATCCTAGACTTGCTTTTTCTCTGTCTCCAGCTGCCATGGCATTTTAATCAGATCAGATCAGGCAGGCTGATTGTATTGCAGTGCCTGAGTAGTTTCCAAAGTAGAACCAGTCAATATTATTTTAATCTGTGCTCTCCATGATTAATATTTTCATTCACTTGCACCTGGGCCAACAGTAACAAAAATAAACAAAGCATGACATTCCTGCATGTGAAAGTCCACTGTGTACATGACCAAGTACATGTGTAAACATAAAGTCAAATTCATTATAAGAAATTAAAATTGGCTAAATAGTTTGTAACTAATTTAATTCCCCTAAATTTCAACCCCCCACCGCCCCACCCAGACAGCAGCTCCTTCTCCTTCTGATCTCACAGTCAAATGCTGTGGATTTCCCAAGGCTGTCCCTGAAAGCACTGGATGTTTTCCCGTCCCACATGGCTGCATACCTCAGCAGAATTATTCACAGCTTGAAAAGCTCTCAGTCCCAACATTGTTGTAGCACTGGACGTCCTGGTGTGTGGACAGCATAGCTGCTCTGTGTTCCTTGAAAATGATTAAGCAGGGGGAAATTAATTCTTTATCTTCATGCCCACCTGCTCTAATGTCCCTTAATATATCCACTGTACATGAAATAAAACACACATTCAAGACATCCACATAATAAAAGCGTCAGTGCACAGCAGCAATCCCATGGGAGCTACAGCTTTCAACATGCCTCCTTTCCTGTCATTGCTTTCTCTGTTTATCGGGTGTGATGCGATTGATTTAAATATTCTGCTCTTTTACTGTACTGTATATGCACTCCTTTAGCAAGTCACCTTACATAAATACTGTAGATTTTGGAGATCAAAGTACAGCTTTTACAAAAAATAATGCAAAGACACAACATTTTTGTGTTTGCATATTAAGAATATTTATCTGGATTGATCAGCCTGACAACATGCGTGTTCTGGCCACTTAATCTTTCTATTTGAACCCAGTGATCTGGAATTTGTTTACTGGATCCATTTAAACTTTTGCACTGGGTACAAACAAACTTGTTTGCTAATGTGCTCATTTTTGAGAGCAGAAAAAATGAAGTAAATTTTGCACAGATGAAAAATGCTTTGAAAGTAGTCATTTGTGCCTCATAATTCTGTTTTGCTACAAATTGAAAATGTTTCTATGTATTGATATTATATCTATATACATCTTGCTAGATACATAACTATAACTTAAAATGATGTTGGGCATGTTTTGTAAAGATACAAATACAGTCTAACTTCATATCTGGTTGTAGCTGTATTATCAACAACTCTGATTAAACTCTTTCAGAACACTTAAAGTCTTTCAGTTAAAGTCTGCATGTTAAAGAGTCAATGAGCCAATTGGTGAGTTACGTATGTTCTGAGAATTTGTCCCTTTCCAGTTAAACAGATGGCAGTTTGGTAGTGCACCTTTTTGAATTACATTTAAACCCACAATTCAAAGGCAACTGCTCTGGTAATTCAAAAAAAGCTTAATGGTGTTGGTATACACATTAGAATGTACATCCTGGTACTTTCTGTACAACGTTTATCTCCCTTGTGAAATATTCCAGAAATACAGAGACTTGTTATGTAAATTTCATATTTTAGTAACCTACTACACTTTTTAAATATAACCACTAAAAGGCTTCTGCTCCATTCTTCTCTTGCTACGTGGAAACCAGAAAGCAAAAGAATTAATGTGGTATTATATTTTTCACTTTGATGTGTATACACAGAAGCAGAACATGGAAACAAATCCATGCAAGGAGTACAACAAGTTTACGCACAAAAAGCATCAATGTTTCCATAAAGAATAAAACTGCAGCTTAAGACTGCACTGTGATGCTTCAGTGAAGTGAAAAATAAGGATACCTGTAAGTGAAGTGAAAAAAGGACAAGCAATCCATAAAGTGAGTGTGCCTAAAAGCAAATCTGTGGGAAGACACAACTGTCAAATGAGAAGTTAAGGGACAGTCCCAAAGTGAGGAGAATACAAGTGATTGTTTAATGCCACAATAGCACACTTTACATTTTGTTTTAAAAATGGAACTATCACTTAGTTTTGTTGATTTGCTTCAAGAAAAAGGCAAAATATAAAAAGACTGGTAAAGCAAATGATGGAAGGCATTCTGAAAAAGTACATTTTTAGTCCAAGATTCCTACCACTCCCAGTAGAGCACAACACTGTTTGTTTCTATTCCTGTAAGTGCACTTTTGGTTAGTGGTTAAATTAAGAAGGGGGGAGGCCTAACAAATGATTGTAGATTTCAAGCTGAAACCCTTCTAGATCCTCTGAGATGCTGGAATTCGGTGACCTAAATTTTCAATCTGTTTTTGTTTTCTGAAATGAGAAAAACACAGCCTCAAAATCCCAGTCACGGGTAATGCTGGCAATGCTAAACAGAAAAAAGAATAATAGAGCAGTCTTTTGAAATGAGGCTTTTTTCAGGCCAGAGAGGAAAGCAAAGGTAGACCTGAAGGAACCTGGAAATGGGCAGGTCTAGCTCAAATATACTGACTTCCTAAGACAAAATATGAAACGTGAGTGGGTTTTTCTTTCACTTAAAAAGCAGAACTTGCTCAGGGAGTCAGTACTAAAGCAAACTACAAGACTACTTAGATAAGTTTCAACAGATATTAAAGAGGTAGACAAACCACAGTAAATTTGGCTGAGATACATTCAACCAAGGTCTGCCCTGAGTACTAATGCATGCTTCTCAAACTAGACCCAGACACATAAATAACAGCATTAATCAAACAACACAGCACAAGGAACAGAGAAAGTTAATTGCACTTTACTATGTGTTCTTTTCTGTCAAAGACATGCAGCTTTAGGGTATTCTTGGTGCATATCAGGATTCATAAAACACTAAATGGGTCAGAATGCAGTTTGTGTTCTTACTCATCACAATGGAAATCCTATGTTCTGTTATATTCTGTTACTGCCAACAGGGAAACATAAAGCTCCAAGAGTAGCTGGTTATAAAAAACATAGACATTTAACCTTTTCTTCCTGAGGTTTGCTGAAGTTGTTCAGTTTACAGTGGTTCTCAAGGATCACCTGGATATAACTTTTGGATTTCCCTCCGGTTTACAAGAAACGTGTCACCGGCTGTGGAAGAGATTGCCCATATTTTATCAGTGTATGGCCAGGGAACCTATAAATGACTAATCATTTCTAATAATAAATCATCAAACATTATTGATTATCGAACACCAAATAGGAACATTCAAATTCCCTTTTCAAGCCTAATTTCTTAAAGACAAATAAAAAAAATGAGAAGCAAACCTAAGTTGCCTTCTAAACTCTATAACTTCCCAAACAACTTTACTGTAATGTGGCAGCTTTAATATTCACTTGTTTACAGCTGCATGTACAGTACTCTTCATCATTTAATGTGCCCTTCATAAATATGACCCTTTTGATGCACTATACACCTGTTTTTTTTTTGCAATGAGTCTTTCACCCAATGATTTCCGAACTTCAGTGCAGTTCAGAGCGCAGTTCAGAATTTAAATCCTTAACAGGTCTGAACACCGAATAACATTGTAGCCGGTGTCTGGAACGTGGAAGACATTGAATATCAGTTGTTGATACAGCTTTGGACTAAAGGGTGAATAAAGAAGTACAGACCTCATTTAAATGAGTTTCTGTCCATATAATGTAGAACATTCATAAATATAATACTAGAGATTATCTATCCCACAATTTTTATCTATACCACAATTTAGGTACTATATAACAAGGATGATTATAGCTCTCCTTGCATTAGATTACCAAGTATTTTTAATTACCCATAATTTAGTTTCTATTTCTTAGCCAGGAGGAAGTCTTTTTCTTACAGTGTTCTATATAATTATCTTTGACATTAGTACTTGAGAACAGGCAGTCCATAAGCTTTACCATTTCTTTAGAAAGGGACTACTCAGAATGTTCACTTCAAGTAATGCATCTGTTTACAAGGATCTTGATTCCAAAATATTTATTACAAAATAACAATTAAAGAAAAAAATTGTTACAACTTCCCAGATGTAAATCAGACACAATTATGATTAACCAAAGCAAATGCTATCATTTCTTGGTAGGATCCACAAAGATTACTCACATTCTTCTTATCTAGGTTTCCCATGGTACCTTACAGTCTATTATTAGACTTCAGCATTAAACATTACCTCATTGAACATCACACAATAGCATATAAAATTGTTGTACTTAACACTTTAGTTCAACATCCATACAAATTTCAGTAGACAGTTAACTGTCTATCCTAGGTCCTACATAATTTCTTAATGGGCCTATAGTAACTTTAGAGCAAATAAAACATCCATGTCCTTCTCAGCACATTAAAGTAATAAGAGCATAAATATTTAATTAGTTAAGGGTAGTCTTAGAAACCTCCTTTATCTAAAAGGGAGGTTTACAAGATTTCTAGAATGAGGTGTTTTTAAGCAAGAGTTAAAGCAATCTGCTTATTGGCTCATTAGAAACTTTTTTACAGCTTTAAAAAGTATATCCTTGATTTTCTGTTTTTGATTTAGCAGTAGCAGAACAACTACTAGTGCTACTATCTCCCTAAAAACATGAATCTCACTAAAAAAGAAGATAAGGCCTATTATGTAGTTTCTGGTGACAGCAGGGATAAAATACAGCAGTGAATGCCGGGTGTGTATAATGATGGAGAGTCCAAATACTTAACTGCACCAAAGCAACCACTGGGGTACAAGGCAGCATGGGTGTGAGTCTCTTTAAGATGACACCATAATATCCTTCTGATGTAACAAAATGGTAGGGTGATTGACAGATGTCACATAGTAGATAACATACAGTGCCTTGCAAATGTATTCAGACCTTACAAGATGACGCATGCACATTTTTAAATTCAATGTTTTATTCAAAAGCTGAATGCTCGGACTGAAGAGCTCTGAAACTCAGTTACAATAAATGTCAACAAAAACAAAAGAAAAAAAACACGTTGTATACTGTAAGCATTCAGTCCTGTGAACTCATTATTTGGCGGAAGCACCTTTGGAAGCAATTATATCTGCAGTTCTTTTCTGCTATGTCTCTACCACCTACTGTATGCATACCAGCCTGATGCATTTTGTGCCAATTCTTTTGAAAGGCTTACTTAAGCTTTTCCTTGTTGCCTGGGGATCATTTACAGATAGCTGTTTTCAAGTCTTTCCACAGATTAAATCCTTAACGGGATTTAAGTAAGGACTTTGACTGGGATACTCAAGGACATTCACTTTTTTATTCTTAAACTACTCTACTGTTTTATTCTCCTGCTGGAAGGTAAATGTTCATCTCAGTTTTAGCAGACAGATTCAGGTTTTCCACTGTACTTTGCTCCATCCATTAACTACCAATGAGATGGATAGGTTAATGGCTTCTTTTTGTTTGTAACCTTTCTTATGTTCTTATATAGAAATGTTTTGATGTTTATTGACATGCATTTGTGTATGAATTATGTCCATCTTTTAACTGACAGCCACGTATTCTTGGTAAGGGCTGTCCTGAAAGCATAAGACACATGGTGGAACTAAACTCTAGCTGGGACACCAGTTCATCAAGAGATACACACAAATGTGCAGACGTACAGGAGACTTTCGAGACAAACCTCACACAAACCTTTTCTTTCCTAGTCTTAAATCGACCCTAGGATCCATGAACCAAAATAATAATAATAATAATAATAATTATTATAATAATAATAATAATAATAATAATAATAATAATAATAATAAATTGTTGCTTACACTTATATAGCGCTTTTCTGTACAATCCACTCAAAGCGCTTTACAAGTAATGGAGACTCCCCTCCACCACCACCAATGTGCAGCATCCACCTGGAAAATGAAGCAATGCTAACTACAATGTTATTTCATTTTCCTTGTCTTACTGTATTATGACAAATTCACAAAGGAACTGGAGCAAGCCACATAGCAGTAAAAAAGGGGAATGTATATTAAAGGGGTAAAGCCCCTGTTTGCAAGTGCTGTGTTGTTCAAAATGTCCTTTGTGAATGAGAGTTTACACATATTTCACTGTCTACCTGGACCAAAGGGAAATCATTTTCAAAATCAGATGGTTCAACTTTTTGCAGTATGTAGCTTACAAATTATGAAAACCAAAGGATGTTGAACAAAGTCTCACTGGAGGGACTGTGAGAAGAGTTACATTTTACTCATAAACTGTAGAAACTGTGTGGCTAGAACCATTTCAATTACAATGTAAGTTACACAGAAACAGCATTAAGAAATGCTTATCATAATGTTTAACGTCATGTAACATTTGCTTTAGAAATTCTTAGATCATTTCACAGCTATGTTTATTTTGGTAAAAAATCAATTTATCCATAATCCTCCTTATTCATGACCTTGTGCCTAACCTGGCACATACAGTAAAAGGTACAAGGCAGGATATACCCTGGATGGGATGCCAGTTCATCAGAGGGCATATTTTAAATATAATGTACATATTCAACAACTTTTGTACATATTCAACAAATAAGTGTGATTCAGTGGTGCATTGAGAAAAATAGGCTTGAATTCTAAAAAAAACAGAACCCAGAGGTTTTTGATATGTGTACTTTGTATGTATTTCAGATCTAGAGGATGAAAACAAGACAGCCAGTTTCACACTTTTAGCACAACAATGAAACATATAGCAACTTATTTATGACCAAGTGCAAAGTTGACACACCAGGTTTCATGTTCGGAATTTGACTCTGAAATGAATCCTTATTAAACTGTCTATCACCTTTCATGACATCACCTATTTTTATACCAGCATGTTACAGTGAAGTGTCTTCTTTATTTCATCTTTGTGGCAGTTCAAGGTTTCTTAGTCTATCTCAGTGGCTTAAGCTGCATTCATTCTAAGTGACCTTTCTTCTGTCAAGAAATTCTGTTAGCTACATCATTCTTGGTAAGGTCACTGGCATGCGCTTTTGAAGCAGAAAGTAGACAATGACCTAAAGAGATTGTTTATAGGGACACGAGAGTGATAATACAAGCAATTAAAATGCCTTTCTTTTCAGTTGTGCAGAGTCTAAAAGCAGACCAAGAATCTCTTCTCAATTTGTCATCACATTTAACAAGGAACAAGGATAAGCAGCTCAAGAATTGACATCTTGCGAAAAAAACAACAGCTGAAGGGCACAACAGCTGTTAAAAAATGCAAAGAGTGCAAAGCAGATAGAAGCATTTGCAATATTCAAACAGCCCCTTGGAACAGATGTTGAACTAAATCCTGGCGATTAGACATTATTTTAGCTGTGGACTACTGAAAATGTACTCTTTACCAAATTCTTCTGGTTAAAACGGTTTTTCAGAAATAAAACAGATTACTTATCAGAAAAAACATGCTGTGAAAAATATCATATACATGAACACGTAATATGGCTACTATCAAATGTGAATGATCAGAAATGAAGGCCTACATGAATCTAACACTACACACAACATAAGCATCTGGATGTTACTATATGCGTTCGGACTGGCTCTGAATGCTTTACCCAGCATTCTCTCACATACAGTGGAAGATCAAAGAGCTATGTTTAAACTCAAAATTGTGGTTGATATTTAGAGGGTGCCCCATCCCTTCAAAAACCCCAGGACGGCCCCAACCAGTGCACTTTAGATTTTGAAAGGGCATGATAGGACTGAGGGTGTGTCTGTTGCTGGACATGTATACATGTCCAGCAACAGACACACCCTATCATATACATGAACGTGTAATATGGCTACTATCAAATGTTCCAAGGGGACAGCTCCCCCAGTGACCCTCTATTGGATTTAGTGGTTAGAAAATGGGTGGATGACAGGACCGAATAGACGTTTATGCTCATGGGCAAAGCCAGTCTGATGTTGTCAAAAGTCAAATAGTAATATACAGGTGCATATTACTGCAAGGTGCAACTGTACATTTAAAACTGAGTGGACAACAATAAGACCAGAGTGACTCAGCCTGGAAGTGAACTCATGTGCCAACAGCAGTGCCTGCCATCACGCAAAATATGTCTTTGGCAAAGTGAAGAGGTAAATACATTTGTTAGATAATGTCATATTTATGCATTGAAATATTTCAATTGGGGATATAGTGGT